>NC_090931.1:1000383560-1001102560 GCF_040938575.1 Ambystoma mexicanum
AAGAGGATATGTAATTATCAGGTTGTATTGTCTCTTGCTTATGTGCACTTCTCTTTTACATGCATACGGGGCCATTAATAGCGGTGATAGTAATACTCTACTTGTGCCCATGATATGAGTCTCAGGGAATATCCTACTAGTTTTCCATTACTAGGGGACGCCGTGTCGGCTGTGATAGTGATCTATGACTCTCATCAGGGCTGAGCTATTTGCGTGCTCAGTGGCTACGTGAAAAAGGTGTGTGTAGCTGAACACCGTGTACAACTACTCTGTAAATGGTTGCAGAGTGCTCCCTTGTGCTGATCTGGCGTCTCTACCATGCAGGCTAGAGATCGCTCTAAAGTGGTGTGTTCTGGGCCCTCAAGTCGTTCCTTCCGTCTTTGAAGGGCAAGGTGGTAAGGATCTTCACGGAAAACACCACCACAATGTTCTACATCAGGAAACAGGGGGCACTCTATCCCCAGCGCTCACCAAGGAAGCACAGGACTTGTGGTGCTGGGCCATCAGTCAAGAGTTGTTTCTCGTCCCTCTTCACCTAGCAGGAATCAAGAACACCATTGCGGGCTCCCTCAGCACGGAGTTGTGCTCTTGCCACGAGTGGGAACTTCGGCAGGACCAGGTGGACCGCATCTTCGTCAAGTGGGGCATTCGCTAGATCAACCTGTTTACGACGGTGGCGAACTCCAAATGCCAGAAGTTTGCCAGCAGGTTCCACCAACCAAGGAGCATGGGGATGCATTCTCCTTCCCGTGGAGAAGCCTGTTTCTGTACACGTTTCCCCTTTGCCTCTCTTTCTATGAGTCATCAACACACACAAACAGTGCCGATGCAGGATGATACTCATCGCCCTAGTGTGGCAATGGCAAATTTGGTATCCGGACCTTCTCAGTCTGTCGGCGTCACCCCTGGTCAAGCTGCCGGTAGTTCGGGTTTGCTCACCTGAGAAGGCGGCGCTATCCTGCATCACGACCCAGGGCCGCTGAACCTGAAGGCTTGGCTCCTGCAGCCCTAGAGTTTGGTGGATACGAGATGCCTGCGAACTGCAAACAGATCCTCGCCAAGACCAGGGCATCGTTAACTTTGAAGTGCTATGGTCACGAGTGGAAGCGCTTTGCTACATGTGGCCAGTCGCAGAAGATTACCCCATTGAGGGTCACGGCCCTGCAGGTTCTCCCATACCTGCTCTCCTTGGCCAAGGCCGGCCTCGCACACGCTTGTATCAAGGTTCATCTGGTGGCTATCTCCTGCTACACCACGTCTCCAGGAGGATCATCACTCTGGTTTCATCGACTCGTCAAGGAGTTCCTCAAAGGAACTTTTCGATTTTTCCCACTGGTGAAGGCGCCTTCCCAAGCGTGGGAACTCAACGTGGAGCTGACGAGGCTCATGGGGGCCCCATTCGAGCCAATGCATCAGTTCCCTCTCAAGTTCCTCTTTTGGAAAATGGCTTTCCTTGTGGCCATCACCTCTGCCAGGAGGGTAGGTGAGATCCAGGACCTATCCTGAAAACAGCCATACCTGACTTTCCACGAATCGAGGGTGGTGCTGCAGACGCACCCCTCTTTTATGCCGAAGGTTGTCGGAATTCCATCTCAACCAGCCTTTGGTGTTAGCTTTTTTTTCCCCCAAAGCCTTCATCACCTGCTGAAAGGGCCTTGCACTCGATGGACGTTGCTCGTGCCCTGAAGTTCTACGTGACACGCACAAAGGGCTTTCGGAAGATTACTCAGGTGTTCGTGTACTTTGGTCCTGTGAACCATGCGAAGGCCTTGTCCAAGGCTTCCACCTCAAGGTGGCTCTCTGGCTACATCATGCACTGTCATCGGTTGGCGAACCGACCACTGCCCGACCGTACGACAGCCCACTCCACCAGAGCAATCAATGCGACGGCGGCGTTCCCGTTTGGTGTACCCCTGCTGGACACATGCTGGACATATGCAGGTGCGGCTATGTGGGGGTCCATGCACACCTTCATGAGATTCTACTGCATCGACAGGGATTGCAGGGAGTCCAGAGCCAGCCAAGCAGTGCTACGCTACCTTTTTTGCTTGAGGTGTGTCTGTTCCAGAGGTAAGAGGTGATTGCTTCTGTTGAGCCTTGCCACCTCCCGTGGTTGTGTAATGTTGGACTGCTATGTATTTGTTATTCATGAGCATATGAATCCATGCCAGACCCCATGCTGGAGAAGGAACAAGTTACTTACCTGTAACTATTGTTCTCCAGCATGGGTCTGGCATGGATTCACATGCAAACTCGACCCCTCTGCGGCTCTTCTTGGCCATACTCCCACTTTACAAGCTTACCAAATCTTCAGATGGCTACCAGAGGAGATCTTGGGGATAGGGCTGTCATTGATATATGATATGATATGATAGGTTATTTATAACACGCTTAATACCCAGAGGTTTCTAAGCAGGGACCCGGGGATAAAACCTGTGTTGCTCCATGTCATCTTGTTTCCAAGGTGAGCACGTTGCCGCTGAGCTATCCTCCCGAGATGGGGGAATGGATGGGGGAAGTATGACCCAAAGCACAGTGATTGGTTTAGGGTAGAAATACAGTTTATAAGTGAAAGTGAAACTGTTTTTTCTTTTACCTAGGATTCCCAGCCTGACACAGGGAATATACATGAGCATGTGAATCCATGCCAGACCCATGCTGGAGAACAGTAGGTACAGGTAAGTAACTTGTTCCTTCTCACATGCTCTTACCTGACCCATCACTACCCTGGCGTCCAAGATGTTCTCCTCCCACCATACTACTGTTCCTCCACTCTCGCACTCCGCCATCCTACCTCCACCCTTTGATGTTCCTCTCCTTCCTAATACCTCCACTAACTACTGTTAATACTGTCTGCTACCTCCGGTGTATCTTCTCCTTCCTTCCTCCTCCTTGCCTCTGCTGCTAGTATTACTGATCTGTTGTTACTCCTAGTACTTACTCTGGTGCTCCCCTTCTCTACTACCACTCCTACATCTCACTACTGTTGCTCCAACTCTGCTGCTACTACCATCTCGTTACTAACACTACCGCTCTACTACCTCTTCTAAATCCAGTCTTATTCTTCACGCTACTACTACTACTACTACTTACTATTCTGCTACTACCACTACCTCTACTTCCTACTACCATTACCTCCCCTCTCATCTACCACTCCTACCTCTCTACTTCTATTCTATAACTTATGCACTGACTCCTCACTCACAAACACTCTACAGAAGCCCTCTCTCCAATAGCCTCCCCACTCCTGTCGCACCTGCTCTCTTGGACAACATTCTTCTGCGCCTGTCCTCACTGTAGGGGAGGCATGGTATCACAAGTATGACACTGACACAATGGGTACACATTGTAAAACCTTTATAGAAATTGTTGGGGCTGTAGAAACTCCTACTTTGCCCTATAACTAAGATGGGAGTAGTCTCTACCATCAAATAATAAATACAGCATTCCTAGTGGAGTCCGTCTAATTGAAATGGCCTATGCTAACAAAACCTAATGCCTGCCCTACCTCTTGTACAAAAAAGTGTAAAAAAGAGGAAATGTATGCAAAAGTAAAAATCATTGTTCAAACAAATAACTGTGGTTGAACCAGCTCTCCACCCCGCATTAGACCTCACAGAGTAAGGCTGTCCCTGTACACAGGATGACACACTCTGGCTCGATTTCCAACACAATAAACCGTTCCAAAACGTGGATCGAGGCCTGTCTGGTCTTCCAAGTTAAAGTCGCTTTTCTTGACTACCAAAATAATGTTTCAACCAAAAAGTTCTCAAAGTTCCTCCTCTGTTGGGCTCAGACCTTTCACTACACAGTTCTCGTAGGTCCCCCTCTGTTGAGCCCAGACCTCTCACGATACAGTTCAACACAAACTTGTAAGTGGGCTCCCTTCCCCAAGTTTATTTTACTTTGGGTCTCCCTCTGTCGGGCGCAGACCACTTTCGTATTTCAAAGGCTTTCGAATGTGCGTGGCTTTCTTTATAGACCACTGCAGGACCACTTTGACTCAAAGTTTACAGTTCAACTTTCACTCTCCCCTTCTCTAGGAGTTAAACTTCTTCATTGCACTTTTGCTGTTCGTTCGCTTTATCGCTTGAAACAGTGTACTTTTCACAGAGACTTTCGAGTGAGCTACTTCCTTTCGCTGGCCCGCTCTGTTGCTTAGTATCACTGATTCCGCAGCTGTCTTGTACTTCAAAGTTCATTCACAGGTCTGCCTTTCCTCGCGTCTCATTCACACATGTGCAGTCTTTACTTGTGATAAAATATTGCTACTTCAAACTTTAACACACACTGGTCTTTCCGTTTGCTTGCCTACTCACCGGCTGTGCACGCCTTTTCTTTGTTTTGCGATTCACGAGTAATGGTTAGTATTACAGGCTTGGCCTCGCCTCCCCAACTCTGCCATCCACACGGGAGGGTCGTTGGCGTCCTTGAAACACTATGCAGTCTTCATTTGTGGGATCTGACTTTCTCCATGTGTCCTTCACGGTCTGTCAGAGCAAAAGACCCATAATAGGGAACACCTGGGGCTCTCAACCAGCTGCTCTCGTCCCTTGGTCATTCGCTCTGCTCAAGTAGGTGTGCCATTGTCCCGGAAGCCCTGCTCATACTAGTGTTCTGCCTCGGAGTGTGTCTTTGGATTCTGCCTTATATTCGTGTGAGGAGGGCTAATTTGTATCAGGTGTATGCACTTAGAGTGAAGTGCCTGACTTTGCCTGACCCGATTAGCGGGACATGTCCAGTACGATGTGTGAATTATTTTCTTTTAAATACATTTTTGTATTAGTTTACAACCAAATAACTTGTGCCTGCTCCTGAGTGTCCTGCTGTGCAGGGGCTACCAGTTCTAGTAACATATGTTTCCAGGCCTCTAAGTCTACATTCTGTTCCGCCAGTCCCTGACGGGAAGCTTCTTGCCATACAGCGGTTTCTGCCATCAATCATTTCTGGAGGTCCCTCGCCCACACGCTTATCACTGGACCGTTGCGTGTTGTCCACCCCATTGCTATCTTACACTTGGCCAAAATGTATGCCAGGTCCCTCAATTTGAACATTTCTCACATGCTCTGGTCTTGTAAAGATTCCTAGCAGGCAAGCCGTGGGGAAAACTGTGTCTGTTGTCGAGCCAGCCTTAGTCAGGGTTTGAGCTACTTCTTGCCAATACTGGTGAATCTTCGTGCAGGCCCAGAACATATGTACCAGGTCTGCATCAATCAGGCCGCATTTCAGGCAAGATTGTTTTGTTGCTTTGCTGAATTTAGCAATTTTCTTCAGAGTTAAGTATGCTCTATGAGTGACGTATAATTGGATCAACTGTAGCTTCGTATTTCTGGACACTTTCTTGCGATACCCCATTGCCCTGCCCCGAGCTGCGTCCGGCAGCTGCTCTTGTAAGTCTGCTTCCCAGCTATGCCTGGTCTGTATTAGGTTGTTGTCTGGCCGTTGCATTAATAACTTGTATAGTCTTGATATTGCGTGCCCTCCTTCGGCGATGTCATAAAACGTTTGTATCGTTTCATCTTCTAGCAGTACCCTGTTTAATTCCGGCCATTTTAGCTTTATTATGTGAAGAAGTGAGGTGTAGATTGTCTTGCCCCTCCTGTACTCGTGATTCTGAAGCGACTGCGCCAAAGGTCATTGGTCGCCCCTCTCTTAATATATCGCCTATTGTCACCACCCCTCTAGGCTCCCGATATATCCTGACGTAGTTGTACATCGTCGCTCTTTAGCGTCACTAATGGGATCTGGGGGGAGTACAGTGTATCTTTGTTCAGAAAGCGGCAGGCCCTTTGCCACATCATCTTGCCTTACCTCAGCAACAGTGGGGTCTAGGATCTTGTAATGCCGTGGTTAACACCATCTCTTTCAAAAAGAATGGAGTGCAGGCCGGTTGTAGTAACTCAGTGTCTTCGGTCTGTTCATCTGACAACCAATTTGTGACAAATTGGAGTTGGCACGCCACAAAATACCCCTCAAAATCGGGCACTTTTATCCATCCCTGCTCGTATGGTCTCTGTAATTTCTCCAACAGCATTCTGCATCTTGAGTTGTGCCATAGCAAGCTCCGGCAGGAAGTATTCCGTGTCCTAAAGAAGGCTTTGGGTATGTTATATGGAATATTTGTAAAATAATGGAGCCGCCTCGGAAGCACCACCATCTTCAACAATGCGGCCCTTCCCATCAATGAAAGCGGCAGTTTGGCACAGAACGCCATGGACTTCTCTATTTTGTTTACCGCTTTTAAACTATTTTGTATGTGTTCTGTTTTAGGGTCATGGAAAATGTCTACTCCAAGGTATCTGAATGTGTCCACTGCCCATTTAATCAGTAACTATGGTAGCACACATCAGGGCCTCCCTTTGTACCCTGCGAGGGGGAATAGACATCTTCTGGGCATTTATTGTTATGCCAGAAAGGTCCGCATAGCTCTCGAGCACATCCAGTATATATTGTAAATTGGTTTCTGGGTGTTGTACGTAAAGAAGCATATCATCCGCATATAGTGAGATCAAGTGTGTGCTGCCCTGTGTGTTGCTGCCTGCTTCATAATATTCTTCTCGCAAATACCACTAGTGGCTCCAAGGCCAATATAAATAGCATAGGGGACCATGGACAGCCCTGCCTAGTACCTTTGCTTAACCCCCATTGTTCTGATATAGTGGTGCCTGTCTTAACTATTATTATTATTATTAACTCTCGCCACCGGCTTGCTGTATAACCACTTTACTCATTTAATATATGTAAGGCCCATACCAAAACCTTTCAACACCGCCAGTAGCCATGGCCATCTAACCAAGTCAAATGCCTTTACTGCGCTGAGCGAGGTTACTGCCAGGAGCCGGGAGCTGTCTTGAGTTTGATCTCTGACATGGTGCAGCCTTCTCAGGTTACATGTGATATTCCTATTTGGAACATATCCTGACTGATCCGGGTGTATAAGTTTGTGAATAACTGGCTTCAGCCTGTTAGCCATCAGGGCTGTTAATATCTTCCGATCTTGATTGAGAAGCGAGAAGGGTCTGTAAGAACCACATTCGGTATCGGGTTTGTCCGGCTTCAATAATGGGCCAATAATTGATTCCCTTAACGACATCAGCAACATGCCCTTGCTAGCGATTCATTCAGCATTGCCAATAACGGGGGCATGACCTCGGCCATGAATTCTTTATAGAACTTGCTAGGTAATCCGTCCGCCCCGGGTGCCTTACCCGTTGGCAACACTCTTATAGTGTTATCCAACTCCTCTTTTGTTATGGGGGCTTGCAGCCTGTATGCTGCTTCTGCATCTAGCTTTGGGAGATCTATCACCGCTAGGGCCTCGTCTTGGCCTGTTGTGTCTCACAGATCTCCCCATTCCTCGCTACGATTGCCTCAATCATGCTTCGCTCAGTTTCACTTTTATATAACCAGGCCGTAAGCAACCTGGTTTGTCCCCCTCAGCGTGCTGCCATTCCACATATTTCCTGTAACTCAACTTGCCTTATCTAGCCCAGCTCCTGCTGCAGGGCGACGGCCTCATGAGCTTTTACCGTTGGGTAGGTCTCTCGGACTGTTCATGGCCTCTAAGTAGTTTCTGCCTTACATAAATCGCTCTCTATTGGGGCTTTGAACCCCTTTCACCTTGGCGATTGCGATCCCCCTGATCACTACTTTGAAGGAATCCCATAATGTGCCCGCCGATGCCACACTTCCTGTATTATATGCAAAATAATTCTTCACCCCCCTCTCTGAGGTGTTCCCGGAATGCCCCGTCCCGCTGGAACTCACTTCTAAGTCTCCATGTCGGGATGCGTCCTCAAAGGGGGGGGATTTAGCCCGCCATGTAACCACCAGAGGGGCATGGTCTGACAACACTCTTGCTTTATATTACGCCTTTTTCAATTCACCCAGAGTTTCATTTCTTGTAAAGATATAATCCAATCTAGTGTACAGCTCTTGGGGAGCAGTGTAGTGTGAATATCCATGGGCCTGCGGGTGTAGAGTCCGCCATATATCTGAGAGCTTAAATGCTTGCAACAATGTGTTCAGGGCCTTGGCGGAAGGGGCAGGGTGATTGAATTTGTTGTCAGATCTGTCTAATGTAGAGTCAAGCATGCAATTAAAGTCTGCTCCCCATATCAGTGTGCCATCTCTTTGTGGACTTATCAGCGGGTACAGCGTGCGGAAGTAAGCCGCAGTCTTCTGGTTTGACCCATATGTGTTGACAATACAACATTCTTTGTGTTCCCACCCATCCCCTCATTACGAACATCCTGCCCTCTTTGTCCTGAAAAGTCTCAAGCACCCTCAGACGTACCGTTGGTTCCACCCATATAAATACTCCCCTAGCATATGCCGAGTACGGTGACCCCAGTGTTGTGCCTCTCCTTTTTTTTAGCCAGGGCAGTATGCTTCTCCTTTGTAAGGTGCATTTCTTGCAGGAGTGCAATGTCAATTTTGTGATGCCTTAAGTATGTAATAATCCTGCTACATTTAATATAACTGTTAAGAACCCTGACATTCCACGATGCTATTCTAAGTTCCCCCATCGCACTTAAAAATGTATACTCACGCAAGCAGACCAATGTTCAAGTTCAGCACATTCTGTGTGGATCTATAGGCTAACTCCCAACTAACAACCCCATCTCCCCTGCCCACCCCCTCCCAACAGTTGCCCAGCTCAATACCTCGTGCTCAGGCATCCCCACTTCTCGCCTCCACCCCAGGTACTTGTCCTGGTGCATGGGGTGCAGTAGGTGGATACGTAACTGCTAGTATCTGAAAAACAATTCCAGTCTTAGGTGCGGGACCCTCTTCCTCAGTGCGATCTTAAATGGGCACCCCATGGTTGGCTCCTGTAGTTGGCTAATCTTACCTGGAGTTTTCATCTGGAGGTCATGTTACTGTCGCTCCGTGCAGTTACCTTCACCAGCTTTTGTCTAGTTGTCATGGCCCCTTCCGTGTGTTTCCTTAACTCTACTCGCTGGGGCGTCTGTTCCGGGATGCAAATTCTCTGTGTCCATCCATTTATAAGCGTCTTCGGGGTTATCAAAGAAAATGGCGCGACCGGTGTGGATTATTTTTAGTCTAGCGGGATACAGCAACATATACTTCAGGTTCACTGCTCAGTCTTCTTTTGACCAATATAAAGTTCATCCGCTGCTTCTGTACTTGCAGGGTGTAATCTGAGTATGCGGTTATCGTGGCAGACACTCGTTGGATCGTCCCATCTTTACGGAAGAGCTCGAAGATCTTTTCCATATCTTTATAGTTCAGTATCCAAGCTATTATGTTTGCTCTCTGTGCTCTGGAATCGGGCGATCTTTTGAGGGGGTTATGTACGCCCTATGGGTTACATACAACTGGATCTGTTGTAGTCTTGCATTCCTAGACACCTTTTATGGTATCTGTGTTCTTTCCCATTGCCCATCCTCCATAGGTTCCCCAGCGTCCTTCTCCCACTCCTGTCTGAGCTGGGGCACTTCCTTCCCCCACCCTGGTCATTACCAGTTTGTAGATCCGGGATACCTCATGCCCCCTTTCTGAAATTTCGTATATCATTTCTATGGCCGTATCTGGTTGTTCTTCCAGTTTTATTTCGGACCATGTCTCTCTCACCCACTTAACCACTCTGGTGAACGTGAATCATTGCCCCGGGTGAAGCCCGGTCTCTTCAACTAGCGTTTGAAATTCCAATACCTTCCCATCTCGCCATACATCTCCCAATGTTGCTATGCCAACCTGCTCCTAATGTTTGCGAATTGTCTTTCATAGTTGCTCATCAACTCCCCGCAGCGACACAAGTGGCACTTGCGGGGACCATGGGGTCGGGTTATCCATAGCCCGGCATGCCTTGCGCCATGTCTTCCAACCCAATTCCAACAGCCTCGATCGCCCTTTTAACTCTGACTTGGGTAGCCATATCAGTTCTTTCAGGAAAAAAGGGGGGCATTCATCCCTCAGCAGTCTGGATTCTGCCGTTGCCTCTTCCGTCAACCACTTGGCTACATATTGTAGCTGCCCGGCCAGATGGTATATCTCAAAGTTAGGTAAATGTATGCCCCCTCTATCATACGTGTTTTGTAATTTCCATAGAGCAATCCTATTTCTGGTGTTGTGCCAGATAACGCCTCTACACAGGCTCTGAAGTTTACCAAAAATGCATCTGGGCAACATATATGAGACATTTACGAAAAAGTGTAACAGCCTAGGCAATACCACCATCTTCAACAGTGCCACCCTCCCTACCATGACTAGGGGGAGTTTCGCCCAGAACCTCATGCTGTTTTCAATGTTCTCTACTGCCTTCTCTGTGTTATGTTTGTGTTCATCTTCTATCGCATGATATATATTGATCCCAAGGTATCTAAATGTTCTGGTCTCCCAGGGTATCTGTAAAACTTGTAGGTTTTCTTGTGGGATTCCCTTGTATCTTCCTAGAGGAAATTTACTTGATTTTTTGGGGTTGACCGCTATACCAGAGAGTATCGCGTATCGCGCCATCACTTCTAAGATATATTGCAGGTTTTATCTCCGGATACCTCAGGTCCAGCAGCATGTTGTCTGCGTACAGTGATATCAGGTGCAGCCCCCCCTTGGTGTAGACCCCTATCCCCTCGTATTGTTGTCTTAGATAGATTGCTAAGGGTTCTAGTGCTAGGATGTACACCATTGGAGACCATGGGCAAGCTTGTCTAGTTCCTCTGCTGAGTTGCCATTTATCTGAGATAATCGCTCCCGTTTTAACTCTGGCTAGTGGAGAGCTATACAACAGTTTCACCCACCTCAAGTATCCGGGCCCCATCCCATATTCCTTTACGGCCGCCATCAGCCAAGGCCATTTTAGGGATTCAAAGGATTTCACCGCGACCAACGAGACTATTGCTATTTCACTTGCGTTGTCTGCTGCCTGTTCTATGATGCGGTGGAGCCTTCTATGGTTATCAGATATACTTCTACTCGGGACGTATCCAGTTTGATCAGGGTGTATGAGTTTGCTTATTATCAGTTTAAGTCTGTTTGCCAGCACTGCCGTGAGGATTTTACTGTCTTGGTTTAGCATAGACAGTGGTCTGTACGACCCACAGTCTGTGCTAGGCTTGTTGGGTTTGAGAAGCGGGGTGATTATCGCCTCCCTCAGGTATTCCGGCAGTCTCCCCATCTGTTAGGGAGAATTCTCTGTTAAGGCTAATTTCCCAAACCTAGTGAGCCCCCCAGCAGCTTTGCTGGATTTTTGGGGTTTATTTTCTTTCTCCTGTTAAGAGTGAGATTCTTTTTCTCCCACTCTTAGACATGATTTGAGAATGTCCTTTGACTGTGAATGTATTTTATGGGCTATGGGGTCTTTTACTCCATAGGGCTTCATGTGTTTTTGGTATGTGTGTTACACAGCACCCTCAGTGCAGTAACACAGGGGTGTCATAGTGACCCCCAAACATAGACTCCATACTCTGGGACTGACTACTGTCTCCCAGGGCATGTAAAGTCACCATTGGCTTTACTAGTCTCAAATTGTGAACAGAACCAGTACAAACCATCATATTGTGGAGGTACTGGTAGGGGTAATTCGATTGCCCCTGGGTCTGTTTTCCAAGGGGGCACTGTCCAGTCCCCCCTTGTCGAGTTTCTGGCTGGTGGCAGTGGATACCACGTGAAATATTCCACCGGAATATTTCTTATGGGATTTTCCCATTGATTTTAAACGCACCACTTTTGGTGCAATGTTAAAGATACCGCTGGGTTATTTATTTAATATTAATTCCCCGGTTGGATCTTTTTGCCAGGACTCGGTTTTAAAATGGCGTTTTTGTTCGCCTCTGAAACTCTAACCCAAGTCGAGCCCTTTGTTCCACTTTTTGGCGGGCTTCTGCACAGACGCCCTCCAAATGATGCCACTCTGCCTGGGGTCTACAGGATGTGTGGGAGGGGGATTAGGCACCCTGGACTGAGTTGCCTCGGCAACTCAAGTCGCACTCTTGTGTGATTGGCCCAGTGGTGAGCCGCCCGGCTCACCACTTAGCATGTTTGAGTGACAGCTAGGCTGTTGAATGGGAGTTTTTCTGCATAAAAGCAGGGCTTTGGGGACTTGAAATTCAGAAGTCGTCACAGGACCTAAAGAATCCGAAGAGTGGAGAAGCTGAGCCATCTATAATGACGATACCACCGGTGGAGCCCTGCTGTAAAGAACTCACCACTTCCCCAACGACAGAGGAGATCTTCTTCCAGGAGAGTCTTCTTCCCTTTGAGCTGGTGGGACCAACCAGTTTGCCTTTTTCGCCTTCCAGGACGTCTCGTGGTCGAATCGCCCATGCCAAGCACTCCGGCGGCCGGATAGCCACGCTTCACCACTGACCGCGAATAAAAGGGTCGGACCTTTTAATTGGGATCTCTGCGGCTGGTTTCATCCCTGGCAGTGCAACGACTTCCAGCTTTCTTCCTCGTCGAGATCATCTCTTCCTCTGGTCGAAGCCACGACTTGCACCCACTGCCAGGGACAACTGCACCCGCTGGAACGTTCTCACCATTTAAGGTACTCTGTCCCGCCTGGCCTCCCTTGCAACAGACTGTCCAAGGTGTCCCGTAAATCCTTGACTTTCCAACTGGGTTGGCCTCCAAACCTTCTAACTTTATCCTTCTGAACTGATCCAACCTCTTTTGACATTTTCTGCAAATACTTTGAGTGCATTTCCACTGTGTGATCTTGGGCACATTCAGCCTTGCTTTCTCTAAGAGTGGGCCTGGCCTATGAACTTTGGCTCTACAGTAGACCCTGCCTTTCCTGCCTTGCTGGGGGTTCTTAAAAGTGTTGGTACTGTGTTATTTCCATGCTCTGCCTTTTCTCTCCCTTTTTAATGAATTATTGGAGTGCCATCTAAGGTTACACGCTCACCTCTGTTTTGTTAATAAGTGGTGTGTTAACCTAGACTTGTCGAATAATTAACTAGGGAGGTGTATATACTTATAGTGACTGTGTTGGAACTTGCTTGATATATTAGTACCAGTGTATTTCCATAAAGTGTGTTAAATAAATAATTATATACTTTTAATACCAAAGCTCTGGTCAGTGTTTGCTTGTTCTACTGTATTTCTGGCCCTATTGTATATGCTCTGTATACTGCCTAACTCTTCTTGAGAGAGGTCTGACTGTTCAGCCACAGCTACCAGGTAAATCTGGGTGGTGCAGACTGCTACCAATTGGGTTTACTGCTTACTCATGTGGTCTTAAACTTTTTGCAGTGGTCCCTAAGGGAACTGCACAGGTTTCTGCCTAACACCATCTCGAAAGCCTCATTTAGCATTGCCAATAACAGGGGGAGCACCTCCTCCCTGTACGTTTTGTAAAACTCGCTAGGGAGCCCGTCTGCCCCTGGGACTTTGCTGGTGGGTAATTGTTTGACCACTGTTTCTAGGTCCTCTGATGTTATTGGGGCATCTCTTCTACACTTAATTTAGGCAGTCCGATACCCTCTAATATCTCCCTTATCTCTTGTGCTTCTGTTTCTCCAGCGTCTTCGTAGAGGTGTTGATAGAATTTAAGGAATCCCCCATTTACACCCTCTTTGGTATCCCATATTTGGCCATTTTCTCCTTTTATCTCCCTTATCGCTGATCTGGGCGTCTCGTTCTTGCATAGCCAAGTCAGCAGCCTTCCCGGTTTATCCCCCAATGCATGTTATCTTTATATATATTTCTTATAGTTTCAATTGCATAGTCTCTCCCAGTACCCACCACCATCTTGTTGTAATTGGCTCATAGTTTCGGCGTCCTCCAGTGTTGTGTCCCCTTTACCCATGATTGCTTCTAGTTTCCTTTCTGCCTCATGTAACTCCCGTGTTATGCCCCCTTGGAGCCCTTTAGATTTGGATATAGCTGCACCCCTCACCACCACCACCTTAAACGCCTCCCATAGGGTACCCTCCGATGCTACGCTACCTGTTATTCTCGAAGTATTCTATTATTTCCTCCCTCAGGTCTTCCCGGAACACTGTGTCTTTCAATGCTTCGGCTCTAAGCCTCCACGTTGGGATCTTGACTTTGGGGGGCTGGTATTGCCATGTTAGAACTAGAGGTGAGTGGTCCAATAATACCCTTGCTTTATATTCCGCCCTTACCATCTCTCTAGTGAGTTCCGAATTGGTGAACATATAATCTAGTCGTGTGTACAAATTTTGTGGAGCTGCATAGTGAGATAGTGCCTGTCATTTGGATGTTGCTGCCTCCATAGATCTTCCATCTGGAAGTCTCCCAGTAGGGTCTTTAGGGTTCTAGCTGCCGGAGTGGGCCTGTCTAATTTCGTATCTGATCTGTCCACCTTGGGGTCCAGCGTGCAGTTAAAATCCCCTCCCCATATATCCGTGCCTCCCAGGTGTGGGCTGACTTTGCTGGACAGGGCCTTGAAATAGGCCACTGTGTCCTGATTTGGGGCGTATGTGTTAATGATGCACAACTCCCTGTTTTGCAGCATTCTCTGCATCACCACCATCCTCCCATCCGGCTCCACTGTAGCCTGCAACATCTGAAAGGGTACGTGTGGCGCGACCCAGGTGATTACCCCCCTGGCATATACCGAATACGTCGCTCCAATAGTGGTACCCCTCCATTTATTTTGTCACCTCCTGTTTCTCTTTTGTGAGGTGCGTTTCCTGTAATAAGGCGATATCTATTTTTTGCCTTCTCAGGTACATCATGATCTTGTTCCTCTTCAGGTAGCTGTTGAGTCCTCTGACGTTCCAGGTTGCTATTCTAAGGTCTCTGCTCTTCATCCTTATCCCGTCCCACCTCAGTTCTCCCTTGTCCCCTGCGCAATACGCAGTTGCGCATGGATGTAAGCTCGTTCCCTAAACAATTTCACTGCAAACTCCCCAACTCTCCCCCCACTCCCTGCCCACCCCAGCCCCAACTGATGCCCAGCTCCATCTCTGGATCTCAGGCTATCCCGCATTTAGTCCTACCCTGGCTACGCCGGTACTAGGAACACAGCAAGGGGTTGCCACACTATTGGCAACCGCTCTATTCTATCTAATGAGGTGAGGGATGGGTTCCCGGTCTCTCCCGCATTTGTACTGGTTTATACCTTTTTCACCCATGTCCTTGGCTCATTTCGCCGTTGTTATTTATGGATCTATATTCCAGTCCCACTGACATTATTATACAGCACCTCATTCCTTGTGCTCGCCACCTCAATTGTCCTTTCCGCCATCCCGCTGGTCATCCGTCCCCGGCAGGCCGTTCTGCACATCTAGCCATACCGTCGCCTCCTCTCGGGTCTCGAAAAACAGTGCTCTGTTCTTGTGGAATACTTTCAGTTTCGCTGGGTACATCAGCATGTATTTGTAGCCCGCTTCGCATAGCCTTCGCTTTACTGTTCCATAGTTCAGTCGCCGTCTCTGCACCTGGAGTATGCTGTTATTGACGCAGATGACCTCTGTATTGTGCCCCCTTTTCAGAAGTATTCCAGGATTTTCTCTCTGTCTCGATAGTTCAATATCTTGGCGATGATCGGCCTCGGGGGGGCTCCAGGCACGGGTTTCCTAGTCAGGGCCCGATGTGCTCTCTCTACCGCAAATCCTTGGGCGAGTGCCCCTCCGTCGATTTTCTGCAGCAGCATGCTCTCGACATAGTCCGTGGGATTTGACCCCTCCTCACCTTCCGGGAGCCCGACAATGTGTATGTTATTTCGTCGGGCCCGCCCTTTGGCCTCCTCAGCCCTGTTTTCCAGGTTGCTCACTTGTTGGCGCAATTTATGGATCTCTGTTGCATTTGCCGCACAGGCGGTTGAATTTGATTGGACTTCCTTCTCTAGTTCGCCTGTGCATGCCGCTATAAATCTCACATCATGTCTCAATAGGTTAACGTCCACTTGTACTGTATCAATTTTGAATTCAAGAGACATTTTGAGGTTGGCCATGGCTGCCTCCAGTTTGACCTCCCATGTCTGCTATCGCATCCAAGATCTGCCGGTCACTGCGCTTTTGTGCTGCGTCTGTTTTCTGGTTCCTCTCTTTGTTTCTGGCCCCTTCCGCTGTTTGCGATGATTCTTTGTAATCCTCCATAGTGGGTTGCTTTCCTTTTGATTTAGGTAGTTTGGATGCCATCGCTGTGCCTCTGGGTGTCTTTGCATTGCATGTTCAGGGTCTGTGGGCCTTTTATGCTGGTATGCGCCGGCTAGTTCAGCACCTTATGTTGTAGTAGGGGTACCCGGTTGCCCCAGCCGGGCTTCGGTGCTTCTACATTTAGTGGTGCTTCTGCAGTGTTTAATAATTACGTGCTCATCAATAGCCTTGGAGCTCTGCCACTTCTACCACCATGTCCAAATGTCTATATTGTAGCTGCTTTACGGGGCTCAGGTTCTATTCGAGTATTTGCCACCCTTCTCTGGGGTGCCTCTCTCTGCATGCGTCAGTTGCTGCCCTCTTCTCCCTGCTGGCCGTGAGTTCATGCAGCTTTCACTTTTGTCTATTTCAATTTTTGGGGGCCCCTCGAGTGTTGGTCTATGGTACTTTTTTCACCCCAGTGTGAGGCCCCATCTGTGTGTTGCTGAGGAAAGCTCTGGCTGAGTCCCAGGCGCTGACCCCGCTGTTTTGGGCCGGCATCCGTGTGTTTCCGTAACTTTGCTTTTCTGCTGATCCGGGGTCTCACCTCCTGTGGTGGTCTGCCTCCCGTAGCATCTTGATCCACTGGGTGCTCTATTGTATTACCTAATTTGGATATGCTATTTTCCGTGGGCCCTCTGCTTGTGGCATTCGTCCACTTCACCAGTTATGAACGGTGCCCCTGTGCCTCTGCTCGCGGCTCCATCAGTCTCCTGCAGGCAGCTATGCCCTACGCACTTCCCGTTTTCTGGCCTCACTGGGGGTCTCTTGTGGCTCACCTCCCCAGGGTGCAACGGCTCACAAGTGTACTGGATATGGTCTGCAGGCCTCTTGCTGCAACCTTTAATTGTGCTCCAAAGCCTACCAGTTGTCATCCGCGTTCCGTTTAATCTTTGCGCTTGAGCGGAGCCTCGGGCTCCTTGTCGACTCCCCTTTGCACAGCGTCTTCACTTCGTTCCCTTCTTGGAGGGATACAATATGCTCAAATGGGGTCAGTTGCTTTAGCGCACACCCCCCCGTGGTCAGTTCTTTGCAGTGGCCCGGAGTGTCGTGGGCAGTTCAGAGGTGCCCTTTCCCACCTGGCTATGCTTGGTTCCAGAGGTACTGGGACCCCCTGCAACTCCCCACTCCTCACCACCATCTGCCTCGTTTTCCTTTCATCGTGCGCCGCGGCGCTGCCTCTCGGTTTGCAACCCCGTGTGCAGGATCCACTGTTCTAGTGTACAGCAACTCGAACGTCAAGAGTGAGCTCGGTGGCCTTCCCAGGATGGCTCTGTGGGGTTGCCCTCATGTCCGCCGTTCAGATTCTCGCCTGCGCAGCTCCATCCCACAGCTGTTGGCCAGCCGAACTCTTCACTTCTGTGAGGACCCTTGTGCTCGACGGCCCCTTGCCGAGCCGCAGCTTATTTCTTTTGCAGCCCGGTCTCACGTTGCACGGCAGCCGGGAGCCCTGGTCCGCCTTTATTTTGTCGCATCAGGGCTTCTTTCCATTAGGCGGAACACTCCCATGGCCAGTTCCTTTGTTCTTGGCAAGCCGCCATCTTGGTCGATTCCCCTTCAGTGCTCAGCAAACTTCTGCAGCCCATAGTCGACGGTCCTTGCTACGATCATCACCTAAGTCGCATGCTGGATGTGTGCTGTGCCTTCATGCACCCATTTGTTCCATTATTCCATCTCCCAGCTGGCTTGGAACATGGATAAGCAAAGGATCTTTATCGGATCAGCAGGAGAACGCCGAGATCGCGTCCTACACTGTGGCCATGTAGCCACGCCCCCACCCCGGTGCTGCTTATGCTTAAACTGGACATTCAAGTCCCTCAACGTCTGATATGGACAATGGCTCCATCAGTGATGCTGGATCAGGCATTTACACAGGTGCACTCCAACAATATTCCCTTCTTTTTCAAACCCGATATTGGTTCAATATCATTGCAATCGTTCCTTTGGGAGGCATTTAGGATGTTTGTAAGAGGAATGGCTCTCTCAGCATCCCTAAATCAATCAGGGTGGAGCTGAACACCATTGAAGCCAAAATGTGTACTCTTGAAAATGTATATGGCACAACTGGAGCTAACTCTTGTGTACAATTAAGAAGGAACTCCTTCAGTCTCACATATTAGTTGACCGGGAGACTTATATTAATAAACCTATATTCGCTCATAAACGCAGTGAGGCAGGCAAGCCAGGTAGATGCTTGGCCCAGGTCATCAGATCAGAATCTGGAGGGCTTACTATAGCTGGGTTCCGAATGCCAGATGGTGAGATTCGTACTGATAATTCATCTATAAATTACACATTTGCACGTCATTAAGAGACTCTGTATTCCAATTGTGATACACAGTCGGCTGCAGATGTACTAGAATACTTAGCTGGAGTTGCCTTCACAATTCTCTCCTTGGAAGCAGCACATTCACTTGACATCCTGATTTCGGTTGAGAAAGTTCTTGGGGCAATCACTTTCTGAACATCTGGAAGGCTCCCGGCTCAGAGGGATTCGGGGCTGAATGCTACAAAGAATACCGGCATGTCCTCAAAGTCCTTGCAGCATGTATTTTGACTACTAGGAAGGTCAGGACCAGGTGGACGGAACACAAGTCCAATATCCGTACAATAAATGAGAAGTCGGGGCCCGCATTACCCAAAACACACTTCCCAAATACACTTCCTCTAGAGCACTCCACTCGTCCTCCAACTCTCTGAGAGTGAGCCGTTTTTCCAAACAGAGACTTGGGGGTAGATCCTTATCCTCTGCAGGGCCGCCCTATGGAACATTCACCCTGCCTCTCTCTGTCTTGAGCCGGATCTCCTGAAATTCCGGAAAAGCCTCAAGACCCTCCTCTTCTCCTCTGCCTTCTCTCTTCCTCTCCCCTGCTAACCTACGATCCCTACCTGCTACCTGCTCCTTTTGCTCAGCTTGCATACTGGTTTCCTGGTTCACCTGAGAACCTACAGGTACCAGGCAACCTCACCAGTCCCTGCACTTGCCTCCAGGTCCCCGCACTTCTGACTGCATTACGCACTTCCCAAAAGAGATAACCCTCTGCTCTAACCCAGCCCTCCTGGACTAGGTGCACTTATCCCTTCCACAACCCTCGCACTTCCTGTCTGTGCACTTACACACATTTAATGCACCCAAACCCCAAGCTCCTTCTGTCTGCCCTTCTGTTGCCCCTTGTCCCCCCCTAGCATTGTGCACCTGAAACACTTGTGTTAGTGGCACATTATAATGCGCCCAAACAATTTAACCATTCCTGTTCCCCTCCCCAGTGCACCCCCTTATGTCATTGTTTACTATGTGCATTCTATCAAGAAATGTTCTCTAGCATGTCTGTAAATTATTATGTGCCTCCACCTCTCTCCCCCTTCCCTCCTACCCTCACTGCTTGTCACACACTTCCATATTGTTTTTCATGTACCTCCCCTCCCTGCTTCCCCCACTATCTATCAACGCACTTGAATTTGCAGAAATGTTGTCAGGCCTATTATGCTTATTATTGTATATCATTCGGAATTTTCCAAGGTCCAATGAATGATTGTATCCCATGATACCTTTCCATCTTGGAGTGCCTTGAAGCACTTGTTTTGTGTCTAAGCGCTTTATAAATAAACCATGCAATACAATACAAAATTCTCCCGTAGCCATACATTTTATGAAAGCTGGCCACACTATTGCTCAAATTAAAGTATTCGTTTTGGAAATGGTAGAAATACCATAGAGGGGAGGAGATCTCAACCCAATTTATTTACAGAAAGAAATATACTGGATTGAGAGGTTAGATGCTATGTCTCCTATGGGGATGAACATGAAGTGGGACCTCAGATGTTTTCTGTGACACTAATGTTCATATTTCCGTCAGCTCTTGCTTTGACATTCATATTTGCAACATAGATACCAACAACATGCATGTAGGTTATGCATTAAGATGAATGTAACCATGGAGTTTCACATTAACTATGTTTAGTTGAAGTTTTATGTAAGGGTATTTAGTACATGGGATATGACTGATGATTGCCAAACATTTTTGCTCTGCTAATAGGATGTACTAGCAATATTACCCTGTTAGTGTTTGTATTTCGTGATTGTACTAGGCAAAATTGGAAAAATAGCTTTCAATCAGCACTCCAAGTATGTTGACCAAGCCTACAAGGAATCCTACAATATGTTCTGACTTGATGGGTCCGACTTGATGGTCATGCAGTTATAAAATGCCTCCGTCCCCAAGTACCGCTCGAGCAGAATATAAACACTGCCCGAGCAATCTTTGAGGCCACAGGAAGGAGTGTTGTCGTCGGCCTGGTATTGAGAACGCCGGAAGGACCCCTGATCGCTATAAGGCAAAAGGTTATAATCAGGAAAATACTCTATAATGGCAATGGGCAATTGATAGGAAGAGTTAAACAAAAATGCAGTGACACCAGCTTACCTAATAGAGATGGAATGTAGGTAGAGAACCTACGCAGGGAAATCCACGGCAAGCCGGAATGGTGTAATAGGCACTCCTTCCCAGTACCTCGTGGAGTGAGGCAAGATCTGTAACAAGGCTTGAAGCAATCCGAAGGTTGCAAAACAGAAGGGCAATCCAAGAGCAAGTCCAGAGTATAACGGGGGTCAGATGTCCAGAAAATCAGAGAGCACGCCAAAATCCAAGGGTAATCCAATAGCAAATCCGAAAAGAGTTCCAAGGTCGAAGCAAACAAGAGCAAGGGTAATGCGTGACAGTCCTCCGTAGACGTTGAAGTAGCTGTGAAGCAAAGAGTCTTGTTTGCCGGCCTCTTTTGAAGGGGCGAGCGGTATCACGTGACGTATCACGTGGCTGCTCGCGTACGTTGCATGGAGCGCAACGTGGCCAGTGATTGGAGCTGCCGGCACTTCCTGGTATTCTGACGTTGCCGGCTGTGCAAGAGGCGCCATGGCAGACGCCAACGCGGAAAAGGGCGGAACGAGGCAGATCCGCCCAACATGGTATTCCGCCTGCCGTGTTTTCCCTGCTGGTGGTGTGAACGGGAAATACTACGGCGAGAGGCGCCTGAGGAGGAGAGATGTGAAGAGGGAAAAGCCGTGTGAGAGGGCGTGACAGAGCCCCCCCTCAAAGGCCCACGACCGCGTGGGCTGGAAGGATGTTCTCGATGAAACTTGGCCACCAGGCGAGAAGCGTGAACATCTCGAGCAGCAACCCAGGAGCGATCTTCAGGGCCATAACCCCGCCAATCCACCAGATACTGCAGCCCACCCCTGTGTATACGGGAACCCAGTATTCCCTGGACCTCAAAAACATCAGGAGAAGAGACAGAGACCGGAGCAGGAGGGGCAACTACTCGGGTAGGACCAGGGCAGGGTTTGAGCAGGGAGACATGGAAAACCGGGTGGATTCGCCAAGCAGGAGGTACCGCCAGACGCATAGCCACCGGATTCAGAACCTTGGCCACCTTGTAAGGACCCACAAAGCGAGGGAGTAGTTTGCGACAACCAGGAATGTGTAAATGACGAGCAGAAAGCCAAACCCTGTCCCCCACCTTGTATGCAGGAGCCTCCGCCCTCTTCCTGTCACCTGTGGATTTCATGGAAGATTGGGCCTCACGCAAATGGATCAAAGTCTGGGCATGTATTGACACTAAATCCCTAGCGCAGGCCGAGGCAGCGGGGGTATCAGAAGAGGAGTAATCTGGCAGAGGAAGAGTACGAGGATGTTGGCCATAGAGAGCGAAGAATGGTGAAAAACCAGTAGCAGAATGCAAAGAGTTGTTATAAGCAAATTCGGCAAGATGCAATAAATTAAGCCAAGTGTCCTGATATTGTAACGTTAGGCAACGTAGGTATTGCTCCAATGACTGGTTAACCCTCTCAGTCTGCCCGTCGCTCTCTGGATGGTAAGCAGAGGAATAATGAGCATCAATTCCCAACAGAGAGGTGAGGGCCCGCCAGAAACGAGAGGTGAACTGTGTGCCTCGATCGGACACCAAAACATGAGGCAGGCCAAAGAGACAGAAGACAGACTTAAAGAAGTGCCTGGCCAAAACCGGGGCTGAGGGTACTCCCTTACATGGTACAAAACGAGCCATTTTGGTATAGGAGTCGACAACAACCCATATAGTATCGAAACCCTGTGTGCGTGGCAAATCAGTAATTAAGTCCATTGAGACCGTGTGCCAGGGGCGTGGAGGAACCGGGAGAGGAAGAAGAAGACCCAAAGGCCGGCCCCTACGTGACTTGCCCTGAGCACAGACTGGACAGGTATTGACATAATTCTGTACGTCTCGTTTCATAGCCGGCCACCAACACCATCGTTTGAGTAATTCCAGGGTACGATGCTGCCCAGGGTGACCATTAATGGCAGCATCATGAGACCATTCCAACGCCAAATTCCTGGTTTCACTCGTGGGAAGAAAAAGCTTCCCATGTACAAAGGGCAGCCCATCCTGCATAACGGGATCCCATTCTGTTAGTGACTGTGGATATCGGGAGACCCATTGTCGTATGGCGGACTGCAATGAAGGTGATGGTGTGCAGACACAAACTACGTGAGACTCACTCAACAAGGTCTCAGGGAAGGATGGTAGAACTTCCCCCCCAGGAGAACGAGACAGGGCGTCTGCTTTCCCATGCCCTACACCAGGTCTATGTTTGACCACGAAGTCGAACGCGGCAAAGAAAAGGTGCCAACGTACTTGTCGACTATTGGTACATTTCAAGGAGGCAAGGTCTTGGAGATTCTTATGGTCTGAGAACACCACCGTCTGGTGTTTTGCTCCTAGAAGGTGATGTCTCCAGGTCTGTAAGGCGTCCTTAATGGCCAATAGTTCTTTTTCTGTGACTGTGTAGTGTAATTCACTTGCTGTGAACTTGCGAGAGTGAAATGCCACCGGATGTAGCCGACCGGTGGCAGGGCATGGCTGGGACAGTACAGCCCCAAGTGCATAAGAGGATGCGTCTGCCTCAAGGACAAACGGGAGTTCAGGGTCAGGGTGTTGTAACACCGGAGCAGTAGTGAACATAGTTTTCAGAGAATCGAAAGCATTTTGTTGATTTTCGGACCAGACATAGGGGACTGAAGGACTAGTGAGCGCAGTGAGTGGTGCTACAATAGAAGAAAACCCAGCTATGAATCGTTGGTAAAAGTTGGCAAAACCCAAAAATGATTGTAATTGCTTGAGTGTGGTCGGAATTGGCCAATCGTTTATTGCCCAAACTTTGGACTGATTCATGGAGAGGCCTCCAGGAGAGATATGGAACCCCAAGAACTCAACCTGGCTGGTATGGAAAATACACTTTTCAGGTTTAGCAAATAGTGCATTGGCTTGCAGACGTAACAACACTTCCTTGACATGTTTGATGTGTTCATCGAGAGAGGAAGAGAAGACCAATATGTCATCTAAATACACTACTACGTATGTGTTCAGGATATCGCCAAATATGTCATCCATGAAGCGCTGGAACGTAGCAGGAGCATTACAGAGACCAAACGGCATAACTGTATACTCAAACAACCCTTGTCGTGAGCAGAAAGCCGTCTTCCATTCGTCTCCCTCTCGTATGCGTATGAGGTTGTATGCACCCCGTAGATCCAATTTGGTGTAAATTGTGGCATGAGTAAGTTTGTCCAACAACGGGGTAATAAGGGGAATAGGATAGCGGTTTTTTACTGTGATGGCGTTCAAACGCCTGTAATCAATGCAGGGACGGAGATCCCCTTCCTTCTTTGGCACAAAGAAGATGGGACTTGCAGCTGGAGAGGTTGATGGGCGAATATGACCTAGACGCAGAGCCTGCTGTATGTAATCCTGAAGGACTCGCTCCTCTGTTTGGGTTAAGGAGTATATCCGCCCCTTTGGGATAGAGACGTCTGGGACTAAATCAATGGGGCAGTCGTAAGATCGATGTGGAGGAAGGCCTTCTGCAGAGCCTTTGTCAAACACTGCCCGGAATTCATAATACTCAGGAGGTATGTTATTTGTGACCGCCCCTATCATGTGTGAGTCTGGGGAATCGGACCTGTCTTCTATGTCTAATGAAGCGACTATCCCTAGGATGTCTGCGGGACTGGAAACCTGAGGTGCCTCAAGCAGGCAGTAGTATTGACATGTTTCGGATTCAAAGAGTACCTGACCTGTACCCCAGTTAATCAAAGGATTATGCCTCTTTAGCCAAGGAATGCCCAGGATAACACCAAACTGAGGCGTAGCTATGAGGTCAAAAGACATGGTCTCTCTGTGGACTTCCTGTATGACTAGTTCCAAAGGGGCTGTCTGGTGTAAGATCGGTCCAGAGGTTAATGACGTCCCATCTACTGCATGAACTGGTTCGGGGTGTTTCTTTTGGACCAGAGGTAAGTTTAGAGCATTGGCTAGCGCTATGTCTATAAAGCAACCAGTAGCACCAGAGTCGATCACTATTTGTATTGCATGGGAAACTCCTGCAGCTAGGTTTAAGGAAGCTTGCACCACCACAGGTCGAACGGGACCAAAAGCAAGGTCAGAGGTATTAGGTATAGGACTCGCCCCAACCCCTGATCTCAAGGGCGAGTCTTCGGAAAACCCGGAGCTTTGTTTCTTGGTCGACGGGGACACTCCTTTACAAAGTGCCCATTGAGTCCGCAGTAGTAGCAAGCGTTGTCTGCCCTCCTGCGCTCCCGTTCGGCATGTGTGATAGGACTGCGTACCCCGCCGATCTGCATGGGTTCAGGTAAGGTGCTAGACGAGGTTGAAGGCGAGCTCTGGGATATCCCTGCTTCCCCCTTACGTTCTGCCCGTCTGGCGTCGATTTGCAAGGTTAAATCTACCAGATCAAGATAAAGTGAGGGAAGGGAGGGCACTACAGACAAAGCATCCTTCATGGAACCACACAGACCCCGATAATAGATCACTGCCTTCTTATTCTCTGGCCATGAAGTCTCGGTGGCGAGTTGATTAAACTTGGTAATATACTCAATGAGAGTAGATCGACCTTGAGTGAGATCTAAGAGCTCCATGTCTCTGGATTGGGCTTTATATCTAGTGTCAAAAACCTTAGCCATTTCTTGAGTCAATATATCGAAATCGTACAGAGCGGGATGATTACTCTCCAAAAACGGATTGGCCCATGTGGCTGCTACACCCGACAAATGGGAGAGTAGAAAAGCCGCTTTAGAGACTGGGTCAGAGAAAGCTTGAGGTCGGCATAAGAAATGTAGTTTGCACTGATTTATAAAAGTGCGATATTTCAAAGGATCTCCCTGGTACCTCTCAGGGGCTGCTAGAGGAAATGGAGTCTGAACCACCACAGACGGGACTGGCAAAGTAAGTGGAGTGATGGGGGCGTTATGAGATGAGGCAGCATCGCCGAACTCAGCGTCAGCAGGTAAGGGATGTCGGGTGCTTTGCATGGCATCAAGACGATGGTTCAGTGCAGTGGTGGCAGAGGCTAAATCAGTGCGGAGGGCAGTGGTAGCAACTGCCATATCTGTCCTAAGCGATGTCACTGCTTGCATTAAAGCAGTCACAGGGTCCCCGACTGAAACATCCATAACTACATAACTAGACGACCATAAGGCTTCACAGTCTGTTCTGACTTGATGGGTCCGACTTGATGGTCGTGCAGTTATAAAATGCCTCCGTCCCCAAGTACCGCTCGAGCAGAATATAAACACTGCCCGAGCAATCTTTGAGGCCACAGGAAGGAGTGTTGTCGTCGGCCTGGTATTGAGAACGCCGGAAGGACCCCTGATCGCTATAAGGCAAAAGGTTATAATCAGGAAAATACTCTATAATGGCAATGGGCAATTGATAGGAAGAGTTAAACAAAAATGCAGTGACACCAGCTTACCTAATAGAGATGGAATGTAGGTAGAGAACCTACGCAGGGAAATCCACGGCAAGCCGGAATGGTGTAATAGGCACTCCTTCCCAGTACCTCGTGGAGTGAGGCAAGATCTGTAACAAGGCTTGAAGCAATCCGAAGGTTGCAAAACAGAAGGGCAATCCAAGAGCAAGTCCAGAGTATAACAGGGGTCAGATGTCCAGAAAATCAGAGAGCACGCCAAAATCCAAGGGTAATCCAATAGCAAATCCGAAAAGAGTTCCAAGGTCGAAGCAAACAAGAGCAAGGGTAATGCGTGACAGTCCTCCGTAGACGTTGAAGTAGCTGTGAAGCAAAGAGTCTTGTTTGCCGGCCTCTTTTGAAGGGGCGAGCGGTATCACGTGACGTATCACGTGGCTGCTCGCGTACGTTGCATGGAGCGCAACGTGGCCAGTGATTGGAGCTGCCGGCACTTCCTGGTATTCTGACGTTGCCGGCTGTGCAAGAGGCGCCATGGCAGACGCCAACGCGGAAAAGGGCGAAACGAGGCAGATCCGCCCAACATGGTATTCCGCCTGCCATGTTTTCCCTGCTGGTGGTGTGAACGGGAAATACTACGGCGAGAGGCGCCTGAGGAGGAGAGATGTGAAGAGGGAAAAGCCGTGTGAGAGGGCGTGACACAATAATAAAGTCCAATAAATAATTTAAAATTCAGTCCTCATTTATTGTAAGTTTCTTGAGCCGACGCATGTTTCACGCCATAGGTCTTCCTCAGGGCTCTTAACTACTAAATCAATCATTTACATTTATGTGATTCGATTAGATCAAATGTCTGTTAGTAAACATCCATGAAATAATGTACTACAGACAATGTCATAAATTAAAAACATACACAGCAAAATAGTCCAATGTTGTAGTTTGAAAATATAAAATGTGACTTATTTCACATAATACTGGGAAACCCAACTTAGGTAGAGGTACACCACCTGTGCCGTGTCCGTGCTTACCCATACGCAAAACCACCTAAAACCTATCCCATGTGGCTCTTGTATCCCCCCACAACATGCAAACTGTTCAAATTAAAGGCACCATGCTGCGTACTCCAAAATCATAGTGCTTACATCCTTGTAATTCCCAAGTATTGCCCTCTATTCTTATTCACTAGCATGATGCAAAACATTATGTAGACTCAGGGTCAGCATTCATTTTGGCCTTGCGAATTGTAAAGCACTAAGGTTAAACAGACCTGTAGTACATTTTATTTTCCCAAGTACACCTTCATTAATAATGTTCAGTTTAAAAAAATTGGCCCTAAACTGCAATGCAAAAACAATACCTTCAAGAATTTAAAATCGCTACCCTAAAACTTACAAACGTTTTGCATCATTCCACAATGGATGGACATGTACCTTGATAATTGTCATGCCTTGTGACTTGAAATTCAAATGCCTATAAGCATAAACCCTCCTTCACCACTCCGAAGCGCATGATGACGCTTCAAACATATCAGCTGCTCCTATGGATTTAAAAAGCCCAATGAACATTCTTGTGCTACGGACCAACTTCCAAAAATAGTACTCCAGTTAACCACAATCCCCGTTTTAAGACTTATTAAGCCCTTGAATTACCTGCAATGTGAAACAGCCAGACCCTCACGATCAGCACGTCCGTGTAAATACAAACCATCATTCAGTCCGCTTTTATCCTGAACGTTGCCCAATCGAAATAGATGACAGATTCAACGTTTCTTAACAATTAAACTGTATCTTATGCACCATCTTGAAGTTCCCAACATGATCCTCATTACGTAACATGATACTTATTAAATACTACAAACAAACCTACTAATCGGGTTCAACATGGACATTCAGCCGTTTCCAGCAATGTTCTCTTATTACCAGTTAACATCTGCCTCTTCTGGCCTCCATGTTTCAAAAGAACGTCATTTATTAATTTATCTGAAAATTTAAATAATCAATGATTAATGTACTGATTATGTAATTAAACCTTTCAGAATTATGTCCTTATCGCCTTATGCTCCCTCCACAATTCTTGCATGTATACAATGTCCCAATGGAAGTACCACGCTGATGGCATGTGCAATATTTGAATTACTAGATACACATTCACAGAACCTACAATGAAACTCTCAGCATAACACCAGGTGATATACTTTCAAAAATTGGTACTGTATTACTTCTAAATTAGTAGAAATAGACAGGGATTACATTAAGATATCTAATCGTACGTCTGATCACAAATCTCTATAAGATTCCATTCCTATGTATTTTCACATATTAATTCTCATGTTCTCATTCGTAAATTCTTACAGGCAGGTGGCTTTGCCATCACGTACCCAGGACGTCCACACCAAGGCGATCTGAGTCTGTTTAGAGTCTCCAGAAACTGCACATCAACAGGTCATGAACCCTTAGATGTTGATTATTTTAGTAGTATAAGTTTTGATATTTATCATTTTATGAAAAGCATAACATATTCTACACGTGCCTTCTGGTTTGATGAGCCACATGCTTTGACTTGGCTCTGGTGTTTTGTTAAAAAAAATCAGGCTAACGTTCTGCCCTATTGTCTTTGCCCTCATTAATACAATATCGGATTTAGCACTAATGTAGTGGTTTAAGCCTTTATCCAGCTTCAAGACATTCTAGTGCTTGTTTAAAATGTTGTTTTAAAAAAAATGTTTTTATTACTTGTATGTAATCACTTTGTGATTTTTACAAGGACAAACTGGACATTGAAGTTTCTTCGTATCGATGAGGTTTCTAGTGCTTAGCAGCCTACCGTAGTTTGATTTCCATGCAGATTTATTTTGCTAATGGCCATAGTCAGAAGTTTTGCTGCAGTGTTGATCCATTTGGGATTTTCCCCAGACAGTATTCTGTTCCACAAGACATCTTCTTCCAGAACCGACGAGGGCATCCCATGAGGCGAGAGGTAGGCAACTCTTTCCTGGTTTAGTGCTTTGAAGTTTGAAGTTTAGTTTATTTGTAAAACGCACCAGGCCCATGGGCAACCGGGCACATACTCTTGAATACAGGTTACGAAAAATATGCACAAAAGGGTCAAATTTACAATTTATCCATAAATACATGATACAATTTATGAGCAAATACAGTGTGGCACATATACACAGATAAGTTATATTACAGGTAGACAGGTAAGGAACAGGCTAGCAAGGGGAACCTTATGCTTTCTGGGTGAACAGCCAAGCTTTGGCGTTGTTCTTGAACATTCGGAACGGAGGTTCAGTTCTTATGTGGGTTGGCAGAGTATTCCACAGTTTGGAAGCTAGGACAGGGAAGCTCACGCCGCCCGCTTTTTGGAGTTTGAATCTCTGTAATGTTAGGCTGTGAATTTAGGCTGATCTGGTGGGACGGGAAGAGGAGTGAAGTGCAAGATGCGATGAAAGGTAAGGTGGGGCATCGTTGTTCAGGCATTTGTGGGTCAAGGCTAGTGTTTTTAGGGCAATTCTATGTTTTAACGGGAGCCAGCGTAGGTCAGATCTAAATGTGGAGATATGGGACCGTCTAGGTATATGGAGAGCTGCCCTTATGGCATTATTTTGAATAGTTTGAAGTTTATTGAGGTCAGACTGACTAGTCCCTAGGTAGAGGGCACTGCAGTATTCTATTTTGGACATGATGAGTGTTCTAGCCAATGTAATGCAGTTGTGAGTGTTCAGAAATGGTCTGCAGGCCGTGATAAGTTTACATGTGTAGGCAGAGGCCGACCTGACAGCATTTGTTTGTCTGTTCAAGGAGAGGGTGGAATCCAGATATACACCTAATGTTTTGGTGTCTTTGGGACCTTGATGACGTTGCCGTCAATGGTGAAGGACTTATAGGCTTGGTTAAGTTTGTTAAGACGATAAGTGGATCCTAGCAGTAGGAGCTCCGTCTTATCGTTGTTGAGGCACAGTTCATGCTGAGCCATCCAGGCCTGGATGACCAGATAGACATCATTCAAGGCTTTGATATCGGCTGTGTAGTCACCCGTAATGGGAATGTGTATCTGGGTGTCATCCGCGTAGTTAGTGTAAGATACACCCAGATAGTCAAGCACATCGAAAAGAGGTTTGGTGAATACATTGTACAATGTAGGTGATACAAAAGAGCCTTGAGGGACGCCACAGAGAATGGGAGGGGGGTCTGCCGATGCTGATGGTGAGAATACCTGCATAGATCTGTTGCTTAGGAATGAATGGATCCAGGCATTAGCAGAGTCAGAAAAGTAGGCAGCTGATTTGAGATGTTGGCAAAGTATTTGGTGGTTGACCAAATCAAATGCCGCAGAGAGGTCGAGAAGGAGCAAAGCAAGCTTCCCGTTGTCCTTTAGTGTCTTCCTCTGAGTTTTTAGATCAGTAAGGGCTGATTCGGTGCCATGTTTGGGGCGGAAGCCTGATTGTCTTCGCCCCAAGGGTTTGTTAGACTCGAGGTAGTCTTGTATCTGCAGGTAGGCTGCGCAATCAATAATCTTAAGCAGGAACGGGACCGTAGTGATGGGTCTGAAATTAGTTGGGATGTTGGGGTCGAGGGACGGTTTTGAGTAGTGGGATTACCCACACATCCTTGAGGTTGTCGGGGACTATGCCCGTTTTGAAGGAGGCATTTATGAAGGATGTGATGAACGGGGCAAGGTGGTGCGATGGGAGCTGGGCAGGGGTCTCCTTGGCAATTGGGCAGTTTGAGGTTGTTTATGATTCCTTCTACTTCAGGGATGGTAAGAGGGGAGAAGGCGAATGGTTTACTGGTGGGTTAGCTTGGTGTAGGGAGCTGGGTGTGGCTATGAGTAGTGGTTGGTCCAACTGTAGTGACTTGTTTATTTCTGATTTTAGTTTGAAGGGTGGCTATTTTACCCAGGAGTGCTGTCTGGATGTTAGTGCACCAGTTGCTATCTTTGGGACAGGAGTCTGGGGGGGCTACAGGTTACTCGAGTTCCTTGAGAATTTTGAATAATTTCTTGGTATTTGATTGTGCTGATACGATACGGTTATTGAGTCTTTTTTGGCCTGAAGAAGAGCTTCTTTATAGTTACGGGTGGCTAATAGGAGGCTGTCCTTGTGTGTGTCAGAAGGGTGGCTTTTCCAACGTGACTCTGCATTACGTTTCTCTTTACGTAGCACTCTGAGCTGCGGTGTGAACCACGAATTAAGGTGCGCGTGTTGTTTGGGTCTTCTAAGTTTGAGTGGGGCGATGGCGTTTATGGCTGTAAGAACTGACTTGTTGTAAATGTTGGCTAAAATAGGGTCAGAGCAGGAGTCAGGGGCATTATTGAGTATGGGGAGGATGAGAGGGAGTAGCTTTTCTGTAGTTATGTTCTTTTTGTTTCTGGTGAGGGTGGCTGGGGCGACAGGAGGCGCTGGTAGTGAGGCTGCTTCAATGCAGAAGGTGATGATGTTGTGATCCGACCAAACGCAAGGAACACTGGAGAGTAGTCGGATGTTGCAGGCGGTGTCGCTAAGCCAGTCTAAGGCTCGCCCTTTGTTGTGGGTGGGTTCTTGAATGTGGTGAGAGAAACCTAGATCTGTTACGGTGTTGGCAAAATCGAGTGCCGCCGGGTCATTGGGGTCTTGGTAACCTAAATTAAGGTCACCGAGGATAATAATTTGAGAGTTTGCTTTCGCTTTATCAAGTACTAGGGCGGTGATGTCATCCACAAAGGAGGTAGGGGGCCCAGGTGGTCTGTAAATTAGATGGATAGTGGCCGTTTGGTTGACCGATAATGTAAGTTTGACCAAGAGTAGCTCTGCGTTTTCCAACTTAGTGCTCGGTAAAGTTCTAAGCCCTAGTGAGTTTTTGTAAATGAATGTGATTCCTACACCTCTGGCGGTACGGTCGCATCTGGAAATGGCATAATTTGGTGGGATAGCAAGTGAAAGAGCTGGGACGGAGGCGGGGTGCAGCCAGGTCTCAGAGATGGCAATGAAGTCAAGCTCCTGAGTCTTGATGTGATCTGCAATGTCCAGGGCGTGGGCTGCTAGGGACCATGCGTTGATCATGGCGGCCTTGATCGGGCCAGTGTTGCTAGGCTTTGCCTGAATCTGACTAGTGTTACCTGAGTCGGCAAGGTTAGTCTGAAGGCCTTGGGGCATAGGTGACGTAAGGGTTTGTAGGGATGTGCTTTGCAGTGCAACAATAGATGTCTCAGGTTTTCTGGTTCTTCAGGTGTCGCAGATAATCTGCATTCCTTAGACCTGGACTGCAGTCTGATGCAGAGGATTTCACGTGTGGGCAGTAAGTTCAGGCGTGCTCGCAAAAATATCTTCATGAGGCTTTTGCCAGGAAATTTAGAACAGTATAATAGTGGAACTTTCAGTTTGTTGAAGCTCGGTGGCAAATGTGTGGTTTCTTTGTTCGCCTGGGCTTTATCGACCATGTTTATCCTGTCTAAAAGTTCCATTTTGTATTTTATTCTCTGAAGGTTCCCTGCCAGATCTTCTTCGGTACATATTATTTCTTCTAGTTTTGCCTTTGGCTTCACAGACCATTTTTTTAGGATGTTGGTATGGCCAGCTGTAAGTTCTGCGGCAATAAATTTGTAGATAGGGAGTGTTTCTGGGAGACAAATTCTTCTGAAGATTTGTATAGCGTTCTGTTCGACTGTTGATAGTAGAGACAGCAACCCTAGGTCACGCCTAATGTTTGCAATTGCAGCCGAATTAGGCAGGCCCAAAACTGATCGCCACATTAGTCCTGCCAATTTTGCCCAGATTGAATTTGGCATAGTCAGGGTCGCTCCCATTCCGTAGGTTAAGGCTGGGACAACTTTGCCTTTGTAGAATTGAATTACAGGAACCAGCGAGAATTTCCCATATTGCTTGTCAATGGGTCTCATCTGTGCCGCTAGATTCCTGGCTTTGCCCCACAGTACGGCTTGCATGGTCGATTCCTGTGCCGAGCTATCGATCATTATGCCGGGATATTTGTAGTATGTTTTTTCCAGGAACCATCCCCTGTTGCGTCTATTGTATGGGCGGTTTTTTGTCAGAATCATAACTTTTGTTTTTAGTTGATTTCCAAGTTGTTTAAGCTTATATACTGCACCAGGTTTGTCAGTTGTCGCTGCAAGCCAATCTCCGTCTGATCTAACAGAATTAGATCGTCAGCGTACAGTAGGCGAGACATATTGTTGTTTCCTATTTTTGGAGAGCTAATGAAGAGGGCCGGGGATAAAGGACAGCCCTGTTTGACCCCACGCTCTGCAGGAATCTCCTGTGACAGCAATCCTTGGTTGTTGAGTCTGACCCGAAGTTTGGTAGCCGTGTGGAGTGCCATAATTGGATCTAATATTTCGTTTGGGCACTTCCATTTGTGTAGTTTAGACCAAAGCAGGCTCCTGTCCACTCTATCAAAAGCCTGTGAAAGGTCTATGAAGGTCAAAAACACCGGTGGCGCTCCCTGCTTGACTTTAGCTTTAATTAGATTTAACAACAGGATGTTTACGGATGTTCCGAATGGATCGTTTGCTGGTGATACCTTCGCCCATGATTGGAAGTGATTGAGCAGTAATGTGGCGAAAATGTTGCCAATGATATCCAACAGTGCTATTGGGCGGTAGTTCTTTGGCTCTTCCCTGTTGCCACGTTCAAACAGTGGAACTATTATGGAATGGATCCATGAGGTCGGGATTGCTCTGAGTGATTCACAGTGCTGGAATAGGATGCTAATGAATCTTGACCAGTCCTCTGTATGTTGTTTTAGGTCAATGTTGCTGAGGCCATCAGGGCCAGGAGCTCTTGAAGATTTTAGATGTTTGATGACGTCAATGATGTCGTCTTCATCTGATAGATTGACCCATGGGCCGCTGATCTTCTGTGTCGGCGTTTGGAGCGGATCCGAAGTTGGAGTGAACAGCCTTTCGAAGTAGTTGATCCAATTTTCCTCAGTGACTGAATTAGCCAGTTTTTTCCTGAGTCTTGACGTGTTCTTAATGAGTGCCCAGAAATCACTGGATTTCTTGGTGCTTAGCGTTCTCAGCATCTTCTCCGCGTCATTTTGGTACATTAAGCGTCTGCGGCTGTGTAACCATGATTTATAGCTGTTTACTTCGGTTATGAAATCTTGCCTGGCGGATTCAGAGTTCTCAGTTTTTGCTCTTCTTTTTGCTTTCCTCAGTCTTTTTCTTCTTTCTACCAGTGCTCAGTCGAACTCGTGATTGTGCGTTCTGCCTGGTCCCTTTTTTTTTCTTAGAGTCCGTCTTGAATTTTAGTAGGAGCGGAAGGTAGTCTGGGCGTTCTGATTCTTTTGGTTTGCCTGCCACCGTTCTTTCGTATTTGCCGATGATTGCCTTGATAATAGCAGCGATTAGGCGAAGTCTGGTTTGTTGATTATTTGCTTCTAAAGAGGGAAAAAACAATTTGCCCTCAGAATGCGCTGACAACCATGTTATTGCCAGTAGATTATGGTCACTTTCTGCGGTCCGAATGATTTTGAATGATTCAATCAGGGATAGTAGGCTGTTGGAGGCAAAGATATAGTCAAGTGTTGCCCTGGAGTTTTCGCGCTCCCACGTTGGGATGATGTTTTCCCAAGGTTTCAACCATGCCAGGTTATGAAGATTACTTGAGGTCATCGCGGCCATCCACGCGATTCCTCCATCTTCTGACTACAGTTTCTGTTTGGTTTTACTCTGGCTTGCATTTTCCAGATCGCATTTAGCATTTAAATCCCCGCAGGTGATTATGTAACTTGTGTTTGTGTCAATTGTGATGTTGTCGATTGCTTTGGTTACCTGATTGCAAAAATTTGTGATTGAGGTTTGCTGGGGATTCCAATATAGATTTACGATCGCCAAATGGGACGTGCAAGATTTTTTGGTCCTTAGGTCCTGAAACGTCCATGTTGTGAGGACTGCAAGCATTCCGTAAGTCTCTATTAGTTTTTTCGAAATCTTAATGCCAGACCCGATCCGCACTGCAAGAAGAAGGCCCGAGGACGGACGTCCAAATAAGCCCTTTGTGGCCGCTGAAAGTTCGATCTCGTACCCGTCTAAAGTAGGTTTCTCAATCAGCCAGGTTTCCTCGAGGCATATGATGTCAAAACCCACTAGGGCCTGGTTGTTTCTGTTGGTAAGATGCAAGTGTCCTCGGGTGTTCCATGAGGCCATTGATAAGGTGTTAATCACAGGTGAGTCTTGGGCTGATGTAGATGTGGCCCATTCTGATTGCTATCTGATGGACTTCCCTTTAACAGCTGTCTTTAGCCATTGTCATGGTCCTGTCGGATATCTGGATTCTCCCGGTTCGTGAGGTTTTTCTCTAGATTGGATATTGCTCCCTTTAGGCTTTCCTGACGGTATCGGATATGAGCATGTGTCCGAGTTGTAGTCTGCTTTGCCTGGTCTTTGTGTAACAGATCTTGAAAAGTCTTTCCCACGTTGTTGCTAGGTGAGGGGTGCCTCTCTGGGTAATCCCTGAGATCTGAAGTGGTGTAGTTCACTAGGAGAGTTATTTCTGCTGTTTTTTCTGTTATACCGGTCTTGAGTTTTTGAAATGTAGTGTGAGTTATAGGACCTGACTTCCTCCTTATTCCTTTTCTTTGGTTCAGGCTCAGGAATTTCAAGTTCGGTTAGCAAGTGTCCAACCCGTCCAAGGTCGGTGTAGGCTTCCACCGGGATTGTTTGTATAGCCCGCACTTTTATGTGCCTTTTGTTCTCTATGGTATGGCTCAATCAGACGAAAGTCCCCCGTAGTTAATGATCTCAACGATTTGATTTTGCTCAAGGTTTTCAGCACAGTTTTTCTGTTCAGAATCATGTAGCCAGATTTGCTTGATACTTGTTCAAGTTTGAAGATTCTTGTGCCCTTGGATGATTTTTCCATTTCACTTTGGTGGGCGGCACACTGTTTATTGGGAGGGTTTTCCTCTGCGTGAGATTGCTGCCGCTTTTTAGATGGTGTTTCGTTACGGATAAGTGAGCTGCCTGAGTGTGGTTTTTGATCTTCCTCTGGTAGTGGCTTCTGGTCAGGCTTTTTCCTTGGACTATTTGCTGTAGGGCCCTGACGTTTAGCCCTCCAGGGCTTCGAGTTTTGTTGGTTATTGGCAAAGCCTCCGGCTCTGGTGGGTTGTCGCTATCGTCATCTATGGATGTCTTCGGGCTGCTCAGCGTCTTATTGCCAATTGGGGATTCATCTGCATGTAGGTGTTGCCTTAGGTCCATAAGGCTACTTGATGCTTGGAATTCTGCCGGCGACCGTGGTGAGTTACTTAGGTCAATGAACACTTGGGTTTCTACTGGATCCCTCGGTTGCGATAATTTTGTTTTTTGTTTTTTGCTTGTTACAGAATCCTCTTTGCCTTCTTGTTTTCGGAGCCCCGCAGACTTAGGTTTCAAACAAGATACTTGATTTGCACTTGCCAATTGTAAAACTGAATTTTTTTTTCTTGCGGGACCAGTTCCTTTTATCTTTTTCATAGGACTGGGAAGCGCTGTTATGGCATCGCTCTGGTCTCTGCTGGTGCGTTTAATAAAAAGTGGGGCCATGTTTCCTTGGGTGATCGGTTCGCTGGTCTGGGACGCCTTTTCTGCGGTTGTTGCTTCGGCCTGCCTAACTGGCATGGCAAGGGTCTGTTGTTGTTCTAACCGGGACAAATTCTCTTCCCAATTTGCTTGTACTGTGCCCTGTTTGGTTTCAACTGCAGTTATGTAGCCTTCCAGAAAAATCAGTTTTGACTGGATTGTTGCTAGGAATGAGATGTTGTCTTTAGTAGCGTCATTTATGGCTTCATACAGTTTGCAGAAGGGTGTTATGGCTATAGTGATAGCTGACATTATTGTTGTCATGTCGGGCTTCTTTTTGGGCGACCCTTTGCCTGGATCACCCGATGAATCTAAGGAAAGTCTGTTTTTCGGTACAGCATCTCTTTGGTCCCTTGCTGGATATTGAAAATCAAGTGCATTTTCTGCTTGAGATGTGCAATGATGGGCTGGTTGTGGGTTCTTGGTGTCAATAACTGTTCGTTGCGACTTGAGTTAAGGTTACCAATAGTTAGGGGCATTGACAGCGATTTGCTGCCTCGGTAGCGGCTTTCCAGGTGGATGTTATCCCATGACTGAGAGCTCATTGAGTGCGCTGCTCTCTTCTCTTGGTGTCGTTTGTCCACGGTTTGTTGCGCTGGAGTAGCAGATGTGTCGACAGCTTTACCCCCAGGGGATTGTATAGGTTCAACGTTAATTACACCCTGAGCAGAGGCTGGACATAGTGATGGAATTTGGTCTTCAGTCTGTTGCTCTTGATGTTCTGGTTGCAGGAAGTTAGAAGACTGGTTGGGTGACTGAACGTGGTCCAGAGAAATTATTGCTGGCGGGGTCACTGGACATAATATTAGATTTTGCGCTTCCTTCTGCTGGTCCAGTGGGTCTGTTTGTCGAAGATTGGGAGACTGGATGAGGTCAAGCGAGGTACTTGTTGGTGAGATATCGGTAATTGTGGAAGAAGTTTGTGTGAGGTTTGACAATGGTGCCTCAATGTTGGGGTTATCTGTTTTTCTTGACTTTGGCGCCGGAAATATTTTTTCCAGAACCTCCAAGATTTCTGCGTCCGAGAGTTCCGTTTCCGCATTCAGTTTGCGTTTGCATTGTTGTTTTTTGAAAAGGTTGAAGAGTGCACTTGAGATAGATGGCTTTGGAAGAACTTGTTTTCCTGTATCACTTTTCTTTTCTGGGTTCTGGTTTGGGTTTCTGACTTCTGGTGGCGTGGATTTTTTTTTTCCTTTGGATTTCATTCCAAGGTCAGCTCTCAGTAGTTGAGTGTCATTTGCCTTAGCCCCTTTTTTTGCCAGTTTGGTTTTTGTTGTAGGGGATTTTTCCTTAACGATAAGGTGGGGGAAGTCTGGACCTTTTGAGCTGAAACCACTAGACCCCTCCCCTTGGAGGGTCAGCCGAATCCGTGGTTGTTAAAGGCTTTATCACACCCTGCACGGGCGAGGTGGCCGCTGTATGTCCAGTGCCATTTTGTAGGAAATCATTGTTTGATGGATGATAATCCCCCCCCCCCCTGTACTGCTGTTCCTGTCCATGGGAGTTGAAACACTGCCACAATGGGTTCAGCATGTATCATTGCTGTGGCTTTGATTTTCTTATGACTATGTTCAACCAAGTCCTCGTGGCAGTTGCCATGGTCGTGTAGGCTCTTGTCAGTGCTTTTGTTAGCGCTTACATTTGAATTGGGCACGTGTAGCCTGACTTTGTCAGTACGCTCTTTGTGGTCGTGCAGGGCCGGAGAAAGGGCCCCCCTAGGTTGTCCTCTGACGGCCTCGGAGGTAATCCCTCTTGCCAAGGCGGGACTCCGGCCTGTTGGGTGTCCTGACCCACGTTTAAGCTATCATGCCACAACATTTGGTGCTGTGGGCTTAGAAAATTCAAGATGGCGGAAAACCCACATGTGCGCCGAAATCCAGGAAAGCTGCGCAGTCTGTGCGCACACCAAAATGGTTGCCTCACTTGCCACCCACCAGTGCGAGAATGAAAGGCCGGGTTGCCATGAGGGAAATGGGTTGCCAAAGGAAAAACAGTAGCGCCGGTTAGCTTCAAAGCGCTTTAAAACCACCATTGGACTACCCGCACAGTAGTCTGAAACCATTGGGAATGGCAATGCTGATTGCCAAATGCAACCTAGAATTGTTGGGAATTCATTTTCTTAAATCCCAAAAATGGGTGCAGTACCAGTACTCACCACTATCCAAAAGCCGGCAGTTTAAAACCACCCTGTGTTTCTCTGAAGGCAAGCCAAAGTGCCTATTTCAAACATTGCAATATGTGCAAAATATTCACTGAACACCAGCAGACATTTGGTAGAATGGAGTTTTGTGTGCCTACAAAATCTGGGAAATGAAGAGCCCAGAACAATGCTTATAACAAAACTGGCTGAGCTATGGAGTCAGCAGTTTAAGTTGCACTGGATTTAAAGACACTAAAATCTGAAATGTTTAGATTAAATGAGTGACCTATGTTTGGTGTCACATGCCTTTGTAACTGTTGAAATGTCATAGTTTTGCACTTAGAATCAGCATTCTAGCTGCATATGTAAAAATGTTTAGTTTTATTTGAATGCAGGAACTGGGGAACAAAAAGTGACATTTTATCTGAAACCTGGCTTAAGGAACTGAATTCTGCCTGGCAACTACCCCCATCAGGAGTGAAACTTGAGTCACAGCTGTGTTCCCAGGCCTAGCTGCCCTTTTGCTGCTCACACTAAGGATATGCCATCTATCTGATAATTGAATTACCTGTGCTCTGCAGGAAAGTGAACAAAGCCCTGTCCTGGCTCAGGCAAAGGTTTTATTGGCAGGAGTCGTAAATGGTCGTAAAAAGTGGCTTCCTCCTGAGGAAAGGGGAGGGGCACTGCCTGTGAGAGCAAGCTGGCTTGGCAGAACTGGATTAACCAGTATTTCTACCTTGTGCTGAGAGAAAACCACACCCCTTTGGAGCCAGAACATAACTTTAAAAAGATGAATAACTCATAGAGCGGACATGTGAAAATTTTATAAATGATACCATAATTCTTGTGATTTTTCTGCCCACAGTTTAAGAGGTTTTTAGAACCGGTGGTATGTTCAGGGGGGTGTCAGCGGAAAAGTGGGGATAACTCTAAATGTATGCATGTTAAAAATCTGAAACTTCATCAGTTAATGTCCGTACTCCCTGCGCACATGTATGTAAAGTTGGGTCAATGTCAGAAATTGCAAAATCAGTTAAAAAGTGAAATATGTGCCATTTCTGAATGCAAGCTCCCAGGAAGAGCAGAGTTTGAACAGGGTATACCTCCTGTAATGCATGATGGGTGCATATGATTTTAAAACAATATGTACCTCTGCAAATATGTATTTGTTTCAAATCTAGATTTGTGTGTAAGTTGACAGGAGGAGTGGACTTTCTGCAGGCTGTAAAATGACATCACTCTGACTCACAGTTCATTCCCCAATCAAATGATAAATGGAAGTTTGACCAATTAGAATCTGAGAGAGAGGTAGGGTCAGTGATGCTAGAACACACCCACATTCTAAACACATAAAAGCAGACAGACAGGACAGATAGGACTTTTCAATTCCATCTGCAGCGGGACGCTCTGCCGGAAAAATCCATGCTTTACCTCCATCAAACCTCCAGAGAGCCAAACTAGAGACTTCAATCTATCCAGAACTAGAGACCCAGACCAGAGAACCAGAGAGAGCTGACCCAGATCACTGTGAAGTGCAGAGACCAGAGGCGAATTTAAAACCCTGACCAGATCCGTGATGAGGCCCATTTCACTTAAGAATATAGTGTGAGTACCTAGAAAACTGTGCAGAACCAATCTCCTAGTTAAAATAATATAATTCAATCCATTTTTAACCTAAGTAGAACTGCAGCTTAGCAATTGTGTTATCCTGCCATCATTTTTAAAGCTGAAAAAGTGTGCGTTTAAAATTTCAAATCTGAAAAACGACCTTTATTCAATCGCTCATATCTCCGCAACCGTTTGTGCTAGAGACTTGCAGTAACTTTTATTTGGAAGCTGAGATCCTAGGCTTTCCTAGGACCCCAAAACGATAGAGATAGTCCTTGCGGTTCCTCTGTAATAGCGCTCGGCGCATCCGCGAATTTTGCCGCGATTTGCAAATTTCTTCACATGTAAAAACTGCTGCTGCTTGCCTTCCATTTGCCAGAAATTCGTTTAACCTGCTAACTATCCCTGCCTCATTGCTAGTGTGAGCCTGGACTAATATTAACTAGATACCACTCACCCTGAACCTCTGAAAGGGAATTAAAAGAATTTCCAGCATATTTCTCATCCATTGCTAGCACATATCAAAGCATTTGGGCCTGTGTTTTCAAAACTCCTATCTGTTTTCTGTAAGCTTGCTGGGATTGAACTGAATCACATTTGATTGCATTTCTGAGAACTGTGTGCTTCCTTCCATTTCCTTGCCTTGCATCAAGGGGGGGGAGGGGATTGCCAGAGAAAAGTGATTACATTGTTTTATTGAAATCATATTGAGTATTTCTATACTGCATTTCATTCATTCAACCTTGCATCCATTTGAACTCTATAAAGCATTTTGTACCACCTTCTTCTTTTGTTCCTATTTACCAGTGTGCTACCTTATCCATTTCATGTCAACTCATTAGTGATTATAAGAAGTGTGCTAGTGCCAGATTCTCCGTTGTTAATCTTTATCATATCAGATTAAGTGTGATATTCAATTATTAATTTATTATAAAGTGTGATATATATATATTTTAAATTATCAAATAAACCTTTTAAACTTGCAAAACAGAACTACTTCTTGGCTCAGTGGGGTCAGGGGGATTCCAAGAGAGGGGTGTTATATAGGGGTAGTCATCCAGAACGCATGAACTGGACCTAAAGATATATCAATAAGGGTTTTCATTCAGTATTATAGACTAGGCGTTGACTTAGCTGTAGTGTTGAATTGAATCCTCTTACAAATTGGGGGCTCGAGCCGAGACGTTGGGTTAGATTTACCACTTGTGCAGCTTAATACAGTGTGCTAACTGACGGGATACATACATCCGGTCGGATCACCACGCTGCATTACGCTGTGAAGCATTCCTCAAAAGGGACACTCCAAGAAAAGTTCTGTTCTGCAAAAATAAAATACTAACTTCTGTAAGTCAGGACAGAGACCAATCTCTAGAATGACGACCTTGGTAGATATGAAAATAGCCAGAGAGCACTTCTTACATAAGTTATTTGTGAGAGGTGAGTGGACTCACCAGGACCAAACAGTCTGGTTGCAGGCCATCATGCAACAGGTCACGGAAACAGGGTCAGACTAATGGAGAGATCAGGGTCCATTACATGTGGCCCTGAGTGAACTATATATGGCTCCTAAGGCCAAAGATGAACACGACAAGATTGTTAGGATAGCAGCATATTTATATTTATATATGGGAGCCATACAGAATAAATGTGCTGAAGGCCATGATCTGGCAAAAAGGCAACAGATGGTGTTAGAGAAGGCCCAATCTGACCTGGTCTCTTCTGAGCAGAGGCTGCAGAGGAGCCAGGAGTCAGAAGATGATAGTAGGCAGCACATCATTAAAATAAAGAAGGATATGGATGTGCTGCAACAGGAAAAGGTAGAACAGGATACTAGATTTCTGGCCCTGCAGAAGGAGCACCAAGACAGTTTGGACTCCTTACTGCAGAGCCAGAAAAAGCTGGAGCAACAATTAGACTTTAACAGGGCATGCACGGAGCAGGTAGCCACCCTGCAAAGTCATCTAGATAGAGTGAAGGTAGAGAGCAACAAACTAATTCTGAAAGACCTGGATACCCAGGCAGAGTTTGATCAGGAGCGGCAGAAAGCTGGTGCCCTTCAAAGGCAGAGGGACGACCTGGCGGCACAAATGCAGGCTCTTAGTCAGGAAAGAGACGCCTTAGGCCAGGAAGTCTGCCATTTAAAAAGAAAAATGGAAGAAAATCACCTGGCCCACCAGGGACTGGGTGATCTCCAAAAAGAACACCAGAACTTGTTAGAGCACACCAGGAGGGTGGAGGATGCTCTAGCAAGAAAGGAGCAGGCCAATAGGGACACAGCTCAGGAGGTAACCCTCCTGCAGCAAAGACTGGCCCAGTTCTCCAGGACCAACCAGGAAGCACAGAGGGAAAATGAGGCTCTCTGCCAGCACAATGAGAGGCTCCAGCAACAGGTAGCGATGCAGGAGAAACTGATAGAGTCGAGTAAGGCCTTAACAGAGGAACTGAAAGCACAGATGCAGGCTCTTGCATTGCAACAGGGAGCAGGGGCGGATAGAGATGAGGTCCGCTGGGAAAGAGAGACTCCTGACCATAACCGCAGGAGCCCTAACCCCAGGGGCCTTCATCTCCCCCAGTCCCTGGACTCTACCACTCCCATGTCCCCTGGCGCACATGAGCACAGGGCCGCAGGGATGGCAGATTACTATCCAGCTAAGAGTATGGGGCTCATAGGCCAGTACCACTCAGGAATGGAGGGGTGGGCATCCGGGTATGGGCACCCAAGTACAGTACAGTTCAATGGGGAACCCCAGGAGAGTAGGCCCATTAAGGGCATCCTGAAAACCTCTGCCCAGTTAGGTCAGTGGAGGGGGTACCCATCAAATCCTGGCAGCAAGGAGGAATCTGAAGACTCCTCTGAACTGCGCAGGACACAGGAGACCAGGTCCCCACATTCTGCCAGCCATTCCCAGGCTCGCAGAATCCGGGAAAACCTGGAAGAACAGACGGGAACCTCTGGGAGCAGTGCCTCTGAGTCCGAGGAAGAATGGACAAGGGTTACCCGAACTAAAAAGGCCAATAAGGCAAAAAGGGCCTTGCTTAAGGACCCCTTAAAGCAGATTAAGGCGATCAGGAGCGTCATCACGCCTTACCATAAGAACGCTAAGTATTCTGTTTGGGAGCACTTAGAGTTGTTTGAACAAATGATGGAGACTTTCCATTTGAAGGACAGCCAAAGCTGTATTCAATATGTAAAGTGGACCTTCTCCCCGGAATACTCCAGTTTCTTTGCGGGGCTGGAGGACCAAAATCATTTAAGATGGTCCACATATAAGGCGGCCATCCTGAAACATTTTTCTGTTCACAGAAATCCTCAAGAGGCTCGCAAGGCAGCCTACAATTTGCAATGTGGGGAGGATCAGGCCCCACAAGAATTTGTGCAGGAGTTAAAGCGTGCTTTTGCACAGACCACAAGAAGGGTGCGCACGGATAGCAGGGAATTTATAAATACGTTTTTCCATGCCTTGCCCAAATATATCATGACCCAGCTCGTGAGGGATTTTCACGAGAAAAGATCTTTAGACTGGGTCATTGAACAGGCTACCCGGATCTATGAGGTGCAGAAACCGGTAAATAGCAAAAGTAATGCCCAGAAAAACCCCAAAGCCAACAGCACCCCTGCTGCTGCCAAGGTGGCAGAGGTAAAGGTTACCCCCGTTTTGGATTTGGAGATGGGGGGGCCTAAAAACCTACCTGCACCTAATAATGCTAGGCCCAGGAGGTCCTCGGGTCAGTCACAGACAGGGAGCCAAGGAGGCAGCCCCACAAATGGGGTCCCTCGCTCTCCTGATTATGTAAGTCCCCGTTACAAGGGAAATCGACCCATCCTGGGTTATGTGTGGACTCCTCCAGCCCAGGGGGGGGGATCCAGCCAAGCACCTAACCCAGGGAACTTCCCTCCAAACTTCCCACAGGAGGGCAGAAATTTACCAAACCCTGGGCAGAACTTTTTCCCCAGATATCCACCCGACTTCCAACTCCAAAATCATCCATCCTTCTTTCCCCAATTCCCCGAGCCCAGACCACTGAATCCGGGAGAGGGGAGGCCAAGGGTGGAGGGGTACCCAAATCTTCCCAACCAGGGGTACTACCAAAGAAGGGACAGCTACCCTTCCCGGGATCAGCCCAGGGGAGAAAACAGGGCCCCGTATCAGCCTGAGCGGGTTTCCCAGTTAGAGCGCCAGGTTCAAAACATGGCGCGGGATCTGGGTCACATACTGAGGGCTCAGCAGAACCCTCAGATGGGCGTGCCGGCGCATAACGCACCCAACTCTGGACCTGGTGCTCCAGAACAATGACGGGGGCAGCACCCCGATAACTCACCGGTTCCCAGGGAGGAGGCACAAAGGGAAGGGGGGTGTAAAGCCTTGGAGGAAGCTTCCTTCCTCACTTGTAAACAGCCCCTGGAAACCCAGGAACCGGAAACGAAATCTCTTGCCCCTGAAAGTCTGCCCCCTAAGGAGCAGAGGGGGGGTGGGAGAAACAAAAGACCCAAACAGACTCAGTTTGAGGAGGAGGTACAGGTCTTCCAATTTGAGGGAGAGGGATCCTCAGAGGATCCTGGGAAAAGGATCTTCTCCTTCAGAGAGGGGGCAACTCCTCCCAAAGAAAAATGGGTCCCTAGGGATGCAAATCCAGACTGGGGAGATGTGGAGACTGAGCTACCGCCGCCCACCATCTCATCCCAGAACCAACAGAAAGAAAATCCCCTGGTTCAAATTCATCCTGGTGACTGCCTCCAAAAAGGGGGGGGCGGCCCAGAACCGGAGCCAGGGGAACCCACCATGGCTCTGATCTCCAGTTGCCAAATTTTAATTTCAGATTCCCAAGGCTCTCCACAGAATTCTGTCCAAATCTCTTCGCTAGCGATGTCCAAAACCAGAAAATTAGCCCACCAGTTGTCCGAAAATGTACATTATCTGTGCCCCCTTGAGGAGAAGGAGGGAAGATACTATGCCCCGGTACAAGTACAGGGGCAGGGTACAATCTCGGCACTGGTGGACACTGGATCTCAAGCTACCCTTCTGTCCAGAAGGGCCTTTGACGAACTGAATGCAGGAAGGGGAGAGAATTACCAAATTCCTCTCACCTCTCTTCCTGGACAACTGCAGAACTTTGACGGGAAGGAAATTCCCGTCGAGGGGACGGCAGACTTGGACATTAAGATCGGGCGACACAAGTTGAAACACCCGGTCATAGTTGTGACCCCAGAGGGCACCCCTTGTTTACTAGGGAATGACCTCCTGAGAAGGTTGTCACCCCTAATAGATTGCGTAAACAAGGTCCTCTGGACCCAGACTAGCCGACCAATAAAATTAAAACAGAGTGTCAACCATGTTAGTTTAAACGGCACATGCCACATGGTTGAACAAAAATCTGACCAAGTAGAATTTCACTTCCAGAACAACCAAATTCCAGACGTGACAGTAATAGCAGTAGGACAACAGACTGGTGATGGGGGGTCCTCTCTATTTCTGAAAATCAACCTTCCTTCCAGTCTAAAGTGGTATTCCACGCTGGAAGGAAACACTCTGAAATTCTATACTAATCCACAATCAGAAACTCCCACTCCTATAGTCCAGAAAGATGTGAAATCAGCTCAGAGCCTGGCTGAGATTCAGCAAATTGGAGAGCAGTTGTTCATCCCTGTTCAGTTAAATGATGGGAAGGACTCTGTTCTCGCTCGAGTGTGTGTGAACAACGGTAAGAGCTTCATCAGCGAAGCCATGTTCCGCCAACTCCCAAAAGATCCAGCCATTCCCACCTTCAAACTGATAGACAAATGGGAAATGGACCTGGAAGCACCTAATTCCAAACATCTCCTGCCAAGCAGGTGTATGCTCAAAATCTCCATTGGCAACAAGAGCATAGTCCACAATTGTTGGGTCGTGCGAGACGTCCCTGCCGCCTTTTACTTCGGCAGTGACATTCTCAATCGCTTTGCCATTAGTTTGGACCTAATAAACTTCAAAGCTTGGTCCCGATTAGCGGATAATCCCATGGGCTTTGATGATCCAGAAAAAGCATTTAGGTCAGCTCAATTGCTACCTTATGCAGTTGAAATTCAGGTAAAAGAGGAAGTCACCATCCCAGAAAGGACTCGACAATTCTCCCTGGAAGTGAAAGTTAAAAGGGGACAAGAGTTGAAAAACCCTGATGCTTACATACATCTAAATGCTTCTCTCCAACAGCAAGGGTTGGGGGTAAACCCAACACCATTAGTCAACATAGAACATGACACCATTCCAATAGAGGTGGATAACAGCGACTTAAAGAGTATTACTCTAGCCGCAGGCACCATTATTGGAATGGCGGTTGATGACCGACATTTTTCCATCGACTTAGTAAATGAACTGTTAGGACCAATCCCCAAGGACTGTTTTGACAGTGACAGTGAGGACAATACAACACCAGACAGGATTTTTACCCGGCATGGGGGGAACTTCCTGGTGTACACTTCCTGCCCTTATGGTAAGGAAGATGTGACTTGTGACTTCAGGAGGGATGAGGTGATTTTCCAGGTCCATGAGGGCTGCCTTTCCCACCTGAAGCCTCCGGTCCAAATCAGCACTCTGACCAGGGACTTCTCCACCCAGCTGGAGGAGGCCGCGGAGATAGCCAAACCAGAAGTCTTTCCAGGCTTCAGGCAGATGGTGGAAGAGAGAGTCAACCTAGCTGATGCCTGTGTGACTCTGGAACAAAAGCAAAAGTTGAAACAAGTTTTCTTGGATTTCCAAGATCTCTTTGCGGTAGACTCATATGACTGTGGTCGCACTGACATCCACACAACAACAATCCCCACGGACCCTGGCATGACTCCTGTGTTTGTGAAGCAATATCGCTTGCCTCTCGCATCAATGGAGTCCCTTACTGAAATAATTAAGAACCTTGAGTCCCGGGGAATAATCCGTCCAGTCCACAGCACCTTCAATAATCCGGTGCTGGGAATATTGAAGCCGAACGGCCAGTGGAGACTCTGCGCCGACCTCAGGGAGCTCAACAAACGGGTCCATACTTCCCGATGGCCTCTGCCCTACATTGACCAAGGGCTGGCCCAGATCCAGGGGTCACAGGTATTCACTGCAATAGACCTGACCAATGGATACTGGACCGTGCCTGTCAGCAGGGAGGACCAATACAAACTGGCTTTTACCTTTGGGGGCCAGCAGTACACATGGACCCGGACTCCCTTCGGATACCTCAACTCCGGCAATGAATTCAACATTTTCCTACATAAGGCCATGCCCGACCTGGGTGCGAGGGGTAACCTGGCTTATGTAGATGATGTCCTCATCAAAAGTTCATCTGTGGAGGAACACATCGCGGAGATCCGTTATGTTCTGACACAGTTGAGGGCCGCCGGAGCAAAACTTTCCTTTCAGAAAGCACAGTGGTGTAGAACCCGTGTTAATTTCTTGGGGCATGAGATTACTCCTCAGGGTCTTTGTCCCCAGGAAAAGAAAGTGGAAGCACTTCAGAAACTGAAAGACCCCACAACTCTGCGGGAACTAAGGAGCCTCCTTGGACTGACTAATTACAGCAGAAAGTTCATTGAGGGCTACGCCGAGATCACCAGACCCCTGATTCATCTCCTGAAGGGGGGGGTCAAGTGGGAATGGGGTCCAGAACAAGCCGAGGCAGTAAAACAACTCAAAAGAAGCCTCTCACAAGCGCCTTGCCTAGCTTACCCGGTCAGAAACAAGGAGTTCTTCCTGGAGACAGGGTTCTCTAATACGTGCTTGACGGCAGTATTATATCAAAAGCATGACAAGGTCAATAAAGTAATCTCCTATGCGAGCAAAACTTTATCCTCTGTGGAGGAAAAATTCAACGATTGTGAGAAAGCACTCCTGGCGACGGTGTGGGCATTGAAGAATTACCGCCCGTTTATCCAGGGGGAACACATCATAGTGGAGACTCCACACCAGCCTCTGCAATATCTCCAAAGTGACAGAATCCGGGCCGGAAATGTGAGTAATTCCCGAATTACTTCCTGGATTCTGTCAATGCAAGGCTTTCCTGTGGAGGTCCGATATGGCCAAAACAAGAAGAGTCCACTCGCGCAAGGTCTGGCTGACTTGCATGATTGTGCCAGAGCAAACTGTCTCGAGGACGAAAGTCTGAAAATCAAGGACAACATGGAGGCATACCTTAATTCCCCACACAAAGTCTTTGAAGAAGACAAGTGTGAGGGAATGCCCACTGTGTATGTGGATGGATGCTCTTACCATGTTGACAACGACGGGGAGAAAGAACTGGTGGCCGGCGTAGGGAATGCATGGGTGAATGAGTCCCCAGAACCCTCCGCTGGATACAAAATTGGTCCCCGAAGTAGTCAGGTGGCAGAATTGATGGCTGTGCATCAGGCCATCCTCGCTGCTGTCCAGCATCAACTCCACGAACTGGTCATAATCACAGATTCGGATTATGTACGGAACGGGTTCGTGGAGCACCTGGTTAATTGGAAAACCAGAGGCATGTTATGTGCTAACAACAAACCCTTGAAACATGGGAAGTTGATCCAAAACATTGATGATCTGGTCACATCGAATGGGATGACCATCTACTGGAAAAAGATCAAGGGTCATTCCAAAGTAGAGGGACCAGACAAAACTGGGAATGACTTAGCTGATCAGCTGGCCAAAACCGGGCCATCCAAGGGGATCTAATTGAGATTGAGTCCCTGTTGGGGGAAATCCAGGTCACTGCCATCACTAGGTCCCAGACAAATGCTCACAACGACCTTTCAATTGCACAATGGAGTAAGGAGACCCCTGATGCTGATTTGATTACCGCTCAGAAGGGGGATCCAATTATTGGTAAATTTTACCAGCACCTTGAGGACCCTGAGAACTTTCCCCTGACGGATACCGATTACATTGGGAAAGAGGACCTAAGAGTGTTGATGAAATGTCCAAAAATGTTCCGGATCCAAGACGGTTTGTTGGTAAGGAAATCCAAAGCTGGCCACGACCAGTGGGTGGTTCCTACCTCATTCCGAAGCCTGATGTTAAGTCACGCCCCTGATGCGGCCACCGCCGGTCATAGGGGGTTTCACACAACATTGGAAATCTTAAGAGAGGTTGCATACTGGCCACACATGGGGCAGGACCTCGACCAATACTTGAAGGGGTGTCTTGTGTGTGCACAATTTCAGCCATCATCCCTCACGCACCGGGCACCTTTACAAAAGAGGGGAATGACACTCCCATGGTCAGATTTACAAATCGACTTTGTAGGCCCTGTGATTCGCTCAGCTAGGGGGAATAAGTACATGTTGACTGTGACATGCTTGTTTACCAAGTGGGTGGAATGTCTCCCAGCCCCAAACTGCAAGGCAGAAACGGCAGCTGCCTTGATGATTAACCACATCTTTTCCCGTTTTGGTCTACCTCAAAGGATTGAGTCAGACAGAGGTAGCCACTTCACCAGTGAAGTAATGACAAAGATGTGGGAGATACTGGGGGTCAAGAGAAAGCTGCATATTGCTTATAGACCAGCTTCTTCTGGGGCAGTAGAGAGATATAACCGAACCATTGTGAGCATATTAAAGAAGTTTGTGGCAGATTCTGGGCCAAGTTGGGATATCCGATTACCCCTGGTCCTAATGGCTATCAGATCTACCCCTTCATCTGCAACCAAAGTGTCACCATTTGAGTTGATGACTGGACGCAAGATGGTGCTTCCTCAGCATTTGCTCTACAGGACCCAAGAGCAGACACTGATAAATGCCTCCACTACTCATGAGTATGTAGAGAATTTAAGGAAACACCTCCAAAATGCTTTTGCTTATGCTCAGCGGAATCTAGAAAGATCAGCTGATAGCATGAAAACCCATTATGACCTGAAAACTTCCAGGAAGGAATATCAGGTGGGGGACCGGGTCTATCTATACAACTTCCAAAGGAACCAGGCCAAGCAGCGCAAATTTTTGCCTACATGGAAGGGACCATTTGAGATCATCGACAAGATCTCCCCTGTGGCCTACAAGATCCACATCCCCAAAGGCGGTTCGGCAGAGGGGGAAGACAAGTGGGTCCACATAAACCAGTTGAAATGTTGCCATCCCAGGCACACTCTGCAACAACTGGAGGAATCCTCTGGAATCCTAGCGGGTACTGTCTCAGACTAATTCAGTTCCAATCATAAAACATACCACATCTAGTCTCTAAAATATTGTGATTTGCATGAAACTGTCTTAGTTATACTGTTTTTTTTTTCAAAATAAGAATGTAATGTTTCGTTATGATGAAATGCATATGCTGCCCCACTATCTCAACAGTGGTGGAAAAACGTCTATGAGTAGGTATTGCCGCTCTTCCTTTGTCGTCCTAGGAGAAAGAAAACCTGAAGACGGGCCAAGGAGGACGATCCGGAGACCGGGAACGAAGATCCGATGGGCCCAGTGGACCGCCCAATACTCCCATCAGGACTGGCGAGGAGAACCGATCGATCAGTACCGGATGGAGAAGAAGATGCTGAACTATGCCATCTACAGAAGAGGAAGAAGATTATGCGGACAGACCGGTGCGTGGGTCAAAACCCTTGGGCACGCGACTCCCCATCGACTCAAATTCAAAGTTCAGTCGCGTGGGGGGGGCTTGTTGGGTGTCCTGACCCACGTTTAAGCTATCATGCCACAACATTTGGTGCTGTGGGCTTAGAAAATTCAAGATGGCGGAAAACCCACATGTGCGCCAAAATCCAGGAAAGCTGCGCAGTCTGTGCGCACACCAAAATGGTTGCCTCACTTGCCACCCACCAGTGCGAGAATGAAAGGCCGGGTTGCCATGAGGGAAATGGGTTGCCAAAGGAAAAACAGTAGCGCCGGTTAGCTTCAAAGCGCTTTAAAACCACCATTGGACTACCCGCACAGTAGTCTGAAACCATTGGGAATGGCAATGCTGATTGCCAAATGCAACCTAGAATTGTTGGGAATTCATTTTCTTAAATCCCAAAAATGGGTGCAGTACCAGTACTCACCACTATCCAAAAGCCGGCAGTTTAAAACCACCCTGTGTTTCTCTGAAGACAAGCCAAAGTGCCTATTTCAAACATAGCAATATGTGCAAAATATTCACTGAACACCAGCAGACATTTGGTAGAATGGAGTTTTGTGTGCCTACAAAATCTGGGAAATGAAGAGCCCAGAACAATGCTTATAACAAAACTGGCTGAGCTATGGAGTCAGCAGTTTAAGTTGCACTGGATTTAAAGACACTAAAATCGAAAATGTTTAGATTAAATGAGTGACCTATGTTTGGTGTCACATGCCTTTGTAACTGTTGAAATGTCATAGTTTTGCACTTAGAATCAGCATTCTAGCTGCATATGTAAAAATGTTTCGTTTTATTTGAATGCAGGAACTGGGGAACAAAAAGTGACATTTTATCTGAAACCTGGCTTAAGGAACTGAATTCTGCCTGGCAACTACCCCCATCAGGAGTGAAACTTGAGTCACAGCTGTGTTCCCAGGCCTAGCTGCCCTTTTGCTGCTCACACTAAGGATATGCCATCTATCTGATAATTGAATTACCTGTGCTCTGCAGGAAAGTGAACAAAGCCCTGTCCTGGCTCAGGCAAAGGTTTTATTGGCAGGAGTCGTAAATGGTCGTAAAAAGTGGCTTCCTCCTGAGGAAAGGGGAGGGGCACTGCCTGTGAGAGCAAGCTTGCTTGGCAGAACTGGATTAACCAGTATTTCTACCTTGTGCTGAGAGAAAACCACACCCCTTTGGAGCCAGAACATAACTTTAAAAAGATGAATAACTCATAGAGCGGACATGTGAAAATTTTATAAATGATACCATAATTCTTGTGATTTTTCTGCCCACAGTTTAAGAGGTTTTTAGAACCGGTGGTATGTTCAGGGGGGTGTCAGCGGAAAAGTGGGGATAACTCTAAATGTATGCATGTTAAAAATCTGAAACTTCATCAGTTAATGTCCGTACTCCCTGCGCACATGTATGTAAAGTTGGGTCAATGTCAGAAATTGCAAAATCAGTTAAAAAGTGAAATATGTGCCATTTCTGAATGCAAGCTCCCAGGAAGAGCAGAGTTTGAACAGGGTATACCTCCTGTAATGCATGATGGGTGCATATGATTTTAAAACAATATGTACCTCTGCAAATATGTATTTGTTTCAAATCTAGATTTGTGTGTAAGTTGACAGGAGGAGTGGACTTTCTGCAGGCTGTAAAATGACATCACTCTGACTCACAGTTCATTCCCCAATCAAATGATAAATGGAAGTTTGACCAATTAGAAGCTGAGAGAGAGGTAGGGCCAGTGATGCTAGAACACACCCACATTCTAAACACATAAAAGCAGACAGACAGGACAGATAGGACTTTTCAATTCCATCTGCAGCGGGACGCTCTGCCGGAAAAATCCATGCTTTACCTCCATCAAACCTCCAGAGAGCCAAACTAGAGACTTCAATCTATCCAGAACTAGAGACCCAGACCAGAGAACCAGAGAGAGCTGACCCAGATCACTGTGAAGTGCAGAGACCAGAGGCGAATTTAAAACCCTGACCAGATCCGTGATGAGGCCCATTTCACTCAAGAATATAGTGTGAGTACCTAGAAAACTGTGCAGAACCAATCTCCTAGTTAAAATAATATAATTCAATCCATTTTTAACCTAAGTAGAACTGCAGCTTAGCAATTGTGTTATCCTGCCATCATTTTTAAAGCTGAAAAAGTGTGCGTTTAAAATTTCAAATCTGAAAAACGACCTTTATTCAATCGCTCATATCTCCGCAACCGTTTGTGCTAGAGACTTGCAGTAACTTTTATTTGGAAGCTGAGATCCTAGGCTTTCCTAGGACCCCAAAACGATAGAGATAGTCCTTGCGGTTCCTCTGTAATAGCGCTCGGCGCATCCGCGAATTTTGCCGCGATTTGCAAATTTCTTCACATGTAAAAACTGCTGCTGCTTGCCTTCCATTTGCCAGAAATTCGTTTAACCTGCTAACTATCCCTGCCTCATTGCTAGTGTGAGCCTGGACTAATATTAACTAGATACCACTCACCCTGAACCTCTGAAAGGGAATTAAAAGAATTTCCAGCATATTTCTCATCCATTGCTAGCACATATCAAAGCATTTGGGCCTGTGTTTTCAAAACTCCTATCTGTTTTCTGTAAGCTTGCTGGGATTGAACTGAATCACATTTGATTGCATTTCTGAGAACTGTGTGCTTCCTTCCATTTCCTTGCCTTGCATCAAGGGGGGGAGGGGATTGCCAGAGAAAAGTGATTACATTGTTTTATTGAAATCATATTGAGTATTTCTATACTGCATTTCATTCATTCAACCTTGCATCCATTTGAACTCTATAAAGCATTTTGTACCACCTTCTTCTTTTGTTCCTATTTACCAGTGTGCTACCTTATCCATTTCATGTCAACTCATTAGTGATTATAAGAAGTGTGCTAGTGCCAGATTCTCCGTTGTTAATCTTTATCATATCAGATTAAGTGTGATATTCAATTATTAATTTATTATAAAGTGTGATATATATATATTTTAAATTATCAAATAAACCTTTTAAACTTGCAAAACAGAACTACTTCTTGGCTCAGTGGGGTCAGGGGGATTCCAAGAGAGGGGTGTTATATAGGGGTAGTCATCCAGAACGCATGAACTGGACCTAAAGATATATCAATAAGGGTTTTCATTCAGTATTATAGACTAGGCGTTGACTTAGCTGTAGTGTTGAATTGAATCCTCTTACAGGCCCAAGCTACGATCCGACTCAGACGCTGACATTGATGAATCAGCAGGTGGACCAGGTAGTTGCACAGCGTCTAGCGGTGGAGTCACAGCACGGTTGATCCACTCCCCGGTTAAGCTGCAATCCCCTTCTTCTTTTTTTTTTTTAAACTTTTATTTTTGGCGGCACAAGGTTACATGGTGCAGGCAACAAGGTCACAATTTCAGCACGTGTAAAAGACGTTACATTACATTTAGTAAGGTACATTGGTCACAGCAATACAAGGCAGTGGTCGCATGAGATATATACAAGTAAGTGTGCACATAGTAGGGGTAGTCACAGAGGAGTGGGAGACAAGCCAGAGTTGGAGGGACTTGTACTTCTATTGTTAAGGTAAGTGTTGAATTCCGTCCAGATGTTACGGGGGCGAGATGTAGCAGGGAGCATGGATATGAACCCCTCCTCGCAATTGCGTGACCAGGTAAGCATCTGGAGCCATTTCCGGTGAGCCGGAGGGGAGGGATTTTTCCAATTCTGGAGAACGCATTTCTTGGCAACCATACATGCAATATTCAGAAATTTAGCTGAGCATCTAGTGTCATCGGTCGCCCAAACGCCAAACAGGACGGCCAGGGGATCCGGGTCAATAACGACTCCAATGATGGCGGAGAGAGTTTCAAGGATACCCTCCCAGAAACCAAGCAGTTTGTTGCAAGACCAGAACATGTGTAGGTGGTCAGCCTCTGTCGCTCTGCAGCGGGGGCAGGGGTGTGTCGCAGTGTGAGCGAACCTAGAGGTTCTGTACGGAGTATAATAAAGTCTATTTAGGAGTTTGTACTGCATGGCACGAAAACGGAAGTTGAGGGAGACTCGTTGGGTGTGCAGGCACATGTTCTCCCAGGCCCCATCTGATATTTCCAGGCCCAGGTCGTCGGCCCAGCCATCCCGTGCCTTGAGAGTGGGAGTAGGGGAAGCAGCCTGAAATATCTTGTAGAGTGAGGAGACCACGCCGCGGGCGCCCCCTGAATTGGCAATGTATGCGATGGCTGGGTTGTCTGGGGGCTCGTCCGGGAATATGGGCCATTTGGACCTAAACGCGGCCCGCAGTCTATAATATTGGAGAGTTTCCAACGCGGTCCCGGTGTGACCCGGTTTCCAAGATCGGGGGTCAATAAACCTGCCTTCAGGATAGAAGTCCGTCAGTGCATGGTATCCCAGCTCCCCCCAGTGTCGGGCCAGCGCTGCGTCGTGTGTGGGTTCCAGGCCAGGAAAGGCCCACACGGGAAGCCACTTGTAGTACGGGAAGGCACCAGGCGTCTGGGAAAGCATGCAAGACCAGGCCAAGAGAGTAGTGTAGAGAGGGTCAATAGGAGAGTCGGGTATGTATTGGTAATGCAGTAACGCAGACATTAGGTCAATGCCGGTGGTCGCCAAACTCTCCAGTTTGACATGGGGACGTGTTGGTGCCCCAGGATACCAGTGGGTGGCATGCTGGGCCTGAGCTGCGTGCCAGTAAAGTGATACATTCGGGGCGGTAAGTCCCCCTAGTTTGTATGGAAGTGTCATGTCCGTCCACTTTTTGCGTACTGCGCCCGCGTGCCAAAGAAACTGAGCAAACAGTGTGTGCAGTCTGGCAAAGTAGTCATTCCCAGGCCACACGGGTACGTTGCTAAATGTGTAGAGGAGTTTGGGGAGCAGAATCATTTTAATGAGGGAGAGCCGTCCAGCAATGGAGAGCGGGAGGGCTCGCCACCTGAGAATTTTAGTTTCGACAATGCGCGTTACCGCAGAGTAATTGTCAGCGAGAAGAGAGGACTTGGCCAAGGATATGTGCACGCCCAAATATCTAAAACCAGTCGGTGACCAACGGAGGGGGTATTCAGAGGCAGGTTGCTGGGTGGACTTAGTGAGCGGGAAGATCTCCGACTTGGAGTAATTGATAGTGAAGCCGGAGTGAGTGCCTATGCGGGTAATGTCCCTTAGTATTGAGTCAAGGTGTATTGCAGGGTCTCTGATGTATAGGAGAACATCGTCCGCATATAGAGATATAATTTCGGGGCTGTCTTTCAGTCTTATACCCTTGCGGGCGTGGTGAGCACGGACATAGTCTGCCATTGGTTCAATTGCTAAAGCGAACAGTATTGGAGAGAAGGGGCATCCCTGTCGGGTACCTCTGAACAGTGTGAAAAGATCAGAAGTTAGTGTATTGATCCTAACCCGTGCCACAGGGGAAGTGTAGAGCAATTTTATAAACCCAATCATGTTCGGGCCAATACCCATATTCTCAAGAACCAGCCAAGTGTATCTCCAGGAGACCATATCGAAGGCCTTCTGGGCGTCCAGTGTGACCACCACTGCTTGTGCCTCTTGGTCAATGCGGGACATTACGTTAAACAGTCTCCTGATGTTGTGGGAGGTGGACCTGCCCGGTACAAAGCCGGCCTGGTCATCATGGACCAGATATGTCATAATGGGCAGGAATCGGTTCGCTATAATTTTTGTGAAGATCTTTGTGTCGAGGTTCATCAGGGAGAGGGGTCTGTATGACCCACATTCGTCGTCGGGCTTATCAGGCTTGAGCAGCACTGTAATGGCTGCCTCGCGCATAGAGAGGGGAAGAATAGAGACTCGGAGCGATTCATCCCAGACCTCGAGTAGCTTGGGGGCGAGTATAGCGACGTGTTCTTGATAGAAATCGGCGGTCAGACCGTCGGGCCCCGGGGCTTTGCCTTTGGGTAGGTCAGAGATGGCTGTAACTATCTCGTCGAGCGTGACTGGAGAGTCTAGTTCGTCACGGGTAGCGGAGGAGACCTCAGTGGTGGGGATCGAGTCAAGGAGTTCCCGCATGTGTTGTTCAGTGTGCTCAGCAGGCTGAGAGTAGAGAGATCTGTAAAATTCGGTAAATGTGTTCAGGATTTGTTGGTCAGCCCATTGAGCATTACCCTGTTCATCTTTAAGTGAGGTGATTTGCGTTTGGCCAGATTCCCATTTAGTTAGTGTCGCTAACGTTCTCCCGGGCCTCTCTCCCTCGCCATATTTCCTGGCCGCTTGAGGGCGACCAAGGAAATGAATCTCGCTGACGGCGAGTTTGTTGAAAGCTTGGAGTTCCTCAGAAATCTGGGCAAGAGTGGCGGGGTCGGCACCGGAGGCGCCTTGCAGTTCCAATTGTTTCAGTTTGCTTTCTGAACGGCTCAGCGCTGTTCTGATAGATTTCAGCACCCCGGCTTCCCGGGAGATAGACATACCCCTGATATACACCTTAAAGGCGTCCCACCTCACGGCGGCAGAGGTATCTCGGAGAGTATTCATTTCGAAGAAAGACAGAATATCGTCGAGTATTTCAGCCTTAAATACCACATCTCGCAGGGCGTCAGATTTAAAACGCCAGGTGCTGAACGTCGGGACGGGTACCCCTAGTCTGGCTGTGAGTGTGATCGGGGCATGATCAGAAAGCGTACGGGGTAGGATCTGGGAGCCCAACGCCCCTCCCATGACACCCTTCGAGACAAGAAACAAGTCTATCCTAGAAGAGCTCCCATGCACTGACGAATAGTAAATGTAGTCTCTAAGATGTGGGTGTAGCGACCTCCAGGCATCGCAAATGTCGAGGGTCTTAATGTGAGAGTGCAACCTGCGGGCGGCACTGGACAGAGGCCGTGGGTTGGATCCAGTCCTATCTAGGGCTGCATCAAGAATAAGATTCAAATCTCCTCCCCAAATGACCAGAGTTCCCACATATCCCAGCAGTATAGTGGCGATCTTATCAAAAAAATCGGGAGAATCGATATTGGGGCAATAGGTATTGACGAGTAGATATTCTTTGTTGGCCAAAGTGCAGTGTAGTATGACATAGCGTCCCTCAGGGTCAGTGTAGTTTTTATGCAGTGTGAACTTGATGGATTTATGGATCATGGTTAAAACCCCCCTAGATTGAGTGGAGTAGGAGGTAAAAAATCTAGCAGATCCCCATGCCGGGGCCATTGTTCGGGGGATGTGGCCATTGGAGTGTGTCTCCTGCAGGAACAGTATCTTGCAGTTATGTCTGTTGGCATATGCCATGATTTTGCGCGCCTTAGTGTGATTGCTTACCCCTCGGACATTCCATGACATTAAGACGGTTGCCATAACTGTGCCAGGAGTCTCATTATGTAACACGTGTTCTCAATGAACGTCTCGGACCCAACAATAGTGTGCGCCCCAAGGGTTGAGGCAAGATTTACGAACGTGGCCCATTAGTGCCGGCCACATGCAACCTCGTGTGCCTTTTGTAGATAACTCCCGGTTTCCCCCCCCCACCCTCACCACCAACCCATGATCAGCAGTGTACATCCCCCCATCCCCAACGGTGCACAGTCGGACCGACCCCAACATGATCCAGCCAGTGCAAGAGCCCAACAGGGGCAAACCAAAAACAAAAAACTAGGAAGCAGTGCAATCGCAATGGGGTGCGCTATTGCCGTGTGCTAGCACGCTTGGGACACAAAGGCGTCCGTGAGAAAATAAACAGTGTTTGCGGTTTAGTGATGTATGTTACAGCCGTTACCTATGGCCGTACCGGCCTGGATGTGAAGTAGAGAGGTATTGCATTTGACGAGAACAGGAATCAACATGATCACTATGAGTGGACCTACAACATGCAAGATAGAAAGTACGTATCAGAGGGCTAAGGAACTGTGATTAAACCTACGTAGGTCCACATTGTATACCAGTGAATGCAGAGGTGTGGTCACTCATGGGTGTGAACAAAGAGTGGCATGAGACGATTTACCAATAAGCATAGTATCAAAGCATCGCAAAGCAAACATAAAATTCACTCATTATTCACAGTGTCATCTGCCGGAGGGTGGAGAGGAACATGTGCCTCGATGAATTTGACCGCCTCAGACGGCACTGTAAAAAAGTAAAGTTTGCCGTTGAACGTGAACTTCAAGCGTGCAGGGAAAAGTATGGCGTAGGGGATGTGCCTTTCCCTGAGGAGTTTCTTCACTCCGAGGAACTGGCAACGCTCCTGCTGAACTCCGGTGGAAAAGTCGGGGAAAATCCTGATCACCTGCGAGTCCATTCGTAACTCGCCTTTTTCCCGTGCGAGGCGGAGGATTAAGTCACGGTCTTTGAAGCTCAGAACCTTGGCAATAATAGGCCTCGGAAAGTCACCGGGTTTAGGCCGGGATGACAGTGCTCTATGGGCCCTTTCGATGGTGAAGAAGGGGGACATGTCAGGGTTGCCCAGTAGTTCCTTCAGGAGGTCCTCGACCGCCGATTCCAGTCGACCCCTCAGCGCGTTTTCAGGGACACCAACGATGCGTATGTTGTTTCTACGCGACCTAGATTCAAGGTCATCACACTTGGCCTTGACCGCCTTCATATCCGAGACCAGAGTGGACACAGTGCCCTGCAGTGTAGAAATATTATCCTCGTTGGTGCCAATCCTATTTTCAGTCTCCGTGATTCGAGCCCCCTGTTGGTCCAGTTTAGCTCTGAGTGAGGCCACGTTGGCATTAATGTCATCAAGCTTTTCGTGGAAAGCTGCAAAGTTTCTGGCCATGGATTCCATTATCGCTGTGAGGTCAGTGGTGGGTGCCTCGTCGCATAGCGAGCCGTCGGCTGGGTTGCCTGGTGCGTGGGCCGAGTCAGGTCTCGGAGCGGCTTTAGCGAATTTGTCCATGGCCCCGGTTTTATTGATATTCCTTGATCTGTTAGACATCGTGGAAAGTGTTGCAGGGGCCCTAAGTGGGCAGAGTAAAGACACGAGTGAGGGGATGCAGGAGAGGTTCAAGGCCAATGATGGTGGTCCGGTCCGCCGATGTAAACAATCCTGACAGTGGCGGCAGGAGCCGTGTCAGCGGGGAGGTATAGAATAGTCGCAGGGACCAGGCCGCCCTAGATAATGAGGATGGAGGCCAGAACAGACCCCGAGTGAGCACCACAGAGAACTCAACCAGCAGGAGTGTGGGCCTTAGTGCAGGAGCGGGTGTTACCTGGGGCAGTGACGGCGGCACCCAGCAAGGATGAGCGCCAGAGTGAGGGCCTCGGCAACGATCCGGAGACCGCTGTGCTCGGAGGAAGGCGGCAGCGGGCCAATCCGGGTCCGGCGGGGTGCAGGGCCCCGCAGCGCCGCAGGGCACGGGCCCCGAAAGCAATCAAGGCGGCGCAGGGGCCAGCCGGGGCCGCGCAGCGCGGGGGGAGAGGCCCAGATAGAAATTGGCCTGTAATGGATTCGGGGCCAACGCAGCCCCGACGCGCAGCGGCCCCAGCAACCCCTCACCTGGTGTGCGCTCCGCGGTCATCCAGTCTGGGAGCGAGTGTCGTTCCTCCGGTCCTCGGGGTCCGCCGGGGGCGGATCAGATCCCAGCAGCGGTAGCAGGATATAGGCCGGGCGCAGGCAGTCAAGCCCGGCAGCGGGCACGACCCCTCCAGGAGGGCCGCACCGCCCAGGTGTCGAGCGGCGTGAAGGAGAGGAAGTCCGGCCGGGAGAACCGGCCACCCAGGCCCGAGGGCCCCGACCACGGAACGGGCTAGGCCCACCTCACGGCGCCCACAGCGCGGCCCGCGGGGCACCGCGGCATGAGTCCCAGCAGGCGGGCCAGTGGGAGGATGCAGCAGGGGAGGCAGTAATGGAGTGGCGGGAGCCGGGCAGAGAAACCCCGATGGGCCTCCAAGCGTCGCGGCAGCTCCGAGGCTCCCGCAGCGAAGATCTCCGGCACCCAAGATCCGATTCGAGCCAGGATCGCAGCAGTACGTAGCCCCCGTTGTAGGGAGGACAGGGGGACGGTCGAGGAGGTGCAGGGATGTATTAGTCCGCAGATGTCATCGGGTGAAGAGCGGCTGTGCACGGAGCTCAAGAGCTAGGCAGCCATCTTGCTGGCTGCTCAACAGCGCCCCCCCTGCAATCCCCTTCTTCTTGAAGTTGTTCGATGTTATGGCCTGATTCGTCTTCGTCGGCGGTCGCCGGGTGTATATTAGCCGGGCTCCCAGCAGTCACAGCCACGGCCACGGGCACATCCAAGTTAGAAAACAAAGACGGAGAAGGCGGAGAAGACAGCATGCCCGGAGCGGGAGGGGAGCTCGTTTTCCCCAAGTGAGCAGTGGACATGCCGCCCGTAGGTATGGTAGTTGTGTTTTTCAATTTCTTGACGGGGGAGATGAAAATTCCTTTTTCTGGGCGTGCAGCTGACATAACGCTGCTTCGCAAACAGCGCTTCGGTTCATTACCCAGGGGGAAGGGGGGAGAGACAAGCTCATCCATGGAACCCGGGCCCCCGCGGCCTCTCGCGGACTGCAGGACTGCTTCTACTCTGCGTCCTACTACAAAATGTTGTATATATCTTTGTTGTGAGTTAAAAACCTAGTAATACATCTCACCACATGAGTGTCTAGTCTTATTACTGGATTTGGGTGTTAATAAAGTACTCCTCTCTCTCATTTTAGCTTGTCTAGGGTGATGTCCTCTCCAAAAGCATTGCCTTTGCTACAGTTCCATCTGGCTCTCAAAATTTCAACTTTAGCTATGTTCTTGATTACACTGTATGTGTGCTACTCGTGGCATGTAAGCCAAAATTTGCTTCAGTTGGTTTGCAATATCTGTTACTTTCAATCGTGTTCATTTCTATATCCAAAAACTGATCTATGTGTGCAAGTAAACTCAATGTACAAAGGATCGTCATTGAGTTAAGCTGTAAATAGCTCCAGTTCAGTTGCAGTTCCTTTCCAGATGGCCAGGATGTCGTCTATTAATCATTTCCAGTCACGTGGCTTTCAATATGGTTGTACATGTGTAATTGCAAATTTGCCCATAAAAAGATTATCCAATGTCGGGCATACTTAGCTCCCATAGCAACGCCTATACACTGATTATAATATTCTCCATTAAAAAGAAAATGATTATTGGTCAGTGTGAACACTTGTGTACAGGCGTGTTCTAAATGCCACATCATATATCATAACTCTTACATCTATGATAGCCTTTTGCAAAATCAATAATGGGATGCAGATTTCAGCCAATACTCAACAGTTTCCAGCACTAAATTGTGCCTAATGGAAGTATAAAAGTATAAAGGGCTTTCACATCGTAAGTCACTAATATATAATCCTGCTGCTAATCAATGGAGCTTAAAATGTCAGAAATGGAGTATTTTGTATTTTGTATTTATTAAGTTTATATAGCGCTTTACACCAAAGCGCTTTACCTGGTATACTTGGTCAAGCAGTACACTGAGAACTCAAAATATACAGTGCAAGAATTTACTCCTACTTCTTTCACCACCATCAGAGCACAGTTCAAAACACACCAAGAAAATGAATGCAAACAAACAGCAAAGTGCATGCGCACAAAATAATGCTCGAGTCCCAGCAACCCTCAAGCCCCACAAACCTCCACTAGGCTTGTCCGTTCTGGATGGGATTGGGAACACAAGGGAAAAAACGGATTTGAGATGTCATTCACAAACAATATGGGGAGCAAGCAAAGAATCGGAAAATTAATTTATAGAGGACAATGGAAGAATAGAGTTTTTATTACAACTGCTATGGGAAAGAACAGAAGGGAATTCGTACTGCTTACACTTAAGACAGGCAGGGCTTTAGAGAATACTAGTCAGCACCCAAGGGGAAAATCGGTTTTAGGATGTTCAACACATGTGCAATGGCAAAGAAAAGGCAAATCACCATTTGTTTTTACCTCACAATGGGGAAAGAGGAACAGAATGGGAAAATCGATTTTTGGGGATGTTGAGCACAATTTCTATGGGAAAGAAAATGCAAATGGGAATTCTTTTTTACTGATGCTTAAAATGACAGGCAAGCTCTGGGAAATGGGGTAGCTCACAAGAGGAAAATCGTTTTTTGTTTCGGATGACCGATGCAATGGGAAAATACAGCTGCAGATGGAAATTTGTTTAGTAGGGCACAATTGAAACATAGGGACACATTTGTTTCTCAGATCACAATGGGATTCATTCTTTTGGGCAACACTTTGACTATTCCAATTCATAATACACTGGGAAAAGATGGTTGTTTTCGAATTCCAACACTACAAATCCTCTGAAATAAATGGGGAATTTATTTGATTTACTTAGAAAAATACACTAAGGATTTACACAGGCAAATGGGGATCCTTCAGTGGGGCTATGACTGAAATACAGGCATATGAGGAGGGGATTTTCAATTGGAAAATCTCTAAGGCATTGCTGAAAGGATATAGGGCATACACAATCAATGGCTTGGGGTATGGCTACTTAAGGAGAGGTCTGTGCTGGACATCAGAGAGCGTCAGAGCACCACTGCTGGGACAGCTAGTGGGGTCAGTCAAGGATTCCCTGTTTCCTCCAAGGGGTCCCAAGTCAGCTACTGAGTCTCCTGGACGATTAGGCCTCACTTCCAGTGCTGGGATGTTCCTCCAGATTTCGGCATTTGATCAGCTCAGGGGTTAGTGGAAAGAGTCCTGATCTGAGGCGTGGGTTATCTAGTTATAGGGCAAATTACATCGATAATGTGTCATAGTTCCTACAGAAGTGATAGGTTGATGTTCACTACCTCCACCCACCTATGTGCTGATAGTTCCAGCAAATGTGGGAGTGCTTTGGTACACCAGGGGAGGAGACCACTCCACCATCTTCCTTCGACAGAGGGGCTTGGTCTGGTTCGGGGACATAGAAATCTCACTGCATGACAAGTGCCCTTAATCTCCATATGTTTACACATATGAAGGCATTTTTAAACACTATATTTTTCGATGAGTCAAATGGCACTACTCCGGAGTTTGTGTGCCATTCCTGTGCAGAACTATTGTTTTTCTTCATTTACTCCACAATTATATCATTGAAAATTGTGTCTTTTGTTGGGCGGCATATAAATCATATTTTACATGTTTTGTCAAAGGTTTGCATCACTGGTAAATACAATAAGGCCCTTATCACCTTTTCCTGAATAACTTCAGTTGTGTTTACCTTACAAAAATCATTTTGGGATGCCCAGAAGGGTTTAGGTGACACCTTTCCAGAAATCCCAAAATTACTATTGTGCGATAAATATTTTTGATTTTACACAATGAAAACCATTTCTCCCATTTTAAACAATGGACAGTTAAACCACTCATTGACACTGGCCCCCACCCTCTCAAATTCCCTGTTCCTGGCTGTGACGTCAAAAGGGGTCCTGTGTTGAGATTAGCTTGCACATTCCAAGAGCTGATGGTCAGCTAATGCACATTTTTATTGCAGCTTGTGGGGCCTAGGGTCATAAAACTGGAGAGCAGAACTGTCACGCTCTCATCCACACCTCAAATTTGATCTCTACAATATTTAATTTGTTTTTTTAATGGCAGCACTGATGTTTGAAGTTTACAGGCCTCTCTTGGTCTCCAGGACAACCTAAAGGAATTAATTCATTTTCACATCTGAGGAAATCGCAAGCAGCCCAAAGCCTTTCACACTGAGCTAAAATTGCCTTTTTTAGCTCACATTTTGCCTTTAAATAAGCTCTTTATAACGCACACAGTTTCCATATAAATATGTGCCCCACAAAGTTGTCCTTTACATACAGCTATTAAGGAAGACCTCATAATTACACTGTTAGTGGCTTTGGTGAACATTTTTCCTTGCAGATTGTCACTTGGGAGGCAAAACGAATTGTCATTTTGTTGCTTTCAGCCGTGAAAGGCCTTCATTTTACTGCAGCAGTATAAACACAGTTCAGCATCCCAGTATGACAGAAACCAAGTTCATATTTTGGAAGTCTTGGGAACGTTTCGCTAAGCATATTTTTAGTTTAAAGGGAAACATTAATTTTACATGCATTTGTTTCTTTCAGAGTAAAAATGCTTCATTCTGCTGCGAAGGCTTGAGACACTTCTTAGGCATTTTCATTTAATATTCTGGGCACTGCTGTTTCTAAGAAGGTTATTTCAGCTCTCCAATAATTTGGGAAACCTTGCCACATGTCTTCTTTTTATGCCAGACAATTGCCATTTTTATGCATCTCAATGTTTTGAGGCCCAGTTTCACTCCTTTTTTGCTTTGAAAGTGCAGGGCCTCATTTCCACATTATTTCAGCGCAGGCCTTTTACTTATGGCATCCAGGTGTGATTTCACCCCAAAACTTGAATATTATTCATTTTAAGTTAGAGCATTGACATCGGTTGCCTAACTTTCGCCAACCACAAGATGGTGAGGGTTGGTACAATAAGGTCTGGCATATGATGCCAACCACAAGATGGTGGTTGTAGTCACGTGATGCGTGAGCACACAGTGTCCGGTCACTTGTCCGAGTAGTTTGCTTTAAGAATGAGCGTGGAGCCGGTGGCTGGTTTTTCTGTCTTGTCGGCTCTATGACTCATATGATATGGTCAAGGTCAGAGAACTGTTGTGCCTTAATGGACTGGGGGCTTACATTTATTAACATTTAGAGAGTAATTTGGGTTTAAATTTGATTATTTCTAGAAAACTAGTGGGACATGTTTACCTTTTCTGCTGGAACACGTTTTATCTATCTTTTGCTGAAGGCTACATTTTGAATTTATAGAATGTATGTTTAAGCTTATTTAGCTTCACATCAAATTGTAACTGATGCTTCCATAATCTAGGTTGGAGAGCTGTGTTTTGTTTGGTTTCAGGTTTTCACTGTTAGATTGGAAAGTGGAACATTTAGGACTATAAATCAGGTTAGTGACTCTATACTGTCTAAAGTCAAGGGTATGATATGAGGTTTACATGAAGTAGTTCTAATTCAGATGTATGTTTATGATCTTAAGAAGCAAAGCTTTCACCCCCCTGAAGAATGACCTGCGATCTGAAAAATAACTTTTATCTATCTGGAACTGTCCTTGTATCTAAAGGAGAGTATTTGCGTTAATTAATATCATTAATATCATCTTTAACTTGTTGATATGAACACCCTGTAAGAGGGACATATTGTTTGAGGGAACATAAGGATGTTTCCTATTGTGAATCTTTGTTGAATGTATTCATTTTCTATGAATTTATTGTTGAAGTGAAATTGTACATATTAATTTCGATGCATTAAATATGTGAAATATGTCTACTATGATATTTGGGTTTTTTACCTGCATGAGTGCTTGTCGGTTTCTCATTAGGTTTTAATGAGCAGTTGTATTTCATATTTCAGTCCTGTAGCTAAGGACTTGACCCTGAGCACCTGAAGAGAGTGCATTTATGGAATATTTTTGAATTACTGCAAATTGTTTTGCATCCTGTGAGAAACCAGATCCCCACCCACTTCTCCCCGGGGATCTATCATATAGGTGGCCAGGACACCGACACCGCCATCGCTTTTGGATCCAGTTCCTAGGGTTGAACCAGTGCAGGAAGATCATCTGGGTGAGGGGTCTTTGGGGAGTGCGACACCAGATGGCGAGATGCAGTTTCACCTTCCCTGTAGCACCTTTACCCCATCCTACTCGGTAGAATATTTAGGAACTCTCCCCCACTTTTACAACACAAACACTTTCTCAAGGATAGCCCGTTGTAAGGGAAAACAGACTAACACCTGAGCCGTGTACCTGACATATCCCAACACTATGGTCGGGCGAGGTCAGGCAATTATCGACAATCACTCACACCTGACTTCCATTACACTTCCCTAGACGGATAAAAGGCGGAGTACAAGAGCACTCTCTGTGCGAGGCAAAGCACACGAGGAAACAGCAGTTTTGTGACGGCAGCTGAGCATGAGGGGAAAGACAGCAAAACCAAAGGGGATCGCAAGGAGGGAAAGTCCCTTGACCTTTTCGACAAGCAACCATTACTTTTCAGAGACCTCGAGAATAGAAAGCTTAAGAGCAGGAAATCAAGCAGAAGAATTCTGCATTGTGTGTTGGAGATACCTGGGGCCCTCTGGCATCAGTAATCAAGGCAGGGAGAATCACCAGCCGCCGTGGTACCATCCTTGACTCCAAGAACAAAGCATCAGTGAAGTCAACGCAGCCGCTGAGTTAGGGAGGACCGATACTAGACCGGTCTGTGTTGAAGCCATGGTTGCAAGCAGCAACATTGTATGGCGAGCGCTGGAACGAACATTGTTAAAACGTGTGTGATAAGAGATGCGAGTGAAGTTAAACTGATGATGAGGGATTGAACTTTAAAGCAAGCTACAATACCTTTGACGGAGTGGTCAGGCACCACATGGGTGCTCAATCGAAGGTCTCTGTAAGCTATGCAGCCGAGAAGTAATAATAGTAGATACATTTGGTCCGAGCCCGGCAGAGGGAGACAAATTGAAAGAGAACAAATAAATGTGAATCTAAGTGGTCATGCGACGGGTCAAGTACAATCTCGCGCACAGTTGAAAATCTTAGATTTTGATGAAATAGAGAACGTTTGTAAAAATACGTCAATTTTGTCCAAGCCCGGCAGAGGGACACCAATTGAAGGTTTTTGTTAAAGTGGGTCTGAGTCCGGTGGGTGGGGGCCCGGGGAGAGCAGTAAATCATCCGAGAAGTTGTAGAAGTAAAAATCCTGAGAAGAAAGGAACTTTACTCTTTTGTCATGTTGCATCAGGTCCTCTGAAATAAGAAACTTTGAATGACAAAAAGACTTTGGCACAGAACGCCCTGATGTTGAAGTCTTGAACTGCATCCTCGTGCTAGAGAAGCCAGAGAGTGTGCCAAGTTTGAGTGTCCTACCTTGTCCCGTGCTGAAAACGAAGGGAATGGAAGCCAGCGGCTTGAATATCCTGGCATATCACTTTTATTTTGCATAACATGGTTTCACACACTATTTGTATTTGGAAGTAAGGATTGGCAATAGGTTTATTAGTATAGCCCCTTTTATTTTGACAAGACACGACTAGAACTGTGTTATTATTTATTTGTTTTGTCATTTGAAACGCGCACCAAACCCTAGGGCATCTGGGCGCTTAATTTCTTGTGGACACTACATGCATTGCATTAGTACAAATCAATAGATGTTACAAAAAGGTAGTACATTGGTCATACGCAAGAGGCATGTGTCTTAAAATTGAAAGTACAGCTATTGTTCAACCGTCCCAGTCATGTTAAATTGACGTATCATCGAACGTCAGGGCATTTTTCATGGGTAATTACCAAGCAAGTGTGAAGTATCGGTGTGTAGTCGGTGTAGGTAGGAGTCAGTGGTACATGGGACTTAGAGTGGGTGACGTTATTCATGTGAAAAGAGCCATGTTTTCAGACTCGGAAGGCCCAGTACGAGGATTCAGATCTGAGTGCTGAAGGTAGCGCATTCCAATGTTTAGCAGCTACCACTGGGAAGCTGTTGCCACCTGCTTTCTGACGTTTGTATTTGGGAACAGTGAGAAGGTTTGCGTAGGCTGTGCGGGTGGGTCTGTTGGATTTATGCTGTGAGAATTTATTGGATAAATATTTGGGCGCTGGCAGAGTGATACATTTGTGTGTCACTGAGAGAGATTTGAATGTGATTCGATCATGTACAGGCAGCGAGTGGGCTTTACGTCTCTCTGCAGAGATATGGGCATTTTTAGGGATATTGAGAGGTTGAGTGCTGCTATGAGGGCATTGTTTTGGCTCACCTGCAGTTTTTTAAAGTTGTTTGTTGGTGACTAGATACATGGCATTACATTAATCTAATCTAGATAAGAGAAGCGCTCTAGCTAACGTGATGCAGCTGTCTGATATCAAGAAGGGTCTGCATGCGTTGATAAGTTTAGCAATGTAAGCAGCCGTTGAGGAGGTGGCATTGACTTGTCGGTTAGTGAGAGGGCAGAGTCGAGGTAAACTCCCAAGGTTTTTACTTCCTTAGAGACTCTGATAGGTATGCCGTCAATTGTGAAGGAGTGAAAAAAGTCGTCTAGTTTGTTTAGTTGATGTTGAGATCCTATGATGAGTAATTTGGTCTTTTCATCATTGGGTCAGCGGCCGTGTTGGGCCATCCATGCCTGGATCATTTGGTACATTTTGTTTAGAGATTTAGTATCTCGGTCGTGATTACCTGTTATAGGTATAAGTATTTGGGTGTCATCAGCATAGTTAGTGTAGGTGACACCTAAGTCATCAAGAAGGTCGAATAAAGATTGTATAGGTTTGGTGATACACAAGAACCTTGCGGTACACCACAGGTGACAGGGGCTGGCAGCGCTGCTTCTGTAGCTGTGAAGACTCTTATAGTTCTATTAGAGTGGAAGGACTATATCTAGTGAATGGCATTAGTAGAGAATTGGGCTGCCAATGCAAGGTAATTGTATAAGATGTTATGGTTCCCTAAATCGAAGGCAGCTGAGAGGTCAAGCAAGAGGAGGAGTGCTAATTTGCCATTGTCTTTTATCCTATCCATTTGTATTTTGAGGTCAAGTAGGCTGCCTCAGTACCGTCTGCTGGTCAGAAGCCTGATTGACGGAGGCCTAAGAGGTTGTGAGTTTCAAGATGATTTTGAATTTATTTGCAAATAGGCTGCACGGTCAAGTATTTTAAGGAGGAAGGGCACTGTTGTTATAGGGCGGTAGTGTGTGGGTGTTTTGGGGTCAAGGGTAGGCTTCTTAAGAAGTGGGATGACCCAGGCGTCGTTTAAATTGGTAGGGACAGTATTGGTTTCAAAGGAGGTGTTGATTAAGGTTGTGATGAAGGGGGTGAATTTGGCCGTGCATTCTTTGATGAAGGAGGCCGGGCATATGTCTCCTTGACAGCGAAAGGGTTTAAGGCTAGTAATGATTTTCCAAACTTCCTCAGTTGAAACCGGGGAGAAATTGAAATAGGTGATAGGGTTCTGGGTGGAGTATATAGGGATATGCATGGATTGATTCAAGGTGAGGTTTATCTTTTTTTGTTAAATTTTCGACAGAAGCAAGGCAATTTTGTCTAGCAAATCTTATTGGATATCTGTGCACCAGACAGTGTCTTTGGTACACGTGTCTAGTGGGGGCACTGGTGACTCAAGCTCGCGTAATATCGTAAATAGTTCTTTGGTGCGAGAATTAGCTTTGGTGATTCTGTCATTATAGTTAGAACTTTTGGTTAGTAGGCTGGCCTTTTTGTAATTTTTGGATGCAGAAGCGAAGATGTCTTTGTTTAGATCAGTGGGAGATTTTTTCCATTTGGTCTCCACAGTTCTTTTGATACTTCGTAAGGTCTTGAGATTGGGGGTGTACCAGGTGTTGATTTGCGCATAGGGTTTGGGTTTGCGCAGGCTTAGGGGTGCTACTTTGTCTATGGCCGCTAGGCAGGTTTGATTGTATAACTCTACCAATGTGGATGTATTGTTCTTGGTACAATTCTGGTGTTCTATGATAGGAAGCATCAGAAGTAGTAGTTTCTCTGGCGTTATGAGAGTTTCTGGATAGGGCAGCTGGGGCGGTAGTGGGTGAGAAGTCAGTAGATGTATGGTCCCCCAATAGAATTATTTCGGAGGGCCTGGTATTTGTGACAAGAGGTTGGGTCAAATCTTCTTTGAAGGAGTCTACTGCACCAGGTGGTCTAAATATGAGGTGGATAGTCAGAGTGCTGAGTGTGTGATTGTCAGTTTGACAGTTAGCAGTTCCCCTGATGGGAAGGGTTGGTTAGAGACATCTCTTATCAGGAGTTTTTTGCAATGATTGCTACTCCTCCTCTTTTAGCGCCTAGTCTATCGGTTCTGAAGATGGAGTAGCTCTCAGGGATCGCTAGGGATAGTGAGGGGCCAGCTGCTTCGTGAAGCCAAGTTAATGTAATGGCTAAGAGGTCTAGGTTGTTAGTGGTGATTAGGTCCGCGATATCTAGAGCGTGGGCTACGAGTGGCCTGGCGTTGATGAGAGCGCCTTTGATATGGAAGGTTTCTGTGTTTGTTTCTTGGGCAGGTGTTTTGCGCTCATTGTTTGGCGGAGACTTGCTAGTAGGATGGGACATACTCTTAGGTGTGGCAATAGCGCATGTGGTGGTAGTAATATCGGAGTAAGGAGTGGAAACTATACTGTTCCAATTGGCAGTGCCGGAGTACTTCAGCGGGCTAGGCAGATGTGGTGGTAGGCAGGTTCTCGTGGCAGTGTGTTGAGTGGCGCGTGAGTTGCGATTAATTTTTCTAAGTGTTGGTGAGGGAGTGGTTCTTGGTAGTGGTGTGAAGGCTGTAGCTACTCGTGATAGAAGCCTAAGGTTGGTGAGAGGAGTGGGCAAGGTAGGCTATGGCCATTGGGCAATTGACAGTAGATGGTGCATGTTATGTCGTCAGGCTTAGGAGGCGTGAGACGGGACTTAAGCTTGAGGGCATTGGGTACCATGTGAACAGACTGCAAAGTGGTTGATGGTAGAAAGCGAGTAGACAGGATGACGTCAGCCCTAGATGGTGGGGTGGCCATACTGTAAGCAGTACCACTTAAGATCTTAGGCTTAGGATGAGCAGTTAGTGCTGTAGGTGCTGTATGGATGTAAGTCTGTGGCAGGAAGCGCGTGGGGGGAAAAGTGTCTATGTCAAGTAGAGTGGTGGCCATTCTGAGGGTAATGGTTCCCCGTTGCTTAGGTTTGTCATGCTGATGCAAGGTGGCTAAGTTGGGTGTGAATTTCAGGATGGATGGATTGGGACTCGGATTGATTATGCAGTGTGGGTAAGGAACGATAACTTGAGGTGTCATTTTGAGCGAGGTTATGGCTTGGCTAAGCAGTGTACTGGGTGAGTAATGAGGGTGTATGTATACAGTTCTCTTGGTGTGAGCCTGAGGTGATTGTTATTCCTGGGTGGCTAAAGGTGTAAACCGTTATTAGACATAGTAATGCAACTAAATTTGAAGTGTGTTCAATACGCATGACTAACATGAAAAAGCACCAAATTTGAAATGCAGTCGCAGGACAAGTTTACATGATATATGATATGGCATTTGTAACGCCCCTATACACAAGTGATTCAAGACGCGACGAGGCAAGAAAGGGTGAACAGAGGGACAGAGACAACGATCTTATTAGGCCAAGTGACATTGAGATTGCGCAAGTGCAGCAGAGGGCGGAGGGGAAAAATGCCAGGGGGAAGGGGAGGCGGCAGTGCTGTACGTGGGATCAAAACAATAACAAGAAGTGCGGCCAGCTTCTGGCAGGTGCAAGGGTAAGTGCAGACAGCAGGTGTCCAAAAGTGCAGGTAGGGGGAATGTTGGGTTACAGATACAGACCGCAGTGCAAGCTTTGCCGCGAAGCAGTGTGGGTGTGCAACTGGGCGGACAGGGACCTGGGCCCGAAATCAGAGGGTAGCTTGGTGACCAGTGCAGTATCAGACAGGAAATCAGCAGGGAAGAGGAAGAGAGAAGGCAGAAGTAAAGAGGAAGGTCTTGAGGTGCTCCCGGAATCGGAGATGGTTCTCCTGAAGTTTCAGAGAGGCAGGGAGGCTGTTCCAGAGGGAGACCCCAGCCGAAGAAAGGGGTCTACCACCAACTCGTTGCTTGGCGAAGCAACTGACCCTGAGGCAGTTGGGGGTGAAGGAGCGAAGAGCTCGAGTAGGAAGGTATTTATGAAGAGAGAGTTGGAGGTATGGAGGACCCAGGCCCCAGAAGGCCTTGTGGACAATGCAGGGGGTCTTGAACCTAATACTTGCAGCCACTTGGAGCCAATGCAGAGATTTCAGTGCTGGAGAGATACGATCTCTGGGCTTGAGGCCAAGGACAAGTCTCCCAGTCCTGTTCTGGATGAGTTGCAGAGGGCAGAGAGTAGAAGCAGGCAGATTTAGAAAGAGGCTGTTGCAGTAGTCCAGCCTAGAGATAACCAGAGCTCTGCAGACAGTGAGCTTTTGGGGAAAGGAGAGGAAAGGAAGAATACCTCTGTGGAGGTGCAGTTGGTAGTTTAACTTCTTCGAAACGTCAGAGGTGTGAGGAGAAAATGAGAATTTGGAGTCGAAGATGATCCCGAGGTTCTTAGCCTCACAGGTGGGAGCAGGAAGAGGGCCAAGGGAGGCCAGCCAGAGATTGACAGAAAAGGAGGGTCAGGTGTGCCAATGAGGAGAATCTCTGTTTTACTGGCATTAAGGCAGAGATCGTTGGCGGCACACCACTCCTGGATAGCAGACAGACAGTCCGAGATGAGGGAAGAAGATGTGGCAGAGAGGGGCCTGAAATCAAGTGAAGTGTCATCCGCATAGCACTGAAAGTTGGACCATAGTGCAGCAATGCGGTGGGCGAGAGGTGCGAGTTATTGGTTGAACAGCTAGGGAGAGTGGGTAGACCCCTGGGGAACACCACAGGAAGAGAGTGAGATAGAGAAAAGGAGAGACCCAAGTTGGACCTGGAGGGTCGATCAGAGAGGAACGAGGTCAGCCATGCCAGGGCCTGATCGGTGATACCCAGGTTATCACGGAGACGATTGAGCAAGATGGCATGGTTGACTGTGTCAAAGGCAGAAGAGAGATCGAGTAAGATGAGCATAGAGGTGAGATTACAATCAAGGTTAGAGAGCAGGTCTTCACGGATGTTCAGGAGAGCAGTTTCTGTGCTTCTGGCTGCTCTGAAGCCACACTGCTGGTCATGGAGACAACCAACAGATTCAGTTTGAAGATTAAGCTGGGAGATGTCCAGCTTTTCCGGGAGTTTGTCCAGGAAAGGAGTGATGGTGATCGGGCGATAGTTAGCCGGGCAGGAGGGGCCGGCTGAGGTTTTCTTGAGAAGAGGGTGCACAAGAGAGTGCTTGAGGGGGGAAGGGAAGGTTCCAGTGGCAAAGGAGTGTTTGCAGAAGTCAGCAAGGGTGTCAATGTGGTCTTTGATGGTTTTGGAAGAACAGGGAAGAGCCTGTTTTGACGAGACTTTCATAGATCGGACTTGTCTAGAAACCTTGTCAGGGCAGAACAGAGGAAAGGAAGAGAAAGAGGGAGGAGATGTGGCCACAGGGGGGGGCGGAGGTAAAGGAGAGAGTAGTAGAGGGAGGAGGATGAGAGGACGAGAGGGTGGACAGGATGTCCTGGGTTTTAGAGATATAATGAGAAGCCAGGGCCGTGCGGAGGGCCTGGGTGGACACAGGAGAGGTAGAGACTGCATCAGGATTGGCCAGCTCCTTGCAGATTTTTAAGAGTTCGGCCAAGTTGTTAGATGCCGCAGAGATGCAGGCTTGGATGTGGGCTCTCTTCTTAGTGCAGACAGAGTGCCGGTATTGCCTTTGGAGCAGGCGGCAGGCCAGTTTGTCCGAGGATACGCCAGAAGCTAGCCATTTCCTCTCAGCCACCCTTCACTTGCGTTTACGAGTGACAAGGTCAGAGTCATACCAGGAGTTGCACTTGGCTTTGGGCTTCAAGCGGATCCTCATGACGGGGGCAAGAACATCAAGAGTATCAGAGATAGAAGAGTGGAGCATGGAAAGAGCTGTGTCAGACTGTGAGTCAGCCTGAGGAGGAGGAGGAGGTGAAAAGAAAGTGGCAGCGAAAGCACAACACACGCTTCATGGGTCTGATGACCGAGAAGGTAGGTGGAAGTGCTGGAGCTGGCTTGGCCTGAGGGGTAGAGAGGGAGAGATGGGAGGAAAGGAGAAAGTGATCACTCCAGGAGAGAGGAGAAGTGAGGGGGATAGGGAGGAGGAGGTCGGAGGAGATCAGAACATCCAGAGTGTGCCCTACAGAGTGAGTCGGGCCAGAGGGGAGAATAGAAAGAGAGAGAGAGTCCAGAGGAGGGACAGGAAGCATCCAACTGGATGTTAAAGTCTCCAAGAAGGAGCTGAGTGGTTGAGGCCAGGAGGCAGGAGGAGAGGTGCACCCACTGAGAGAGGGTGGCCAATAGATATTAGACACGGTCAGAGAGTGGCCAGGAAAGAGAGAGAGAGAGCCTGCAGACAAGGCATTCAAAAGAGGAGTAGGCCTGCATAGGGATGACAGAGGCAGGAATCCACTCTGGGACGATCAAGGCTACTCCCCCTCCGGAATGGTTGGATCTGGGAGTGGAGAGGATCTTGCAGCCATCAGGGAGGAGAGTGCCGAAGCTCGTGACAGAGCTGGCTGTGAACCATGTCTCGGTGAGACAGAGGACATTGTGATCAAGTTCTTCCAGGAGGCGGCAGATGTCAGAGGAGTGTTTGACAGCTGAACAAGAGTTGAGAGTGGTAATATGGAGAAGGTTGCCAATCTTGAAAGGCTAACGGGGAGGGGTACAAATCAGAGGTACGCTTGCGGAGGTGTAGAAGGAGCCGAGAGGGGACCGAAGAGGAAGGAGGAGAGGGCAAGTTAGCCAAGGAGGAGGAAGAGGGGGGAGGCAAGGAAGCCAAAGAAGGGAGAGAAGGGACAGCAGGAGAAGAAAGGAAATTGATGAGGCGCGGGAAGCGTCTATCAAAGAGGAGAAGGTTCGACTGGGGGCCTTGGATCAAGACGGTGCCATTCAAGTAAACATTAATGAGGATCTTAGAGGAGTGGCAGGGGCCAGGAGGGCCTCCCACCGTGTGCCACCATTAATGGGTGAAGAAGAGAAAGGAGAGCGCACAGAGACCATATACAGAGTCCATAGATCTGGCGAGGGAACGACAAAGAGGTTTTCGGTGAGTATAGGTATCAGCGATAGGGATGCCTGGGTTGGAGATAATGATATCCTTTTTGAACTTCTTCCTACCAGAGGAGAGCAGGATAGTCGATAGAAAAGCAGTTTGAAAAGATAGGAGAAACAGAGAGCTCCATAGAGTAGGCGGGGTAAGAGGAGAGAGGAAGCGGAGTGGAGGGAGACATTAGGAGACGATGCAAGGAGGGGTGCAAACAGACGAGACATGCTGTTGGGGATGGTCTGTGGGGATTTCACATGAATAAGCATTGAATGTGAAATGCCGTCAATGGGCAAGACCTCTTGTTGCAAGCTGTGCCAAACTTCAGGACGGTGTGGACACACTACGGGAACAAAATATTCCAGTGATAAGACTGCAACCACACGCACCAGGCCAGCGCACAGTGGTCAGAGGAAGAAATGGCTGAATATGAACATGGCAAACAAGTGAGAAACAGCGAAATGTCCATCCCTGTAAGGCTACTGCTGTAAGAAAATTCTGGTTGAACTTGGGCTAGAAGATTAAGGATCAGAAAAAAAGATTTTTTTTGTTCTGACAAAGGCCTCCTTGGAGATAGATCGGGGAGACCATTTTGGATGGGGTCGTCCTATGATAAGAGGGATGAAACGCAGAGCGTCAACATATACTCACACATCCTTTAACAACAAGTTATAGAGATAATGTACACCAAGAATCCCACAGAGATTGAGAGGGGCAGACAAGAATGACACAACTGACAGTACAACATTTTTTATCAGAAAAAAAGTTGATATAGTATGAATGACTACACACAAATTTACTGTCACAAATGCTGTGTGAATATATAGTAATTGTAGTGTCCCCTTCGTCTATGCTGTTACCTCTGAAAGCAAATTGTTCGTGGATTAATTGAACATCTGTGATAATTATATTTGGTTGACGCAACAAGGTTCGGTACAAGGAAAAAGAAGGTACCATATACTAACCTGTGCTTGACGTAAATAGGTTATTGTATGATGCACTTTATAATGCAATGCATTCATTTTTTATATATGTTTTGGACAAAAAAACACCCTCCATATAGGAAGTGTCTGTGTAACGAAATAAAAAGCGAAGTGTTGTATGTAGAAAACGCCAAGGGTATGGCGTGAACATTTCTGTCAGCATCCTTAAGCTAATATCGGTCTAGAACCATAAGAAACAGAAGAAGGGGGTAGTCGGTAATTCCTGTGTGTGTTACACTATTAATAGGGGACATATCTCCTGAGGAATAGTTTGTTTCTTTGGAAACTTAAACAAGTAAAATGGGTAACAATCCAATACTCCTGTGGCCATCGATCCACCAGGAACCTACGATGCACACATTAATTCACTGCATCACGCAAGATGCGGACCATCGTAGGTTGGTCCCGTCATTAAATAGCACATTTCAGCAAAGCTTACCTCGCAGGGTCCAGTGGCTGATCTCTGAGAATCGGAACTGGATTATACCCTGTCCACTGAGACCTTGAGGAAGAGTTTCCTTCTAACCAAAGAACTATCTTTGAATGCAAGATACTGCTTAATTAAATTTAAAGTCCTCAACAGATTAAATCACACACTAGCTGCAACTGCTGAAGTCCCTCCTGATAATAGTACAGCAAGTCCCAAAGGTCAAGGGTCCCCTGCAAATTTTTCACACGTGTTCTGGTCCTGCCCTCTAAGCCCTCTCATTCTTGTTTTGAGCAGCTGTTGCAAACTCACTAACTGCAATTGTAGATATTTCAACCACACTTGCACCAACAAAATCTCAGGTATATAGGAAAGGTGTTGATTGTTGGGTATAGGTTCTTTAACCTTGCATGACTTGTCAAAAAATGCATCTTTAAATTCTGGAAGCCCGGAGTGCCCCTGTTCTCTCTGAATGTCTCTCTATATGTTTGTAAACTTACATTTGCAAATGATAGAGAAGAAACTTACATCTCACAAGGATGTGTGGGAAGATTTTCACCTTTATATTTCTGAAAAAAGAGACGAGACTTCAGCTGATTAGCAGTAGAGTGCATACTATAAGCTTCTTTTGGACATTAATTAGCTTGGATAATTGCACACAATTATGTGACTGGCTTTTGCGAGCTCTTTTAACATGTGTATCATTTGTTTGTAAGTTGTAGAAGTAAAATGTCTAACATGTTACCACCAATGCTAAAATGCTAAAATAAAGTTTATTACTTAGACTTTTGTCTTTTGATTTTACCTGAGGTGAAGTAGCGAGGTCTTCAATTCAGTCTCGCTTTGGACGTTCTGACGATTTGATGTCTTGTTCAGTCTTTGAACTGAAACAAAATCAATCTTGTAAAAATCATATTTGATTAAACACAAGCAATAAAACAAATTTTAAAAAGTTTATTAAAAAAAAGTTTCCAAAACTGAAGTGAAAAGCGTAAATGAAAAACGCAGACGATAAGTCAATCCTCTTTCCCCCTAAATATTCCAACTCCATTCCTTGCCATTTTGGAGGAGGTTTTTGATCTTGGCACCCTGTGGGTGGAGCTACATGTCCTTCGAAAGACTTTTGAGGACACTTTTCTCTTTTGAAGGGAAAAGGGCTCCCTCTAGATCTTTGCACTTCACTTTAGATGTAATCCCTCCGCCCGTCCCAAGTAAGTCTCCTAGGATAGAGATTCATGGGCCTGGGACATCAAGGGTGTGAATGGGCCTCTTTATCCTTACTACAGTAAGCAAATGGTCAGGTGAATCCAGTAGGTTTCAATTTAAGACCTTAAATAAAACTGACCCCATATTAATTTCTACCATGCTAAATTCCTTAATCCTTCCGAAAATGGTATTTGTAGCTTGCAACCACCAGGAGCTTTTATTTACATGTACATTCTTGCCCTACTGACTTGTTACAGTGCCACCTGACTCCGGACCTGATCTGGGTAAAATCGTCAAATGGTGCAGTGGCCCATGTTAATTACATTGGGGATTCTGCTATTGCAGATTAACATATGTTTGATTAAGGAGCAGCTGAAAGGCAAGACTGTTAAAGGACAGCCACAAGGTGTGTTGTGGCTTTGTGACAGCCTCTACTACTTAGCATCAACTAAAAGCATTCACATTTCAGTATTGAATACATTTTAAACTTGATTGGACCCTATTTTATTAAATGTAATCATCATTTTACTGCTGCTGAAAACAGCGGTGATGCTACAGTGACTCTGTATCCCGATACAAGGGCATTTGGATCTTGCTAAAGACCAGACTTGTGTCTACTAGAAAATGTGTGGCCAATGACATAATGACAACATTCATACAATGAAGTAAGGATTTGTGTTTTGCATTTGTTGACTGATTAAGCTGAATCTTAGTCTAAATAATTTCCTACAACAAAGGTTAATTTACAATTACAATTTACTTAGATGAGGTGCCCATCCACATTCCTCTCTTAATGAGATTATGTACTGCCAACACTACCCAGTTTGTGTTTTATATGCAGAACTCAACAACATGGATTATAGAGTTTACAGAGCTTGAGAGATCTTTTAATATTTACAATTATATTTTCTACTGTTTAAGGAAAGTCAAGGCGGTCATAAGAAAGGTGACTTTGGCTGCTAGAGGGAGGGGGCTGATTAGAATTGCCTCTTAAGCCAATGGAGAATGCCTTGCCAATGGCAAGTGCCTCATTGTAAATTATGGCTAAGAGAAAGTCCAAAACACTCACCATTGGGAACTGTAGAAACAAAAAGACTGCCTATGATTGGAACCCTGGATTATGTGATAAGGTCAGTAACCTGACCTTGTCACAAGGGGATAGCATCCCCTCTTGGCCTGTGGTGGGAAACCACCGGGGTGTAAGTCCCACTTCTACCCTCTCTCCATGTTCCAGTTTATACATGGGCAGTACTCCCTTGCATCACCCCATGCTTCTTGACACAAATGCTTGCCAAGTTTCTCTTTTTTACAGACCCAAAGAAAACGCTGCAACAATATGGAGAGGTCAGCAGACAGAACACAACCCACCACTGCACCACACTACTACTCTTCAGCACTAGAATCCCAGTATCAGAGCAGCAATCACCAGACAAGACTTTACTAACCTTTGGGGAAGCCACTCGCAGGCCCCCAACACAAACTAGGACACTGTGCAACGTGGGCCATCATTGCTATCTCATGACCGCCCCAAATCAGAGAAAAGGGGTGGCGCTTTACACCCTATTTGAAAACTCTTCTGTTTGTAACACCTGCCACGTGGGGAATTTAGGGCCAGACTGCCAAGGGCTAGTAATCCAATGGGAGGTGGAGGGCAAATGCGAACTTGAGCAGCAGATCCTGAACCTCTAGGTTGTTTGGGTGAGATCCGAGGAGGAGGAAGTGGCAGACCAAGAGGTCAGCAAGAAGTAGGACAGTGGATTGGGGTGTGGAGGCGACTTGGGGAAAAGATGAGTTATTAGTTGGTGAGTGTAAGTGGTACTTCGTTGTGAGTGTGCATGCAAGCTAGGTAATTGTTCAGCAAGAATAGGGAGTGAGTGAAAAGTGTCTAAGAGTGAAAGAAGGTTGTCCGAGTAGTGGGTAGCATGGAAGAGGGCATAGTGGTATGGGGGTGGGAGTAGTAGTGTGGAGGAAGGAGTAGTAACATCAAAAGGTGGTGGCAGGTATTGGGGATGAAAGACGTCACAGGGATGGAGGCAGAAGACATGGGGAGAAAGAGAAGGTGGAGGGGGTTAATTGTAAAAAAACAGAAAGGGGGCAATAAGATCTAAAGACAGGGAGAGGAACAACAGGGTGTCATAGCAAGGAGACAGAGTCGGGTAGAGTGTCTGGAAGGCACATCCCTTAATCTCTTTTAGTTACTAACAAAAGCAATAGTGAAGGATTAGTTGAGAAAGATCCGGAGAGAGATTAGACACTAAAAGGTGAATTGCTTTTGGGTTATCTGCACAGCAAGCTTAGAGCTTATACAGTAAGGGGTAGTATTCATTAACTACTAACCTAGGGACATCTGGGTCAGGGTGGGGGTGCTTTATATGGACAGGTGATTGAGCTCCAGCTCCAGCGCCCTGCAAACCAAGTCCATTAAAACCCTTGTACCTCCTCTGGGAGGTGGAATGTTCTTTGAGCCATCTGTGCCAATTTAAAAAAAAATGCGTTGTTGGAGAAATTGATGCTCAAATCTCTGCAGCTGAACTGGACATGAAGGAGATGGTGATGCAGGATCCTTTGTCAGACTTGAATAGAACAATGTAAATGCAGGTACACATTATAATTATAAATGCGGCCGTAGAAGATCCCATAAGATACTATGACCAACAGTGACATTGACCAAACGAAAATGGAACAACTAAAGAAAATTCATATAAGGGCTTGGAAGGGAGAGGAAGAACATTGCTTAAACCAACAATAAACTATTAACAACTAAGAGTGTAGTGTAAAGGTGCAGAAGTAAGGCTCAGACACAATGGTGGCATATTTTTGGCTACAGACTTTTATTAATAAAGAAAGGGTTGGAAAAATGCCTTGCTATCCCTAAAGCTAAGAGGGGGGTTCCTTGCCTCAAAGAAAACTAATGAAATCATCAGGATAGCCAAAACCTAAAATCTGTCTCTGTCGTGTCTCAAAAGCCTACTTCTGTCCCGAACACTAACAACGTAAACCAACTGTGCAAGGATGATCTCTTCCCATCAACTTGGCACACTTCCGTACCAAGTATAGGATTATGTCCTTTTTGCTTTCATAGTCCATGATCCTTTTGTTCTCAACTTCTTATGTGGGTGCGGGTCCCAGACTTGTGAGGATCTGAACGGCTTTGCTTATCCTGCTAAGCCGTTGTCCTCACATGGACTGTCTCTCTTTCTCTTAGACGGTCCCAGACCTTCTTGTTATTTCACGTGGGTGCGGGTCCAAGATTCGTAATATAGGAGGATATCTGCTTGGTTTACTCTCCTGCCAAGCATATCACTTTCCTTTGTTTGCACATTTTTCATTCAGGGTGGGTGCGGGTCCCAGACACTCAATGTCCCTTCTGGGTACCAGACCCTCTTGCTCCAGACTCTCTCTCCACCCCTTTGCCTCCCTGGACCTCCAGCACCTCTCGGGCAACTCACGTACCTGTTTGCTTCTGTGTTGAATGTACAGCGCTTTTCAAGTAATTGCCTTGGTTGTCGAGACTCCTGTAGAGTTCGTGTGAGCGCCTGGCTCTGCAGACATCACACTGCCCGGCAGCGCAACCTTCCATGCAGGTTCTTCGCTGGGTCCTGGGGTTCCCAGAGGTTCATCACAGAAGCAGCGGGTGAGGTCATTTCAGCTCGGACCAGGTTCAGGTTCTCCTATTTCTCTGTTCACGGCTTCCCGTTTGGCTCCTATCTGCACGCCCGATGCCCGTCTCCTGGAGTTCCTCCTCAGAGGATCGTTCTCCCTTCGCATCCCAGCTGAGCTAATATTGAACTTGTGCACTGGATTGGTGCTTTCACTTGGCCCAATGACATCTCGTGAGAAGCTAGACCGCTCACAATGATCCTTTGAAGTGATCCTTGGACTCTTGGTCATCGTTTTCTGAGTACTTCTGTTACAATGACATGTAAAATACTTGGTTGGTATTTCAGTCTGGTCAAGTGTGCTAGTTTGACTAATTTGACAATAGAACACATTGGCTGTGGCTAGAGGGGGAGAAGGAGAACTTGGTAATGGAGAAAGGGTTTGTGGTACCAAAGCGGGGGCATGCCGTGTCTCGAGGTAAAAGTCGTCCCCAATCCCATAGGGGTCTTCCTTCCCCATCTGATCCTCCCTCGTTGCACCACCCCGAGGGGGATTATTGTATTGTGGATGCACACATCTGGCCCCACAGGAAAGGAACCCCCCCTAGGGGAGAAGGTACAACATCCTCTGACTCGTCACATTAGTTGAACATGGTAAAGCAAAATTGCAAACCAAGGGTAAACATTTCTCTGGGTAATTTTGAAAGGGTGTGCAGTAGACACACATTGCTGTCCTAGCCAGTTTTATCTACTGCACACCCACACCTTTCGAAAGCCATGAGGGACAGGACTTCCTGCAAACTCTGCAGTTCTTGAAGCCCAGTATTTAATAATATGATAACTGATAAGCTAATAATATAGAATTTTAGTTGGACCATGTGAAGGCATTTTGGAGTAAGACACAGACAACAAATTCTGAATTCGAAATAAAACTTAATTAACTTAAAAGTCAGGATGGGGAAAGGCCCATCTTGCCCTATACTATAGTGGGTTTTAACTACCAAAATAAAACAATGGAAAGTCATAGTCAAAGAGTTCAATTTAGGAATCTGTCTGTGTCCAAAACCTATACTTGCCCTCATAACTAATCTATACAATGTGTGGGGTTGTCAGCAACCAACAAAACAGTGTTCAAGACAAAGTTCGGAGCACCGTCCAGTTCGCAGCTTCCTTTCAGCTCCCTTCACCAAGTATAAAACGGTTCCAACAAAAGTCTCAGGATTGTCTTCAGGATGACATTGTTTTAATCAATGCTCGGAGTTCCCTTCCCGAAGTTCCAAATAACACAGTTCCAAACACAAAAAAATCTTGAGACTCCGTTGTCATATCAATAAACCTGGGTTAAGCCTCAGGGTTCCCTTCCACAAGACTCACTTTCAATGTCAATATTTTCAGTTTTCTTGAAGTTCTGCGCCACACTTGTGCCCTCTTTATATGATTGATCTTTTGTACAAAATGTCTTTACTGATAGTTGCAGTCATTCAGCTTTCAAAGTATATTCTATTATTTCCAATTTCTCCTACTTTGTTGTTTAATATGCTTCTCTTTGGTTCACTGTTAAAGTTCACCTCCAAAGTTCCATTCACCCTGCAGTTCAACATATGGTGGGTTCACTTGCTTTGTTCACTTTAAAGTTCAGTAGGTATTAGTTTCACTTAAATTCAAAATTCGGTTGACCTGAAGATTCAGCATATGTGGATTTTACTTGGATTAAAGTTTCATTCATTTCTAAGTTCGGCACATGGTGGTTTTATTTGACTTTTAAAGATTCATTCACTTTTAATCTTTATAGCTACCAGTTCTGCTTATTTATTAAGTTTTCCATTTTGTTTGGAATTCAATAATCATGCAGATATATTTCTTAATGTTGTCATTCAGTTCGTCCGTCTGTTTCATATCTCTGTAGATTCACTTTCTTTTCTGAAGTGCCTAGCACTCACACTTTTGAAACCGTGCTTTCTTATTCTCGCGACCAGTCCACTACAAAGTATTCCCAATTGTTCAATAGTTAACAAGGATTCAAATCGGGGCGTGGCTAAGGAGCCATGGGATAGGACGCGTTCTCTCGAGTCTCCTGCTGATCCTTAAGATATCCTTCGATGCACATATGCTTGAACTGCTGCACTCGTTATATAAATGCAACTTTGGATGGGTCAATATGCAAAGATCACAATGACAATATTTTCAAGCTGAACCGAGGCGTGAAACTAAAGTTATAAAGGAGAGAAATACGGGGAGATCTCGAAGCGGAGTAAAACAAAATGGTGCCTGCCTGAGATCAAAGGGTGATACCAAGGAGCTGGAGGGACAGCTGCATAGGAATGCAGTCATTGCAAGAAACGGATGTGTAATCCCCCGTGGACCCGAGGCCCATGTGAGTTGCCGGTGGATTGTAGAAGAAAAGGCGGACCGTGCCCCAACAACGTAGCACACACAGCACAGGGGCAGACCTCATCCCCACAGTGTGGGGCAGGTGATACCCCCAGCCAGTGTGAAGGGGGCCGCGGTAGGATGCTCATTCTCGCCAGGATGTGAGCAGTGTTAAGAAGGCACACAAGTACGAACGATACACTCTAATGTGCGCGGGAAAGCAGGAAGGAACGAACAAGACTGAGCAAGCGGCTGAGCCGTGCTAACATTAACAGAGACCATCAGCGGAACGGAGCAGGGTGGCGCGCGGTGCCCAGGAAGCTCACTGCATGATTATATTTGCAACAGGATTCGGCTTGATTAGAGCGGGTGCAAGAGCGTACTAAGCTGCTTCTGCAGCATGAGAGAAACTGCCTAGCTCGCGCCCCGAACGAAGTGAAATTGTGAAATTAGCACACATCTAAACGTTGGAAGTGCTACAAAGAATCTGCAGCAATTAAGGTGCAGGGCAGTGACCGGAGCCATTGGAAGTGGAGTGAGAGCCCCAAAATGTGTGCACAATTTGAGCACATATAACGGGAGGTGCTGCATGAGAAGAAACCCAGTAGACATTAACAGAGACCATCAACGGAACGCCTGGAAACGGTGCAGTAAAAGGTGGTTGACTGTAACACCATAAACGATGCTGGCGTCACGCACGCGAACTTGAGTCACAAAAAGAATATCCCGATACAAGGTGAGCACAGGCACCGAATGTAACGTGTGTCTGCAATGACTATAAAGGGGGCAAACACGGTGGACTGCAGACGAGGCAGGCTGATGGACGCCTGCAACAGGATGAGAAGCACCGACAACGGAGCACTGAAATATGATACTGGCAGACACACAGAAGAGGGATCAAAACACACACCCCTGACACCTTGTAGCGTACAAAGGGCCAAGATAACAGTAATGACAAGCAGTGGACAATACAGGCAATAAGATCCGCCAACAGGGCTGGATTGGACACAGTAATGGACAGTGCACATTGAACCTGCAGAGTGAAAAGCAGCTGAAATATTGTGAGACGAGGCAAACGGCGCTGGCACTTACAGGGGAGCAGACGGAAGAAAGGACCCATCTGAAAAGTGAGGAAGAGCAACATGGAAAATGCCAAAGAACACACTGGCAAGCGGGTACCAGACCAGAACAGCACAAGATACCACTGTGAGGGGTTACCTCTGAGGTAGACTATGGGAAGCAAGTGATCCCTTGCTCCCCGGGAAGGGGCCCAGAAGTGCCACGGGTCAAGAAGGGGAGAGACATGGCTTAATCACAACATCAGAGCACCCATATCACAGAGAAGTACATCCTAATCCTCCCGGTCTCAGTCTGTATCTCATGAGACCGGCGGGGCTCCACTGTGCACTTGACAGAAATTGTACCCCAGCCATCTAGAACTGGAACAAACTGAGGTAACGGGATGGCATCTAAACTTCCCAAGACCAAAGGGAAGCAACCCACACTGAGAAATTTACAAAGACCCACAGCCAGCGGAGGGGGCCAGGAATAAAGACAGGAACCCACAAATAGACAGAACCCCAATGCGCAATGATCAGCAGATCCTGGACGCGATCGCGGACCTGAAGGCGACACAGAAAACCAAACTGGAGGCAGCCAGAGCCGAACTCAAGGCAGCGCTGGAGCTTAAAGTGGGCGCAGTGCAGGAGGAGGTCAACCTACTCGGACAAGACGTATGAACAATAGCGGAGCACACAGACAAGTTGGAGAAAGAAGTGACCACAAATACGGCAGCTCACGCATCCCATGCCTTGGAGATTCACGTACTGAAACAGCAAGTAAGCAACCTGGAAAACAGAGCAGAGGAAGCCGAAGGGCATGCCGGAGGAACAATATACGCATAGTGGGTCTTCCGGAGGTCGAGGAAGGCCCTAACCCAGCGGACTACGTTGAGACCATGCTGCTTCAGGAAATGGGGTGAGGGGCACCCCACCCAAGGGTTCGCGGTGGAGAGAGCACACAGAGCCCTCACAAGGAGACCTCCCCCTCGGGCCCCCCCAGGCCAATAATCGCTAAGATACTGAATTACCGAGACAGAGAGAAGATCCTGGAACACTTTCCGAAAGGAGGCACGATACAAAGCGCATCCGCGTCCATCACGTCGTATCCAGACTACACACTGACGGCGATTGAACTATGGGACCGTGAAGAAGAACTGCGTGAAGCAGGTTACAGATATATGCTGATGTACCCAGCGAAACTGAAAGTGTTTCATAAAAACAGTGCCCTGTTCTTTGAGACCCCGGAAGAAGCGACGGAGTGGTTGGATGCCCAAAACTGCCCGTCGGGAGCAGACAGCCAGAAAGAGGACGGAACGGATAAGTGAGGCGTGATCCCGAAGCTGATGTGCTGTATAAACTGTGACATTGGGACTTGAATATAAGATAGGGCAGGATAGACTTGAAAGTAATGGGCTACGGGCTGAGCATGCAGTATTGAATGTGCATAACATAATGTAGCATAATAACAGGAGACACGATGGACTCACTCTTATACCCCTATAGATAGGATAGTTGGGTTGCCGTTAGTGTGGTAACCCCCTGCTGTGTCCCTAGTATCGGCACCGCCGAATAGGTACTAAATGCAGGTAGGCCTGAGATCCACGGATGGAGCTGGGCAACAGTTGGGAACGGGTAGGGGGTTGGGAGGTGGCAAGGGAGTTGCAGGGCGTGCTGTGGTTTTAACAAAAGAACAAGCTTTCATCCATGCGCCGAAGCGTAAGATACAGAGGACGAAAAGGGAGAAGAGCGGAACTGGGTACGGATAATGATGGGGGACCTCAAGATAGTTACCTGGAATGTCAGGGGGCTAAGTAGTTATCTCAAGAGAAACAAAATTATGATGTACCTGAGAAGGCATGAAATAGATATTGCTTTACTACAAGAAACCCATCTTACAAAAGAAAAATAAGAGGTGATAGGGAAGAAATGGAAAGGGACCACACTGGGGGCAACATACTCTGCATATGCTAGAGTGGTAATCACCTGGGTGGTACTGCATGTCCCTTTTCAGCTGCTACAATCTGCGGTGGAGCCAGATGGGAGGATGGTGACGGTACGGGGACTAATACAAAACAGAGAAGTGTGCATTATTAACACATACGCCCCAAACCAAGATACCGTGGCCTACTTCAAGACTCTATACAGTAAAATAACCCCATACTTGGGGGGGTAAAGAGGTTGCGGTTATATGGGGAGGCGATTTCAACTGTGTGCTAAATCCCAGGATGGACAGGTCAGATGGGAAATTGGACAAACCCACCCCGGCAGCCCGAACCTTGCAGACTTTGTTGAAAGACTTTAAGCTAGAAGACATGTGGCGGCAGTTACACCACCCAGTCGATAGACATTACTCACACTACTCAGCCCCACATAACTTGTATACACAGATTACATGTTTGCCTCCCTGGAAATGGTAGGAAAGATAGTGCAGACCGAATATAGAGCGAGATGGCAGTATCAAGCCCCCAGAGCTAGAATTCCTACGTTGCGGCCGAGAGCCGAAGCATTAAAAGACACGCCTCATTCCAAGGTTGGTGCTAGTCATGGCGCTATTAGCTCAATGCTAATGGGAATGGGGAGGGTGCTAATAACGGTACCGTAAATTACGGTACTGTTATTAGCTCTGAAGTCCCTTTGCGGATCCCGTCCATAACACCTGGTAACAGCAGGTGTTAAGGACGGGGCTGCAAAGGGACCTCGTAGTAGGGCGCAAAGGGTTTACCGGCATCGATGTCCTTAACGGTGCCCAGTATCCCTTTGAGCCCTACTCGGAATGAGGCCCACAGTGTTTAGAGGGGACCTGAGAAAGGAGATTGTTGAATATTTTTAAAATAATACTGGGAGCATAAAATCCGTAGGCACCCAATGGGAGGCATTCAAAGTGGTGGTAAGGGGATCAGCGAAAGTTAAATCCAAAGGACTGCAGGGGGCATATTGCAAGAATTGCAGAAGGTAGAGGAGGAACTTGAGGCAGCTACGCGCAGTGGAGTTGACTCCCGAGACAAGGCGAACACTATAAACCATTTACAGCAAGCATTTGAAAGACACTGGGAGAGGCTATGCAACCTAAATTATAAGAAATACATAGACAGCACGCTGGCGGAGATAAACCGGGGCGGCTGTTAGCATGGTTGTACAAAAGCGGAACACCGAGACTGAGATGTAGAACAATACAAGGGGAAGAAGGACAGATTTGTGATACCCAGGAGGGAGTGAATGAAGGGTTCTTTGAATTTTATAAATTATTGTAAGGAGATAACAGATGAAGGGAAAAACAGCGAGATAGTGGAAATACTGGAAGACATCGGCCTACCGAAATTGAGTGCGGAAGAGAGAGAGAGAACTTAGACACCCCTGTCGTACTAGAGTGTAACGCTCACCTGATTCCCGCAGAGGCGCCGGTCTTAACTGGGTGAATGCCGTATCTTCAAAGGTGATGTGTAACACACGGTTGGCTCTTTGGGCTGGACCTCTGTGCACTGTATGTCTGACTCGAAGAGTAAGATGTCTGCAGATAGAAAATATGGGATTAATGAACTGGGGTTATTGGGTGCCTCTCTCCTCTTCCCTTTCCCTTCTCCTGTAGAACCCCAAAGGTTAACACCCTCACCTTAGGTAAGTGAACGCCGAGCTCTCCATCTGCCTCGGGGCAGGGTGCCGTAACCAGTTTCTTCACTGGATAAGGGTGCAGGCCTCTTGACCTCAGAGGACTGCTGTCCGTCGTTAACTGCACGAACGGTAAGTTCTGGGCACTTCAAATGTCTTAAAAGTCTTTTGTAATGATATCTCTTGTTTTGAAGGGTTTCGGCGATGGCGGATGGCGGGCTGATGAGAGTTGAGGATCGAACCCGCGTGAGGAATAGAAGCGCCTGGAAGCACGTAAGTAAGCGCTTGTAGCCTGCTTCACGATGCGCACTAACTGTCCCTTTTATCTTGCAGGTACAAGTTCGGAGCTTTAGAGAAGCTGAAGGGTGCTGGAATACCCACTGGATTCGGCGTGGGAAGGAGTAATGGCACGTGAGTAATAAAGTTGCCCAATGTCTTTAAACGCACCTTCTTTTGTCTTTCAGATGCGGGATGCAGCGCCGAAGGCCTCCGGAGCGTGCGAAGAGCTGGTAAGCTTTTGTCTTTCAGATGCCGGAATGCAGTGCGAAGACCTCCGGAGCATGCGAAGAGTAGGTAAGCCTTTGTCTTTCAGATGCCGGAATGCAGCGCGAGGCGTTGGTGACAGCCGATGGACCAGGTAAGAGATGCGCTGCCACTGAAGACCGTAGTGCTAACCTGTTCTTTCTTTGTCTTTACAGGTGCTGCTGAAGACTGGATTCCAGGATGGTAAGCCTTTGTTCCCTTAGGCCCAGGATCAGAAGCAGAAGACACGATGAGCGTTCTGCTGCAGAGAATGCAGAATAACGCAAAGCAAGATTCATCCATCGGGTGTGGTTTAAATAGCCTCCTGTAGTGCTTAGGTGTCTCCTTCCAAAGCCACGCCTAGGTAAGAAAAGAGTTCCTGCTTTCCAGAATAGTTCCAGTGTTCTGAACCTAGGGAGTGGCTCTGCCCCACCCAACAGGAAAAGTAGTCCCAAACAGAAGAGGATCAGGGGTTCAACTGGCAGGTAAGTAAGCAGCATGGTCTGCTGCAGGTAAGTCCACCCAAGCATTATGAGCCCGGCGCTTCCAGCGCTGGGACTGGGCATCTTTATGAGCCTGGTGCCACTGGCGCCAGGACAGGGTCCAAAAGGTCCCAATTGGGACTGGCTGGCACTCGGAACCGGGGTTATGGGTCTGCTTCCAAGGGAGTCGGGCAAGTCCTGATCTTTTGGAAGCAGAGATCATGACATAGAGGAACTAGAAGCAGTGATCAAAAAATTGCCCACTTGCAAAGCCCCGGCTCAGATGGACTCCCTAGCGAGTTCTATAAAACATATAAAACATAAGTGCTTCCCCCACTACTAGCCATGTAAAATGAAGCTCTCGAAATCAGAACGCTGCTAGAATCACTTAGGGAGGCGATAATCGTCCCGATTCTTAAACCTGACAAGCCGAGCATGGAGCGCGGATCGTACAGACCGCTATCCATGCTGAACCAGGACAGTAAAATACTCACGGCTGTGTTGGCCGGGAGACTGAGACGGGTTATAAGCAAACTTATACATCCTGATCAAACTGGATACATCCCACATAGAAATATATCAGACAATCTTAGAAGGCTTCACTGGGTCATAGAGCAGACAGAAGGGGAAGCACAAAAGGTCGCAATAGTCTCATTGGACGCGGTGAAGGCCTTCAATTCTGTGAAATGGCCATTGTTGATAGCACCTTTACAGGAATATGGTATAGGGCCTGAGCATCTGAAATAGGTTAAACTATTATATAGCTCACCACTAGCCAGAGTAATGACTGGAGCGGTTATTTCGGAGAGGTGGCAACTTAGTAGAGGTACCAGACAGGGGTGCCCTTGGTCCCCGATGTTATATATCCTTGCATTAGAGCCCCTAGCGATATACCTCAGACAACAGTATGAAGAGGTGGGGATTCACACGAAAGGAGGGCCACATCTAATATCGTTGTATGCGGATGATATGCTGGTATATTTAAGATACCCGAAGGAAAACTTGCAATACATCCTAGAAGTAACGGAGCGATTCACGTTGCTCTCGGGCATTGGAGTCAACCCTCAAAAATCATGCATATTCCCCCTGGGAAGATATAAAGGGATCCTGCGGGAGCAATTACCCATCCTACAAATACCCTGGGAGACCACAACCTTTAGATACCTGGGGATAGATATCTACCATAGAGTGGAGGACGAACACAAACACAACACAGAGAAGGCTATAACAAATATTGAAAACAGTATGAGATTCTGGTCCAAGCTCCCTCTGGCCATGGTGGGGAGGACGGCCCTGTTGAAAATGTTTGTATTACCAAGGCTGATGCACTTTTTTGGAAACATACGATACATGATACCTAAACAATTTTTTGCCAAACTCCAGAGTATATGTAGAGGCTTCATCTGGCACAACACTAGGAATAGGATAGCCCTGTGGAAATTACAAAACACATATGACAAAGGAGGGATAAAACTTCCTAATTTTGAGATTCATCACTGGGCCAGTCATCTACAATATGTGGCCAAATGGCTATCGGAAGACCCAACAGCGGAGTCCAGATTGCTGAGGTCAGAGTGTTCCCCATTCTTCTTGAAAGAATGGATATGATTGCCCAAATTGGAGATAAAGGGGGGGTCCAAGAATGTTGGAATTGGGATGGCAAATGTGGCGGAAAGCTTACCAGGCTATGGAGCTCCCTGCCGATACCACTAGTAGCACTAACCAAAGGGGACGTGCAACTGAGGAAAACAATACGCATGCACTGCGAATCGGTGGGCATTGCAACAATGGGAGACATATGGCAAATTGGGAAGATATTGGAGTTCAACGCATTGGTAGAGGAAACAGGCCTACATCAAGGACAACATATCACATATACCAGACTGTTGCGACGAGTGAAAGAAACATGGTCTGAAATAGTGCTGGAAGACCAGCCAGATGCAACTATTGAGACAATCTATGACATCACAGAGGGAGGGCACAAGGTTTCCCGAATTTATGAACTACTGATGAGCAGGGTGGGGAAAGAGGTAACCCAGCTAAGACAGGAGTGGGAAGAGGAAGTGGGGGGAAGCATGAATGACGGGCTGTGGGAGAGAGCTCAACGGTATCATAAGATGGTGTCCAGAATGCTAGGCTGCAACAAATCCAGCTATACGTAACTCATAGAGCATACATGACCCCCCCCAGAGGATAGCCCGATTTAAAAACGCAGAAATACAATCATGTTCCAAATGTGAAGAAGTGAACGTGGAAATGACCCATATGTTCTGGGCATGCCCGAAAATTAGTACATTTGGAAAGAAGTGGCCCCCACTGCCTGACCACGCTCGATTTGGAATCGGTGTGGGCATGTATTTTAGGGGGGTTCCCAGACCACGCAAGGTAAAGCATGTGAGAAAACTTAAAGACCTGGCTTACATATTAGCGCAGGATTGCCATGGGCTGGAAAGTATGTAACAGGCCAAAGATAGAGGTGTGGTGGAATGAACTCAAGAAAACCGAAACAGTGGTATGGATGAATCAACCAGTAGAGGGGGTTTGGGGGAGGCAGATAACATTGTCGGCTTGGAGACATTTAGTGGCTAAATTGGTTGGGTCCACCCAGGTATGTTTAAGCGAGGACGATACCTCCCAGAAGACAGAAGTGGGAACATCCCAAGAGGATATAACGGCGGAAGGCGAAATGGAGCAGGCTCAAGTTAAGGGGGGGGGGTAAAGGGTAGGTAGCGGTTATAGCTTAACAAGATAGGTAATATTCAATAATGTATAACATGCACCGCTAAGTTTTGTTTGTATATTATGTTGTTATAAAAATGTATTACATTATTTAAAAGAAAAACAAGGATTCAAATCGGTGACCTTTGTTTTATCACACATGCGACCACTCCGATACAAAGTAATCCTCTGCGTAAGTTCAAACACTAGCATACCGGGTTTCCTCTTTCATAGAAACTCACTGGTTGTGTCCACGGGTTGTCCAGCAGTGCAGATCGATCGGCCTTCTGTTCTCTGCTTCAGGACTCCACCTCCTGCCCCTCAGGCACTCCTGGCTCTGCTTCTATCCACAAGAGAACAAGCACTGTGAACAACTGAAATAACAGCCTCTCTGCACGGCTCCCTTCCTAGCATTCGATCGGTTTCACTGAGCCCCAGCCCCCGAGCCGCACTTACATGAACCATCAGCATGCTTCACAAAAACAGCTTCCTGCTGCTTCTCTTGGCATCTCTGCTGCTGCTTCAACACCACTGCCACTGCCTCTCCCTTTGCATCTTGATTGGGGTTTATTTTATACACCTGCAGCCCTTAAACAGGCTGCAGGTGCGAATGTTAATGTTAAAGGATATTTGTACCGCGCCCTATCACCACCGGAGTGCTCCCCTGGCGCTTGGCCGGGTCTGAAAAAGGGAGAGGAGGGGTGAGTTAGTGAGAACAAGCTGGAAAAGTGCAAGAGAGCAGTGATGTGCTGTTGGCATCCTCCGCCTGGTGGGTCTGTTTGCTGGGCTTGGGGTAGTAGTCGTTGTGTGCTGTTGTGCAAGTCTATGGGCCTCATTACAAGTGAGGCGGAATGGGTTAACGGGATCCGCTAAAAGGGGCAGACCCGTTAAACCCGTTCTGCCTCATTACAAGCTCCCCTCGCGGGAACCTGTAAGTAACGCCTGGTCAAACCAGGCGTGCTTACCGGGTCCCACGAGGGGAAGAGGGAGCAAACAACAGGCTGCTCGTAATCGGCCCGTTGTTTGCTCCCTCCCCCATTCCCATTCAGCCCTATGGGGGCTGAAATGGGAATGGGGAAGGTCCGGGCCCGGGTTCCTAGCGGGAGGAATTACTGGGCCCTCTGAACTCGGAATGTCCCGGTAATTCCCCATTCTGGGAACCTGGATACGATTTTGGCGGCAGCCATGCCGCCAATAGCGGCATGGCTACCGCCAAAATCGTAATGAGGCCCTATGTGTGGTTTGTTTTGTTGTTGTGCTGTAGTGAAGTTTGTGCGGATTGCTGTGTTTTAGACTTGTGGTTGTGTTTGGTTAGAGTTTGAGAGGTGTATGCAGAGGGACGGAATTGTTAGTGGGTTGGTTAGTTAGCATTGCTGTCTTTGCAATTATATCTAGTTGTGATGCTTGCTGTCATTCACTATCCCATCCGAGCGTGGCGCTTGCTAACCTTCAACATTCCTTCCAGATGGGAGGCAGGCCAGTGATCACAAGTCCATCCAAGTGTGACACCCGTCATCACTCACAGTTTCATCTGAGTGTGGCACATGCTAACATTCACAACCCCGTCCAGATGTAATGCAAGCCAAGGTTAGGAATTCCATCTAAGTGTGGAACTTGCTAACATTCACAATGCTGTCTAGCATTCATAATCCTGTCTAGATGTGACGCAAGCTAAAGCTAAGAATTCCATCTAAGTGTGGCACATGCTAACATTGCGAATGTGCCATTAGCCCTGCCTGACCATCATTAAGGAGACATGCCTGACTTCTATACCGCTCAGCAGGCTTCTTCCCCGTCCCAGTACCAAAGGGTTTGTGGGAACTGTAGTTGTTGGTCACATTCAACTGGGAAGTCAGAAAATTACAATCAGAGGGACAGGATTGGTAGCGTTTATGAAATAAATGGGAATAGCCGGGATTGTGACCTGAACAGAGGGGATGGTGGGAACGGTAGTGTTTTGTCAAGGTAGATTGGGTGTTCGGAAATGAATTATCAGAGGGACGTGGCGAAGAATGGTTGGGGTTAGTCTGGTGGGCAACATGTGAACTGTAACAGGGCTTGGGCTTTTAATTTGTTTACCAGAGGTATATGGTTGGTGGGATTCTAATAAGAAGGGATCTTCATTCTTTCTTCCTCTGTGTAATACTGCGTCTCACCTGGGGCTTTTTCCCGAGCACAACCCCGGGCTCCCCTACCCAGGTGATCCTCCCTCGCTCGTCCACCCTCGGGGTCAGGATCTGAGAGCACCAGCCCTCCCCTGGCCACCTGAATAAGGGATTCCTATGGTCTACTTGGGAGAATACCCTCAGGTTTCTCGCAAACCTTAGAAAGTTCTTTATTGACACCAGAACCTCGGATAGTTATCTTCTGCTTTTGAGGGTCTGTCAAGTTCAAAATCTCAAAACAAAGGTTCAACAAAATGTTCTTCTCTCGATTAGGGTGATAGTTCCCCTTCTTCCGGGCTCAGACCCCTCTCGAATATCACTTCTCTTCATCAGGTACCCTCTGGCTTGTCATCCGTTCAAAAAGGCTTTGCCTCTTTTTATACCTTGGGTGTTGCATTTTCCTCCCCTTGGTCGCCCTCTTCCGGGCTCGAACCCTTCTCAATTGTTAGCCTCCCTCTGCCAGGATCACTATGGCTTTCAACACAACCTTCTTTTGGTTCTTCACAAATCTTAATGTCTTTTAAACAGTTCACTGTGGACATCCCTCGGCCGGGTTCACTCTTGTCAACACACTCTATTTCGAGACTTTAGATTTCATTGCCTTTTATCGGCATCCCTCTTTCGGGTTCACGCTTGCCAATTTTGTCAATCGTGCCTTTCTCATTCAATTCTTACGGTGCAGGATTCCCCTCCCTTAACTTCACAATCATCTTTCGGTCAAAGGCTTTAGAATGTACAGAGGATTTATTTTACAAGACCCCTATTTGACCACTTTGACCCCCTTCTCGCTTTTCTCAAGGCCTTCTGGTTATTGTAGTTTCAACAATCTGGTAATCGCCCAGAGTTTCCTGAGTGAGCACCCATGTGGTGCCAGACTCCTCTTTTGCTGGTTTTCCCCCTTTTCCCATCAATAGTTCTTTTAAGTTTTCACAGTTCATTTAGCCGTTTGCTACTTTTTGTTCAACACAGTTTGGTTTCTTATTGACTCTCCCTCAACTCACTGGCTGTGATGAACTGCTTGGCTTTCTTTCTCTTTGGAGTCAAGGTCGGTACCACGGAGACAGGCGTCTCTTCCGGGCTTGGTTATCAGCAGAGGAGGGTCTCGTGTACCGTTGACATCTGCTGCAAAACACGCTGGTTATTGTTCACGGTCATACGATTCCTTCTGCAGAGGTTTCACGGGCCTTGGCCGGAAAGGGCAGGGTTGCTTCTCTCCTTGTCACACTCGGTATGCACCTTATTTCTCCTCCTCTTGAACTGCTGTGCTGAGTTAGCTTCCTGGAAGTGCGGCCTGCCTTGCTCATAATTTGCTCTCGTGCTCCACCTTTTATCCCTATGGGGAAGGGAAAGGGCCATCAGGTGTGTGCGGTTTTGGTCAATTGTCTGACTTTGCCTGACCCTGCTTTTGGGACATGTCAGGTAAATGGCTCGAGTATTAGTTCAGCATCCTTCATAATATGTGAAAGTGTTTGCGGCGAAAAAGGGGGGGTAAAGTGTTTGTGTATTCTATGTGGAAGCTTGGGGAAAAGTTTCCATGAGAAGGAGGATACTCCATCCCACCCATCTGTGTCCCACTTCCACACCCCGAGGACCCCCCTACCAGGTCCTCCCTCACTGCCCTCCCCCCCCAAGAACTGGATCCAATAGTGATGGCCATGTCCTGGCCACCTGGATGACAGACCCCCTTGGACTAGACATGGAGACACCTTCAGGTCTCTCATACCATCCACAGGGCATTGTGCAGTTTGGCAAGGCCTTCCTACATGATATAACGAATCTGCAATAAATGACATTCTTGCCATTTGTTTCCTTTATGGAAGTCCCGTATTATGGGCGAAGGTCTTGGGGTAAGAAGATCTGAGAATAGTAAGTCATTAACATGCACTATTAACATCTGTATTTTTTTACTAGAAACCTGTTATAATGCTTGGCAGCTTGCAACATTCATGTAAAAGCCCCAATAAAGAGACTCAAATTGGGCACACATTGCAGAAAGACCTTCTCACAGTAAGTCGTTTGCAGCAACTGCCACAATTCGAACACACCTTCCACTATTGCTGGCTGGGTTCTGGAACATTGCCAGCCACTGGTGTGATGGCTAGCCTAGGTCCAGAACCCAGCCAGCCATTCTTATTACATCATCTCCCTCCACAGGGAACAATAAGGTAAAGGTGAGAGGGGTCAGTGGTGGGGAAGGGACATCAATAGTAGATTAAGTCCTTCTTAGCAGTGAGGATTGACAGCCTCCTCCAACCAGTGCTTGGATGGCTTGTGTCTGGCTGAGACATTATCTTGGTTCCGTGGGATGTCTGAAGCCTGGCCTACATATTGATTGGAATGTCTGATCATGTAGTTCTGCTTGTTGGCCCACAGTCAGGGAATCGTAAATTGCTGTGTACTGAGTCTTCTACATTTGAACTCTGAAAATCTCATTCATGGTCCACTTTGTGTCACTTTCCAGAACTACGCTGTTCTTGTTGGATGAAGCAACCCGCTGTGGTTGTGGGAAGGAATTTGAATAGTCCCTTTTCAATTTGGTCAGGTTCTCTTGTTTTGACCCGCTTGTTTGTTGCTATACAGAGGGGTTTAACAGCTTTTATGTGGTTGTGGAGTTGTTTGTAGGTCGTTTGCATGAGCGTGAATTTTTTTAGTATGCTTTCCATGTCCACGTTCTTATGGTCGGCTTTGTTTACACAGGGTGGGGGCCCGAGTGGGAGTAGGTGCGTCGACTGCATGCTCCTCTGCCCCTTGTGAGTCTGAATACTTCCACATCGGTAACTGTGTGAGGAGTCAACCTGCATGCATTATATGTCTTTGAGTACTTCCTGCCACAGAAGAGCACTAGCTATCGTGAGTTGTATGCTCTCGTTTATGAGGCGGTTCATCCTATTGACAAGGTCATTTGTGACAAGATGATATAGGGCCGTGTGAAGGTGTTTTATGCCATTTTCCCCTTGAAAACTTTGCATTTTCTCAAATGCAAACTTTACCTGATTTATCAGTGATAATGTCTCCTGGTATGCCTTCACAGTCAAAGTTTGTGCTGTGGAATTTGATTACTTTCTTTGTTGTGAGAGTTTCTTGGAATATGCGCCACTGTACCCATTTTGAAATGTAATTCATCAAAAACCAGTATGTATATATTTTGTGGTTCTGGGTTTTCAAATGGACCCATGATGTCCATGGCATATTTCTTTCAGATCATTCCAGTTACCTAAATGGAGTTGATTGGGTATTCTTGGTTTTGCTTAACCTGCACTGTTGGCTTCTATGGCTGTCTTTCAACTTCATCTAGCATCCCCGGCCACCAGTATTTCTCCCTGAAATGGTGCTTCATCATGTTTCTGGCGAAATGACCAAGTCGCAAAAGTTTGTGGTAGCAACGTGGTAGGCTCACCTCTAAGAATGCAACCTGAGTCTTAAGATATTTCCCAAAAAAGTGTGGATATTCAGACAGATTTCTGGCGATGGAATTCCACCCTTCCCAGATTCATTTCTTGAGTAAGTTAGCTTGTGCGTCAGAGTCTACTGCTTTTTGCAACACGGTTTTAGTGATTGCAGGTTGAATTGATAGTATAATGAACTCTTGTTGTGCTAATATTTGGGACTCTGGTAGACTCTTTTGGTTCATCAGGATTTCTGTTCAGTGGTAGCTCGGATAGAGTGTCTACAATAGTGTTTCCCTTGCCGGGAGGTTATATTATCCTGGTGTTACATATGATTTGTCCCATCCACCGGCATATTCTCTGGGAAGCAGCCAATATTCTTTTCATACTGAAGATGTGAGTCAAAGGTCTGTGGTCTGTTAGTTTTTGATAGTGATTGGTAGATCCCATATCAAAGTTTTGAAGTGTTTGAAGTCCCAGTTAATCCTTTGAGCCTCTCTCTCTCTCTCTATTCTGGAGTATCTCAGTTCGAGTCCTCAGAGGTCCCGGGGGAAAATCCAGTAGCCCATCTTGGATTTGATTTAGTACAATTCATAGACCTTCTCCACTCACTGTGATTATAGTGCAGGCAGAGGGTTTGAAAATCTTAAGCACAGCAGGCTCATTTATATCACATTTTATCCCAGGTTTTTTGGCATTTGCCCGATGATTCGAACTTATTTAGAATTTCAAAATAGTATTTTGCCATTCCTAGGAATGACTTAAGTTTTGACTTGCCTACATGATGGTGTCAATTAGGTTCTGTTTGGGTGTGATGCCTTCCTGGCTGATGGTGTTTACTAAATGTCCTACCTCTGTGATGCCAGTCTCGTAATTTTTCTAGTTTCAAGGTTAATCCTTTCTTCCTTATTATGTGTAATACTCCATGGAGGAGGCATCATGCCCTTCAATGTCTTTTCTGGTGAGTAGGATGCCATTTTGGAAGAGGTACACTGCCTTTATACCCCCAAGAAGGTGTTACATCAGTCTTTTAAACACGAATGCGGCTGAGGTGAGGATGAAAGTCACACTCTGGTTTTTATATGCCCTTTGAGGTGTCACAAATGAGGTGAGTGGTCTAGGATACCTTGCATCACTCTATCTTCTATCTAATGGTAGGCAGAAGAGAGATCTTGAGTTGTAAACAAATTTGCAAATGCCATAGTAGTTAGCAGCTGCTTTATGTTGGGTAGTGTGATGAATCTGTGGATGACCTCCCATCTCCCCTATGGGGAGGCCTTTCCCATGGGGCCAGGGCAGTGCGTCCACAGTACAGTATTCCCCCGGGGGTGGTGCACCGAGGGCAGATCACATGGGGAAGGAATCCCCCTGTCGGATTGGGGACAACCATAACCACAGAATGCAGTATCACCCTGTTTTAATACATTCAACCCTTTCTCAAACTCTAAATCTTCCTTCCCACCTCCTTGGATAGAGCCAGCGTATTTGGTTGTCAAGTCAGTCAACCTAACCTACAGGACAAAATTAAAAACCCAGAAAGTACAAAGTATCATGCATATAGCTTTAAGGCTGGTACTGTGACAAAGAAGATGGCCGGTAGTCCAAGGATCACTCTCGAGAAGCACAGCAAGCTGTCTAGTTTCCTACTGCCAGTGATTGGCCCAAAGCAGTACATGAATCCCACGCAGTTCCAGCTGAGGCGCAGCTGGGACACACGAGAGAAAGGGAGAGACGTCCTCCGAAGAGGAACAGCAGGAGACATGCACAGGTGCAGCTGGCGCGAGCCACAAGGAAAGCCCCAACTGGAGGAAATAGAACCCGAGTATGGTCCATTACAAGAGGACTATTTGGGTTGCTGCCAAGTGAATCCTCCCTGCCTTCCAGGGCTCGGCAAAGCATGGAAGAGATAGAATGCACAGCCGGGGAAAGGCATTGAACTGCAGAGCCACTGCAGACCCTGTTAGATGCCCGAATGCTGCCAGAGCCTCCAGAAGGGACAAAGCTGCCCGGGAACCACTGGTACCTCCCAGAAGGAAGCAAAAAGGTAAGCAAGTTGCCCGGGAGCTGTTAGAGGTCATGGGGAGCAACGGGGTGAGCTCAGGAACTGGAAAGAGAGGGTCTGGGACCCTGAAGCAAACGAGGGACAGTTGTATATTTGGCAGAAGAGTGTACCAAGGGGATACAATGCAACAGTGCAAGTCTGGACCCGCACTCTTATGAGAAACCAACGTTAAAAGTGAAGAGGGTCTGGGACCCTGTGAGATAAATAGACCACCCAGGAGACACTTGTGTGGCAGGAGAATGAACCAAGCTGTGAAAAGTATTGAGAGTCTGGGAGGGAACCGCACCCACATGAGAGGTTGAGAATTAGAGGGTCAAAACCCCTAAGACTGATCAAAGGAATCCTATGCTCGTTAGCGGAGCGTGCCAAGTTGATAGGATACATGAACTCTGAAGCTAAGAAACAGTTCCTCCTGAATTATCCAGTGACGTAAGATAAGAAGTAGTCTAGGGGAAAGGAGCCGAATGCTAGCATTGGAATCCTGTGTTTTGCAACATTATTTTGCATCACTTTATTACCAGCAAAGCTGAGAACGTTTGCAGTGGCTAAAAACACAACATGTTTTACTTTGAGAAGAGATCAGCTTTAACTGTGCAAAGACAACTGCCTTTCTACAAAAGACAACTGTCTTAGATTATTAGTATTAAGGACAGAAGTAGGTTTTGGGACACAACAGTGACAGACTTTCAGTTTCTGACTTCATGACAATTTCACTAGTTTCCTTTGAGGTAAGGAAGCCCCTCTTAGCTTTAGAGATAGAGAGGAATTTTTCCAACCCTCTTTTAATTAATAAGTCTATATTCAAAAATATGCCACCATTGTGTCCAAGCCTTTCTTCTGCACCCTTTCAGTAGGTAATTGCAACTCACTCATAGGTTTTCATTTAGGTTGTGGAGGTCCACACACTGGCCCACAAACATCCTCATGGTGATGTTAGGTCTGCGCACAATCACGAAAGGAGCCAGCCACTATCATAATTAAATAGCCCCAATAATCCTGTCCTTGTGAAGCCTTTGTTGCTCCCTTTTAAGTTTGTCCTCTTGTCTATGTGCACATCTGGTTTTGCTTCTCGCTTCATGATTATTCTGTTTGAACCCCTTGACGATACCTATTTTGTCAAACTCCTTTGGTTAGTCTTTTTGTACACTATCGTATTTAGACTGCTGAAACACTGAGAATAGGGTGTGATTCGCCACAGTGTAGTCTGATCAGCTTGTTTGTCCCAGCCAACCTCTTACAATGCATAATTTGCAAAATATGTCCCTGTTGCGGAACGTGAGGTTCACCCAAATGTAACCAAATACTTGTATGTGGCTTTTATCATAGCCTGTGTGATTGATCCTCGTTGGGGGGGGGGAGTGTATCATGAGCCCAAGTCTATCATCATGTTTATGCTTTTGTTAATACTGTATAGTTGGTGCCATGTTCTTTTCTACTTTTCCTTTTGGTGGAGAATGGTGAGCCGGTAATAGAGGTCATCAGTCTTCTCCATGGTCATCACATGATTGGAGTCATTAGTTTCTTCAAACAAATTTACTGTGCTCATCCTTGGTTTTACCTGGGAGTTTGACATACTTATCTGTAGTGGCCGATGCTTCTGCGCCTGATGCATTCTGCATCCACTGCAGGACAGTCTGTCTTTATTTGAATGTCTGTTCCTTCTGCATCAGTAGTATCTGGGTACTTGTCGCGAGCCAGTGACACAGCAATTCTCGCATCGGTATATGTTGTGGTATATGTTGTGCCTGTTTGGGCACCCTGTCCTGTTCCTCTGTCCTTGTGGTGTATTTTGGCAAATTTGTGTTACCTCTGTGATCGCAGGGTTGCTGCCTCCTCTAGAATTGTTTTGATCATTGTGGTTTCTATTTATTTATTTTGTATAGCCGTGATGCATTTGGATCCCAGGTCCATGGTTTGGTCTATGTTTATGGCCTGATCAAGAGTGGGATCTTTGGCTTGCAATAACCTTTGCTGAATACTTGGATCCTCCGTGTCAAGCTTGAATTTATCTCTAATGTGTTCATCCTGATTGCTGTTCCATTTGCAGGTGGTGCTCAAACCTTGTAAGGGCTGCAATTCAGTTGTCTACAGATTCACTCGTGCATTGCCTACTTGTGAAGTAACCATATATTTCTTTGACATCTGTGGTGTTCTCAGTGTGTTTCTAATTTGTTAATAACTGAATTATATCTCCTACTGCTACCGCTGGTGGATGCATCCCCAGCTGTATTTGTGACCTGTGCATCCAAAGGGTGCGGAATATGCACAGCCCTTCTGCACCTACAGTTAATGTCTTTTCCCTGAGGTCATAGTGGAACTTGGCACCCTCTATGGCTCTCAGGGAAACTTGAAATGTGTCGATCCACTGCTCAGATGGATCGATGGTTCACCTGTGGTTACCAGGAAAAGACAGGGGAAAGGGACGTTTTGTGTGGCTTTGATTTGGATTTCGAGGTCTCGAGGAGACTTGCAGGGTCATCCTGAAAGTAATGTTTGTGGACCCTGGTGGACGTGTTCCCCTGCTCCCAAGCTGTTTTATACAGTCACTGGGTTTGGTTAGGTGATATTGGCTCTGCTGAATTGTCCTGGTATAATGCAGTGTTTCAACCCAGTGGTTTAACTGCAGTGACAGAATGTTATTTTGTCTCTAGGGTGTACCCTATGAATTGCTCTCACTAAATTGCTCTTTGTTATGGTAATTGCTTCTTTTCCCACAGTGTAAGTCAATGGAATGGTCACTGCATGATGTGGTGGGTCGGAAGGAATGGGACACGTTGAGGACATTATGTACTCCTTTAATAGAAATTCTAAGAATAATGCCTATCTCTCCCTATTGCTAAAAGGAATACGCTACCTATCTAAAGAAACTAAAGGTGCTCGTTACAAAGTCCAAAGTAAATATGTCCTCTGTCCAAACTAACTCTTCCTGATCCTACCACTAAATATAACTAAAGTAAATCGGCCAAGAGAATGTCTCTTCTTCTTCTGGTCATCTATTCGGATAGTGTTTTCATATACAGGTTCCTTCTTGGCACATACAGTTTGTAGCGTAATTTCCTTTGATAGTCTCTCTTATTAACTCTTGTAGTTCTTCAAAACAACTCTTGGGTTTTGTGCTTTCTGTGGTCCTATCTTTGGAATACTTTCCTTGCAATAGCTCCTCACACTCTTGTCATCACATGTATGTTCTTCACAATCTATTCACTCAGGTTTTCCTAAATTATGGTTGTCTTGATTCCCTTTTTGGTTTCTCTTGCCAAGGATTCTCTCTCGGAGGCTGTCTGTCCTTTTATCTTGTTGACTTGTCCGTTTAATTTTTTTCTCATTATGCGTTTTAGAGTTATATTTTCTCCAGGCTTCAACTTTGAAGATATAGGGTGATTGCCCTTCCTCCGAGGTTATAGTTTCTAGTTTCTGTTGGCTCCCCACTTGGGCTGATAAAACAATTTTATACATTGCTCATATTCCGTGTTAACTGGTTTTCGTCAACGATTTTTTATCCTCAAGACTAGGATGAGTCCCTCTCTTCAAGTGACCCTGGTCTTCCCCTCCTCGGTTGTTTATTTGCTTTCTCTGCTTTTTATAGTTCCAATCATTCAGCGTTCGCCCTTAGTACTCAAACAAGTTCCTTCCCACATATGATTCCCCTTTGCCTCTCGCTGTTCCCAATTCCCCTGTACCTCTCATACTGGGGAAGGCTGCAGGGCTCGTCTCTCGCTCAGGTAACTCTTTGCTCCTCAAGCTGCACGGATCTCCTTTGCCGCTTCTTCCTTTGGTGTCTCCTGTCCAAAGACGATTTCAATCAGAATTTGTTCTGGCTTCCTGTCGCAGTGGTCTCAGCACTGTTCTTTGGTGTCCTGCCCACAACTCTGCATGCATCTGTAAGGAAGGCATGGTATCAAAGTAAGACAGACACAAGTGACCACAGTTCAAGGGTGTTTATTGAACTTCATTAAGGGTGTGATAAATGCCTATCTAAACCTAAATCTAAGATGGGAGCAAGCTATGACCATCAAATAATAAAGAATGCAGCCCTAGTGGAGTCTTAACATAAAAAGGGCCTATACTAAAAAACCTATTGCTAATCCTTAACGCTAAATTACAAATAGTGTGGGGGAATGTTCATGAAAAGAAAGAAGTGTTCACAAAATAAGTCAGGATGTGCTATACTCGAGTGAACAAGGTGGTTCACTCGAGTATAGCACACTGTTGGGCTTCTTCAGCACGAAAACACAGTTCTATAACAAGCATCAGGGCCTTCTATGCCCTAGTCTCTTAAATTATCAAAAGTCTCTTGATCTAGAGGGCCTGATGTATCAAACAAACCAAAAGGTTCATTTCCAAGTATTCAAGTAGGGCGATTCACTCTGGATCACCCTCAGCCATGCTCAGATTCCTTTTGTACCACAATCTTTTCTCGGGTAACTCACGGTTCACCCCGGATACCCCTCACCTGGGCTCAGATCCCCTTTTCACAATGAGTCTCCCTCAGCCGTACTCGACCAATTATAGTTCGTATATCTATCGAATACTTTTGAATGTGCACAGGGTTTAGCTTGACCCATTGCAGGACTACTTCACTTTCACAGTTCACAATTTTACACTTTCAGTTGATACCTAACGCAGACCTTCCAATGAGCACCCACATGGTGCCGGACCACTCTGTATATGGCATCTTTTCCTAGCCTCCCAAAAGTTCTGTAAATTCTTGGATATTCAATTATATTAGGTTCGCGCATCACATATGCCTTATGCTGTTTTTTGCAGATTTCTTCATACAATTTAGCTGTTTGCAACATTGGATCTAACACAGACCGGTCTGCTATCAGTCTCCGCGACTCACCGGCTGAGCTGACTTTACAGGAGCGTTTTTTTTGTCAGAGCCAAGGACAGCACCATGGTGGCAATCGCTCCTACCTGCCTCGGCTATTGATGCAGAAAAGCCCTGGGTACCTTTGACACACAATACACCTTTCTTCAGCTTTAATTCCCGGTCTTATGTTTCTTGCTCTCGAGGGCTCTTGAAAGCAACGGTTTCCTTCCTCTGAAACGGCCAAAGGCAATTCATTCCTTGCAACCCTTTCTGGTCTTGCTGTCTTTCTCCTCGTATTTAACAGACATCTCTGAACTGCTGCTTCCTCGTGTGTTTTGCCTTACTGAGTGTGTGCTTTCGGGCTCCCCCCTTTTATCTTTGTGTGGGGAAGTGCGATGGAAGTAAGGTGTGCGTAATTATCAGTAATTGCCTGACCCTGGTGTTGGGACATGTCAGGTATACCGCTTGGATGTTAGTCCCTTTTCTCTCACAGTGAGCTGTCCGTGTAAAAGTGTTTGTGTCGGGAAAGGAGGCCGGGGGCGTGAGTTCCTAGGTATCCTACCTGGTAGGATGGGGAAAAGATATTAGAAGGAAGGGGATATCGCGTCTCGCCCTCCGTTGTCCTACTTCCACTCCCCGAGGACCCCGCATCCAGGTGATCCTCCCGCACTAGTCCACCCCAGGAACTGGATCCAAATTCAATGACCCTGTCCTGGCCACATGGATGACAGATCCCCGGGGACTGGCGGGTGAGACACCTTTAGTTTTCACACACATGGTTGCACCACTAGCAGATACTTCTTCCTATCCTTCCTGCTCGTACCGCTTTTCTTGTGGTTTTACACACCGGGCCTCTGGCATCTCACATTGGGTTTCTCTGGCTCTTCGTAAAGTCGCAGGCACCGCGATGTGCCTTGACTCCAGACGTGATAAGGTCAGGGGGCTTCCCCTGCGCATTGGACTCTACATCCCTCCTTCTACTCTGACTCGTTGCAGTTAAATACAGGTCACTGGTTAAAGAGCCATTTTCCTTTCTTTCTCCACATGTGTTTCTTTTTACATTGTTATGTTATGTTATAAAAACTTGTTAAAGCGCACGTACACCCAGAGGCATCTTGGCACTGGCTACTGAAGAGGAGTCAAAGTCCAGAGCGGCCGACAAAACCATAAGAGGGAGATGGCCTAAAACAGAGTGGTTTTCAACAACTGGCGGAAAGTAAGGTGGTCTTCAGTTGCACGGAGAGCAGTAGGCAACTTGTTCCAAGCTATAGCAGCCGCCACCGAAAAGGTACGGCCTCCCATGCATGACAGACGATAGCGGAGGGCAGTGAGAAGACATGCAGACTGAGAGCGCAGTAGACGGGAAGGAGTGTAATGAACAAACTTTGCCTGGGAATACTCAGCACCCAGGCCATAAAAGGCACAATGCACCAGACACAATGATTTAAACAGGATCCGGCTGGCCACAGGAAGCCAGTGTAGTTTCTTGAGCAGAGGGGAAATATGAGATCCAAAGGGAGGGCGGAGTATAGAGCGAACGGCAGCATTTTGCAGCAGTTGGAGCCTTTGGATCAGGCAGCGGGGCTGGGCCAAATAGAGAGAATTGCAGTAGTCGAGAGTGCTGAGAACCAAGGCTGCCACTACCGGGGCCTGGCATTCAGCAGGAATAAAGGGCAAGACTTTCCGCAGAATGCGGAGTTTAAAGTGCCCAGTACTACATACACTAGCCACCTGATTGTCAAGGGACAGAGAGGCAGAGATTTTGACACCGAGATTAAGAACCGATTAAACCGGAAGAGGAAGAGGGCCAAGACTCGATGGCCAGAATTGTGAGGGCCAAAAGAGAAGTGGGGACGAAGTACCCACAACCAGGACCTCAGTCTTACTGCCATTGAATTTAAGCCAATTAGTCATCATCCAGTGCCCCAAATCCTCCAAGCAGTTCCTGAGTCGTGCAGCAGTCTCAGCTTTAGTAAGATCGAGGCAGACGAGAATCTGTGTGTTGTCCGCATAAGAGTAGTAGCGGTAACCATGTGAATGGATAAGAAACAGAAGAGATCTAATATAAATATTAAAAAGGATAGGAGAGAGTGCAGAGCCCTGAGGAACGGACATTGCCTTCAGACAAACAAAAAGTTGCCACACCATTCTTCATTGAATACAGTCCCATATATGATGCTATGATATTTGACTTAGGGAGTTCCTCACAGGAACAAGAGTTCTTTTCCCAAAGGGGTAGTCTCTCCAGTGGGGTCCCACTTGCCTTGACCCATAGGCAGAGTCTTGCAGAGCGGCTTACCTCTATAGCCATACAGGGGGAGTCTCCCCCTTGTGGCGAAGGTACAGATACCTGCGATTCGTCACAGTGACCTCACAAAGTATTTTCACAGACCACTGTGATGCATCTCTAGAATATGTAGTAGCAGTGTGTGGGAGCGTACAGTATCCATTTAGTGTCACACATGGTCTTCTGCCCTGTTTAGAGTTGTTTGATTTATGATGCACTATTTCCAGTGCCCTACAATGTCACAATGGGTTCTCTCAATGACCTGAGAGAACCTCAATTTTGCAATATGCTAAAACCTTTGCTTGGAAGCAGTGCTAGCTCCTTTCCCGAATGCACTGCAACAGTGCCCCACTTGGCATCCCTCTGGTGCACTGAAAATGCTCCCCACTTTGCATTCGGTGGGTCGATGTGCAACAAGGGTGGTGGGGCACTCTCCTTCCATGGACGATTCATGTAGAGAGGAGGATCCTGCTTACTGGCACTAGTATCACCTGCAGAAGGCCTGGCAATCGGAGACAGGCAGGGTCCCTGGGTTTGCATGGCCTTTTGTGTTCCTTTTACTGCTGCTATTGTACTTTGTACCACCCCCCCCTTGTTAGGCCCTTTCTCCCTCTATCCAGGTGTCCCAAATCTAGTCTCTGCTAGTACATCTTTTGTTATTGCATTTACTGTTATTGGATTTTCTGTTGTTCCCCGCGTTAAGCCCTTTTCCCTTCTGTCCAGGTGTCCCAAATCTAGGTGCTGCTATTACATCTAGGGTTATTGCATTTACTGTTGTCCCCTGTGTTGGGCCCTTTCTCCCTCTATCCAGGTGTCCCAAATCTAGGCACTGCTATTACATCTATGGTTATTGCATTTACAGTGGTACACCCTTGTTAGGCCCTTCTCCCTCTATCTAGGTATTCCCAACCCAAGTGCTGCTATCCAGGAGATCCCAATGCAGGTACTGCTGTCCGGGCGTTCCCAATCTAGATGCTATTATTACATCTAGGGTTATTGCATTTACTGTTGACCCCGTGTTAGGCCCTTTCTCCCTCTATCCAGGTGACTCAAATTCTAGGTACTGTTATTGCATTACCACTCGGTACACCCCTGCCATCTTAGTCTTGGTACCTCGCCACAGATACCTTCCGTCCCTGCCCTCTGGACAAGCAGCCACTCTCTGACCCCCACATCGCTCTGCTGCTAGACTACTCCATCCCACAACCGCAACTGACCTCCCCTCCCGGATTGAGATGCCACATCAACAAACACCACCACTCTGACCCCTCATCCCCACCCCTTCTGCACCATACCCACCCCCCATCACTCACCCCTCCTGGCGCATAACCTCCGCTCTAGCACCTAACTTTATGAACCTCCTCGATATCCCACATCAGGTCGCCACCTACGACCCTTGCCCCCGAACACTGATACACTCTGACCCCCCTTGCACACCACCCAATCATCAATCCGCCTCTAACTCTAAGATCAGAGGAGCGCTCTGTCGTGCCAAACACCCCACACCTCAAGCCCTCATCCCACACACCTCGACTCACCCGAACATATCGTCCTCCCTCTACCCCCTGGCATCTATTGAGGATGACCCTCTACTCCCTGTCCATACACCCCACGCAATCTCAAACACACAAGCCAGAGGAGCTCTCTGGCGCTCCAAACAACACGAGTTCCCTGCCACTACCGCTGCATCTCTGCACTCACTCAGGAACTCCTCCCCCAGACCAACCCTCCCACCTCAGCTCTCCCTGCCACTGCCAATCAACCTCTGACAACCGCACTACCATACACCCACTCATGTACCAACACGCTCCCCATCCACGCCCCCACCTAAGTGCATTTCTCTCCCTTGAAAACTGAGCGTCCCCCTGACAGCGCGATCCCTCGAGGACAACCGCAACCCACAAACTCTGCACAGCCTGCCACCCCCATCTTCAACTGTGATACCCACTCACCCTACCTCCCACACCGCCCTCTCCCCCATCAGCTCCTACTATACCCCCGCCCACAGACCTTCCCCTTCATCCTCTGCTTCCTCTGACCCTCCTACCTTCTCTCGCACCCCTCTGGCAGCCAAACCCAAAAAACACAGAAAGGGTGACTGGCCCTCTCTCTCGACTCTCCATACCTCACCACTTCTCCATCGGTCCAACCTCCCATCCTTTCCCGCCCCTACCCTTAGACCCTCCCCTCCCCATCTCCTCCCCCTTGTTCTCGACTTCTCACCCAGTACACCTAAACCCCTAGCGCCCTCCAGACCCGAACCACAAAAAACTTCTGTAACCCCTCACACCACACGTGCACCACTCGCCACCCTCCCCCCTGATCCTTCCCACCACGTCTATCGCATACCTACCACCGCCCACCTACTCTTCCCGATCCCCATTGACCTCACTCACCCGACGCTCAAAGAGTACATGCATCCAGATCACCCCCCTCAGTCAGTCTCAACCACCCAGTCTGATCCTACCACACCTCCCATCTCACTGGGCACCCATGTCCACCGAGCATTCCCAGTGACGAGCATCATGAAAATCACCTCCCCTCACAAAGTCACATGCCTCCTTTTCAATGCTCGCTCCATGGTGAGAAACAGACACAGCATCTTTGACCTCCTATCCTCTGACAATCCTGACCTCATTTTATCACTGAAACTTGGTTCTCTGATGATTTTGCTTCAGTCGCACACACGTTGTTTTCCTTCCACGCGGCTCCTCCGTGTTCCATGTTTTTCTTCCTTGCATTCTGAGGATATCTGTTTCAAGTAGTTTTGGAACCATCCACTATCCTCTTGTCTCTCTGGCACCTATTCTATACTACCGCTATCCTTATTCCGGATTTAGCTTTATCTTATGTGTCAGAGAAGGTCTTAAAAGAGCTTTTGCCTTGTCTCCATACTCCAAGACTCCATCTTCTACAAAGGGTTTTTTATGCCTCTGGCTTTTTCCCTTAGGTGATTCCGGAAGGTTGGCCTCTTGTCTTGTCTGTCCTCTCTCAGCTGACATAGTGGCTTCCTCTCGGGGTCAGCCATATTTCTTCAAGGAGAGGAAGACTTCCAAAAAAGGGATTCAAGACTCCATCTGACAAAGAGGTACTATCCACGGAGGACGATTCAGGTGAGGAGGGGCTACTAGCCACCAACGGTAGTTTTCAACGCCCGGGAAGGTCTTCTACTATGGCTACCGCCAAACAGGTCCAGGAGTTGATAGCTGCAGCTCAGGAGCTCTTGGCTGAGCTACAGACAATCAAGACTGAAAATGACATACTTAAGCACATGGTCACTGCAAGGGACAGATCTACAGACCTCCCGCCTGTGGCTTTGGCTACTGGCAAGTACGATGGCTCACCAAAGAGTTTATTGATGCCTGCATTATATACTTTACGTTTCGCACAACATCTTATGCCACAGACCAAGCCAGGCTTTCATAGTTTACAACATGGTGGGAAACGCTCTGGCTTGGGTCACACCCTTGGTCACCTCGGCTGATCCCACTTTACAAGATTTTCAAGCTTTTCTGGGCCTCCTGAGACAGACTTTTGAGAGATCAGAGGTAGTTTATTCAGCTTGCGAATCACTATTGGATCTACGTCAAGGAACAACGGACCCAATGACATATATTAGGGACTTCAAACGCATTGCCGCCCAGGCCAGATGGCCCGAGGAGACAGAATGTGTTATTTTCAGACGAGGCTTGTAGGATGAACTAAAGGACGAGTTGGCAAGACTTGCCCGTCCTGCGACTTTGCTGAGTTGATTGCCCTTCAGATCAACTACCATTTAAAGGGACGAAAGGCAGAGATGCCGGAAGACCTCCTACAAGCCTTCTTCAAGTTTGGTTCCAGTTACACAACCCTCAAGATCCTCCACGTCTGCGTCCGCTCCAAGAGATGAACCCATGCTGATCGGAACTGCTCGTGGTCCTTTGTCTCCTACTGAAAGGAAGAGGAGATGTGATTTAGGTCTCTGCATGTGCTGTGGTTCAGACAGTCATATACTCCGGGATTGCCCAGAAGTCCTACCACGGCATCAGGGAAACTAAAGACCCCGGTCCTAGGAGGAACCCACGATCGGGGAGACAAGAAGAGTTCCCTGTTGGTCACACATACGGTGGAGAAGGACTTAGACTCCCATTTGTTGGCAGTCCGTCTATGTCTCTTTCTACCCCACAAGAAGATTCAAGCTCTTGCACTCATAGACAGCGGTGCAGCAGGGAATTTTTTGGACAGGGTCTGGGCCCACAAGGAGGGTATTCCCCGACAGGAAAGAAAAGAAAATCAGGAGGTGGAAGGAGTGGATGGTAGACCCCTTGTCTCGGGGCCCATTACCCACACTTCTACTCCCTTAACTTCGGTCATTGGGGAACACCAGGAAGAGATACGTTTTGACCTGATCTGAGCTGCCCATTTTCCCGTTATTTTGGGGATTACCTGGCTTACACGTCACAATTCCTACCTCGACTGGAAGGAGAACACTATTCATTTTCCCTCTGCCTATTGTTTCGCTCACTGTTTCCAGGCTCTCCAGTCTCAAACTACTTCAGCGGTGTGTCCCCGGTTAGAGAGCACAGTGTTGAGTATCCATTGCATTCCGGCTTTTTAGAGTTTTTTTAGGAAGTCTTTCAAGATCAAATCCCTAAACAGCTTCCTCCACACCGCCCTGAGGATTGTGCTATTGACCTCAAACCTGATGCTTCAGTACCTTTTTGGTTGCATGTTTTCTTTGACCATCCCCGAAAAAACAAGCCCTGAAGAAATACTTGGATGACAACTTGCAGAATGGTCTCATTCAACACTCCAAATCACTGGCAGGGGTGTCTTTGTTTTTCATACCTAAGAAGGATTCGAAGGAATTACGCCCCTGTATCGATTATTGCAGACTCAATCGTGTTGCGATAAGAGACCTATATCCCATGCCCCTCATTAAGGACATACTATAATCGGTTCAGGGTTCTAAGGTCTTCACCAAGTTGGAACTCTGAGGAGCTTACCATCTTTTGAGAATAGAACAGGGGGACGAATGGAAGACCGCCTTTAAAACCCTATTCGGGCACTTTGAATATCGAGTCATGCCTTTTGGTTTGGTTAACGCCCCTGCTGTTTTCCATGATTTCATGGACCACATGCTGTCAGGCCTTCTGTACAGAATGGTAATAATCTACTTGGATGACATCCTGGTTTTTCTAAGACGGTTGAATCCCACCGCGGACACGTGTCAGAAGTACTGCACCGATTACAGAAGAATCAGCTCCTCCTCAAGCCTGAGAAATGTCTGTTCGAGGTGTCCACAGTCCCTTACCTTGGTTTCATTCTTTCGAACCGGGGAATCAAGATGGACCAATGCAAAGTAAGAGCAGTCCGACAATGGCCCACTCCTTCTGGGGTCAAGGATAACCAAAGATTTTTGGGTTTAGCAAATTCATCCCCAATTTCTCAAGGATTGTGTTACCCATCACACATTATTGAAGAACAACATTCCATTTGAGTGGGGAGAAGAAGCCGAGTCTGCTTTTCAGTTCCTCAAGGAAACCTTTTGTTCGGTGCCTGTACTTAAGCAACCAGATCATAAATCTAAACACTTCATTGTTGAGACCGACGAATTTCAGAATTTAATTATTCTGTGATTGAGAAAGAGCTTCTAGCGATAAAACATGCCTGCATGGAGTGGAGACACCTTTTACAAGGCTCTGTTCATCCCTTTGAGATCCGAAACGATCACCTTAATCTCAAGGTACTCCAACAAATGGAATGTTCTAATGCACGTCAAGCGAGGTGTGCCTTCTTCTTTGCACAATATGACTTCACCATCACTTACCTTCCAGGTTCAGACAACTCAGTGGCGGATGGCCTCTCTCGTAGATGTGCTGCTCCCGAGGTCAAAGGACAGAGCGGGGAGTCACTCTTTAGAAGGAACTGTTTCCTTGTGGTGTCCCATTTTCTTCAGGAGCTACAAGAGGCTACAGCTACATTTCCTTATGATTCGACTGACCAGACTTGCAGAAAGGACAACAACTTGTTATTCCATCTTGACCGGTTACTTGTGCCCTCCTCTAGTTTACAACACAGGATACTCACCTGGTGCCACAAGGGCAGAACGGAAGGGCACGAGGGCATCAAGGCCACACTGGACCTCATACTTAGCTCTTTCTGGTGGGCAACGATGGAAAAGGATGTCCGAACATTTGTCAGTTCCTGCCCTACTTGTGCACAATGTAAATCTAACACAAGCAAACCAATTGGACTATTGGAACAGTGTCCTATTCCAACCAGACCATGGAGCCATATTTCTACAGATTTTGCGGTGGACTTACCTCGCTCCAGAGCTTGTTCAGCCATTATGGTAGCAGTAGACTCCTACAGCAAATTAGCTCACTTTGTTCCCCTACTGGTCTCCTTTCAGCCTCTGAGGCTGCTACGGTGTTTCTTAAGGAGATCTTTCGCTTGCATGGCTTGCCAGAAAATATTGTTTCGGATAGAGGCACTCAATTTATCTCTACATTTTGGAAGACTTTTTGTCATCTATTGGGAATCAATAGGGCGCTCTCATCTGGTTACTACCCTCAGTCTAATGGACAGACGGAACGCCTCAATTATACCATGGAGCATTATCTCTGCTTCATAAATTCTCGACAGGATGATTGGGTGGATCTCAGTTTGCTTATAACAAAACTGTCCTCTCAGAAATAAAGATGAGTCGTTTAACTGCACCTTTAGTATTCATCCCATATTTCTACCTGTCTCTTTCCCAGACTCCTCTGTTACCATGATTGATGCCCTTCTTAAAGACATAACTCGAGCTCATAAAGAAGCTTCAGAGGCTCTTCAGATGGCCAGATAAGGGCACAAAAAGCAAGCCGATCAACACTGGAGCAAGGTTCCAGACTGGGATGTAGGTTCTTTGGTTTGGCTGTCTACCAAGTATTTACCCAGGTGGGTTCGTCCTTCGAAGCTGTCCCCCCGCTTCATTGGTCCTTTCGAAATCTTAGTTAAGATCAATCCAGTTGCCTTCAGACTCAAACTACTGTCTCCTCTCAGCAGACTACGTCCTGTTTTCCACTCTTCTCTTCTGCGATCATGTGGTCCAGATTTTTTAGTCACAAAAGGAAACCTATTTGGATGGCAGCACACCCGGTGTCCGAGGAATACGAGGTCTCGAAGATCTGGGACTCTAGATATCATAAGGGGAGGCTCCAGTACTTAATACAATGGAAAAGATACCCTCTGTCAGAGAATGTGTGGTAATCTGTTAATTATATCAAAGCCCCACTTCTCATCAGACAATTTCATCGGGCCCATCCTGGGAAACCCGTCACCTCCAGGTACAGAAGGGGGCATACTGTCACCGGCCAGCGCTGGAGCTTGTGGAGAAGGTGGAAGTTCCTCCATTGAGGGTTCCACTATGTTCACACTGAATGTTCAGCTCCGGGCTAGTCTTTTTTTACTTGGCAGCTCAAAAGCAAGCCCCTCCCCTTGCTACTTTGTTTCATTCCACGGTTCGCACAATGCTAGTTGTTTGTCCTTTCTGTCCTGCCTGCCTAACTCCTTTAATCTCTGCGCTCTCTCCCTCTTACTGCTGGCTACCCCAGGCTTGTGTTTTTCAGCCGGTTCACAGCTACTCCGTGTTCGCGACTGCCATTCGCTGCTCACCGTGGCTCTCAGCGGCGTCGGCTTCCCAGCAGCGCCTCCTCTCTCTGTGCCTGAACAGCCAGAGCCTTTTGCTTGCCCTCACGCTTGCATAAGCGTTACTTCCAGGCTTTTATTTTTTTGTAGGGGGCTCCGCCGCCCTATCCACTGCAGAGCTTTCCTCAGAGGCCGAGCTACGGCTCTCACATACTGCATGACAGATCCACACATTGTTTTCCTTCCACGAGGCTCCCTCGCTTTACGAGTTGTTTTTCCTTGCATTCTGAGGATTTCTGTTTCAATTGGTTTTGGAACCATCCACTATCCTCTTGTCTCTCTGGCACCTGTTCTATACTAATGCTATACTTATTCCGGATTTAGCTTTCAGAGAACGTCTTATAAGAACTTTTGCCTTTTCTCTGTACTTACCTCATCTTTGAAATTCTGGACTCAGGCAACACGCCCCCAGATCCAAGTACACCATCTTCTACAAAGGTTTTTTTATGCCTCTGACTTTTTCCCTTAGGCAATTCTGGAAGGTTTGCCTCTTGTCTTGTCTGTCCTCTCAGCGGTCATAGTGACTTCCTCTCAGGGTCGGCCGTATCTCTTCAAGGTGAGGAAGACTTCAAAGAAAAAGGAATTCAAGACTCCATCTGACGAAGAGGTACTATCCACGGAGGAAGATTCAGGTGAGGAGGGGGTACCAGCCACCACCAGCGACAACCCTGCGCAGTCAGGCTTCAGGCCATGCAATGGAACAGAAACCACTCTGATCTTAATCTGGGATGATCTTAAGGTCGCGGCAGAGTGAGGGTTGCGCAGCGCTGAGTCTCCTTGATCTGTCAGCAGCCTTTGACACCGCTAACCATTCTATCCTCCTTTACCGCCTCCACTCCTTAGGAATCCATTGCTCAGCACTCAAATGGATTGCCTCCTTCCTCAGCAACAGGAAACAAATCGCTTTCCTCTCCCCTTTTGTCTCAAATGCTTGCGCTGTGAACACTGGAGTACCCTCTCTGCTCTCCTTTTCAACCTCTATCTGACCCCTCTACCAGGATTCATCCACGCGCACAAGTTCTCCTGTTACAACTACGCAGACGATACCCAAATACCCAAACGCCGGTCCGATAGCACAGCGAGTAGAGCGCTTGATTTTGACATCCGTGCAGAGCCTGCTGACGCAGGTTCCAATCCCGGCAGGGCCAAACTCAGCCTTTCATCCTTCCCAGGTTGATAAATGAGCACCACACACCGTGGGTAATAATAAGCAGCGCTCAGATACCTGAGGGTCGTAGCGCTATATAAATGCTAAATTATTATTAATAATAATATTATTATCATCATCATCCTAGGAATTCCTAAAACTAACACCAACCCATGTCCCGACCTTGAAGCTTGCCTCAGTGATATTGACTGATGAATGACAAGAAACCAACTCCTTCTGAACCCAGATAAAACTGAAATCATGGTGTGCGGCAATACTGCCCTTCTCCCCACCCCACCTCCAAAATAGTAAAAAACCTTGACTGCACTATGGCTCGGGCCTCACCCTCTCCCGTCAGATCAATAATGTACAAAATTCCTGTCACTACTACCTCAAACTCCATAGATGCATCTTCTCTTTCCTCACCTATCCCAACAGACTTGCTGCTATTATGTCCATTGTTATGTTGAGACTGGACTATGCCAACTCCTTATACCTGGGAGCACCAGCATACCAACTTGACAAACTCAAAAGAGCCCAAAACACTGCAGCCAAACTCCTTCTTGCCCTGGGACACAGAGACCACATTTCCCCGCTCTCCGCACCCGTCACTGGCTCCCTGCCAGATGAAGGGCCATCTTCAAAACCCTCTGCAATACCCACCGGGCAATGCACAAGACTGGCCCAACATACTTACAAGAGAAGATTAAACCCTACCTCCCATCACGCCCCCTAAGATCAAGCACTGCCCTCTTACTAGTGTTTCTAACCTCCAATTCATCCAGGATTGGAGGATCTGCCTTCTCAACCTTGGCTCCAACTCTGTGGAACTCACTCCCCCCACACATTCGACACACCCAAGACTACATGGCCTTCCGCAAAGCTCTAAAGACCTGGCTCTTTCCGTTAACCTGCTTAAGACCATCTAGGGTCGCTGAAACCCTGCAACACCATGGACCACAACTTCAATGACATTACATTGGAAAGTAATTACAGCCTGTGGACAAATGTTCAAGGTGATACCGAGCAATGACGCCACTGAAAGCGAATAATAAGTCACCAAGACAGAATCAGGAAACGGTTACCGTAGATGACAACTTTATCGTCCTGCAGGCGCTAGATATATGACTGCTGACTAACTGCTTCCTGAGTCTACTACACATGCCTAGCTGCCTCAATGTTAGGATGCAGCTACCATCAGGCAATTGCATCATCTGCTCACATATTGAGTGCTCCCAAGCACCGTATGATACCCTACTCTCTCGACTGACCTGGAATACTGTGTCCAAGGGCTTTCAACCCACAAGCACTTTGAGGTCATACAAATGATATATCGAGTGCTATAGCAATGCCAAATAACATAACATAAGATAACTTGACAGGCATTAATCGATAAGGAACTGTTTATGGTAGTAGTATTTTGTGTGCACTACTGCAGTGTCTGTACGCATTTTATTCTTTATTCTAAAGCGCAAAACGTTTTAGTTGCATTTTCATTAAATCCCTTGAATTATATAGTATGGCTGCATTCCGCAGTGCCATACTATGAGTTTGGTGGCAAGGGGAGGATTCCCCTCCATCTAAGATTTGGAGCTAAATATGCCACCTTTCTGCCCAAAAAATGCAAAATCTGCAGAATTAACTAATAATGAGGCCCTATATCTTTTTTTATCAAAACATATTCTATATTGATCATATGCACCGACAAATGAAAGATCCTAGATTAAGCAGGAGGTCAGATTGTAGGGAAATCTAATACAAAGTAAAGATGCAGAGCAAGGCACTATGTTCAAAACAAATATGTAAACTGCTGTCATCGCACAGCATTTGAAAAACACATGTGCAATATTTTCACGGCCCCTCACATCTAAATATAGCGACAAGGCCGTAGATAAAGATGTTCAAGCACCAGAAAGCATTTTGCAACTTTTATTAAAATGGGGAATTGCTTCATCTAAAGAGAAAAAGAAAAGCAATTTCAAGTCACAGAAAGAAAAATGAACGTGTATAAACTGCAGTTGTGTGTGTTTATTTTTTGTTGCAGAAATCTAGGGTCGTGGGGATAAAACCTACAGATCTTTAAAATGTATTCCTTTGATGGGAGTTTGATAGGCCAGTGAAATGGATAAACTTCTGTGTTTTGGTGAAAATCTAGGGGCACAAAATTAGATTAAATCATGGCCCTGTAATTTGTCAGTACTGAGGCGTGGGAATATTTAATTTCAATGTACATCCCGAGAAGTTGGGGAACATTTCAGAAGTGTATGCGCTTTTTGGAAAAAAATACATTTTGTAGACTAGGCCCCGTGGGTTGTATACAGTGAGATCCCCCAACTCTTTCTCTGTGTTGTGACATCTAGCACAGACAGATTATCTGGGAGTTAAATGGACATTTCACTTTCTGCACACCTAGAAAAATAATTTAATTGAAGTAATTCTTGGGCATAACATCAGCATTAGTGTTAATGCGAAGTTATTGCAGACAAAAGGGAAATGGTGATTCCCCGCTACCCAATTTCACAGTTTTGAGCTGCCCAATGAGAAAAGTACACTGTTGGGCAGTAATTAAATAGAAACATCACTGAAGGGAATACAGCCTAGATGCATGTTCAAATAGCATTTTCCTTTCTACAAGCCATTTACGTACATGAAGGTCCAGTAGTGTGTTGCAATTACGTTTTAACGGATGCTGCTGAAATTTTCTATTGAGTAAGGGGGGGATATTTTGAATAAAGGGGAAGTAGAGAGAATCAGATATGCAGGGATACTTCCAATTTGTTTTTGTTTTTTATAAGTGAAAGATTCCTCCTTGACTTTCATGCATTAAAGCCATGGTGCATGCACGCTTGGAGGGAATTACATGTATCAATACCTATGGTGATGTGTGTGTTACAAAAGTCTTTCGAATGGATTGTGTCCTCCCACGTTTTCCTCATCTTTGATATACAATATCCAGATCCAGCTGCTTCGGATTTTCTTTTTAGCAGAGGGTGCTATGCGTTGATGCAGTCGACTCGATGTCCCTCGAGGGCCTTCCGTCTCGAAGATGATGTCATCGAAGGCACATATAGCTTGTGCAGTGCCCATTGGCTTCAGTTCTGTTTTTCGGAGTAAGCTTACGCTTCGAGAACTGTGGTGCTCTTCAATCTTTCCTTTGTGAAATATACAAAAATGTCTTCAAAGACCGGGTTTAAAAAGTGTCAAGACTGCGATGCCAAGATGTCACTGACCGATCTGCATTGAGTATGCTTGTGGTGTCTCAGTGTGGCGTACAGGACCCCAGCCTGTTCAAAATGTCAATCAATGACCCGAAAAGCTCTGAAGGAGTGTAATGGGAAATTTGCGGTAGGTTGATTCCCTGAGAAATCCCCATCGACTACTCTGTCGAAGAAACCTCCTCTTGACCATGTGAGAGGCGACTCTCCTCGAAGAAAGCAAACAAAAAGGTCCAGGTCAAGGAGTGGCTCCCACCACTCCTCGTCACCGCAGAGGAAGTCGAAGAAGAGGCACCATAAGTCTCCTACTTACACGTCCTCGTCCGACTCCTCTCCTGAGAGAGCTATATCCTGTCCCACTAAGGCCTAAACTCCTGCCGAATGGGAAGCATTCAGGCTAGAAATGTTCAAAATATTTGAAAAGCAGAAACCCTCGACAAGCTATGCTCCTACCGCGCCCTCTAAAGCCAGTAAGGAAAGGTCTTGAGCCAAACCCATCGATGCCAGCTTCACCATCGGCACCAGTGGTGCCATCGAAACCTTCCGTGCCATCGAAGTCGAAAACATCTTTGTCGAAGACATCGACAACTCCTTGAGCGTCAAGCTCAACATTTTTTAAGCCTTCAACCCCTTTACCGGAGAAAGCTTTCACTCCTTTACAAAGAAAGGATTACTTTAAATCTCTAACCTCTATTTATGAGGACTATGAGCCATCTGATAACGATGCGCCATTTGGTTTATAGTATGGCACACCAAATGTCCCTATATGAACATTTGCAAACAGCTAGTGGAGTGAACACTTTACCAGAATTAGAATTTGGAAAGCCTAAGTCCGATGAACATGCCTCATACAGGCAGTTGATGTCCAAGGTAGTAGCTTACCTGGGATGGAGTAGACCTGCCCTCCCCTTCGAGCAGGATGATCTTACAGACATCCTAGATAAAGGTCCCCAAAAGGATCCCATTTTCCCTTACCACGTTGCTTTTCAGGAAAGGTTAAGTGTGAATTGGGAAACGCTGGAGTCAAGTACGGCAGTAAATAAGAACTTTACATGAAAATGCTGCCCATCAAGTAGTGATCCCAACTACTTAGCGAAACACCCTACCCCAGAAAGTCTGGTGGTGCAGGCAGCAACCACTTCCTCAAAAAAAGCAGCTTATCCAACCATCCCACCGGATAGGGATGACTAAAGTGTAGATGCCTGGGCAAGAAAAGTGTTTTCTGTGGGGAGCATGGCTCTTATGTCAGCCAACTGCACATGTGTCATGGCAAAGTTTTCATACACTCTATGGGACTGCATTCCTATGGCGGCTGAACATTTTCCCGAATGGGAGGCAAGAGATGTTTTCATAGCCATCATTAGGAATGGCAAGTAAGCCATGTGCGAGTCTCTTCAGTTGGGTCTGGATTCTGCTGACCGTATCAGCAGAGCCATGGCAACAAGCACCGTAATTCGCAGTTTTGCGTGGTTAAAGAAGTCTGGATTTGCAATGGATATGCAATCTAGACTCCTTAACATGCCTTTTGAAGGGTCTCACCTTTTTGGCAGCAAGGCTTACGAAAGCCTTGAAAAGCTGCAGACCTCAAAGGCGGCAGCCAAATCTTTGGGTGACGCTATTAGGCAGCCTCAGCCTTTTCGCCCCAGTGGACCTTCTTGGAGGGGTAGATCCTTTTGCTACTGCTCCTCAGTTGGAAGAGCGAGAGGAATGGCTGGTCAAAGAGGCCAAAAACAATTCCCTCGTGGTGGACGAGGGAGAGGTGCAAAGCGTGCTCAAGCAGGGGCATCTTTACCAACAGCGACTGCTTCAGCAGCCTCAAAAACTCTGTGAGGTCTTTAGTCATGACACCCCAGTGGGAGGCAGACTATCTCAGCATCTGAAAGAACGGTGAGACATTACTTCGGATGCTTGGGCATTAGAAACCATAGCCCAAGGTTACTGACTTCCCTTCATTCATAGACCTCAGAACCATCCAGCGGAGAGCCACTCTTTGAAAGATCCAGATCCGCTCCTTGTGCAGGAAATGTTGACCCTGCTAGAGAAAGGTGCTATAAAACCGGTACTTTTAGCAAGAGGAACAAAGTATGGTGCTCTCCCTATTTCCTAATCCCCAAGAAGGACAGCGGACTAAGACCCAGTCCTCCGCCCTTCCATATTGGACTTGAGATACTTGAACAAGTTCCTCAGGAAGGACAAGTTCAAGATGGTCACACTTTCTCAGATCCTTCAGGCCCTCCAACCCCAGGATTGGATGGTGTCATTGGATCTTCAGGACGCTTATTTTCATGTGCCTATCCATCTCAAGCACAGGAAGTACCTGAGGTTCGCCGTTGGCGGTCCCCATTATCAGTTTCAAGTTCTGCCATTCGGGGTGATCTTCGCCCGCAGGATTTTCACCAAACTGATGGCAGTGGTGGTAGCGAGTCTCAGGAGAGGGAGGATTCACGTATACCCCTACCTGGACGATTGGCTGATCAGGGCGCATTCTCCCGAACAAGTCCTGGATTATCTCAACGTCACCTGTCACTCTCTTCACAGACTGGGCTTCTCCCTCAATTACAAGAAGTCCCATATGAGACCATCTGAAAAGCTCCAATTCATCAGGGCTGTACTGGATACATCCTTGGAAAAGAGCTTGTCACCCGAGGTGAGGGCTCAAGACATTCTGCAGATGGTCTCCAAGTTTCAGAGTGCCCAGCGTCTCCCGGCCTTCACATGTTTTAGGTGGCTCGGCCTCATGGCATCCTGCATTTTCCTGGTGAAATAGGCTCACCTGAGAAATGAGATCCTTTCAATGGGCTCTCAGGACACAATGGTCCCAATTCTTGGGCAACATGTCAGACTGTCACGTCTTGGGGGCACTGGCGACTCTGGAACTGATGGAAACGGCGTCATCCATTGCAGTTTCCATCACGTTCTGTACAACGCCGAGTGCAGGTCTAGTCTTTTTGGTGCAGCTCGTCTGACGCCGGTTGTTTTCTTTCCGCACTTCCGGCATTCGGGCGAATTGCAACGTCCTGTGTTTCCAGTTCGCTCTGGTGTTGCCTGCGCTTTCCCTTGCTACTCTTAGCTTCCCTAGACTTGTTTTGGTTTCCTTCTTGTTCCCTGTCTCCTCCGCTCTCTCTCTACTTTTCCCCTGCTGCACCCTTCCCCTGCTAGCCTCTTTCCCTCTCACCTTTTCCTCCCGTCTCCCGTTGTTCCTTCTACTCCCTCTTTCGCCCTCCTGTTTCCTTTGTTGCATTCTGTTTCCTTCCTGGCTCTCCCCGTTTGTTACAGACTTCCCGTGTACCGACTCAGCCTGTTCCTTGGATTGCTCCACTTTCGCCCTCCATCTTGTTGTGGCTCCCATGATACCAGATCCTCGCCTGTCCCCGGACTGCTTCTGAATTCCCCTATCCTGTGCTTTACCATCCTTGCTGAGACTTCCGCTGCAGTTTTCCTTATCAAAGATTACTCACGTGGTCTTCTCCCTTTCAACATCCTGTTACGCTGCCGGACTAGACTGCTGTTCATTCTGCACGGATCTTCCTCAAGAACTACTGGATTCCGATCACTCCAACCAGCTCTGTGTGGACTTTCCTGGGGTTTTTTGTGCCACTGGCTTTTTCCCCGCATTCAGGCAGCTGCGGAGGATAGCCACAGTTTACCTTTTAGGTGACACTGTGGCGTCCTTCCACGGCCGCCCCTATCTACACAAAAAAAAGGAGAGGACCAGACCCAGAGAAAGACAGAAGTTGACACTCCGATGGAAAAACAGAGGTGAGGTGGAAGGGGAGGTGGGAGAGACGGAGTCTTCCGTGGATGAAGAAGACATTACAGACCATTCTGACAGTTTGCAACGCCCACAAACCGACATGGCCACTCCTCAGCAAGTACAAGAACTCGTGGCAGCTGTTCAGAATCTGAACTTGGAAGTCCAGAATCTTAAGAATGCTAATGCCACCCTGCAACAAAGGGTCACTGAAAGAGAAAAGCCTTCGACGGATTTACCTCCGCTCCCCTAAGTCTCTGGGAAATTTGATGGCACACCTAAGAAGGTAAAGGAGTTCCTAGACGCATGTAACTTGCATTTCTCCTTTCGTACTCAAGCATATTCTTCGGATCATGCCAAAGTCGGCTTTATGATCACACACATGACTGGGAACGCCCTGGCCTGGGCTACCCCTCTGGTCAACCAGACTGATCCGGTACTCCAGGACTATGATGCCTTCAAAGAACTGATCCAATAGACATTCCTGCGCACTGAAAGTACCTACTTGGCATCTGAGGACCTCTTGGGCATTAAGCAAGGCAATTACCGACCTGCTGTCTTATATAACGCAATAAAAGCAAATCGCGGCGGAAGCTGGATGGCAAGAACAAGCACAGTATGCCATATTCCGGAGAGGTTTGAGTGAGGACTTGAAAGATGAGTTGGCACGCATCGCCCGACCTCTCACATTTGCGGATTTGGTTACAGCTACACTCTGCATCGATTTCCGCCTATCAGAACGGCGAGCAGAACGTAAAAAGACCAAAGGCTATAGTTCTTCCCCTTATGAAACCCTTCCTCCACTACCACCTTCTTCCTCACGCTCATCCCGAGAAGAGCCCATGCAAATCGGAACCACCCGAGCCCCTCTCACGGCTGAAGAACACAAAAGGCATCGAGAAGGAAGTATTGTGGCTCGTCTACCCATCTGCTTCAGGACTGTCCTGATGTGCCTCCTAGACGTTCGGGAAACGATCGCCCTTGGTGAGTGTGGGGACTCACTACCGAGGGGTTGTCCCTAGTCCCTATGCTTCCCTCTCCGTCACTTCCTCGGATAGGTCAGAAGATGCGCGCCTCATGGTAATGGCAGTGTCTTTGCTTGTTGGAAAATCCACAATCCAGACCCAGGCCCTACTTGATTGCAGAGCTGCTGGAAATTTCATAGATACCCAATGGGCAGAACAAAAAGGCTTAACCCGCATTGCCAAGACAGAAGACCAGAAGGTGAAGGGGGTTGACGGCGAACCCCTGAGCTCAGGCCTTATCACCCATACCACAGGAAACTCACAATGTCTATCAAGCAACATACTGAACGTCTCACCTTTTGATATAATCCGAGCAGCTCACTTCCCTCTCATCCTGGGCATAGGTTGGCTTCGCAAGCATAACCCCACCAAAGACTGGTCCAAGAACCTACTAAGTTTCCATTCCTCCTTTTGTAAAACAAACTGCCTACCAAAACCTACCTTTGAAGCTGTTCAAACTACATGCAGTACTGATTCAAGGATGGTACATTGCCTGCCGAATCATCTCAAGGAATACACTGAAGTGGTAACAGAAAAGGTTCCTTTGGAACTACCACCACACAGACTGTCATTCATCTCCATCCCTGAGCCTTGGTTCCTTTTTGCTGCATGTATCCCCTATCTATACAAGAAAAGCAGTATCTTCGAGACTACTTAGACAACAATCTTGCAAATGAATTAATCCAAGTCTCCAGCGGGGGCCTCATTATTTTTCATCCATAAAAGAGGGACTCAAGAATTACATCCATGCATTGACTACAGGGGCTTAAACAAGGTGACCGTAAAGGATCGTTATCCCATGCCATTAATCACAGAGATCATTCATGCAGTTCAGGGAGCCACCATCTTCACAAAATTGGACTTACGCAATGCTTACCATCTACTCCGCATTCAGACCGGAGACGAATAGAAGACCGCTTTCAGGACTCCGTTCGGCCTTTATGAGTACCAAGTGATGCCTTTTGGTTTAGTCAATGCACCTTCCATTTTTCAGCGCTTCATGGACCGGCCTTTTTCTGATCTACTTGGTCACACTACCATTGTATACCTCAACGACATACTGGTCTTTTCGCACCCTCAAGAAGAACACGACTTACATGTCAAGGAAGTCTTCCAAAGACTGCAAGACAACCATCTGTCCGTAAAGCTGGAGAAATGTGTTTTTTCAGCTTCTTCCATATCGTACTTGGGTTTCATCCTTTCTCCAGAGGGTATCGCCATGGATCCCCAGAAGGTCAGTTCCATCCTTGAATGGCCAGCACCCAAGTCGGTAAAGGATGTTCAGAGATTTCTCGGCTTGGCGAACTTTTACTGGAAATTCATACCCAACTTTTCTCAACAGGTTATGCCAATCACGACCCTCCTTAAGAAATCTTCTGCGCCATTTCATTGGTCTCCGCAAGCTGAAGAAAGCTTCCAACTACTCAAAGAATCCTTCTGTTCTGCTCTGATACTCCGACAACTGGATCAACATCTCCCATTTAATGAGGAAGCAGATGCTTCCGCAGCTGCTGTGGGAGCGGTATTGTTACAAAGGCACCAAGATAAGGAACACCCGGTGTCCTATTACTCAAAGACACTTAATAGTAGTCAAAAAAACTATTCTGTGATAGAACGAGAGTTGTTGGCAACGAAGTTGGCTTGTTTAAAATGGCGCCACCTTCTCCAAGGAGGAGAGCACCCTTTTACGATCCGGACTGACCACCAGAATTTACAAGTCTTACGACAGTTCGAATGTTACAACAACAGACAAGCAAGATGGGCTCACTTTTGCTCAGTTCAACTTTGATATTACATACATCCCAGGCGAGCAAAACCTGGTTGCGGATGCCCTATCCAGACGCAGTGATTATTCTACCGAACCTGAACGGACTAAGGAGTTGATATTCCCTAAGTCCAGAGGATCGGAGTCCTGTCCACTTTCCTGCAACAAGTCAAGGAAGATTCCGGGGGGAGGTTTGAGGTTGAAAGACATTCCAAGAAAGCCGAATATGTCATCCAGGATGGCCTGTACTTGGTAAATGGCAAGTTGTACCTACCTTCTCAGCCATTAAGAAGGACTGCCTTGTCTTGGTGTCACGATTCCAAAATAGCAGGTCATCGTGGTATGAAAGGCACTCTTGAATTACTGCAAAGACACTTCTACTGGCCGGACATGAGAGAAGAAACCAGTCTATATGTACAGTCTTGCTCCACTTGCCTCCGCAATAAATCTTCCACACAAAGGCCCATTGGACTGTTGGAGCCATGTGACATTCCTACTGGTCCATGGAACACTCTATCGACAGATGTTATCGTCGAGTTACCCAAGTCCCAAGGATGTACCTGTATAATGGTGGTGGTAGATTCATTCACCAAGTTAGCACACTTTTCGCCCTTGCCCGGAGTACCCTCAGCTTCCGAAATGGCAGAAGTCTTCCTGAGAGACATCTCCCGGTTGCATAGCCTACCAACCAAGATTATATCAGATCGAGGAAATCAATATACCTCACATTTTTGGAAGGGCTTTTGCAAGAAGTTAGGGATAGAAAGGGCACTAACTTCTGGGGTCCATCCTCAAACTAATGGACAAACTGAGCGCCTTAATGGCACTCTTGAACAGTACCTCCGGTGCTTTGTGAATCGGCAACAAGACAATTGGGTTCAGCTTCTCCCCACTGCTGAATTCTCGTACAACAACTCTTTTCATTCCACGCTAGGAATGAGCCCTTTTCTTTGTATGTACGGTTACCACGCACATTCTATTCTTCCTCTAGCAGGTCTTGTTTCTAACATTCCCTCTGTTGATACTTCCGTAGCCCTTATTCAGGAAGCCCACGAAAAGGCCAGGCTAGGTCTCAAAGAGGCTCAAGATTGGAATAAGACTCAGGCTGATAGACATCGTAGACCTGTTCCCAATTTGGGAGTCGGATCTAAGGTGTTACTGTCCACTAAATTCCTGCCACGATGGGTGCGTCCTTCTAAGCTATCCCCCAGATTCATTGGTCCCTATAAGATGACTCATGTTATAAACCCTGTGGCGTTCCGCCTTCAACTCCCCACGAGTCTACGTCGCGTCCACCTGGTGTTTCACTCCTCTCAGTTGAAACCTTTTTTTTTGTGGCAGACAAATGGGCTCGTGGCTCAGGGAAGACCCATGTTCCCCCTGATCCTTCTAATGATGTATACGAGGTGGCACATATATGTGACTCCAGGTATCACAAGGGTCGCTTGGAGTACCTTGTACATTGGAAAGGGTACCCCAGGTCGGAAAATTCTTGGGAACCCAGATCCCATCTAAATGCCCCCGTTTTTATCGAAAGTTCCACCAGCGTTACCCGGGTAAACCAGGAGCGGTAGGCCTTGGGAATGGGCATACTGTCACGTCTTGGGGGCACTGGCGACTCTGGAACTGATGGAAACGGCGTCCTCCATTGCAGTTTCCATCACGTTCTGTAGAACGCCGAGTGCAGGTTTAGTCTTTTTGTTGCAGCACGTCCGACGCCGGTTGTTTTCTTTCTGCTCTTCCGGCATTCGGGCGCTTTGCAACGTCCTGTGTTTCCAGTTCGTTCTGCTGTTGCCTGCACTTTCCCTTGCTACTCTTAGCTTCCCTAGACTTCTCCGTTTTGGTTTCCTTCTTGTTCCCTGTCTCCGCCGCTCTCTCTCTACTTTTCCCCCGCTGCACCCTTCCCCTGCCAGCCTCTTTCCCTCTCACCTTTTCCTCCCGTCTCCCGTTGTTCCTTCTACTCCCTCTTTCGTCCTCCTGTTTCCTTTGTTGCATTCTGTTTCCCTCCTGGCTCTCCCCCGTTTGTTACTGACTTCCCGTGTACCGACTCAGCCTGTTCCTTGGATTGCTCCGCTTTCGCCCTCCATTCTGTTGTGGCTCCCATGATACCAGATCCTCGCCTGTCCCCGGACTGCTTCTGAATTCCCCTATACTGTGCTTTACCGTCCTTGCTGAGACTTCCTCTGCAGTTTTCCTTACCAAAGATAACTCATGTGGTCTTCTTCCTTTCGACATCCTGTTACGCTACCGGACTAGACTGCTGTTCATTCCGCACAGATTTTCCTCAAGAACTACTGGATTCTGATCACTCCAACCAGCTCTGTGTGGACTTTCCTGGGGTTTTTTGTGCCACTGGCTTTTTCCCCGCATTCAGGCAGCCGCGGAGGATAGCCACAGTTTACCTTTTAGGTGACACTGTGACGTCCTTCCACGGCCGCCCCTATCTATATAAAAAGAAGGAGAGAACCAGACGCAGAGAAAGACAGAAGTCGACACTCCGGTGGAAAAACAGAGGTGAGGTGGAAGGAGAGGTGGGAGAGACCGAGTCTTCCGTGGATGAAGAAGACATTACAGACCATTCTGACACAGACATACTTTAGGCTCCAAGCTGTGTCGCACAGGATCTCCTGTGGTGGGCCTGCAAGGACAACATTCTGAAGGGAGAACCCTTTTGGCAACCATTGCCGGCGGTAACAGTAGTGACGGACGCCACACTCAGGGGGTGGGGAGCCCATGCCAATGATCTAACACTAAGCGGTCGTTGGTCTACATTGGAGTCCAAACTACACATCAATCTTTTGGAGCTGAGAGCAATCAGACTTGCGCTGAAGGCTTTTCTTTTGCCCTCTGTTCGGGGGAAAGAATGTCCTGATAATGATGGACAACACAGTGGCCATGTACTACCTTAACAGCAGAGGAGGTGTAGGGTCACTACTTCTGTTCAGAGAGGCAAGGCAGCTTTGGTACTGGGCAATCCAAGAAGCAATCTCCCTGTAGGCCGTTCACCTAGCCGGAAAGAAAAACACAGCGGTGGACGCTCTGAGCAGGCAGAGCACAGTCTCCCACTCGTGGAAACTCGCTCAGGAAGTCCTTCAAGAAATCTTCCCCCTTTGGGGGACCCCACAAGTGGACATGTTTGCAACCCGTGTCAACAGGAAGTGCGATCTGTACTGCTTTAGCGGATGTTTGTGGTGGACTATGAGTCTCCACTCCTGTATGCGTTTCCTCCAGTCCTCTTCATTCCTCACGTGATCAGCAGGTTGAGAAAGTTTGGGAAACACATGATCCTAATTGCTCTGGATTGGGCCAGGAGGACGTGGTACCCGGACCTTCTGGATATGTCCATCTGCCCTCCAATGCGTCTTTCACAAACAGTGGACCTTCTCTCGCCCGAGTAGGGTTGGGTTCTCCTTCCAGAGGTCAAGACACTCTGCCTTCACACATGGTATCTGAGAGGCTGAGATACAAGGATTGGGGCCTCCGGATGACGTAATGGAGATTTTCCAGCAACAAAGTCCTTGTACTGCTGCTGTTGGAACAAATTCTGCAGCTGGTGCAGGGACAAGAATGTACACCCTTTGCTATGCAAAACACCAAAGGTGTTATCCTTTCTGCTGTACCTAGCAAATCTGGGGCTCCAGATTGGGACCATGAAAGGTTATTTGGCGACGCTATCCATCTTCAAGCGCTCGTCTGAGGAAACTTCATATTTGAAGATACCTTTTGGTGATACCATTTCTGAAGGGACTCACTAATGTGTTCCTTCCATCTCCTTTTCAGATTCCAGTTTGGGACATCAATCTAGTGTTAACTTTTCCTATGTGTGCACCATTTGAACCACTCCATTCATGTCCCTTAAGGTTACTAACATTCAAGCTAACCTTCTTGTTGGTAGCACTAACTTCAACCAATGCGTGAGTTGCAGGAACTATCATCTAAACCACCCTTTACAGTATTCCACAAGGACAAGGTCGCCCTGAGGGTTAAGCCTTCATTTTTGCCTAAGATCATTTCAGATTTTCATGTAGGACAGGAGATCGTATTACCTACTTTCTATCCTCCACCTGGAAAAGAGGAAGGGAGGTTGCACATATTAGATCCACGTAGAGCTCTAAGCTTCTACATTTCTAGATTGTCCAAACTTCGTCTGGATGATCAACTATTTATAGGTTATACGGGTCACAGACTGGGTCAGGCTGTAACAAAGCAGACCTTATCCAGATGGATTATTCTAGCAATTTCAGAATGCTACAGGCTGGTGGGAAAAGATCCTCCAGAAGGCTTGAGGGCCCATTCCACCAGGGGCATGGCTACTTCTTCTGGTCTGCAAAGACGGGTTCCTATTAAAAATATTTGTGAAGCAGCTACGTGGTCTAGAATACACACTTTCACAAAGCATTATTGCCTTTATTCTTCCCTAAATCAGGATGGAAGCTTTGGAAAAGCTTCCCTCCATTCTGTTCATGGAAACCACTGATACCTACATTCTTACTCCCTCCACCAAAACAAACAATGCTTTGGGAGTCTATCAAAGATTAGGAATAAGTGAGAGGACACAATCAATTCGAAGAACAAGTTATTACGTACCCCTAGTAACGTTCTTTCGACTGGTTGCTCCTCCCACATATTCCTCATCGCCCTCCCAGCCTCCCCCGCAGTAGAATTTCCAATGCTATTACAGCTTTCGCTCCTTCCGAGCTTGAAAACTAACTCTCAGACCTCGCATTTCATTGTGCCAATGGTTCTCGTAGATCCAGAAAAGCCTAAGCGGTTGCATGCAATAAAGGCATACATCGATAGTGGGGCTATTGGAAACTATGTGGATCGTGAATTGGTCTCTAGGATTAACCTCCCTCTCCGTCCTAAAACCAGCAAAGATGTCATCACCAAAGTCGATGGAACTGAAATTGCCTCTGGACCGGTAACACATTCCACTACTGAGGTGACTCTTATTGGTCCTGACGGCCATCGGGAGGCAGTTGTGTTTGATGTAATCAAGGCTCCACAGTTTCAGGTTATTCTTGGAATTCCTTGGTTAGAGACACATAATCCTCGAATTGATTGGCGAGCTAAGAGAATAACCTTCCCGGATTGTGCACAAACCTGCTATCCAGAAAACCTGAAGATTAATCTAGCATCTGTAACTTCTGCCTCCATGCAATTACCTCCGGAATACCAGGACTTTCAGGACGTCTTCCAAAAAGAACAGGCCAACACGTTACCTCCTCACCGATCGTACGATTGCCAAATCGATCTGGTGCCCGGTGCACAACCCCCTTGTAGCAGGATTTATGCCCTTACCGAACCTGAGAACCTGCATTTGAGACAATATTTGGATCAATACCTCGCCAAGGGTTTTATTCGCCCGTCAAAGTCCCCGGCATCCTCGGCTTTGTTCTTCGTGCCTAAAAAAGAAGGCGACCTTAGAACTTGTATCGATTACCGCGCATTGAACCAGATAACGGTTAAAAACCGTTATCCTCTGCCTCTGATTCCTGAACTCCTTGACCAGGTGAAGGACGCTTGCATATACACCAAGTTAGATCTCCGGGGGGCATATCATCTGGTGCGAGTAAAAGAAGGCGACGAATGGAAAACAGCCTTCCATACAAAATATGGATTATTCGAATACCAGGTAATGCCTTTCGGGTTGTGCAATGCGCCTGCTGCCTTCCAATTCTTCATGAATGATGTCCTTCGGGAACTCATCGATGTTTGTGTTGTCGTCTATATCGATGACATTCTAATGTACTCCTCTTCGAAATCTGATCACAGAAAACATGTTAGGGCAGTTCTGGAAAAACTGCGCCAACACAAACTATTTGCTAAACTGGAGAAATGTGTTTTCCATACCACAGAAGTTGAGTTTCTCGGTTTCATCCTGACACCCAAAGGAGTCCGAATGGACTCAAGAAAAGTGGATGCCATCCTCAAATGGCCATCACCTAGCTCTGTAAAAGGGTTTCAAAGCATGCTCGGCTTTGCCAATTTCTATCGCAGGTTTATCACAGAATTTTCACGCATAGTACAACCCATTATGGCACTCTCGAGGAAAAATAAACGTTTTGAATGGTCTGAAGAAGCCGAGCAGGCCTTCCAGGATTTAAAAGCTTTGTTTACCTCCGCACCTATATTGAAACACTCACGTCCAGATCTCCCGTATGTCGTCGAAACTGACGCATCAAGCCTAGCCATGGGAGCAGTTCTGTCTCAAAGAGATCCTGAAATCAACCAACTGCATCCCGTAGCATTCTGGTCCAGAAAATTCTCGGCACCAGAGATTAATTACGCAATCACTGACAAAGAACTGTTAGCCATAAAGTCCGCTTTTAAAGCCTGGCGGCATTACCTGCTTGGCGCTTGACATACCATCACGGTGATCACTGGAATTTACAGTATTTGAAAACCGCCAAGGCTCAGTCATCACGGCAGCTCTGATGGGCTTTGTTTTTCGCCGAATTTGATTTTGTGATTACCTATCGACCTGGCTGCAAGAACGGCAAAGCAGACGCCTTATCCCGAATTGGAATGGGAGAATCTGATACAAACTCAGAACCAGTACCAATAATTCCCGAACAGAGAATTCTAGGCATGACTTTGTTACAGACGCTTGAAGACATTCAAGTCAGAGTGAAACAACTCCTGGACCCTACAGTCCTACAGGATTGGATACAAAAGGGATCAGACTTTACCATAGGTAATGGTTTACCTTATTACCAAGGACGCTTATTCCTGCCGCACAAGGATTTACCCGAACTAGTTATTTCAGGTTATCATGATACATTAATAGAGGGACACCCCGGTATTGCCAAGGCAATGGAAAAGGTGAAACGACAATTCTGGTGGCCCTCTTGGCGAAAAGATGTTAAATCTTTTGTGATATCCTGTGGTGTTTGCGCCCAAAATAAAGGTCAAAAGAAAAGACCAGCCGGTCTCCTTCAACCTCTAGACATACCGCCAGCACCCTGGCCCACCCTATCAATGGATTTTATTACGGACTTGCCTCCTTGTTCGGGATACAATACCATTCTGGTAATTGTGGATTTATTTTCCAAAATGGCCCACTTCATTCCTTTGAAAGGTTTACCTTCAGCTTCTGTCCTAGCCAAAGAATTCCTCGAAAATATTGTTCGGCTACATGGATTCCCATCTATACTAATCTCTGACCGGGGAAGCCAATTCATTTCCCACTTCTGGTCAAATGGCACAAATCGACGTAAGATTATCGACCAGTCACCACCCTCAGACCGATGGTCAGACCGAGAGGACAAATCAGACCCTTGAGCAGTACTTACGGTGTATGTTACAGCAATCTGAAAGCAACTGGAAAGACATTCTTTGGATAGCCGAATACGCATATAATAATTCGGTACACTCTGGAACTGGCCATAGTCCTTTTTATACCTTGTTTGGACATCACCCTCAAACCTCGACTCACCTCAGAACCTCGGAGTGCCCGCAGTAGAACATCTGCATTCTACCATTACCCGAGCCTTCAAAGAGGCAACCACGCATTTACAACAAGCCAAGAGAAAATACAAGGAGAATGCTGACCTACATCGGAGTGAAGCACCTCCGTATCAGATTGGGGATCAAGTGTGGTTAGCTACCAGACATTTACCGCTCAAAGGGCCTCGAACTTTTAACCCAAAATATCTGGGACCTTATTCTATTACGGCAATAATTAACCCAGTAGCGGTTAAACTTGATTTACCAGCTAATATGCAAATTCACCCTGTTTTTCATGTGTCACTTCTGAAACCAGTGGTACCCAGAACCCGACTACTCAAACCTCCAGAACCTATTCAAATAGATGGGGAACCCGAATTGAAGTGAAGAACATTTTAGATTCAAAAATGTTTAGGTCAAAGCTTTTCTACCTAATTGATTGGAAGGGGTACGGACCCCAGGAGAGGTTGTGGGAACCCAGTGACCATGTGCATGCACCTCGATTAGTCAGGAAATTCCACCGACTCTTCCCAAACAAACCAAAACCCCCGGAGGGAACAACCTTGGGAGGGGCCTTGGGGGGGAGTGCTGTCGCGATGCCCGCTCCCGGGGAGCCGGCTCAGGCCCTGCGTCCCCGAAAGCGGACATCAAGTCCCCGGGGAAGGTCCCAGCAACCCCTTATAGGGGCCCTTTGGACAGCGTCCTGGTGCCTATGGCGCCAGGCTCATAGAAAACGTCAGTCCTAGCGCCATAGGCGCCAGGCTCATTATGAAAGTGTTTGGGTGCACTTACCTGATGCAGACCATGCTGCAGAACCCCGGCCTCCTTGAGGCCTGAAAGGAACTACTTTACCTGTGGGACTCATTTACCACCCGGGCGTGGTCGGGGAAGGATACATACCTGATTGGAGGAAGGACACATTCTAGGAACTTCTTCCAAGGCTATTTAAACCACACCCGATCAACCACACGTGCTTCGCGTTGTTCTGCATCTAGCAGCTGGACGCTAACCGTATCTGCTCCTGCATCTTGACTTCTGCCACACCTGCCAGCATCCTGAATCACCTGCAAAGGAAGGGAACAAGAGAACAGAAGAAGGAAAAGGCCCCACCTGCTAAATCTGCATCCCAGAGACATTTCGCCGACAATCCTGAAAAGGAAGACATTTATTTTTAAAAGCACATCGCATCGATCGCTGCAGCGCCGCATTCTACTCACCTTTACAGGGCGCCTCCATGTTCAGCAGCGACCATCCAGATTCGCAGTCGCGCCCCCGAGGCTAGGGAGAAAAAGACAAGAACAAAGGTGAGAGAATGAAGGGAAAAGGGAAGCTAAAACTCCATGTCAAGACTTACCTGTTGGGTCATTCCCTTTTCATTTCGGGTCCGCGCCGCATCCAGGCATTTTCGGACCCCGGCCCCTAAGGGGAAAAAGACATCAGCGTTAATGAGTGAATGAAAAGACATTACCAAAACACTCATTAAAGACTTACCTGATTTCCACAAGGATTTCACCGCTCACCTCGGGTCGGTGCCTGTTCCCCGGCATTCCGTACCCCGGCCCCTATGGGGAAAAAGACACTAGCATTAGAACATTAATGCATGGACACAAGGGGAACCACTTATAGAAAAACTTACCTGGAAGCCAAGCAAGTTTGGTTCTCACCCATCCGAAAATCCAGTGATGTAACTGGATACCAACGCGCCCCTGCATCAGAAGCAGGATGGAGCGCTTGTCCTTCCAGACCCTTAGGTGAGACGCTACGGGGAAGCACAGAAGGGTTTTGAGGAGGGTGAGAGGGGTAAGGGGGAGGCCGATTGCATTACCCCGCAGACAGTTAACCCCCTATTCTCACCTACAGAAGGATACTTCTGCGAGTCAGACAAGCCAGATCTGGGGCCCGGTCCAGTCCGTCTTCCGAACCCTGCGCATCACCTTAGACGAGGTCACAGCAGCGCGAACCAGGCCAGCGCCCCCGTGGGAGTCAGGTGAGCGTTACAGGCCCCAAATTTCACATTTTCAGCAAGCCCAACCCTTTTCCTATGAGAAATAAAATTGATTACCACACAAAAAAGGGCATAGGGTGCAGAGGCCCACCGGGAAAACTAATAGTCCACCCATGTTTCTGTCAATATCGGCATTACGTGTTTATTTCTTTTGGAAGTGTGCAATTTGGTCTGCTAGTTTTGGTTGACCTGAATTTGACTTTTTTGTTATTGTGGGGTTCCACTCCTCCCTACCTCACGCCCGACCCCTTTCTCCATACTCCCCATATCCTACACATGTACATAGATGTAAATGTGTATTTATTTGATCAAATTGACCACGTGCTCAACCAAACTGTAGAGTTTCAAAAGAAAGTCTCTTAAACAATGGAATACCTTCGCAATATCCTGTTACGCGCCAGCCTGTTTGGCGCTTGTGGAATACTTGGCGATTCCACTGCCATTAGGAAGTGCAATCCTGTTCTTTCCCCACTTTGGCTTACAGTCTAGTCTATTTGTTGTCCACTTTCTTGTCCGCTTTCTATGTCCACTGTTTCCTTTATTGTCACGTCCCCCCCCCCCATCATTGCCTTGCAACCCTTTTCGCTTCTTTGCTTTTCGGGTTTACACGCTAGTTTACTTCCTCTTGCTCTTTCGAGTCACTGCTCTGTTATCTGCCTTTCTTTGTTGGTGCTTCCCTGCCTCTTGTCTTTTCTCAGCGCATGCGTTTTATGGGTCTCGTTCCATTCCTCGCTGCCGCGGTCTCCAACAGCCGTGCCGGGTCCAGCCCTGGTCTATACTACAGCTCCTCTCGCTGCAGCTCTCCTGGGTCCCTTCCCGTTCTGTTTCTGCTTTATGGTCCTCTGTGCCTTTTTGTAACTTACCTGCCCTCTTTGGTTTTCCAACCTTTCTTCTGTTGTTTTTTTCTTCTGTTCCATTTTCCCTGTTTTTACTTCTGTGGCTGCTTCCTTTTATCAGTTGGAGGTGGGCGGTACCATTCCTCCCTACCGCTTCAGTCCTTCTGTGAGCGGGTTACTACTGCTCCCGTGTATGCACACCACAAGCTGGGCGTCTGGCTCCTCCTCTTTGGTCTGGCTGTTCAGAATCTGGAGTACAAAAAACTGTTTACATACTCTTCCTTGGAATCCTGTTACTTCGTACCTCGGAATGTCCCAATCTGGTTCCACACTCATACGAAGGTTTGCCCTGTATTCCACAAGAGAGGTTTCTGCCTTGGCTTTTTCCTCTCGTTGGCGCTCTCGGGTCGGGGTCCTTTGCCTATCTTTTTTTTTATAAAGGCAGCAGAGTGGCTTCTACCCGGGGGAGGCCGTGCCTCTTCAGAAAAAGGCGTAAGGACCGAAAGAAGAAAATACATCTACACTACTCATCGTCAGAAGATACAATTTTGGCTTGTGTATAAGTATTAGGCATTTGCCAGGCACTGCTATTAGATGTCCTGGTACCAGCACAATGTTGCACCTGCTACCATCAAGGGCCAGTTAATATCACTATACCAGCGCCTGGCAAATGCCTTTTCCACGCCTACACACAAATCCAAATGTTGGCATTGCCAATGCTTGTTTTATACATGTCTTTACCGCCCTCATATTGACAGGTACATTTTCCTGCATTATATTCCCTATGTATGATGCATTTCTTCGTCCATTATCACAACTTCCTTTTATGCTGTACCAGCCCGTTTTTGCACTCTCCAAAATGGACACAAGAGGGTGCTCTAATCCCATTCAAATAGTTCTGTGGTTAGGTATTAGCATTTTGAAATCGGAAATGTGAAGTTTGCTTAGTTTTCATTATTGAAGGGATTTACAAGGGGAACAGGTCACATTCATTATTTCTTGGGTGTACGATGAAGTTATCTAAACTATATTTCGAAAACTATTTTGCGTATATACTGCTACTTATTAAATTAGATTTAATGTTAGGGTATTAGTTGAACAGGAGTAGTTTTATTTGTATCACTATAATACAACTGAAGAGATGCTTCTAGATTAACCATACAAATAAAATTCGGATGAAACTCGTACTGCGAAGGTTGAATTCATTTTATTGGACCAACTAAGGATTTTGCCCCCATAGATATATATTTGACCCATTTCTAAAGTCAAGTTCAAACGAATTTGCAAACTACAAAATTCTGTCTCTGCCCGTGTTGCGTGAGTGCTCTTTTGTATTGTATAGTGATGGAATTTGTGCTTCAACATACAATACCAGTATACCATGGTTAATTTATTTATTTATTGTACATTTGTATGGCGCCTATACACAAGTGGTTCCAAGTGCCACAAGGCAAAAAGAGTGGGGGTGGGGGAGCATAGGGAAAACAACCGTGATGGTCGTACAAGGCCTTGTGGCGTTCTTACCGTCCTAGTGCAGAGATAAACAGTGCAAGGGAGGGTGGAGGAAGGCAGGGGAGGGAACAGTGCTGAGCAGAGCCACGAAAGACAAGTTCTGGGGAAGTGGGAAAGGGAGAAGTGTGAGGATGGGGGGTAGGGACCAGATTCAGGCTAGTCCGGGAAGGATACCCAAGGGCAAGTGCTGGTAGAGATGCTGAGGGGGGACTGGTCAAGGAGGGCCTGACCCCTGTAAGACTTATAAGGGGCCAGTGACAGCGGCAGAGGGACATTAGCACGGGAGGGGGAGAAGGAAGGAGGAGAAGAGAAGGAAAATCTTGAGAAGTTACTGGAATTTAAGAAGATCTGGTTCAAGTCTGAGGGGACAGGAAGGCCATTTCAGAGGGAGGCTCCTGCCGATGAAAGGGATCTTCCTTCCACTCTCTGCTTGGAGAAGCGTCTGTCCTGAAGAGAGTTGGAGCTAGAGGAGCGAAGGACTTGATAAGGGAGGTATTTAGGAAGAGAAAGAGATGTAGAGATGTTCCTGCGGTTACCGGGAGCTAGTGGAGAGATTTTAGGGCTGGAGAGATGCAGTCCCTGGGCTTGAGACCAAGGATAAATCTTGCAGCCCCTTTTTGGATTAGTTGAAGAGGGCAAAGGGAAGAAAAAGGCAGTAGTCCAACCTAGTGAGAACCAGGGCTCTGGATAGATTGAGCTTCTGGGGGAAGGTGAGGAAGGTGAGAATGCCTCTGCTAAATTGCAGCTGAAAGTTGGACTTCTTAGCAAGGTCTGTGATGTGCGGAGAGGAGAGAGAGAGAGGAGTCAAAGATGACCCCACGTTTTTTTACCTCACAAGAGGGTGAGGGCAGGGAACATAAGGAGGGTGACCAGTGAGTGGGGGGAAACTGGGAGCAGGTTTCCCAATGGGAAGGATCTCTGTTTTACTGGCATTAAGACAGAGATCGTTAGCAGAGCACTATGCCTGAATAGCAGTCAGACAGTCCGGTATGAGAGAAGAAGGGGAGGAGGTAGAGAAAAGAAGCTTAAAGGAAAGCAGAGTGTTGTCTCCATAACACAAAGTGAGGAGAGAAGGAGGAGATTAGGTGAGCCATGGGGGAAAGGTAGGTATTGAAAAGCGATGGCGATAGGATAGAGCCCAGAGGGATGCCACAGGTAGAGGAAAGGAAAGAGCCCAATTGAACTTGTGGGGTGGGGGTTAGTTGGAAAGGATGCAGGTCAGCCACGCATGTACCTAGTCCGTGATGGCTAAGGTATCACAGAAACGATTTATGAGGATGGCATGATTGACCGCGTCAAAGGCAGAAGAAAGATCGAGAAGGATCAGAACAGAGGGAGAGTTAGAGCCCAAGTTTCAGAGCAGAACTTTGCAGGTGTTCAGGAGAGCAGTTTCCGTGCCTCTGGATGCCCTGAAGCCAGACTGTGGTGGTTGGGCGGTGTGATGGGTCAGTTGGGGGATGACCAACTTCTCCATGAGCTTGCCCAAGAAAGTTGTGATCGAAATAGGGCGATAGTTGGCTGGGCATGAATGACCTGTAGATTACTTTTTTAGGAGAGGGTGCACAAGAGAATGCTTCAGGGGTTCTGGGAAAGAGCCAGTTGCAAAGGAGTGGATACAGAGGTCAGCCAAGGAGGAGGTGAGAGATGAAAGGTTGTCCTTGATAGTTCTGGAAAAGCAGGGGAGCACCTGATTGGAGGAGACTTTCATAGAGCGGACTACTCCAGAGACCTCATCCGGTGCAATGGGGAAGGAGGAGGGGAGATGGGGGCCATGGAAGGCAAGAGAAGAAGGGGGATGGGGTGGGGATTAGATGACTGAGGACAGGATGTCCTAAGCTTTGGTTAAGATGCAATTTAGTATATACTGAGAGATATATATACAGGTTTCTAAGTACGAGGCATTTCATAATTGGGTATACTTTTTTTTTATCACCACTCCACGAATTTGGTTGCATCGCAAGTTAGAAACATTGTAAGTATACCTTCTTTATTTCTTTTGTTATCTGTCAATTCTAGAAAATAACATATTATATAGACTTCCTATAAAAACAAATCAGTTGTTTATATTAGATACAGGCGGAGAATAGACTGTTCACTGAGTCAGCCTAAGAGTCAGAAATTAGACTTATACATACATATATAAAGTAGCTAGGTGGTGATTATAAACATGCACTGTTTACATACTGGCCTATTGTTCTGGCCATCTTTGGTGCTAGCAACGGTCTCAATGAGTGTAACGGTCTTATGTTACAAGAGCTTAATATAGCGCAGCTATTACCCGAGGGTATCTTGGCGCTGTAGCTGAAAGCCGCAGTGGTAAATCGATGTTAATCAGTGAGGATATAAGAAAGTTTTAATAGCCTTGCAAAAATTAAAATAATCATCAATGAGCCTCAAAGTTGGGGGAAGGGTATTCCAGAGGTGGGGCTCAGCCACAGAAAAGGCCCACCCCCACAGTCTCACATGAGCGTTGGTGACCAGCAGAGCACAATGCCCTACCTGGGGTATAGGAAATGCACTTTTTTTAAGGTACATGGCCCCTTCACTGTGGCGCGCATGTTTAATTGAGGCATAAAGCCTTAAACTTCGCTCTGCCCTCCACGGGGAGCCAATGAAGTTTATTCAAAATGAAGGAGGCGTGAGAAAATGTAAGAAGACCTTCCACTAACTGGGCTGCCGTTACGCAGTGTGGCATTGCAGTAGTCCAAAATACCCATAAAAGCAACAGTAACCACTGGGCCCTTCATCTTGACAGGAATAAGAGGCATCCGTTTTTTTTAAGGGTCTCTGCTTTTAAAAAACAGAACTATATCTGCTACTAATCTGTAGTTTGGGGGAGAGAGAGAGTGATAGAAATCTTCACCCCAAAGTTTTTTACTGACTCAACAGGAGAAGAAAGGATACCCAAGGAAGAACTATATCGGTCCACAAGGACAGAGCCGACAGGGGGGGCCAACCACCAGGGCCTCAATTTTACTTCCACAAGCTTGAAACAATTTTGACTCATCAGGCAGCGATATCTGCCAGACATTCATGCAAGCAGACAGCCGCTTCCCTATGGTTGGGGTCAACTCGAAGAATGAGGTGGGTGTCATCGGCGTATGCATAAAATTGACAGCCATGGTTTTGTTTCAGGTCAGCCAGAGGATGAACATAGAGATTAAACGGGAGCAGTGATCTAGCCGAACGCTGCGGGACTCCGCACGACAGAGCCACAGGGGTCGACCTAAACGAGGGCAAGGACAAGGTCTGTGAATGGTCTGATAAACAGGATTTTAGCCACTCCAGTGTTGCATCAGTGATAACCGACCTCCACGAAGCGCTGACACAGAATAGTTTGGCCAATAGTGTCAAACGCAGCAGAGAGGTCCAGAAGAATGAGAAATCCCACCCCATCCTGGTCTCTGATTTCAGCCAGGTCGTCCTTTACTGACACAAATACAGCCTTCATCCCCATTAGGGGTCAGAACCCCAATTTATGAGAATGTAAGATTGCAGCTTCCTCAAAGAATGCGTGAAGCTGTGGTACAATAGCCTCCATTAACTTCATCAAGAATTTGAGGAGGCAAATAAGACGGAAGTTGGCTTGTAGTGAGGGATCGAGAGTAGACTTCTTAAAAAAAAAAGGTGTTACAAGGGCATGTTTTAGTGGAAGGAATTTTCCGAAGCATAAGAGATGAATTGACCGCTAGTGTTAGTAAGGGCTAAATCTCATGACTAATTTCCTTCAGAACTTCTAAAGGAATGGGATCTACAGGAGAGCAGGATTTCAATTGGAGAATAGTTTTGAGCAGCTGATCATTGGTGACGGGAGCAAAGGTCAAGTGGGTAGCTTGAGTGGCCAGAGGCCATGCAGGTGAGTATAAAATAGAAGATACAGGTGTCCCCTCAGTCTCCATGGTAATGTCTCTCCTGATGTTCTGAATCTTCTCCATGAAGAAGTGCGAGAGAGTATTGCACAGAATCTGAGGGGAGCTCTTTAGATGAGGTCGTTCTGGGAGAAGAAAGCTCTCTCACTAGTAGAAACAACTCTTTAGGCTGGTTCAGAGTTTGCAAGATCCTGGTAGAGAATGAAGCAGTTTTGGCTGCTTTGATATCAGGGTGGTAGCTTAAACGACATTCCTTCATCAAAACTTAAACCGGCAAATTCTCGCAGTGTGCCCCTCGTGCATTTCCCATCTGGAGCTCTGAGGTAAGGTTGCATGGCAAACAGCATCTTGTGCTGCTTTTGGGCGCCCATTTAGTCAGCTTTTAATATTGTAAAGTAAATAAAATGCCCCCAGGTGCTCTCGGCACCTTAACAAGCCCCGACCCACTTCCTGATTCTCCCGCCCGCCTCCCATCCCTCCGTGTCCCGTGATTGGCCAGTGTTTCTTGCACTGAACACGCCCCTCCTACACCTTGACCCGCCCACCTCCTGATTGGGCAACTGCTGTATTTAATAGTCCTTCCCAGGGCAGCCCTCTGCCTGGCAGCCCCTTTGGCTATGGGCCCCAAGGCAAAGGGCAGCTCCTAAAGAGGCAGCTCTAGAAAGCGTCAGCAGGTGTCCGTAGGAGATGCCACGGGGAAGCCAGTAGCCAGCTGTCAACCAGCACTTACCACCAAATAGAATTGTGAATGTCAGCATGTGACACACTTAGATGGAATTGTGAATGGTAGCATTTGCCACACTTCGATGGATTTGTGAACATTACCTTGGGTCGCATCTAGATACAAATGTGATTTTAGAATGTCCCACACTTATATGGAATTGTGATTGTTAGTATGTGCCACACTTACATGAAATCATGAGCATTAGCCCGAGTCACATCTTGATATAAATGTGAATGTTAGCATGTCCCAACATGTCCCAAACCTAGATAGAATTGTGAACAGTAGCACGTCCCACACCTAGATGGAATTGTAATTGGTAGCATGTGCCACACTTGGATAGAATTGTGAACAGTAGCATGCCCCACACTTAGAATTGTGAACAGTACCATGTCCCAGACTTAGATAGAATTGTGAATGGTAGCATGTCCCACACCTAGATGGAATTGTAATTTGTAGCATGTGCCACACTTAGATAGAATTGTGAATGATAGCATATCCCACACTTAGATCGAATTGTGAATGGTAGCATGTGCCACATTTAGATGGAATTGTGAATGTTAGCATATGCCGTACTTGGATGGAATCGTGAACGTTAGCCTGAGTCGCATCTAGATAGAATGGAATTGTCAGCATGTCCCACACTTAGATGGAATTGTGAATGGTAGCATGTGCCACACTTATATGGAATCATGACCATTAGCCTGCGTCGCATCTTGATAGAATTGTGCATGTTAGCATGTCCCACACTTAGATGGAATTGTGAATGGTAGCATGTACCACACTTATATGGAAGCATGACCATTAGCCTGCGTCGCATCTTGATAGAATTGTGCATGTTAGCTTGTCCCAGCATGTCCTACGCCTAGCTGGAATTGTTAATGGTAGCATGTGCCACACTTCTATGAATCCGTGAACATTATCCTTGGGTCGCATCTAGATAGAAATGTAATTGTGAGCATGTCCTACACCTAGATGAAATTGTGAATGTTGACATGTCCCACACTTGTATAGATCATGAGCATTGGCCTGCATCGCATCTGGATAGAAATGTGAATGTTAGCATGTCCCAACATAACCCACACCTAGACGAAAATGTGATTGACGGCATGCCCCGCGCTTGGATGGACTTGTGGATGAAGCCTCACTTAGATAAAGTTGCGAACATTGGCCTGAGCCGCATCTAGCAAATGTTAGCATGTCCTGCGCTTGGGTGGAGTTGTGAGCATTGGCTTGAATCGCAACTAGATAGAAATGCAAATGTAAATGTTAGCATGCCCCGCTCGTGTGTCACTGTGTACCCTACTTTCCTGTTCCCCATGCTGTTGCTATATATCCGTGTGCCCCCTCCTGTCACTTTGTGTCCGTGTGTCGCTGTGTTCCCTGCCTTGCTGTCCACGTGCCTGGTCTCGGGCGCTTTAAAGATAACCATCATATCACATCACTACACTTACTCTATTCTATACACCATCGCACAACTAGAGCACAGCTATACCCCTGATAAATTTGGCCTAGCTGTTCACATACGAATACTACCTATAACACCTCATCACCCTAATAAAATGCAGCTAACTGATGTAATTCCAGCCTAGTTGTTCACATAAGCGCCCCTCAGGCCTTACGCAGCCAGAACCCAGTCTGGGTGTCCACCCACCAGACTGAACACATCCAACTGATATCTTCGGCACCACACCTAACAATAGGATGCAGCTACCCATCCGGCAATTACATCAGCTGCACACATATCTTGTGCACCCACGCACCCTTCGACACTATTCTCTCTATACTGACCAGAACTGCGGTTCCCAAGGGCGTTCAACCTACGAGCGCTTTGAGGTCATACCAATGATATATAGAGCGGTATATAAATGGCAAGTAACATAACATAACTGTGATGCCGGAAATGCATCGGAGGGACAGGGCCCCTGTATCCTTGTCCTTTACTGCTTTTTATCGTGTGTTCTGTCGTGTTTTCCGCACAGGAGTTCATGTGGGACTCCTGGCGTTGCAGCTCTCTTTCTTTTGGTTTGGTGAACGGACCCGTGGGATACCCTTATGGCACCCATGGGTGGGGGTACAACCCTGTGCCCCTAGTGTATGTTTTTGGGCACCTGTGGGTGGCCCGCAGAGCAGGGTATGGGCTGGTGGCAGCTCCATGCTGAGTTCGACAGCTGCACAGAGAATACTCCATTTTGGGATACCCCGGCCCTGCCATTGGGATCAGTTGATTCCTGATGGAAAACAAGATGGCCCCGGTGGCCTCTTGCTTTCTATTACCCATTACCTTGTTTTCCCAAAGTCCTGGGAAGCCCTGACTCTGTCCCTTCCCCCTGACTGGCTGTTGGGTGTAAATGCCAAATATGGTGTTGTTGTGAAGGCCCGGCCAGACCAGCTGGAGCCTTCCCGGTGATGTATGTTGTGGCTACCTCCTGTGGGTGGGACCTGGGTGAATAGAGTGTGTGACGAATATGCATTCTGTGTTGTGGGTGTCTAGTATCTGGTGGTTGACACAATGACTGAGACAACCCTGCCCGAAACCGGTATGAATGCAGCTTGGAGTGTTGAATGGCTCGGTACTTGTCCCAATACACATAACTTGTTGTGAGTGTCTGGAGAGAAGTGAATGGCCTGAATACCTTGTGTGCCTGATTGGCTGCCTGCCTGCATAAATGCCCGTAGTCGTGATTGGATGCTTGAATGTGACCCAGTGGAATGAATGGGAGATCAACAGTATATCTGGGGACCTCTCACTGCTAGGAATTGTGTTCAGAAGCTGAAGTCCACTACGACGAATAACTGGAGTAACTGACGCTTGACCTTGAAACCCCCACTGGTCGAGAAGGAGTGCTGTGGCTCTCCCTCGCAATCTGAAGGCTGCTGTGTTTCCAAGGACTGACCCAGAGAGGACCTGGTAAGGCGCCCTGTTCCCGAGCTACGAGGGACCATCGTGCACAGCTGATCTTTGCCAACGCTCCCTGGTAGACAGACCTTCGACAGGCTGCCGACCCGATACGGGGACTGCTGCGGAACTGCACTCGGACTGTTGTCCGCCACTGTCGACGACCGCCGTCGCCGACCGGAGCCGCCGTGCTCCCGTTTGCCTAAGAACTTCAATTGATCATCGGATGCTCTCGTCTGCATCGTCACCCGCTTGTCTCCTGCTGGAGAAGGCCTGACCGTCGACGCACCGAGGAGCATGCACCAGTGGGTTTCCCACCACCTAAGGACCACAGAGACGCCGACGACTCGACGCCCTTGCTTGGCCACAGTTCTTCAACATCTCTTTGTGGTCCAGAACTATCGTCACCGAGGTGCCCCGCACGCCTCTTCCTTGCAGGACGCCAACGCTCTGTCGTCGACGAGCACCGCTAGGAACGAAGCTGACACTTCCCTGCCATAGTTCACCCTGTTCACTGTCGGACGTTCAACGACCCGTGACTCCCGCCTTAAAGGGAGGGCACTCAAGAAGGGCCGTCGATTCCCCGACACCGAACGCCAAGTTCCCCGACACCTCTCGACGAACCGTGGCTCCCGCCTGAAAGGGAGGCACTCAAGAAGGATCGGTCGACGCATCGTCGGAGAACTCTACTCCACCAGGTACATTGGGGGGGGGGTAAAACCTTAATGGGAAGAAGTAAGACTATCGAACATTATATGGACTGGGCTTGTGCTATATATCTTTATTTACAGGTTGCCCAGGTGGAGGGATCTCCACACAGAACTGTGCCTAGGGCTAGGGGTCAGCATTCTGCCTATTGTTTCAACCATCTTACGTTCCTGCCTATCTCTATTGCTGGTTTCCTCGTTATTAATCTGTGTGACATTTTAACCGTACAGTTGACGCACTTTAATGAGATTTGATAACATTGGTGGTACCACTTTAGAATTGTATATATTTATCATTATTGACTTCCGAGTACAAAGTGCGTTATTGTGATCGTGTACATACCTTTGAATATTATATAAAGACTGTGTTTTCAGTAATACAGTGTGTGGACATTCCTTTGTGGGGGTTCGGGGACTACACTGTACTTAAGAACCAGCCTTCATCACCTTCTGAGAAGCTAGGCCTTGATTGCTCGACCACGTACCAATAATAGAGAATCTTGGCTGGGGTCCGCTGTGCCTCTCCTGTACCATATAGAGAGCGGAAGTACAGACAACCCCTACCAGTCTTTTACATTAACGTATAAAAGTCTAGAAGAGCGTGGGGAGTCCGTAATCCAGGGAGTAAATATTTGTTTGTCTGGAACTACCTACATTAAGGGGAGCCAGACTTGGAGCTGCCTCAATACAATCTTCTAAAATGGTCAAATAGTCAAGATCAGGATTAGACACAGCTGCATGGAAATGGGATTGGATACGTAAGCGAGTGCCCTGGAATCCGCTTTCTGCCAAGAGCACTTAGGAATGTTGGGCCGGCAATCCAGAGGAACTGGCAAAGATAAAAACATTGTAAAAGGCACTAAAAAGTGGTCAGACCATACCACCTGGCATACACAGTAACTGCATTTTCTACAGCAATAATAAGGTCAAGAGAATGGTCTTTAATGTGAGTGGGGCCATTGACAAATTGAACCGCTGTTGCTCTGCCAATATATCAACTAATCAATGGCCATGGAGATCAGAAGGATCATCAGGCCAAAGATTACAATCCCCCATAATGTAAAGGGAGGGGATACTTCAGACGTAAATCCCCAATACAGTCCGCAAATACATCTACAAACAGGTGGTCAGAGCGAAGAGGCGGTATATAATTAAAACATACAAAGTCTGTGTACGGCCGATGTAGACGCTAATAAGCAAGCATTCTGTCCCCAAACAGGGAGCGATGTCCATGTGGGAGTATTGTAAGTAACGATTGTATAGAAGCGCCGCTCCACCATCAGGGTGGGTTGCTATTCTATCAACTTGAATAATCGCGTAGTCGGCCGGAAGAGCTTCAATCGGATTGGGAGCAGAGCTGTCCAAAATCCATGTTTTGGTAATACAAACTAGATCGGGGTCATGGGTGAGCAGTAGATCAATCGTGTCAAGTCGGTGGCTAACTAAGGACCGAGTATTGATTAAAAACCCATATAGTGCCTGAGGGAGTTTAGGAGTGATTGAAACTGGATGGTTAGCAGTCCAATATATTGGCCACACTGTACTGGGAGGGGCCATGGAACAATGTATAGTACGTGTATAATGGCAAGAATCCAACATACCTGCAAGATATAGATCATCAGTAGCCTGGGTGTCAGGGCTTTGTGCCCAGAGTCCAAATGGGACTATCCTACCTTTTTAAACCTAGGACAGAGGAAATTCTATAAATGCGCATGTATTGAGAAAGGGCTTAAACCAACATCCTTGCGGTATGAAAACATTTGGAAATTGCTAAAAACAGCAACACTTGGGCATTTGTCTGAAACCACAAGAACAGAACGCCATTGCCACATTGGCCTGGGACTAAATGCATCTCAGCAATCTTCTGAAAAATTAAATTAAAGGCCATGCTTTATAGGAGCTTTGTGTACACAACAATCACATTAAGTTGGTTAACCTTTAAACATTTGTTTTACAGATCCAGATTATGATTCAAAATATATCTAATGTGTTGTTGGCATTTCTATTGGATTAATGACTCAATAGACGAATAAGCTTCTTAGTCGCAATTTCGTTTGGTAAGCTCTGTATGCTTTTGATATAATGAATCTTGTGAAACCACATTTTATGTGGTTATAAGAAGACCGCAGTCATTTTCTAAAACACTAATCTTTTTTCCAACTCTATAATGAGAATTAATGGAGCACAAGTCATTTAGTTTGTTTCGTTATTCACAAATGATTAAGGTGTTAGTATGAAATACATTTGATTACTTAAAAGCTTGTAATGAGGTTTTCTAGTAGAACAGAGTAACTTCAATTTAGAACAGTACGTATAAACAATTTGGTGTCATGCAGCGAGAGGTTAGTAACCGGATTTATATAGTATGACACCTTCTAGATTAACACAGAGCAACAAAAATAAATTAAGGAACTTTTAGTAAGACGTTGCAGAGTCCTGTAAGAAACCTGAAGGCGTTCTCACTTCTAGACCCTAGGGATTCTTTGTTCAGGTGGCCAGGGCACGGCCATCGTCTTTGGAACCAGACCCTGGGGGTGAACCAGTGCGGGAGGATCACCTGGGCAGGGGGTCATTGGGCACTGCTGGAGGAATGCCCTCAGGATAGAAACTGGATTCCTCCCTTTACGACACACCCCTAACCAACACTTCCTCCACCCTTATAGGTTGTTGTAGGTCCCGCCCCGTTACCCCTCCCCAATTCCAAAAGGTACCCACATAAAGGGGAGGCGTAGGAGAATAAATAGAACATGCTATATTTCACAAAAATAAAATTGTTCCCCTTCTTCTGACAATATTCTTCTTTCTTTTTCAAACACCACTCAAAAAAACTACAACTGCCACAATTCCTACTTCCACTCTAGAAATCCCATTTCTATTATAGAATACCAAAACATTAAGAAGATGAGGAGGAAAAAGGGAGCTATGAAGATTAAACATAAGAACCAATGCACTAGAGATTCCTATGGGAAGTCACCATTTTGTCCTGTAATGAGGCAGACAAGGTCAGGCCTCCCTTAACAATCATTCCCACCTGAAACCCGTTGAGCCTCCCAGAAAGTATAAAAGACAGAGCACACAGGCACACTCTGAGGGAGCTGGGGATGCTGGATGGAGCACAGGGGCCAGGAGGAAAATTTGAGCTGGAGAGACCCTGCAAGGCCTGGAGGACCAAAGACTGCATAATTGCTGGGCCTGTGAGTACAGGGGAGGCTGTATTATGGCGAGGGAGTGCCAACTCCAGGGAGCCAAAACCAGGGGCATCTGGGGGTTTCCTGGCAGTGCCCATACCAGAGCTCCTCCCCTGGGCAAAGCAGGAGAGCCCATGCCTTTGATGGGAAGGTGGTAGGACCCTGATCTCAACAAATATCCCCTTGAACTCCTGCAGCTCCCAAAATGCAGGAATGCTGTTTTTGTGGAGATAGCGAAGTGGGAGCGAGAAAAAGGAAAAGTTAATTCTGGGATTTGAAGTTCAAAGACATTACATCTTGCAAATTGAGAGGGGTCCGAGCCCGGCTGAGGGAGACCCGTGTGTGAATTTTGAGAAGGGTGTCGGAGCCCGACTGAGGGAGACCCCTTGAGAGGACAAGAAAGGAATTTACAAAAGCCGGTGAGTTGGCGAGCAACATGAAAGACCGTTATGTGTTAAGCAAAGATTGAAGTTGCAACATTATATCGCACAATTGAAGGCTGCATGTGTGTGGAGGAGACACGAAGAAAGGCGGACCTGTGAATGAACTTTAAAGTAAGGATAGCTGTGAAACCAGTGATACTGAGTAACAGAGTGGTCCGGCGAAAGGAAGTAGCTCATTCGAAAGTCTCTGTGAAAGGTGAAATGTTTTTGTCGATGAATGAACTATAAAAGTGACATGATAACTTTTGTGCTTATAACATTGAACTACCCAGACCAAGAAGCACTGGAACAAATAACACAAAAGTGTGAGCAGAAGGGAAAGTCGAAGTGGTCCTGCGGAGGTCTGTAGTAAAAGCCATGCACATTCGAAAGTCTTTGACATAAGGAAACGGTCCGAGCCCGACTGAGGCAGACCGGTAATGTCAAAAAATAGGGAAAGGGAACCCCTAAATGATGTGAATAAAGATTGGGAAAGGGAGCCTCTACAAGTGTTTTTGAACTTTTGCTTTGAAAGGTCTGTACCCGACTGAGAGAGACTGACGTGAACTTTTGCTTTCAGAGTTCTGAGCACGGTAGTCGGGGACCGGCATGACCTTTTTGTTGAACTGTGTTTTGAAAGCTGGAAAGAGAGACTTTGATGTGGAAGGCCAGGCGGGCCTAGATCCACGTCTTGAACTGCCTTTGTTTTAAGAACCTGAGCCAGAGTGTGTCATCCTATCTACGGGGACCGCCTTACCCCATGCTGTCCAACGTGGGGAGGAGAGATGACTCAGCCATCTTGGTCCTTTATGTTGGAATACTGTTTTTCCTTTTCATACACCTTTTCCCATGCACCTATTTATTGTAATAGTATAAGGTCAGGCAGTAGGCTTGATAGTATAGGCCATTTTGTTTTGAGTGACACAACTAGGAATGTTTTATTTATTATTTGATGGTAGTGCGTGCCCCCATCTTTTGAGATGGGGCCAGACAGGAGTTTGTCCAACCCTTTTTCTCAATAAACACCCTTGAACAGTATACATCTCTTGTGTCTGTCTTCAATTGTGATACCATGCCTTTCTTACGCTCCTCTTATAATCATCAAGCGCTCAAGAACAATCGGACAGTTATGGATAGGACACTAAACTATTGCGAGTAATTGGTTATTTGAACATAGTGATTTGCGGATATGGTGAGATACTTTTCATCAATTTAGCTTGCTCCCATTTCAGCAATATTTTTGTTCACGGAGGCCACATGAAGAAAACAAATTCTGTAGTTATTGGGGTCAAAACAAGATGCACCCAGAATGCTTTCAACAAAGCATGATCTTACTCCATTAACATATGACTTAGTTTTGAGCTAAGGAGCACCATTAGCAATAATTTCCTAGGTTGCTCTCAAATTGTCATACATGCATTTTGTTTGATTTGTATGGTATGAACTCTGTGTTTTCCTTTCTTATGTTTTCTCCTTTCTCTTATTTCTTTCACTTTGTATTTTTCTTCAACCCCGTGATGTATGATAGTTTGTGGACTCATTTATGTCCACAATCTCATAATATGGACTATTTGCTTTGTTGATACACCATTATTTTGTTAATCGTGGTAAAATTTACGATCAATTGCTATTTTTTGTCTACTAACTACTGTTGTCATTTCAAAAATATGCATTTGGAAAACTGAATAGCTAGTCAGAAGTAGCATGACGTTGCTTTGATAAATTCTTGAAGGCTGAAACACTTGTTGGTTCGGCACCGATAGATCAATCTCTGTTAGTGCTTCTTATGTGCAAGAACCTCCCCAAAATGTTGTAAAAATCAGTTATAATAAATGAATATACATTTTTGCTTTGCAATACATTTATATTTACCAAACCTATTGAGTACAGTGTCATAAATCACTCTCAGATGGTGAGTGATTTTTGAGAGGCTCTTTATTCACAGGCCTGCCGGGACGCATTCAAAGCCTCCACTTGCCATCAACAGTTTTCTCTTCGATCTCCTGAGCCTTCCAGGTTTCATGAGTGAAGGCTCGGGAGATGGAACGTAACACATCCCCCCCATTTACAATGACATATAAACACATTAATACTTTAACAACAAGGAAATTATGAGGTTTTAGAACTTGGAAAATGGAGGAACATAATATCTAAACCTATGCCTGTTGAGGAGCCTGAGTACCTATAGAAAGAGGATATCCTACAAGAATGATAATGAGTATGCTGATTGTCGTAAAACTGACCGATTATTCACGCACAATATCCTGCAACCCCTTGGGTTCCCGTCTCAATCTCTGAGACAATAACTCCACATCACCAGAATCGGTGTCCCTTGACACCCTGCTGAGACCATTCTCACATTTAGCCACATCACCAGAATCAGTGTCCCTTGACACCCTGCTGAGACCCTTCTCACATTTAGCCAGTTTACACATAGACCACACATCCACTCCTACTATCACCACACCATTCCTTACAGCAGAAATTCTCTTTGGACCAATACATTTACACTCTATGCATTTGTGGGTGAACCTTGGATTCTGTATAAATACCCACTCTCCTACTTTCCATTCTTGTTCCTTCACTCCTTTTTTCTCCTCAATCATTTCCTTGGCATTTCTTTGACTCTGTTTTATGAGATCCATTATGCCTTTCCTGTCCACAACCACTGAACTCGCCAGTCCTAACCACCCTGGGCACAATTTTGTACCTGGCTCTCTCCCTTTTGATGAAACAAATAGCAATATTTTTGTCACTGAATGTGGTGTGGTGAGGTAACTCCACATCATGTGGTTTGAAACCTCTTTCCATGCCAACCCCGATTTCATTGCTAACTGAATACCACCTCTATTAGTCCTTTCTATCATTGCATAAGCCCTTGGGTGATATAAAGCTGTGCGGGTATGGTTAATGGCATAACTGTATAGAAACTCGTTCTTGAATTCCGAACAAAATTGTACACCATTGTCAATGACTATTTATGTGGGTAAACCTTCCCTCAAGAAAATCCTCTGTAGAAATTCCACTAATTCTCTTGCTGTCACTTCCCTAACAGCACACCATTCCACACATTTGGTGTGGAAATCTATAAGAACGAACACCAATTTCAACCCTTCACCTAACTCCTGCACAGGGCCCATTATGTCAATTGCCACTTTCTTCCAAGGTTGATCTGGAACAAAATTTGAAATAAGTGGAGTTTCACGTACAACCTTGGTCTTATCACTTAAACAACAAGATGTACAATTCCTGACATAGCCTTCTGCTAAACTATCCATTCCCGCCCACAAAAAACTATGTTTTAATTTCTTTTTGGTGCCACTCATGCCTAAATGTCCCTGATGAGGTATTTTCGCTAATTAAGCTCTAAGTTTCTCCAGAGGAACAATACTCAACCCTCTTCTGAGCCTCCCATCAATGACACTCAATTCATTTTTAACTTCCCACCAAACCTCATAGCCTGGCACCAACACCACCTTTTTTGGCTTGTTGGGTGTCCTGACCCACGTTTTAGCTATCATGCTGCAACATTAGGTGCTGTGGGCTTAGAAAATCCAAGATGGCCAAAAAGCCCACATGTACGCCAGAATAGGAAAACTGTGCAGTACTGGCATGGAAAACATCATGATGGCCAGAACTTCCCAGAAAATGCACAGGGAAATGCATGAAGAATAGGCTGCCACCCATTTTTGCCTATGTTGTGAGCACAGGAGGGCACTGCCTAAAACCACCATTGGGCTACCCACACAGTAGCCTGAAACCATTGGGAATGGCAATGCTGATTGCCAAAAGCAACCTAGAACTGTGGGGAATTCATTTTCTTAAATCCCAAAAATGGTTGCATTACCAGTAATCACCACTATCAGAAAGCCGGCGTTTTAAAACCACCAGACTTTTGTGTAAAACTGAACAAATGAAACAAAACCAGACCAAGGAAAGACTTGCTAAGAGGTGGATACAATGTAAAACTATATTCTGAAATGACTTGAAGGAAGTAATTATTTAATGTGTATGTAAAAATCGTAAGTGATTTAAACTGGGAACAAAAAAATTGACATGTAGCTAAAAACTGGCTTAAAGAGATTCCAATTCTGCCTGACATCTACCCCCACAGGAGTTAAAACCTGCTCAGCCACTCTTCCCCTTGCCAAAAGGAGTTGTCACCTCTCTGATTAGATTAGGGGTGGAGCAGCTACAGGGACTTGAACAAAGGCCTGTCCTGGACTCAGGCAAATGTTATATTGGGGGCGTTGTAAAAGTGGCTTCCTCTTGGCAGAAACGGGGAGGGGCAGCCCCTTTGAGGACAGGCTGAGCTTAAAGAAAGTGGATAGACTGGTTTCTCCACCATGTGACCTGGGAAGACACACCCCTGTTGGCCAGAATATGAATTTAAGAAAGATGTATAACTCATGGTGCGGACTTGTCAAAATTATCTAAATGATACCATAATTCTTGTGATTTTTCTGCCCACATTTTAAGAGATTTTAGGACCCGGTGGTATGATCTGGGGGGTTACGAGCGGAAAAGAGGTTGTCACTCCAAATGTCTGCATGTTAAAAATCTGACACTTCATCAATTAATGTCCATACTCCTTGCGCACATGTGTATAAATTTGGGTAAATGTCCGATATTGCAAAACCAGTTAGAAAGCGCAAAATGTTGCCATTTCTGAATGCAAGCCCCCAGGAAGAGCAGAGTTTGAACAGAGTATACCTCATGTGATATGTGATGGGTGCATGTAATTTTAAACAACTGTGTATCTGTGCAATATGTATTTGAATCAAATATAGATTTGTGGGCAAACTGACCAGGGGAGGATCCTCTGACCCATAAAACCTACAGCATCACTCTGACTCACATTTCCTTCCCCCAATCATGGGAGAGGGGATAATTGGGCCAATGACAAGTAGAGAGGGGCAGGCTTAGCCAGGCCCAAGCACACATACATTTTCAAAACACATAAAAAGAGACTGCTGGGACAGGTAGGGACTTCATTTTCCATTTTCTTGCGGGAAGCTTTGCCGGATCACACAACATCCAGAAGATACCAGTTCCAGACTGACACCAGCTACATATTCCAGGACCAGAACTTTACTTCAGAACTTAAAATCAGAGGCCTAAAACCACAAGCTGAGTTCTCTGCAGCAGGCCTCAAATCATTGCAAGCTACTCACAGCCGGGCAAGCTGCTTGAATCCCTTGCCAAGAACTTTTGCCAGGACCAGTGTAGAGATCCAGGAGCCGTGCAGAGACCGCTGTATCCGGACAGACCAGACCAGAGATCCAGAGTGACCCAGACCGCTGTGAGCAGAACCAGAAAGCTGACCCAGATCACTGTGAAGTGCCGAGACCAGAACCGGAGTCCAGTCCAAAACCTGACCAGATCCGTGGCGAGGCCTATTTCAAAAATATATTGTGAGTACCTAGCAGAACTGTGCAGAACCAATCTCTTAGTTAAAATAATCTAATCCAAACTATTTTAACCTAACCAGAACTGCCTCCTAGAAGTTGTCACTTGTCATTTTGTAAAGCTGCACCACTGTCATTTGTCAATTCTGCAGCTGCAAAGCTGTCACCTGTCATTTTGAGTTTACTTAAAATCTGAAAAACTACCTTTATTTAATCGTCCGTATCTCTGGAACTGTTTGGGCTACGAACTTGGTTTAACTTTCCTCTGAAAGCTTAGAATCTCAGTGTTTCAACAAGCCTAGAACTCCTTATACTTATGCCGTAATCACGATTCACGCACTCGCGAATTTTACCGCGATTTGCGATTTGGTTAAAAATCCAGCCACGTGTAACCATCAGCAGTCATTTCTTTCCTTGCTAAAAATTTGTTTGCCTCTTAATCACCATCTCTGAATCATTGCTAAAGTGAGCCTGAACTCATCCCAAGTATCTCTCACTCACCCTGAACCTCCTAAAGGGAATTAAAAGCATTTTCAGCATATTTCTCACTTAGTTGCCACCACATTCAAAGCACTTGGGCCTGTGTTTTAAAACTCATACCGGTTTTCTCTAAGCTTGCTGGGGGGAACTGAATTTCATATTGTATTTGATTGCATTCCTGAGAACTGTGTGCTCCTCTTTCCATCTACTTCCATGTCTTACATTGCATAGGGGAGGAGGGTGAATTGCCAGAGAAAAAGTGATTATATTATCTTTTGCTAAAATCATCTCAAGTATTTCTGTACTGCATTTTATTCCTCATTGCTTTTCCCTGGAAATCATAAAAGTAGTTTTGCTACTTTATCCATCCTATACTAACTCCTCATTGATTGTAAAGAAGTGTGCTAGTGCCAGATTACCCATTGTTGATCAACATCATATGTCTAAGTGTACTATCAGATATTAATTTATTATAAAGTGTGATATATATATTGTTTAAATTCTCAAATAAACCTTTTAAACTTGCAAAACAGAACTACTTCTTGGCTCAGTGGGGTCAGGGGGATTCTAAGAGAGGGGTGTTATATCGGGGTAGTCACCCAGAACTCATGAACTGGACATAAAGATATATCAATAAGGGTTTCCATTCAGTATCCCAGAATAGGAATTGACTTAGCTGTAGTGTTGAATTGAATCTTCTTACAGGCTGAACCGGGTACACCAGCTACCAGGTGGGACAGATGGAAAAAACTATTACACACTTACCTATTGGCAATAGGTGGAGACAAATATGCACCTGCCTGGAAACTAGCTGTTCTTTATTCACGGGCCTGCGAGCCTCCACTCGCCATCAAACGTTTTTCATCTAATGCTGCTGGCATCAGTGACAGGTAATCTATGTTGCGTTTCCCTGGCAGATAAACTTTGGAATCATAACCTTGCAATCCTAAGTACCATATGCTAATTCTTGGTGAGCCTGCAGCCCAGTTTCCACATTCAAACATTTGAGCTAAAGGCTTTTGATCCGATCTGACAATGAATTCCTTGCCCCACAAAAAGTACTTGAAATTGATTATTGTATTGCCCACAACACCGCCAAAGCTTCTCTTTCGATGACAGAATCATTTCTTTCAGCTCCCTTCAATGTCCTTGACAGTATTTCGCGTTCTTCCTTGTTTCTGTCATACTGAGTGAGAAATGCTCCCAGTCCCAATACACTCTCATCCACTGTTAGAACACATCTATCTTTTGGGGAAAATCTCGCTATCGAAGGTGCCTTCACAATGTCTTCCTTTATTTTTTGAATTGCCTCCTCACGTTCCTTTAACCACTCAAATTTGACACCTTTCTTGAGGAAAGATCTTAGGAGTGTGGATATGACTGCAAAGTTCTTTACAAATTTATGGTATTATTCCGCCAAACCCCAAAATTATCTTAGTTGGTCCTTGTCAGTGGGATTGGGAGCTTTATCAATGGCTTCTACCAGACTCAGTTTTGGGCTGATGCCACTACCCGACACACTGTATCCCAAATAGTCGACACTCTCCACAGCTATTTTGCACTTCTTCCTTTGCACCGTCAAACCTGCTGCCTTCAATCCTTTCAAGACCAATCTTAAGAGTTCATCATGCCTCTCTGGTGACTCTGCGTGAACTAGTATGTCATCTTGAAACACAATTATGTGTCATGAACTTCAGATCACACCCCTTTTGGACCTCCTGGTCCTTGTCTCAACGGGGCTTACATTCCGTACTACTTCCAACATGGCCGTCCAGAGCTGAAGCCCTTGCTCGCTCCATGCGCTGAACGCGGCGTGATCTATTTATAGACCACGCCTTCCGCGTCTCCGCGCGTCTCAATGCTATTGCAAAGTAGCCTCAGACGTGTGTTCGTAGCTCGCGGTATTGTTTCCTTTGTCCCAGTGCTATTACCCACTCCTGACCCTTTCCCCCTTCCTGATTCCGAGCCTTACTAGCATTTCCCAGACTCCGGATTCCTGGACTCCGCGTTCCCGGAACTAAACGCAACCTGGAACCAGACGAGACTCGAGCAGCACTGTTCAAGACCAGGAGCGTTCGCAAGAAGGCAGCGATCAAAGACACCGGCAAACAATGGACCCAGGTGAGAAGGGGGGAACTCCTTGACAGTTTGAGACGCCACCGATCGAACCTAAAAACGAGATGGAAGCCGCCGTGCAGGACCTGATGCGACGCATGCAAGAATTATCAACTGAGGTCCAAAATCTTAAGGCGGAAAACTCTGCGCTCAAACAATTGGTCTTATCCCGGGATTCTGCCACAAAGGAGGGTGTACTGTTGGGCGGTATTGTTGACAAGTATGATGGTTCGGCAAAAACACTTAGCGGATTCCTGGATTCATGCCTGGTCCACTTTACCTTTAAGCCTTATTATTTCTCGACTCCTAGGGCTAAGGTAGGTTTCATCATATCCCACCTTTCCGGCAAAGCCTTAACTTGGGCAACACTCTTTAACTCCGTTGATGCCCTCCTAGATGACTATGATGGGTTCATACAGGCCCTTAGAAGGATGTTTGACCGTCCAGAGCAGGTCTATACTGCCCATGAACGTTTGCTGGATTTTCAACAGGGCTCCCAAGATATGCTCACTTATGTGACCAGATTTAAACAATTGGCTAAGGAAGCAGACTGGTCCTCTGAGGCTAGTTTTACCCTGTTCAGGAGAGGCCTGAACGATGCGATCAAGGATGAACTGGCCAGGGTGGCTCGACCAAATTCATTCCAAGCACTAATGGACCTTGCCATGGAAATAGACTTTCGCATCCAGGAAAGGAAGGCTGAAAAGAAGAAATCAAGGGGCAACCCACCCAAGACGTCCTTTGAGAGCACATTCAGAACAGACGCAAACCCAAGCCCAGCCCCAGAACCCATGCAAATTGGAGCCTTTCGTGGACCCATATCACCTCAAGAAAGGTTGAGAAGGATTCATACGGGTTTGTGTATGTATTGTGCTTCAGACAAACATTTGGTCAGGGAATGTCCTCTGGCACCTCCTCGGCGTTCGGGAAACGCCAGCTCCCGATCTTAAATGGAGCAGAGATTCGGGAGAGAGATGTTTGCTCCATATCAATTCCATCCTTGAACTCTCCTGGACAAAACAAACTGGTCATTCTCCAGGCATTTCTTTCACCCTCGAAGAGTAAGATCTGTCCCATTCTGGCCTTGGTTGACTACAGAGCTATGGGAATCTTCATAGATCAGGAATGGGTTGTCAGTCATCAAATCCCATATGAGGCACGAAGCACCATGCAGCCTGTGGAAGCCATCGATGGAAGATCCCTTAGTTCAGGGCCCATAAGCCTACAGACCAAGGAAATCCAGCTCTCAATAAACCACCATCAAGAGCTAATCAGATTCGATATCATTAAGTCCGCCCACTACCCCATGGTATTGGGTATGCCCTGGTTACAAAAACACAATCTGTATATAAACTGGACAGCAGGGTCACTATTCCTAGGCTCAGAGTTTTGTATGTCTCATTGTCTATCCCTGGAACCTCCTTTAACACCCCCTGAGGAACCACCTAAGGAGCAAGAACTTCCACTCATGGTTTCCAATATAATACAGGTTCTGGAGGCCTACCAAGGATTCGCCGATGTATTTTCAACTGCCATAGTCCAGGCCTTACCTCCACACAGACCCGAAAACTGCGCAATTGAAACGGAACCCTCGGCAGTGATCCCTTTCGGTAGGATGTTTCTCCTTTCCGAACCCGAAAAAAAGGCCCTCAAAGAATATCTGGATACAAACCTTGAAAACGGTACCATAAGACCTTCAAAATCACCAGCAGACGCATCGTTCTTTGTTCCTAAGAAAGATACCCAACAACTCAGACCTTGCCTCGATTATCGTGGCCTAAATCAGTGCACTCTTAAGGACCGATACCCACTACTCTTGATATCGGATGTCCTGGAAGCCATGAGAGGTGCAGTAATATTCACCAAATTGGATCTCAGGGGTGCCTACCATTTGATCCGTATCCGGGAAGGAGACGAGTGGAAGACCGCCTTTAGAACACCCTTTGGCCATTACGAGTACCTGGTCATGCCCTTTGGACTAGCTAACGCCCCAGCAGTATTCCAATGTTTTATGGATAGGGTGTTCTCTGACATGTTGTTTCTCTTCGTCATTGTCTATCTGGACGACATATTGATTTTACCCAAGGATCCTCTGAAGCATGAAGGACATGTAAAGGCAGTTCTACAAAGACTCTGGGAACATCACCTCTTAGCCAAGACTGAAAAATGTTTGTTTCACGTTACCTCTGTGCACTATCTGGGCTTTATCCTTAGTCCAGAGGGGATTGGCATGGATCCTTCAAAAGTAAAGGCCATTCTCGCATGGCCTACTACCATGTCCGTGAAACAAGTCCAATCCTTCCTAGGACTAGCCAATTTCTGTCATGATGCCTACCCCCGGAGCACCAGGCCAGGCCCAGCACCCCCGGAAGCAGGGATCATGCCCTCGGGTAAAAGCCCAGCGGCCCCTTATAGGGGCTCATGTTGGACATCAGTCCTGGCGCCATAGGCGCCAGGCTCATAAAGGGAGGTGTTTTGTGCACTTACCTGATGCAGACCATGCTGCACGCTTCAGGCCTCCCTGAGACCTGAAAGGGACTATTTTTTCATAGGGACTATTTTTTCACTTGGGCGTGGCCAGGGAAGGATACATACCTAGTTGGAGAAGGATACATACCTGGGACTTCTTTGGAGGCTATTTAAGCCACGCCCAGACAGCAGCTCATGCTTCGCGTTGTTCTGCTTCCTGCAGCTTAACGCTCACCGTGTCTGCTCCTGCTCCTGGACTCCAGCCACGCCCGCCTCGAACCTGGAAGACCTGCAATGAAGGAAGAGAAGAGAAAGGTGAAAACCAAAGACTATTTCAAACTTCTTACCTGCATCCGGAATCTTCTCGCCAGCATCCCTAAAGAAAGACTTCCATTTAAAAGCATTGCGTTGCTCACTGCAGCGCCACGCTTCACTCACCTGTCCTCGAGACATCTCCCGACTCCATCGCGGCTGTCAGCATCGGACACCACATCTCTGCACCTAGGGGAGAGAGGAAGAAACAAAAGGTGAGCAGAAGGAACACAGAAGGAAAGCCTGATTAACAGCCATAATACTTACCGGCTTTTCTTCCACATTTCGGGTCGGCGCCGCCCCGTTGGCAGGTACCGTACCCCGGCCCCTATGGGGAAAGGACAAGAGACATTTCTGGGGAATGATAAGGACATTTAGAGGGATCGCCCTCATCACTACTCACCTCGGCAGTTTAACCCCTCGACGCATCGCCTTCATTCTGCACCTGAAATAAAGGACAGATCACAGGTTAGAAAGACAACATAAAGGGGGCCTCACTTGAACTTTGAACTTTCATACTTGGGGCGCATCGCTCAGGAAAGTCAAGTGGATTTTGCGAGCGCCATTCTGAAAACCAGTGAAGTAACTGGACGAACGCGCGCCCCTGCACCAGAAGCAGGATGCAGAGTTCATCCTTCCAAACCATAAGGTGAGCTGAAACCGGGGTTTGGAGGAAGTTAGAGAGGAACCAAGGGGACAAGGGGGGAGCTAGCACACTATTCTGCAGACTGTTAGCCCCTTTCTCATCTGCAGAAGGATATTCCTACGGGCCAGGCAAGCACGATTTGGAGGTCCTGTCCAATCGGTGTGCCGGGTCCTGCGCATCACGCTAGAAGAGGCCACAGCAATCCAGACTAGACCAGCGCCCCCGTGGGAACCAGGTGAGCGTTACAATTTCTACCGAAAGTTCATAGCCACCTTTTCCGAGATTGTACAAACTATAGTAGCTCTGCTAAAGAAGGATACCCCTTTTGTCTGGTCAACATTACAAGAAACTGCATTCCAGCGTTTGAAGACCGAGTTTACACAAGCTCCTATTTTGGCTCAACCCGATACAAGTCGACCCTTTTTAGTGGAAACGGATGCCTCTAATTACGCTATAGGAGCAGGAGCAGTGTTGAAGCAGAAAATGGAGGACGACTTGGAACACCCCGTTGCTTATCTTTCAAGAACTCCGAGTGAAACACACTACTCCGTCCTGGAAAAGGAACTGTCAGCCATTCGCCAAGCCTTCACTGAATGGCGACACCTACTTCTGGGAGCTAGACATCCTGTCCAAGTCCGTACTGATCACCGAAACCTTCAGATTCTACAGTCACTGGAGTGCAGGAACAGTCGTCAGGCACGTTGGGCCTACTTTTTTGCCCAGTATCAGTTCCACGTCACTCATGTCCCTGGATCACTGAACCTGATCACTGACGCCTTGTCTCGCCGTCCTGACTACGTGACCACTGAAGATAAGGCATATCCTAAAATGTTTTCTCCCACGATCTTCGTAGCCCAAGCAGTTATTCTCCTGGAAGAAGTCCGATTGCAAACCCAATCCTCGGAAATATGGAAGGACATTTCGAGACGAAATCAGTGGAAATAAAGAGCCAAGGAAGGCTACTTATTCAAGGACAATGCACTGCTCATTCCTACACGGAAGTTACAGCAGAAAATAATAAACCTTTGTCATGACACACTCCATTCCAGGCACCGAGGTATCACCAACACCCTCCGTCTTATACAGAGACAGTTCTGGTGGCCTAAAATGAAGTCTGACGTACAGCAATACATCCAGGCTTGTATAACCTGTGCCCAAAATAAACATAACAAAAGACCGGCGGGTCTTCTTCTGCAGCCCACTCTACCCACTAAACCATGAGAAATCATCGCTACAGATTTCATAGTGGAGTTACCACCTTCCCGAGGATATACTACCATCATGGTCACCATAGATTTGTTCACCCATATGGCCCATTTTACGCCACTGATGAAACTACCCTCCTCTTCAGAGCTAGCTGGAATATTTCTGGAACACATATTCCGACTAAATGGACTTCCTTCCAAGATCATATCTGACCGGGGTCCCCAATACATTTCACAATTCTGGAAACACCCCTGTCGGATTTTAGGAATCCAACGTGCCCTCTCTTCAGGATATCATCCCCAAACCAACAGAGCCACAGACCGTGCAAATCAGACCCTGGAACAATATCTCCGATGTTTCGCCACCAAGGTCCAGGATGACTGGTCTCTCCTGATACCCGTTGCAGAATTCGCTTACAACAACTCCGAACACTCAGCGCTACAGACCAGCCCTTTTTATTGTAGTCAAGGGTTCCATCCATCGGTTTTACCCTCGGTTCTTCCTTACCCTACACCAGTACCTACTGTTGACTCCTGGATCAAAACTCTTATCAACATTCACCGGGAGGCTAAAGAACACTTAGAGAAAGCCAGATTACAGACCAAGAGGTATGTGGATTCCAAGAGAAGACCAGGTCCTTCCTTTACGGTCGGTGACCGAGTGTTGTTGTCATCAAAACTACTCCCCCGACACTTGCGACCAACCAAGCTGGCTCCCCGCTACTACGGTCCATTTCCCATCAAGGAGATTATCAATCCTGTCTCATATCGAATCAAGCTATCTGACTCCTGGAAAATAATTCATCCAGTTTTTTCACACATCCTTATTGAAGCCCTACATCCAATCCTCTCGGAAATCCAGTAGACCTCCTCCTCTACTGGTTGACAACCAACTGGAATATGAGGTGTCCCGGATTTGTGACTCCAGGTATAAGCGGGGCCATCTTCAATACCTAGTGGAGTGGAAAGGATATCCTCCTAGCGAAAGGACCTGGGAACCTGTTTCAAATATCAAGGCTCCTCGGTTGCTCAGAAGATTTCATCTGATACACCCGGGCAAACCTGGAGGAAAAGGCCTTCGGAGGAGGCATGCTGTCATGAACTTCAGATCACTCCCCTTTTGGACCTCCTGGTCCTTTTCTCAACGGGGCTTACATTCCGTACTACTTCCAAGATGGCCGTCCAGAGCTGAAGCCCTTGCTCGCTCCATGCGCTGAACGCGGCGTGATCTATTTATAGACCACGCCTTCCGCGGCTCCGCGCGTCTCAATGCTATTGCAAAGTAGCCTCAGACGTGTGTTCGCAGCTCGCGGTATTGTTTCCTTTGTCCCAGTGCTATTACCCACTCCTGACCCTTTCCCCTTCCTGATTCCGATCCTTGCTGGCATTTCCCAGACTCCCGGATTCCTGGACTCCGCGTTCCCGGACCTAGAGCAGCACTGTTCAAGACCAGGAGCTTTCGCAAGAAGGCAGCGATCGAAGACACCGGCAAACAACGGACCCAGGTGAGAAGGGGGGATCTCCTTGACATTATGTTGGGTACCCCTTCCAGCACCTTCTCCATCACTCTCTGGAATACTGCTACTGCCGAAGCGAATCCAAACGGCATTCAGCAGTATTTGAATGTCCCTTCAGTTGTTACAAAAGCCGTAAGATGTTGACATTCACTCGTGAGGGGTACTTGATGATACGCTGACGATAAATCTATTGCTGAAAATAATCTGGAGATACTTAATGTTGACAAGGCCTCTGAAAGTATAGGCAATAGGTGGCGATCCACCCAAATATTCTTATTTAAGTCTCTTATATCCACACTGAGTCTGATGCTTCTACTTGGCTTCGCCAAAATCACAACTGTAGATAACCATTCGGAAATTTCAATCCGTTCAATTATCCCTTTCTGAAGTAATATTTCCAGTTCTTCTTTCAGCTTCTTCTTTAACTCCTGTGGAACTGTCCTTACTTTATGTACCTTTAGGTTTTGCTTCCTTCTTGAGCCTAATGCAATGTTCGAAACCTTTTAGTTTACCTAGGCCTTCTGAGAATACTTAAGGGAATTCTCTTTCCCACTTGTCCTCTACTTCAGCTATAGTATGGGCGCATTCGTTTGGATGCAAATTCCTAGTTTGTACTGTTCGTCCCAACATAACAATGATGACCTTTCTTTAGTGACATACACATCTGTTACACAGCTCCTGCCTTTGTATTTGATGACAGCAGAAAACGTTCCCATTAGTGTCCAATCATGACATTTCCGAAGGCAGAAGGTTCTATGTTGTGTCCAAGTAGATCTTCAACTCTCCCTTCTACACATTCTTCGTATGTGTCTTGTGACATTATAGTACACGGGGAGCAGCTGTCTACCTTCGTAGTTACCACTTTACCATTTATTACAAAAGCATCGGTTGGACCCTTCCCTTTCCCAGACAGGGCACTTACTTCTAGCTAGCATGTGCTTAACTTGAGTCATTGACTGGTTTGTTGGGGTTTCTTCTTGTTCCGGACGTCTTCCTCCTGTTTCAATAGGCTCTATTGATGATTCACAGCAAACTCATGCAAAGTGTCCTCTTCTTTTGCATTTAATGCAATACACATTCCTTGCAGGGCAAAATATATTAGAGGCTAGATGCCTATTGCTGCCACACTTGTAGCACTTAATTTCTTTTCCTTCATTTGTTCTTCTATTTTGCTTTATTGCAGAAACTTCTTGTCCTTGTTTTTCGTTCCTCATGCATCTCATGTAGCGGGAAGTTTGTTCCATTCCTCTAGCAAATTCCACTGTTTGTTCCAATGGTAAATCTTTTGACAATAGTTTCTCTTACACTCTGGTGTTATTGATGCAACATACTAATTGATCTCTAATTAGGGAGTTAGTGTTCCAATATCACACTTCGAGGGAATTGTGTCCTCCGACGTATTGCACATCTATGACAGTAATCACCACAGCTGTGCTGCCTCGGAATTTTTTTTGGCGTAGGCATCCTGCGTCGAAGACGTCGATACGCTGTCCTTGAGGGCCTCTGTCGAGGGTCGACATCACCGGATGTTATATATAGGACGCACGGCGCCCGTAGCCTCAGTTCTGTTTTTTCCGTGAACGTGTTCGCCTCTGAATCTTGGCATGCTTGATTCTTCCACTTCGTTTGTGCATGCAAGTTGAGAATATGTCTTCGTCTTCTTCTACCCCGAAGTAGGGCTTCCAAAAGTGTCGCGACTGCGATGCTAAAATGTCCATTACGGACCCGCACAACGTCTGTCTCTGGTGCCTCGGTGAGAGCCATACCACTGACGACTGCGATGACTGGCAGTCTATGACCTCGAAGGCCTTGCGGGAGCGGAAGAAGAAATTGTCGGTAGGTAAAGTTTCTAAACCCAGTAAGTCGAAATCTGCTGGGCTTTCGACTGACGATTCGAGGGGCGACTCTCCACGTCGGCGTAAGTCCAGGAGGTCTCGGTCTCGGAGTGGGTCCCGCCATTCCTCTGCCTCTTCTAGGCACTCTAGGTTGCCTTCCCCGTCCTCGTCAGATGACTCCGCCAGACGGCGGGTGGCTTGTCTCAACAAGCATTCATCACCGGCGGAATGGGACGCGTTCCGCAAGGAGATGATGGCGATTTTCGAATCGCAGGGCACCGTTCCATCCGCGGCTTCGAGAGAAGCTGGCAGGGAACGAGCTAGAGCCGCTGCTCGCACGCCTTCGGGCATGGGCGGTCGGTGCGATCATCAGGAGCCGTCGAGGTCCCGATCGGACAAGGTTGATCGCCATGGCCGTGCCCGGTCCAGGTCCCGGTCCTCGATGCCCTCGAGACCGCTGAAGCCTGTGAGGCCTTCGAAGAAGGCATCGACGCAGTCAGCGCCATGTCTGTTGAGAGATTCTCTCGAGGCTCTGGCTCTGAGGAATTCGTCGACGCCATCGGCGCCGAGGCCGTCGAAGGACACGCTCGGGGCTCTGGCATCGAAGCCGTTGTCGAAGTTGTTGGCGCCTCGGTCGATGTTGACGCTGATTCCATCAGCGCCTTCAACGCCTTTTGAGGAGGATTTATCAGAGGTGCCCCGCAGGGCCATGGAAACTCTGAGGAAGGCCCTCAGTAAATCAGTGAGGCCTGTGTTTGAGCCTTTTTCTGTACCCTCATCCAGAGATTTTTTCCGGCCTTTGGATTACATCTCAGAGGTGGAAGGAGGGGGTTGCACCTCCTGAGGTTCCTGATGACCTGTTGTCTGGTCACAGCCAGATTGAAGACCTACGTCAGTCCTTCTATGACGCCAGTGGTCTGGACACCTCTCCGGAGGTTGAGTTTGGCAGGCCTGAGCCTGGTACACATGCTGAGTCCTTGTACCGGCGTCTCATGTCAAGGGTGACTGAGTACTTGGGGTGGTGTGCTCCACCTGTGGATTTTCTGCAGGATGACCTGACAGGTATATTGGACCAAGGTCCGCCCACTGACCCGCTGCTGCCATTTCATATGGCCTTTCAAAGAAGGGTGGTGGTGGCTCGGACTGCTCCAGAGAGTCTACCGGCAGTGAATAAGTCGCTACCGAAAGAATACCGTCCAGCCAGTGGCGACCCCTGCTACTTGTCTACGCACCCCACGCTGGAGAATTTGGTGGTGCAGGCAGCTACGGATAGGGACGACAAGCGCTTTGATGGTTGGGCAAAGAAAGTTTTTTTTTTCTGGGTTTATGGCTTTAAATGCAGCCAACTCCGTTTGTGCCTTAGCGAGATTCACTCCCACTCTGTGGATTTGTGTATCTTTGGTGGCTGAACATATTCCCAAAGGGGAGGAACGGGATGGTTTTCTGGCCCTCGTGCAGGATGGGAAGCATGCCATGTGTGAAACCGTTCAGTCGAGTCTGGATGTGGCAGACTGTGTCAGCCGGTCCATAGTGGCGAGCACGTGATGCGCAGGTTTGCTTGGTTGCGGAAGTCGGGGTTTGCTCCTGATGTGCAGTCCTGGCTTCTCAACATGCCCTTTGATGGTGTTCATCTTTTTGGCAGCAAGGCTGACAAGACCCTTGAGAGGTTGCAGACCTCCAAAGCTGCAGAAAAGTTGTTGAGCACTGCAGTATGTTAAACTCCGCCTTTTTGTCTTAGGGGACAGCAATGGAGGGGAGGTTCCTTTCGATACTACTCTTCCTTTAGTAGATCGAGGGGAGCTGCCAATCAAAGGGGCCAACGTAGGAGTACCAGAGGTGGAAAACAAGGTACACGAGGTGCCAAAGCCGCTCGGGCAGTTGCCTCTTTGCCCTCAGGCACTGCCGCAGCCGCTTCTGCTCAGTCATGAGGCCATGTCCCATGGTTCGCCGGTTGGGGGAAGGCTGGCACAGCATCTTGTAAAATGGCGTGCCCTTATTTCAGATGTGTGGGTTCTGGAGATCATTGCCCACTGCTACTGTCTTCCTTTCCGGCAGAGGCCTCACGACAATCCACTGCGGAAGCTCTCTTTGGAAAATCCTGATCCGCTCCTTGCGCAGGAAATTAAATCCCTGCTGGAGAAATGCGCCATAGAACTGGTGCCTGTAGCGGAGAGGAACAAGGGATGGTATTCCCCATATTTTTTTATCCCGAAAAAAGACTGGGGAATTGAGACCCATCATGGACCTCAGGAAGGACAAGTTCAAGATGGTTACTCTCTCGCAAGTTCTCCAAGCCCTTCAACTTCAGAACTGGTTGGTGTCTCTCGACCTCAAGGATGCTTACTTTCATGTGCCGATTCATCCCAAGCACAGGAAGTACCTGAGGTTTGCGGTTGGCGACTCGCATTTTCAGTTTCGGGTCCTGCCGTTCGGATTGACCTCCGCCCCAAGGGTCTTCACCAAGCTAATGGTGGTGGCGGCAGCATATCTCAGGAAAGGAGGGATTCACGTCTACCCCTACCTGGACGATTGGTTGATCAGGGCACGCTCTCCCGAGCAAGTCCTGGATCATTTGTCCGTCACCTGTCACTCCCTTCACAAGCTGGGCTTCTCCCTCAACTTAAAGAAGTCCCACTTGACACCTACCCAGCGGCTCCAGTACATCGGAGCAGTGCTCGACACATCCCCGGGGCAGTGTTCGCCTCCTCAGGTGAGGGCTCATCACATTCTGCAGATGGTGGACAAGTTTCAACATGCCCAGAGTCTCCCGGCGTTAGAGTTCTTGAGGTTGCTCGGCCTCATGGCATCCTGCATTCTATTGGTGCTGGAGGCTAGGCTGCGGATGAGATCTCTGCAGTGGGCTCTCAAGATGCAGTGGTCGCAGTCCTCCGGCAGGATGTCAGATCCCGTTCAGGTGCCGCCCTCGGTTGCCCAGGATCTTCTGTGGTGGGCTGATGAAGGGAGCACTATTTTGGCTACCCTGGCCAGAGGTGACGATCGTGACAGACGCATCCCTCGCGGGATGGGGAGCTCATGCCAACGAGTTGACAGTCAGTGGTCGTTGGTCTCCGTCTGAGTCCAGACTCCACATCAATCTTTTAGAGCTCAGGGCCATCAGGCTAGCCCTGAAGGCTTTTCTGCTGTCTTTGCGGGGGAAGAATGCCCTGATTATGACGGACAATACAGTGGCCATGTACCACCTAAACAAAAAAGCGGGGGCAGGGTCATTCCCACTGTGCAGAGAGTCGATGCAGCTCTGGTTCTGGGCCATACAGCAGGAAATTTCGATAGCGGCAGTTCATCTGGCCGGCGATGAAAATGAGGCGGCAGATGCTCTGAGCAGGCAGAGCACAGTCTCTCACGAGTGGGAGCTGGCTCAGGAAGTTCTCTTGGAGATCTTCGCCCTTTGGGGGACCCCACAAGTGGATCTCTTTGCCACCAGTGTCAACCGGAAGTGCGAAAGATTCTGCTTGCGGCAATTTCCTCTAAGGGGAGCCTTAGGGGACGCGTTCGTAGTGGAGTAGTCCTTCCCACTGCTGTACGCATTTCCTTCAGTCCCCGTCATTCCGCAAGTTTTGCAGAGGTTACAGAGGTTCGGTTCCTGAATGATCCTCATTGTTCCGGCATGGGCCAGGAGAGCGCGGTACCCGGACCTTCTCGACATGTCCATCTGCCCTCTATGCCGTCTTCCCTATCGAGACGATCTGCTCTCATGGGAGGGGGGGTCGGGTTCTCCATCCAGAGGTCAAGTCTCTCAATCTTCATATTTGGTATCTGAAAGGTTGAGGTACAAGGATTGGGACCTCCCTGAAGACGTGATGGAGGTGTTGCTTTCAGCCAGAAGGCCAGCAACAAAATCTCTGTACCGTTGCCGTTAAAGTTCTGCGACTGGTGCAGGGTTCAGAATGGGGATCCTTTTCAGTGTTCAATTCCTGTGGTTCTGTCTTTTTTGCTTTCATTAGCCCACAAGGGCCTGCAAGTGGGTACCATTAAGGGTTACCTGGCGGCACTGTCCATATTTAAGCGCTCGTCTGAGGAATCTTCTTATTTTAAGATTCCGTTGATTTCTCAGTTTCTAAAAGGGCTAACTAATGTGTTTTCACCGTCACCTTTCCAGGTGCCAGGAGGGGATTTGAACTTGGTTCTTAAATTCCTAATGGGTACTCCGTTTGAGCCCTTACATTCTTGTCCTTTGAGACTGTTGACCTTTAAGACTGTATTTTTAGATGCGGTCACTTCCGCTCGCAGCGTGAGTGAGTTGTAGGCACTTTCCGGCCAAGCCACCTTTCACGGTGTTCCATAAGGACAGAGTTGTCCTTAGGGTTTGTCCTTCTTTTCTTCCGAAGGTTGTGTCGGAATTTCATTTGAGCCATTAGGTAATTCTTCCGGCGTTCTATCCTCCTCCACAAGGAAGAGGAGAGGCTCCATAGGTTGGATCCTAGGAGAGCTTTGAGCTTCTATCTCTCACGGATGTCCCAGGTCAGAGTGGACGATCAGCTATTTGTGCGATACGCTGGAAGGCGTTTAGGTCAAGCTGTTTCTAAGCAGACCTTGTCCAGATGGATCATTTTGATGATCTCTGAATTCTACCGTTTGGCGGGAAAGGACCCTCCAGTAGGCTTACAGGCTCATTCCACTAGGGGTGTGGCTGCCTCCACTGCTCTCCAGAGGGATGTTCCCATTTGTAATATTTGTGAAGTAGCCACATGGTCCTCTGTCCATACTTTTGTAAAACACTATTCCCTGTAATCCATCCATGGGCAAGATTTAGCCTTTGGTTAGGCGGTTCTCTATTCAGCAATTTGATTGGGCATTCTAAAATTGTAAATTCTTTTTCCCACCTCCATACTTTGTTACTGCTTTGGGAGTCTGTCATAGATGTGGAATACGTCGGAAGACACAATCCCCTCGAATAACAAGTTACTTTCTTACCTGATAACGTTCTTTCGATGGGATGTTCCTCCGACGTATTCCACATCGCACCCTCCCAGCCTGCACCTCTACAGAATTTCTTATGCGATTGCAGCTTACATTTCCGCAAGGCTTTCTGCAGTCATACTGGCAGGAGATTGGTGGCACACGTTCTGGGGAAAAAACGACAACTGAGGCTACGGGCGACGTGAGTCCTATATATAACATCCGGTGACGTCGACCCTCGACAGAGGCCCTCGAGGACAGCGTATCGACGTCATCGACGCAGGACGCCTACGTCGAACATTTGTCCGAGGCAGCACAGTTGTGCTGTTTACTGTCATAGATGTGGAATACGTCGGAGGAACATCCCATCGAAAGAACATTACCAGATAAGAAAGTAACTTGTTCGTCTGACTCAAGGTTCTTAGAGCTGCCACAAAACACTCCACTGATTCGTGTGGTTCCTGTGATCTCTCAAAAAACTTGTGGCATTCGAAAGTAATATTCTTTTTTGGTTCACAGTGGTTTTGCAATTTTTTTTACTGCTAATGTGTAATCATCTACATCACCTTGGCCTGCTTCCTCTGCTTCTGGGAGACCGTCATATACACTTTGCCCCTCTGCGCCTAGGTTATGCAGAAGAACATCTTGTTTTCTGGCAGGTGCAAATTTGTCTCCCCCTATTGCCAATAGGTAAGTGTCAAATTAGTTTTTTACATCCGTCCCACCTGATTACTGGTGTACCCGGTTCAGCCTAAAAAGGTGGTGGTGCCATGCTAGCAGCTGCCATGTCTGTGGATGCTTTGCTTTAACCTGTGGTTGTGGCCTTTATTGACTTTATTTATTTTCCTTTTTTAAAACTGTCTATAGGTTTGTTCAAATACTGTCTCAATGTCTGTTTATTGAATATTGCTTTGTAAAATGCTACCGCCGTTTTGTAGGCCCTGTTTACTCTGCTTGTTTATGTTATGTTAACTGAATTTATAGATTATGGGGCCTTCTGCTTACCTTGACCTTTGCCCATCGTCCTGTGCCAGGTGTCGGGTGTGCGAGGGGTCTGGCTTCTGTGATGGAAGCGACCCGTAGCTGTGGGCAGAATCCACCCTTTTCTTGGCTGTGCCGCACATGCACTCTCATCTAGCGCTGGTCTCCGGCTTCCCCATGTGTGCGTGGCGTCTCCCACAGGCCCATGTACCCCTCGTCGCCAGTGTAACAAGTGACTGAGACGGTGAGTGCTTTTTGAGAGGTTCTTTATTCATGGGCCTGCTGGGACGCTTACAAACCTCCACTCGTCATCAACCGTTTTCTCTTGGATCTCCCGAGCCTTCCAGGTTCCAGGAGAGTAGGCTCGGGAGATGGAACGTTACACACAGCTAGTGCAAACAAAGCTGCCTGGTTTTATCATTTTGTTTTTATTTTCAACCTGTTAATGCTGTTGTGTACTGTTTTTTCATGATATATTGCTAATCCTTTTGTACTGGTGCACTGCCTGCAAAAGGACAGTGGCCCTCATTCCGAGGTTGGCGGTAAGGGATACCGGGCACCGATAAGGAGACAGTTGCCGGTAATACCTTACCGCCCTTCTACAAGGTCCCTTAGCAGGTCCCTCCTTTAACGCCTGGTCTGACCTGGCGTTATGGACGGGACCCGTTAAGGGACCAGGGCGCAAATAACGGGCTTGACATTCACAAGCCCGTTATTTGCACCCTCCCCATTCTCATTGAGCCCTATCGGGGCTCAAATGGGAATGGGTAATGGGTAATGGTTTGGTGAATGGGGACTTACCGGTCCTGCCAAGGTCGGACTAGACCGGTAAATCCCCATTGCACCAATCCGGACACAGTACTGTTATTGGTGGTAGTCATGGCGCAAATAGTGCCATGACTACCAACAAACTCAGAATGAGGGCTAGTGTTCCCCCACCCCTCTTTTCTCAAAATGTAAGTTGGCACTTGACCATACATGATGAAATAGACCGTTTGAAGTCGGCCATGGGTCTTCAATATCCAAATTAAAATGAAGATCACTGCTACAGTTCAAACAGACCATGCCCAAGAATTGCTAATTCAGTGATGTTCTTCCTTGATCGCCGTACCTACGGCACAGAGCTCACAGGAGGAGCTGATCATACCATGCAGGCACTCTTGTCATTTAAGAGAAAAGGGGAACACATACAACTCACCAGACTGAAACATAACAAAATGACAGTATACTACCAACCTAAACACAACACATTATGCACAATAAAAAAGCAACATATCTATTCTTACAAAAAATATAAATCTTTTAGTAACTTTTAAATCCGATCTAGACTGATTTGGGCAGCGGCCAACCCACACAGAGTTTAATCAGAACCCTTTCTACAGCACCGCCAGACCCTTCTGTGTTAATTGTAAGGTATGGGCAATCTGTAAACTGAACAATGTATTGATAGCCAAGCACTTCACCAAGAAGTGACAATGAAATCTTAGCACGTTTATTCTCTCCAACAGTAACAGTATGAATCCTCAGGGAGCTGCACTAGTTCCAAGTTGCATCACAATAAAGTGGCCAGGATATTCAATTCAATAACACTGAAATTCTTTGTTACATTAGTATCGCACACAACAGAATCGCGTATCTATTCTATAAATTTTTTTACATTTCTTTTTACTGCCGATCTAATCGCAAATCCATTAAATATTTCTTTCTTTGCTAAATTGTCAGCCTTGTTATGGGCTTTATTGAGGGCCTTGTCCAATGACCAGTCTTACCAGCCTTATGTAGCCTCCCCCGAATCCTCCTATTTCTTTAATGAAGGAGTGGGCGATTTGTTGCTGCAGTGCTGGCGCAGGCTCAGCCATTTGTGGCCTCCCCCACCACCTGAGAAGCCATTTGTGGCCTCCCCCACCGCCTGAGAAATCCTGCTCTGTACTCCCTGTTGGAAACTCAGTACAATGGGGATTCATAATCCATTTCAGTGAGCTTGGAAGTAAGATGCAGGTTTTGTATGGGACCAGAACTGCCAGATTCAGCTAGTTCAAAAAAGTTTTTTACGTTTTAACAATTAATCAATTCTGGCATGTCTTTAGGTGTCGGCCGTAGCTGTTTAGGACAGAGGTATTGATGACCCAGGTCAGAACGTGTGTGGGATATGTGTGTATGTGCAGTCTTTGATGACCGAAGCAGGAAAAATGTTGAACAAGAATTGTGATTTGGATTATTTCTTTCTGGTTATTTCCTCAGTATGATGTAGAATGCTTGTGGGCCAATCGGGAATGAGAGCTTCCCGGCAATAATACCCATTATGCTGAGTTTCCTGTTGGCCAACAGGAGCCTGGAGCCTCTCTGTTCCAGCTGTGCATTTCACTCACTGCCCAACAAATCCTCTGCTGATATCCCTGCTGATCACTTTCCAGCACCCCTTTCTGCTCCACTTAGGCCCAAGTGTGATCAGAATGCTGCACTGAAATAAAAATCAGACCTTTGCTCAGTGCCCATGTTGGAATGTTTTTCTTTTTTCTCCCCTTTTTCACAGCCAATGACAGGCCCTTGGCCTGGCAGGAAGGTGCTTATAGCTTTGTTGCCCGCTCTCACTGAGCAATAATATAGTTTCCACGCCGGGGGGCGGACTAGGGCTTTTACGGCCTGCCAGCCCATGCTTTGGTAGGCCCGAGCTGCGGGCTGTTAAGGCCCATGTCTGCCCCCCAGCCGGAGCGTGAAAGCTATTCGCACCACAGGATTTGTAATTCATATTGAATATTTCTAAAATATACTGGAAACTGGTTTGATTGTTTTTGCAATAACAATAGGATGTGCAGGGGATGGGATTGTTCCACAAGTTTGTGGACATCTGTCGCTTCTACATTATTTTATACAACCCAGTGTCAGGGTTTGTTTTTCTCCCCCGCACCCGACTAATTACCTTAAACTATTAATACTTCTCCAAAAACAGGTGTGCTCTAGGCATATTGGCTATAAGCTTTTGGATATATCCTCTACAAGTAGAGTGTGTGACACAAAAGCCTCAGCAGCACCCATCTTGACCAATTGGTCAGATGTCATTTTCAAAAATTAATACACTAACCGAAAAACATGCAACTACATTTGCATTTGATGTAGAAGAATCAAACCGCATATTGGGTCTCATTAAAGAGATAAAAAGCAGTACTCCAGTCACCACTAGCCCAGAAAAATTTATATCACAACTATAGAGAGTTATCAGACGCGAAATATTGCAAAAATTACATGCCACCACATTGGCACAATACTATCGAGCCCAACGTATAGCTAGGGGCTTAAGAGTGTACTTAAGACCGATACTGACCGTCACTGTGCAAGGATATTCTGGATTTTGTGAAGAAGTGGGAACATATACTAAACAAGTGTTCATTAGATCTAATCCTCCTAGATCTAATCCTCCTGACAATAGAGGAACTGGCAAAATCGGTCAACAAACTAGACAAAAAAATAGAGGAGTTATCAGAGCAATTGTCAAACTTTAAAACCAAGGAGAACTAACAAACATCATTGAAGAGGTTAACCAGACCTTAGAAAACTACAAAAAGGACACCGAACAGCGCAAAGTGCGGATATTCAGACGAGATGCATTAGACTATCTACAGGACTTAATGTACACTTGGCAAGAACACTACTCACATCATGGACCAGGTACCAACAAAAGGCAACCCAATAATCCAAAAACACCAGGACAAGACACAGGTGACCCTAGCAGTGAGGTCCCCACCAGTGGAGAGGACATGCCAAGTACTGGACATAACCAACCAAGGTCTACAACACTACACACCTCGCAAGAGGTCTCAACATCAAGTGAACAACCGGCTCCTTTTTTAGAAAAAAACCAAAGAGACAAGGCATCAAAAAACCTAAGACCAAGGAACAAACCGAACAGTTAATGGTGAATATTTCCAAGAAACACCTGACGAGTAATCAAATTGATACATTCAACTTGGGACTTTCATTTATACCCACTCAGAACTCCAATCTTTTGGAAGAAAAAATTAATCTTCATATACTTGCACGAAAAATGAGATTGAAAGTATTTTCCGATACACAAATGGAAGTTGAACACTCGAGAGAAACACAAACACTTGGAAATTAAACCTAAGAGTCAATTCGACCCACAAGTGCACAATTTAACGATTAAGATGTTTGAAGGGCAAATGATTAAGGATCTGAAAAGAGTTAATTTTACTAAAACCAGGCACTATAACATCAGAAGAAGACAGAGTGAGATTTTCAAGGATCTAGCAGATGATCGGAATCTAACTTTGAAACCTGCCGACAAAGGAGGTGCAATTTTCCTAATGGACACGACATACTGCGATATGAAGATCAATGAATTACTTGAGAATGCAAATACTTGCATAAAAATTGACCACGATCCAATTAAAAAAATCACGGAAATGTTAAAAAATGTATTGGACAAAGCTTTGGAAAACGGATGGATCTCTGAGAAAACTAGACGTTTTTAACCAATGATTATCCAATCACACCCATATTTTATGGGCTACTGAAAATCCATAAGGACCGCAACACACCGCCTCTGAGACCTATAGTGGCAGGCACTAACAGTATCTTCAATCCTCTAGCGACTTATGTAGAGAAAGCATTACAACCAATAGTACAAGGCACATACACCTATCTTAAAGATATTACAGATTTCTTAAACCATATGGATTCACTAACTAATATCAAGGAAGATGACATATTGGTTTCGTTCGATGTACAAAGTTTATATACATCAATACCACACCAAGATGGACTAGAGGCATTGGAATGGTCACTTTTGAGAAATAACTGTGAAGCCAATAAAACGTTAATTCTGGAATTGAGTAAAATCATACTGGTTAATAACTATTTTAGGAACAAAACACAATACTTTTTACAAGCCTCTGGTACATCCATGGGCTCTTCAATGGCTCCAGCGTATGCCAATCTCTTCATGTTCTATCTAGAGAGTAACAGAATTCTAAATGAACCCAGGTGGCAGAAGAACATTATAACATGGAAGAGGGATATATACGATGTTTTTGTTGTTTGGAGAAGGATACGATCAGAGCTTAATGTATTCTTGGACTACATCAACACTATACATAATCGCATCAATTTCACGATGGAGGTGGGAACAATCTTCCCTACAGCCAATTTTCACGGTTGAAAAGAATAACATCCAACACAGAGACACTACAACAGGAGAACCGTTTGATGACAGACAAATACAAAAAGAGAGGCTATCCAGATGTTATAATTGAGAAAGCTAAAGATAAAGTTGATAACCTTAATAGGAGGGATCTCCTAACAACCAAGAATAAACAAATGGATATTCCTTTCCTCTACGCACTCAGGTACTCAGCACAAAGCCACCATATTACCAGACTAATCAAGAATTGGCGCATCATCAAAATGGATACACAATTAGACAGATTGTTTCCAAAACCACCGATTATTGCGTACAAGAGGGGACGCAATTTCAAAAAACATTTATTATTATTGTTTTATTTAATTTTATTAGTTTCAATACAAACCTTTAAAATATTACAAAACATCACTCACATCTCATCATAAAACCTTACTGCGCCCAAGTGCTTGGTAAACCATCTTTCTCCCTAATCCTTTAATTAAAAAGTCATTTTTAACTTGCTTTCAATCACAGCTAACAGAGACGTCAATGGGATTATTAGTTTCATGTCAGTGCTGTTGAATATTCTCAGCCACCAATCCTCAGCACACAAAGATGGTTGTTCCTCGCTCCAATGACCCAAATGAATTGATCTCACATTTCTCAGTTCAGTACAAAACAACACCAGGTGTTTGAGGGACTCCACTTCGCGGGAGCAGAGGCGACAAGATAAGTCCGAAAATGCATTACAAGCCCATGTACGTGTCCGTTCTTTAGTTTAAAGGCATTTAAACGAAACAGCATGAAAAGTCTTCTCGCAATGGAATTCGGGAACAGCTGTACATATTGTTGGAGGACATTAAATCCTCTTGCTTCAGTAGGTGAGTTATCCATCAAGCTGGCGGCAGATCTCTCGTAGCACGTTACCTCCCAGTCTGCCCGCCAGATTTTTTATTTCGCTGCATTGGGATTGGCATGCAAAGTTTCCAGCTTAATGTCATACTCTATTAGCAGATTCTCACAGCGCTTGACCCACATTGAAACCATGTCATGTCTATTTGAAGATGCACCATGAAGAATTTGGACTTGAAGAATGTTCTCGCACCCTCTTAATTTGCGATATAGGGCCAACAGATTCCAACTGATTCATGCATGTAAAGATATTAGGGTGAATTCATACCTTATACAAGCTGTTGATATACCTCTTGGTAAGCCAAGTGCTTTTGACCAAAAGGTATTCTCTAGCGTTGACCAGAGGATGTGAGAATAGCCCAACGTGTTTTCCGCTCCATAAGTTCGAATTGGAGACACTTTCTGTTCGTAAAAGTTCTGTAGTGGTGTTAATGAAAACTTTCAGAATCTTTTATGCAGCAGCAGTGCCTGACAAGCCAGTTGACGGCATTTCCTCTTAGATTCAATGGCCCACAGGCCATCATAAATACTGGCGCTTAACAGCATGCCTAAGTATTTTACACTGTTAGAAATGCGCACAGGATCTTGGTCCAACTTCCAGATGAACTTTGAGTCTATTATGTGTTATATCGCACTTAGGTTTTTGAGCAGCAGGATTTCACATTTAGTCGCATTGATTTTCAGTTTATTCAGGGTCACATATTTTTTCACTGCCTCGAGCTTTCTTTGAAGACCGATAGGAGTCACGTCTAGTATGACCAAATCGTCTGCATAAAGCAACCAGCTAACGTGTGACAAATGAAACTTTGGTGGAAAGGCTCGCACGGCATTTGTGGCGTCACCAATGTCTGAAATAAAGAGACTGAAAATTGCGCAGCCAAAGGGCATCCTTGTTTCACTCCCTTGTGAGTCTTAATCGGTGTGGACAAGTTGCCCAATTGGTCTAAACGGATTCTGATTGTGGTTTCCGTGTGTAACTCCTTAATGGCCTCTAACAAACCGACTGGGCAACCCCAAGAACCCAACTTTTGCCAGAGAATCTCACGGTCTATCATGTCAAACGCGTAAGAAAAATCGACGAAAGCAAGATATACTTTTGTATTAGTAGGTAAGGCTTCCATCTTCAACACATTTAGGATTAATAGGTTTAAAGAGCATCCGACGTTTTTAACAAATCCAACTTGTCTTTTGTCTACTCGTTTTGCTTTTAGTGACCATTTAATCATCTTTTTTTGACGCACTGTTGCATACATTTTTTCCAGAACATCCAACAGTGCCACTGGGCGATAATTTTTAGGGCAAGCCCTATTGCCTTCCTTAAAGATTGGTACAATTATAGCAGTTTTCCATGACATGGGTGTCTGGCGTTGTTAAACTATTCTTTCAAATAATTCTAGACATATTTCAGCCCAAAGGTCTGGGAACTGTTTAATGGTAAAGTTTGTCATACCATCTGGTCCAGGGGCCCTATAGCTTTTTGCTTTTACTATAATGTCTATGATTTCATCTTCCGAGAACGTTAGGTCCCACAGTGTTTCATTGAGGGCAGTTGGTGCTGAAATGTCGTTATTTTTACTATATAAGGTCTCGTAATGAGTCGACCACTCAGTCTCGGTCACCAGACAGACTTGCAGTGCAGTCTGCGATGTTTCGATGTTGTTAATAATGCGCCAGAAATCTCTGCTGTTCTTATTTTTTAAGGTCTTCATCGTCTCGGTGTCTTGTTGTTGCGGCAGATATTTAACGCGTAAGACATGATATCCCATCATCCCATCCTCCCACCCCCTGTGTTCCCAAGTGGGTATTGTTCTCGGACCTCATTCGGCCTGACCGGGCGGCAAGACGTTGCTAATAGAGTGGAGGGCTCTCGTGAACAAGCGTGGCTTATAGGTCAGGGCCGGGTAGTTATGGTCATAGTCTAGCACCGGTGCCCAAGTGTTTATAAATCGATGGAGCAGAACCGCTTTAGCTGCCGTGACCTTTTCAGCTATGAGAATGTCCCAAAGTTTAACCCACCAGAGGGTCATCAAGGGTCCTTCCACGGACTTCCACGTGCGGGCCACCGTGATTTTGGCTGGCAACAAAAATTGGGATACTAACGTTGCCCTCCTTCCTGTTCTCGGGTAAGAGTCTGCAAGCACTATCCCTAGGAGGACTTGCTCGGGCGCTAGCGGAATTGCCACTTGGGTGATGTCCTTTATTGTGGCAAGGCATTGGATCCAGAACTCCCTGACCTTGGGGCAGGTCCACCACATGTGGAGGTAGGATCATGGGTGGCCGCAGAGATGACAGCAGTGGGGGTTCAGGGCCTGCTGGAAGTGGGGAAGGCGCAGGGGGGGTAGTACCAGTGCAAAAAGCAATTTGTGGGCGCATTCCCGATTAGTGATGCAGCGGGATGCTGTGCGCATTCTAGTCCAGATGTCCACCAATGTGTGGTCCTCTATAGAATGACCCAGGTCTGCCTCCCATTGGGACATATAGGAAGGCTTAGTGTGGAAGGGGTCTTCTTGCAGCAGTTTATAAAGGGCCGAAATCTTTCCCCGGGCTGGCAGGTCATTTAATGTAAGCTCTAGTGGGGTAGGGGGTCGTGTTGCAGCCGCTCGGGTCTGGGCCTGGGAGCACCAGTGCCTCAGTTGGGCATAGGTAAATCTATCTGTCTCCGCTAGCTGGAAAGTTGTTTTACAGTGTTCGAAGAGCTGCCCCAGTGTTTCAAGGCCTCCTGCGACCCAGTTCCTGAAGTTCGTTGGGTGGGCTCCCATGGAGAAGGCTGGGTTAAGGAAGATTGGGGAGAATGCACTCAGGTCTCCTGGGATACCTCCATGTCTGCGGGCCCACTCCCATGCATTTATCGATTGTTTCATAGAAGTCAACACTCCTGGCCAACTCCGGCGTAGTGCGGCGGGGATAAACGGAAGGAAGCGAAGGGGTAGAGGGAGGCGGGATTGTTCGATCTCTACCCACTTTGGGCGCTCTGTGGCGATTCATCATGCTTGAAGGTGAGCCAGCTGTGCTTCTATTTGCAGAGGTCTGGCACCCCTAGTCCGCCCAGTTTCATGCTGGCCATCATCGTTCACCGAGGGATCCATACCTTTTTGCCCTTCCAGATGAAGTAGATCATTTTCCTTTGGAGCCGCTGTAAAGGGGGGAAGGGGGATTAAGGTTGGGAGGGAGGCGCAGGCGTAAAGGAAGCAGGGGAGGAGATTCATTTTGCAAGTTGTGATGTGACCCAACAGAGAGATCTCCTGCGTCTGCCAACGGGTAAGGTCCTTTTCCAATTCCTCAAAGAGTGGGGGAAAGTTTGCCTGGTAAACTTTCGTTGAGTGGGCGGAGATCTGACCCCCCAAGTATGGGATAGATTGGATTGGGTGCTCCATTGAAACAGGCTTTGCTTCTCCAGGTCCTCCCTCTCGCCTGGACGCAGGCCCACTCCGAGAGCCATTGATTTTGGAAATTAATGGCGAATCCTGCTACACTCCCGAAGCCATGGATTTCGGTCAGGACCGCCCTCATGGAAGCTTTAATGTTTGTGATGGTTAGCAACACATTGTCTGCGGAGAGAGCAATTTTGTGTTGCGCAGAGCTGATCCTCGGGCCGCTGATCCGGGGGTTTTGGCGGACTGGCTGGGCCAACAATTCCATGGCGAAGGCAAAGAGCAGGGGGAATAGTGGGCATCACTGTCTCGTTCCACATGTGAGAGGAATTGGGTCCGATAGGCGGCCGTTAACTCTCAGCCGGGACTTGGGTGCTTGGTAGTTCGCCAGGACCATCTTCCTTAAGGTCAGGCCAAAGCTGAAAGCCTCAAGGGTGAGGTGCAGATAAGACCAATCCACCTTGTCGAAAGCTTTGGTTGCATCCAGCACCAGCAGGGCCAGTTGTTGGGAGTCCTGGCTGGCGACCTCTATTAGGTCAAGTGCCCTGCAAATGTTATCTTTTGTCGACCTGTGATTTATAAACCCCGTTTGATCCGGGTCTCTAATGCTCAGAAGAATAGGTGCAAGGCAATTGGCCAGAATCTTGGAGTATATGTTGGCATCCAAGTTCAGCAGAGAGATGGGTCTATATGAGCTATTTTCTTGGGGATCCTTTCCAGGCTTGAGAATAAGGACTGTGATGGACTCCTGTATCGTTGGAGTAACAGTTCCAGTGGCCGCGAATGAGTTGAAGAGATGGGTCAGGGGGGCCACTAATTGGGGGCGGAAGAGTTTATAGAATCGGGTGGAGAATCCATCTGGGCCTGGGACTCTAGGCTTCAAGCTTTTTATGGCTCCACTTCCTCATTTGTTATAGCCGCTTCAAGTTCTTCTCTCGCCATAAGAGTCAGGAGTGGGAGAGCCGCCTCTTGGATGTAGGACCGCTGCTCGTCTAGGTCCCTCGGGGCTGCCGTCATTATTTCTGATTGGTGGGCGACCGCTAGTTGTAGTTTCTCATGATCCGCATAATGGACAACCCCTCGTGAGTCGCGGAGACCCAGAATGGTATTTCCTCTCTTCTCCTTGGCCAGCTTATTTACCAGCAGCTTGTTAGGTTTGTTGTTATGGACGTAGTACCATTGTTTGGTCTGGTTAGTAAGTTTGCTGTGGCATCGGCGTAGTGCGCCTCAAGCCTCTTCCTTGCCATCTGTAGGACCCTGTAAGATTTCAGGGACCAGCCCTTTCATTTGACTGGCCTCGGACTAGCGGCTTCCAAAATAGTGCGGGTCGCCTGCTTTCGTTTGTGGAATGCTGCGCCTTGGGCAATCGATTCCCCTCTAAGCACTGCTTTCATGGCGTCCCAGGTATTGGCTGGGGAGGTGTCCTTGTCCTGGTTTTCAGCGAAGAAGTTTTTAATTGTTCTGGCGATCGAATCTCTCACTGCCATGTCACTTAAAATACGGTTGTATAAGTTCCACTGGCGGCGAGGAGGAGGGTCTGGGTCATGGTATTGCAAAGTGAGCAAGACTGGAGCGTGGTCCGAGAGGATCCTGGGGCCAATAGTAACGTCGTCTGTGAAGGCCAAGATCTGGGGCGAGGCCAGCAGCAGGTTGATTCTAGAGAAGGTGCGGTGCACATACGAATATAAGGTGATGTCTTTCTCTTCCAGAGATAGCACTCCCCAGGTGTCAACAACATTCAGCTTACGGAACAGATGGAGCAGGACTGTTGCCAACTTCAGGTCCCTGGATGTTGAAGGGTGGGATCTATCTTTGAGGGGATCCGGGACCCCGTTAAAGTCTCCTCCGATGATGACTTGCCCCTCAATGAATGGAAGGAGGGAATCTTCTAGGTCTTGATAGAACCCTTCCTGTTGCTCGTTCAGGGATTAGGCTGAGGTGAGGGTATAAAGTTAGCCAAAGATGATGCAATTGATTGCGATAAAGCGACCCTCCTGGCATCGTAGCGAATCTAGGACCTGGGGCTTCAGGTCTTTTGCAAAGAGAATGGCAGTACCTCCCTTCTTGGTGCCGTTGGATGCCAAAAATTGTAGGGGAAAAAGTCTGCTTCGCAGGCGAGAGAAGTCCGCCGGGATTAGATGAGTTTCTTGCAGGAAATAGATTGAGGTCCTGTCATTTTGTAGCCTTTGCAGGATGGATTTCCTCTTCAGGGGAGAGTTCAGGCCCCTGACATTCAGAGTAGTGACCATTAGTTTTAGATGCGGGGGCTGGCTCTCAGAGCTCGTTTGCTGTGGGGGGGGGGGGTGTTGGGAGAGAGTCAAGTCAGCCATAGCTGTGAGGGGTTAGCTGTTTTGGGCTCTCCTGTGGCTGAGGGTTTTAGAAATAGTCTCCAACGAGAGATATGAACTTCCAACATCGGCCCCCAACGGGAGGTCCAAACTGCGACCAGGGGGACCGATTTTAAACTATCGGTGCCTCCCCTACCCACCCAGGCTGTCACCAGCCAACATAGCAAACATGGTTAAAATTCTCTCCAAGGGTAATATGGTGACATCCACCTTGGAGGAGGGTGTGGACCGCATGGGGTACGCGGCAAGTTTAAGGGAGTTCAAGTGGTTCCAACGCTATGTATTCTTCAGGAGTGTCCTCAATCGTCATTTGGGTTTGCGGCTTCTCTGCACTCTTGACCAGGGGGCACGTCTCGACTTGGGGGAAGTTGTGTCCGGAGCAGGGCTCGTTTGGTCCAGGGAGAGTGGCCCTGTGCCCGCGGAGTAGCCCGGAGGCAGGATTGATGCTGCATCCTCAAAGTGGCTGATGGTCCAAGGGGTGCCCTTGTACGAGAATAGAAGTGCCGTGGGGAATTGCCACCGATAGCGGATCTGCTGGTCTCGGAGGAAGAGCGAGAGTGGACAGAGCATTCTGCGCTTCTGGAGAGTTAGAGCGGAGAGGTCCTGGAAGATCTGAAGTGGGGAGCCCTGGAAAGAGAGTTCATCGCTTGAGCGGCCTATCGCTGAAATGGCCTCCCTAGTGGTGTAAAAGTGCACTCTTGTGATTACGTCCGGAGGGGGTCTGTGTCGGTTCCCCGGCAGTGGCACAGTCTGTGGGTACGATCAAGTAGGAGCTGAGCCTCATGAAGGTTCGGCATCAGAGACTGGAAGAAATTGCTTACGGATTCGGGGAGCTCCTTGTCAGAGATTGATGAGGGCACCCCTCATGCACAGGTTATTGAGTCGGGAGAGACTTTCCACGTCTTCCTGTTTGAAGGATTTCTGTTCTGTCCATTAGTGTCTGGATGGTGCGTTGCATATCCATTAGTGAGTTAGAATGATCTACGGCTAATTCCTCGGCCTCCCCCCTCCTGTGTTCGATGCTGCTGACCCGTTGCTCTGTTTGCTCTAGTTTAGCGGTGAGTTCCGTTTTACAGGATCTAAATTCCGATTTGATATCGGACATGATGGCCTAGAGGTCCTCTTTGGTTGCAAGCGTCCCTTTGACTTCGGTGGCCTTCTGAGGTGTACGTTTAGGGAGATGTTTTCTTTCCCTTCTCCGGGGCCAGCAGCATAGTGGAGATGTCAGCAGATTTCGACGGTTTCGATGCTTTGGCCATGGCTCCACGGTGCGGGCCCGACTCCTGGAGAGTTGGCCCGGTGTCGGCGCACGGAAATCGCCGCCAAGAACCGCGGGATCAGGGGATGGCAGTAGAAGGGGAGATAGAGTGGGCCGGGGCACCCCAGGAGGTTGCGTGGGCTGGGAATGCTTCTTCGCCTTCGAAGGGCAATGGTGTTGCTTTGGTGGAGAAGTCACACGGGGTAAGGTGGCTACGGGCTCACGACTCACCTTCTGCTGCGGGAATCCAGGGTGAGGGCGATGGATGCAGGCTCTGTCCAGCTGGTGTGGATAGGAGGTGGGCAGGGGCGCCCCAGGAGGATGAGGGAGGCGTCACTCCCACTGTTGGGGGGGCAGCAGCTGAAGTTCCAGGGGCCTCGGAGACCAGGAGAGGGCTGGCGTGCTTCAGCCAGCAGGGTGGGCTGTTCTAGAGGGCCCGAAGAGGCCAGTCCACTCTCCACAGCAGGGGCCCCCAAGGGGAGGCTGGTGGCAGGTCGGGCCGCAGCAGGCAATAGGGAAACCCTGTGCCGGAGAGAGAGGAGGGAGGCAGGTCTTCAGAGAGCCCTGGACTGGAGCAGATGGGGCCTCAGGCTCAGTGTCTAGAGCGAGTCACGTACAGTGGGGGCCAACGGGATCTCACTTGCGTGGTGTGTGTCCCCCTTCCCAGGCGCCAAGTCTGTGCTGCAGGCGGTGGCCAGGAGCCCGCTCCAGGTGGACGCCCAGCAGTTGTGGGTTCACCGCCCCGGCCTCCAGCGGGGAAGGCGCAGGTGTCTCGCTGGCGGGCCGTGTTGGAGCCAAGGCGCAGGTGAAGGCTGCGGCAGGAGCAGCGAGGAGAAGCCGGTGTGCCCCGGCTCTTGGTGGCAGGCTGGGGGGGCTGATGGTGCGGTGCCCCTTCAGGGAGCCTCGCGTCACCCGGGTCCAGGGCCAGCTGGGACTATGGGCGGCCACCACCCGAGCGCTGGGTGAAGCTAGCAGGTGGGAGAGGGTAGGCGGTATCAGTGCGCTGTCAGTGCGCGCCCGAGGGGGTCCTCTTCCTAATGCAGGACCGACGCTGGCGAGGAGAAGCCGGCGGCCTGCGGGGGTTAAGACGTGGACTTGTGGCCACCATTTTGGATAGAGGTGCGGGACACTGGTGGTAAGTTCCCTCGCCGCGTTTTAGGTGAACTTGATGGCGTTATGCTCCCAGATTGCAGCAATTGGTGCAGATCATATTCCGCCGTATAGTCCCGTTAAATGCGGGCGGCGGGCATAGCAGGAACCGACAAAGCTTCAGTTATGGCTGCAGACCCACGCGGAGGCCATCAAAGGAGCTGCCACATCGCTGGCGCTCCAGGCCACGCCCCTCAGCCAATTTTTATAGCTTTGTTTCGACACACGATTTCTTGGAATTCTTACACACACTGGCAACTGATTATTCCTACGAATCTCTGCTTGCATCAGTCTCTTTCGCTGCAGAATCCCGAGGTCAAAGCAATGGGTCTTTGTGAAGGACAGTTGTTTGAGCCCTATTTTTTTTGGTTTAAACTGAGTTAACAATGATGCATATTCAATCTCTGAACATTCCATCTGAAACTGATTACAGAGCTGAGCAACCTCAATTTCATTCAGCCTCAATCTTATTCGGTTGGCTTCTACGTGTTGTCCATTTAGTTCCTGGATGAGATTCGACCGTTATGAACTCCATTTGTAACATGTCATGGTCACTGTAACTTATGGGGAGGACTTTCAAAGATTTCACGCGTGAGTGGAGTACATCAGATTAAAGATGTAGTCAATATTAGATGATTGATCACCACGCTGCCAGGTTGAGCCTGGAGGTATATCACCTTATGTGCAGCCATTTAACATCGATAATCGTTGTGCGTTTAATTCATACAGCCATTCCTTTGCTAATAAGTCTTTATCCGATTTTAGAGGCTTAAAGTAATCCATATTTAAGTCTCAGCATACTATTATGCCTGCCCTTTGTGTGGATTCTATCAGGCTGTCCATGATTGTCGAGACTTGATCGATGAATGAATAGGTACCTGCTCTGCCGTGAGTCCAGTACAGGTTTATCACATGTATAACGTCCACAGCATTCTTTAAGAGATTGGTCTTAACTATCTCCGATACTTGGATATAGGGTGAGTAGCTAGTGGATTTTAATAAGCGGTAGCCTGAAGATCGCTTAATCATGGTTAAGAGGCCAGCCATTTGGATGCCCCTTCTCGGCCTTGCATGCAGGTTAAAGGGTGCATTCAAACTCAGAAGAGACTGGTAATTCACGCATCCAGGTTTCTTGTAGACAAGCGAGATGAATGTCTTGCAGCCAATTGTTGTTGAGTAGATGAGAGAAACCTTGCATGTTCCATGACCCAAATATGCAGACTTGAGCCACTGCGTTCGTCTGACGTTAACTTCTATTTATCCTTCAGTGATTTTGCGAGCCAATTCCAGTTACCTTTTTGTTCTTTGAGGACAAGGCTGCTAGAGAGTACAATCTCAGCGTTATCGTCGGTTCTGTGACCGTTTATGGTGATACTGATTTTGTCTATTGGACTGGATCTTGGTTCTGATTGAGCCTCGACAAAAGAAACCTTGTGGGGTCCGGGCCTGGATGGTCCATTTTGTTGTGAGAATTCAATTAACGGAATATGTACTGCGGTTGGTCGATCGACAAGGTAATTTGGCCGGTTCTTCATAGATGTAAAAGATTGAGTGCCATGAGTTGTTTAAATGGCATAGTAAATGACGTGATCTTGTTCGTGTTTTTGATAACGGCATCCGTTATTTTATAGATATCAAAACACAGTGACAGTAAGGCGTCTGCTGCTTCAAGGATGGTACCTGCGATTATGTTTGATACTACGTGCAGTACCACCTTATCATTGCGGTTTTCTTCAGGGAATTCAATGATTTTTATGTCCCGTGAGCCCAGTGCTCGTAGGCGTGGGGTGTGATATAGTAGTTTTATTACGTTGGTACGGTTCAAGATCAACTTGTCGCATGAGTCTAATCTCTCCAACATGATTTTATCCACCAAATTGTAATCCAAGTGCCGATCTGCATCAGGCACTTAACGTGCTATCGGCAGCTTACAAACTGTTTTAGTTGGTTATCTTTCCAAATTCCGTTCAATTAATGATGTTGACGAAGTTGGAGTACTTGGGAAGTCTCCCGCCAATTCCGGGTTGGCAGCATCCAAAGGCAATCGAATAGGCTTCAAGATGCCAGGACGATTCCTTTGCGAGCTAGCTGCTATCTGCTCTCTTTTTTCCTGTAACGTAGTGAACACAGGACTCATGGCTGCAAGATCGCTTATTGGCGGGTCAGTGGATTTCGGGATTATTGAACAATTTCTACCGCTATTAAAAGCTTCAGTCCTGATTTGTAGTTCTCCTATGGGGTGGAGCAGGCTCGTCTTGGAGCACACACTTACGCCGTCGGGAGGGGTTTTTGACAAAACCTCACTCCGCGCCTCAGGCAAATCAGGCACTCCTGTGTCGTCAATTCTTGCCGGCTGAAGAGCGGGCATCGCACTTTCATCACGGTAGGAGTCATCATACACAGACAAGTCCAAACGATCATCAGGGAGAGCCTGTGTGGCATCATCAGTGTGAATCACTACGTCCTCATGTGAAGCAACAGGTAGAGTAGCCAGAGTGTTGTTGATTGCATTACTTGGTAAGTGAGGTCGTGTAAGCGTATTGTCTGCTTTCTCTACAATCTGTATCACATTGATGTTTTTTCAGAAATTTTCGTGCACCTCTTAGTTGTGTCTTCTTCTGCCCAGGAAGGTTTTTAGCCTTCTTTATTTGCAGCAGCTGATGTTGCTTCTGTTTTGTAGTTTTCTGTGGAATGGAATCTGCACCACTAAAGATAGGAAAGACACCCCTTGTCTTGACTAGGTCAACAGCAGCGGCTTTAGTGACACTAATCGAATCGGGAAACGGCATTCGAAGTGCAGAACTACCCGCAACTTGATCATTCAGCCGTGCCATATTGGCAGAGTTTCTTGATTGATAAAAAGCTGTATTGAATGAGATTTCTGCAGCGTTTTCAATTATGTGATTATCAGAAACGTGACCACGTTTGGGTGTAGATGATGAAAGGTCATCAATCGAGATGCCCTTTTCTACACCCCTCTCAGAGTCAGAGGACATTGGAGTCACACTTATTAGTGCCGCGGGGATGTTAACCTTGAGGCATGTGTTTTCTATCAGAAGAGCTAGCATTTGTTTTGAGGCATCAACCACTGGGCCCAGTGCAGGAATTGGCGGCTGAGGCTGTGCATTTGGAAGTGGAGTTATGTCAATCGGTGTAGTACACAAGTCCTTTAAGTGGTTGGGTTGGGGATTCACTACTGCATCCGTGTGATTCTTGAGGAAGAGGACCAGGGCCTCTTTTGCCTCTTCGGCGAATAGTTTTTTTATCAATGGTGTCATTGCGTTTCTGGTCATTTGCCGAGGAGAGGACTGCCATCAATTTTTGGGTTACCTCATCCTGTTTGTTGCTGTGCGAGCTGTGCAACTCTTCCAAGTGGAATAGTTTTGAGTTCATTAGGGCTACTAAGATCGTTAAATCTTTTGTGTTTTCATTGATAGACTCATAAAGTTTAGTGAAAGGCATCAAAGAAATAGCCATTGAAGAAATTAGTGTTGCTTGCAGTTCATTCATAGACACGTGATCACATGAGGCCACTCGGTCCCCTGTGACTTTCTGTGCCTCTTCATTAGGACGTGTAATACGGCCAGTAGCAGGATTGGCCCTCCTTACTTTAGGAAATGGTCGATCGACAAAAGAGGAGTCCGAAGTTGAATTCTCATCCGTAATTGAATCCGCACTAGATTGATGATACGATTTTTTTGATGAGTGATGGCAGAGTTGATGATTGGAGCTGGAATTGATGTAGGGTCTTTTCTGAGATTCCAGCAGGGTTGCAGGTGACACCTGGGTTGATTCACCTGGAGACGAGACCTCTGCCTTTTTAGCATGTTTATATTTGACGGACCCCCAGATGTCTTCATTAGCGTCAGTAAGATCTAGTCCCTTTTCTATTTGAATGGCGTCAGCCAGACGGGAGGAGCATGGGGGACTGGAGCGCAAGGCTCCGGTCCCGCAGGTAAGTTAGGGTGGTGGGACTGTGTATTCTCGGGGATTGTGTATTCTCGCCTGCTGTTCCAGCCACCTGATTGGCTGAGCGCCCTTCCCCGGGTGCGAATAGATGTTTTGAACTCTTATCCTTGCTTTTGCACTCACTTTGCTCAGACCCATGCGTCTGGCTCACAGGCTCCTAACCTAGATTATTTCCTACAGCTCTGGGCAATAATGCTGAAGTAATTTACCCACCCAAATTGCCGATGTGAATTATAGGCGTTTTGCATTTGGTTGTGTCAGGAAGTGAAGAGTGCATCACAGCAGGTGAGCATGCCATCGGTCAGTTTATGCAAGGTCCCCCCAAAGCATACAACAACAGGTGCATGTGTGTGTGGCGTAGATTTTACAAGTCATTATTACTTTACTGTTCCCTCATTTATTTTGCATGATATATCTGATGTGAAGAATTTCCTCTTAGATGCTTAATGTGCTGAGATAAGTATACTATAATGCATATTTTGTTATTACTTGCAATTATAACCTAATCAAAACATGCCAAATGCACTATACTATTGTCATATCAAATACTTTCTTTTGTACAGATTTTGTTTACAACTGCTTTTACTGTACTGCAGAACAATAGAAAAGTTCATGGTAAATGTGTTACAGGCTGTTTAGTAATACAGTTAAGCTCAATTTACAAAATACTTAATTTTTTTACTTTAAAACAGAAACGCGAAACATTTCTAATAATCTGTCCATAACGACTAAAATAGACCTTGAACATCCTGGAATGAGGGAGTATGCCAGGAACAGAGGCTGGTGGGATGGCAAGAAAGAGTTTAATTTTGCTGCAGTCTATTCCTATGATAACACAGCAAGATTGATTACCTCCGGTGGCAGATACTGTGAAGGTTACAAACAACTGAAGAAGCACAAAGGTAAGGGTTCTCGTGTTTTGATACACACAACAAATCATCCGCTAAATATCTACACTGATGCAAAGGATTAACACTGATTTAGCAAAGAGGCACGCAACCTCCGATTAATACAGCGTTTTCTATTTCTGTTTAGGGATGCTCGTAGAGGTGTTTCCACGTAGCTTGGGCTTATTCAATGCCAGTATTTAGAGCAGATGATACGTCATAGACAATTAAAATGAAATGTCTAATGCTGATCTCTGATTGAAAGGATACCCTAAAATGAACAGGGTCATTCCAAAACAGATTAGGTAAAGTAAGAAATTAGAAAAGAGGGGAACATCACATTACACCATGATGAGGAGCATTAGAGGAACGACAACCCTGAATTAACAGTGTCAAGAAACCAAGTTATTAAAGATGAAAGGTAACATTTTATAAATTGACTTATGGGAATAGGTATGGTTTGATATTCAATGTTGTTGGTGTAGTTCATACCTGGAGCTAAATATGTCCATCAGGGACTCCAGTAAGTCAAAGTTCAAAGGGTCCTGTTAGACTGACAGTGAAAGCTGGGTGACAGCGAGTGAGGAATGCCTGCCTCGGGAGCAGAATGAACAATTTCATACCCTATATTTTCAATTTTGTTATCCTGGGCCTGATACTAGCCCTAAAACAAGACTATACAAAAATCTGTCGACCGGCAGATGAACATGTCATTCATGGCAACAGCCCTTTCCCTGGCCCAATATCGTAAACGCCAGAAACGCTATTCACTGAGACCGCCGTATCACGCATACTTCAAGGATGTGAAGAAAATAACAAAACCAATGTGAGTTGAACATGGCCAGAATGATCAGACTTAGGATAGAAACCCACATGCATCCATTAGGCATGAAGCACACATGCGCACAACATGAAGAAAATGCAGTAGGCCAATTATACATTTATACATGAAGAATATTGTTTGCAACCATATAGACACGAAGAACATAACATAAGCAATGTATACGCTGAAATGGCACTTAAAGATACGTATATAGCTCACTAACATAGAAACGTGAGAGAAATGGACAGTCATCGTTTTCCAAATGGAAGCAGCAGCACGCATTAATAGAAATGGGAGGTTTCAAAGCTTCGTGTAACTCAAACTGCTGAATTCACTGAAATACAGACTCGTGCAGGGCACAGGCAGTAGCTGAATGGCCCCTTCCAAGGTTACTGAAAGATTAGGGAGAACTTGGATGTTCCAGAAGAGAAAATGAGATAACAATTCCCAAGGCACAAGACATATTTCTCTAAGATTAATTAAAGGACAACCAGCCCTTGAATGGCAGGTGCCAAATAACTGGAAGCTAAAACTTTATAAAGAACGGATCAACTAAGTCTCTAGTGGTCAGAAAGGTAATAACACTTGGGTGCATATTAGCTAAAATCTTAGTAAATACAGGGTGAAATAATTCAGAGCGTGGGCCCCTCTCATGTGACCCATTATTCAAGAGAAGAGTCTATCCATTAGCCGCAGACACATATAAACACCTACATTGACTCCTACATATTACCAGATGGATAGTGCCATGCAAGGCTGTCTACAAAAGCGTTACTCTGGCTCATGGTCTAGATGTAAGGGCTGGTATCTTTTTCAATTGAAAAAAAGCAGTACGAGGACCTTTTTCTCCCTACTCCCATTTTTGGTGTTGATGGCTTGTCAACTGCTCAAGGTTGGTAAGTAAGATGCCAACCAGTCCATTATGCAGTAGCCAATTAAAGGACTAACCCATATACAAGTTATACAGAGTCTATTCCCTTAACCAATCCCTCAACCCTGTGGGTTTTTGTAACCAAGATTGTGATGTGACATCAAGGATGACATATTTTTCATTTCTAAACCATTATTGTGCCTAAGAAAGGCAGATCCTGTGAAGAGTTTACTTGCTTGTTGCTGTCCCGGTTTATATGGATTGTTAATAAAGCAGGTTTTTGCCATTTACCTTTTCTATTTCCATTATTGGGTCTGGGAATTCTGGCCTACCATTTCCGCTTAAACTGGGGTTTTCCAGACCATTATTACATATGGTAGCGAGTCGGATGCTTCGCAAAGGCATCCAGACTATCAAAGTTCCCTTCCGTGGCCTGAAGACTACGAGGTGACCTGTGAAAACCAGTGAATCAAGCGTGAACTGAGAAGGTCGACAGGAGCCTCCTTGGAGAAAATGCTGTCCGATCCCGCAGGGCGCCTTGTAGGACGGAATGCGGCTGGCTGATTGAGGGAAGTTAGATACCGGATGTCTTCAACCATTTTACAGATGTAAATATAGATTGACCTGGCACAACAGGGGAGGGAATTGTTTGTATATTGGGGAACAGAAATGATAAAGGATTGAATATAGTGGAATGCCTGCTACAAGGTCGCAGAAGCCAATGCTCTGAATCTCGTGACAAGGTATTAATGGTGGTGAGGTTTCCCGGGACAAGGTCATGGAAAAGTCAGTTGAATACTCCCTTCCGGGGTATGATAAGATGAGAAGATACCTCACCAGATGATAAGACGGCCGTATTATATTGTGTTATATTTATGTGTGTAGCAATTGCTGGGGCCACCGTTAGAGTGTTAAGTGGTTTAGTTTTCTGAAAAGTTAAGTTTTGTGCATAGTAGTGCATGTGGTGGAGGACGTGAAGCTGTGGTTTGGACCAAAAGGGCATGGTCTAGAGCACAGGCAGCGTTTGTAGTGTCTGCCCAGGTAGTTGGTGTGACAGAATGTTTGGAGGAGACGTAGAGGTGTTGGAAATAAAGGGAGATATTGTTGGAGGGAGAGAATGAAGGAGGGGTGAATAGGGAGTAAGCAGAACTAGAACATAGGTTTGGTAAGTATTGGCAGACTAAAACGGTGACTTGTGATGATGGGAGATGCTCCACTTATGCATTTATGTAAAGCATTACTCTGGTATAAGGACAACATTGGGAAATATCACGTGCAGTGGGTGAAAGGCACAGATGGCAAGATGTTTATGCCTTGGCCGCAGGAAGGTACACTTTGGAGATCAGTATTGCAACACATGACAAATTTGCATGCTGCATACAAAGGGACGAAATTAGAAAAACATTTAGCCATTCTTAAACAGTGGAAGATATATGTGGAGGACGAAACGGAAGAGCCACCCACAAGAGAGTGGATGCTTAATCAGCATGACTGGGATGGCCCTGCGTACATGGCTCCTCCTGCCCCCGCTCCCGCCCCTGCGAATCAATCCGTCTTCCGAAATACGGGGTCTATACCCATTGCAAGATATAAAAGCAGTAGCGGGATATACTAACCCCACCCACAGCAACAAAGATGTTTTAAACAGAGTGAAAATAATCAAAAGTCAGTGTCCGTGTGCGATGAATACAGTGAACACTGAGTTGCAGGCAATTTTACAGAGGCTGAGGAAGCGATCTGAGACAGAGAGGCAGGCAGGGCACTAGGGAAGAGACAGCGATTGCCTGGGATGAGTGAGTAGGAGGACAAATATTGCTTAAGATGGTCGGAAGAAATGTGGATGCTTCTAAAAAAGGGGAAAGGGAAGTTGGAGAAAGACAGTAGGAAGTGAAAAGAGAAAAAGAGGGAAGAGAACAGGAGAAGGAAGAGAGAATCGGAAAAAGTATGAAGAGGAGAAAGAAGCAAGAGGTGGACGGAGTGAGGGATAGAAAGTGAAAAGAACAGAGAAGGGAAGAAGAGGAGAAGGAAATTGAGAGGTGAAATGAAGAAGAAAAGGAAAGGGCAAAACAAAGTGGAAATAGGGAAAGGGAGTGTAGTGGAAGAAGTTATAAGTGGATTGTAAAGGACGATTACCCTGAAGAGACTAGACTTTGAGGACACAGAAGATGGAAGTGATGAAAGTGGTGATACAATTTTTATTGATGGGGAAAGAGGAAGGAAGAGAAGAGGAGGGGGGTGAGGCTGCATAAGCCTCTTCTACAGGCTTAAGAATAGGGGAGGAAAGAACGTAGCTGCATTTGGAAGAATCAGGGCAAATGCCAGTGCCTGTTAAAAGCTCTGGGCTCCCGAGAATGTGATCAAGAAGCCTAGAAGACTGAACACTTTATGTGAACAGATTGAGAAATTTACCGGGACGAAAGAAAAAGAATTTGACAGATGTGACACACAAGATGGGAGTTGACTGTGGGGGGACAGAACATAGAACTGACGCAATTCCCATTGCTAGATAAGGTGGGAGGATGTGCGCAATATTTACCATGGCCACAGGTGGACAAGAATAATTCATTTGAGGGGATTGGGTCCTCCGACATATTCCATATCTATGACAGGTGATGTCCACAGCTGTGCTGCTTCGGAAAATCTTCGGCGTCTGCGTCCTGCATCGATGACGTCATTGCGCCGTCCCCGAGGACCTCCTCCGACGGCCGACGTCACCCGATGTGATAAGTAGGACGCACAACGCCCATAGCCTCAGTTCTGTTTTTTCCACGAACGTGTTCGCTTCGTGAATCTCGCCTCGACTCTTTGGAGTTTGCTGTTTTTCTTCTCGGTTCATTGAACCTGTTCGGTTTTTTGTGAAGACCTGTTCGTGGCGATGTCTACTTCGTCTTCAACCCCGCGTCCGGGCTTCAAGAAATGTGGGGACTGTGGGTCCAAGATGTCGGTCACAGACTTGCACGACGCCTGCCTCTGGTGCCTCCGGGAGGCCCACGATACGGATGACTGTGTCGACTTGCAGTCGCTCATGGCAAAGGCCTTGCGGGAACACAAGAAGAAGCTGTCGGTAGGTCGGGTGTCTAAGCCCCGGAAGTCGAGGTCTGCGGGGCTTTCGATGGATGACTCGAGGGGCGACTCTCCGCGTCATCTTCGGAAGTCCAGCGGGTCTCCTTCCAGTAGTCGGTCTCCCCACTCCTCTGACTCTTCGAGGCATTCCCGCAAGCGCCGGCATCGGTCGCCTTGCCCGTCCTCTTCCTAGGACTCCGCCCGTCGGCGGATCGCTTATCCCTCCATGCAAGCGACACCGGAGGAATGGGCTTCCTTCGGGAAGCAGATGCTAGCGATTCTTGAATCGCAGGGCACTGGTCCGTCCGCGCCTCCGAGTGGGGTCGGTCGGCACCGGTTGTGAGACACCGCTCGTACTCCTTCGTGCTCGGGTGGTTGGCACGGCTTGCGGGAGAAGTCCCGCTCGGACAAGGGTAGCCGTTCTTGCCATACCCGTTCCAGGTCCCGGTCCTCGACGCGCTCGAGACTGCGTGGTCCTGTGCCGTCTTCGAAGAAGACGTCGACGCCTGTGGCGCCGAGGTCGTCGACGATTTCTCTCGAGGCTCCACCTCCGAGGGGGTCGTCGACGCTGTCGGCTCCTAGGTCGAGAGACACGCTCGGAGCTCCGTGTGACACCGGCGCCGACTCGTTCGGCGCCCTCGATGCCTTTCGAGGCGGTGGTGTCGGAGGGGCCCCGTGGCACAGGGTTAGCCCCTAAAAAGGCTCTGGCTAAGGTCAGGCACTGCTTTGGTCCCCAGATGTCTTCCTTCTCCCCGCCTGGAGTACATTTCAGAGGGTGATGAAGGCTCTGATGACGGCTTGGTTCCGGTTACAGTACCTGATGAGCTTATCTCGGGCCATAGCCAGTTTGATGACCTGAGGCAGTCACTGCATGATGCCGGGGGACTGGACACCTCTCCGGAGGTGGAGTTTTGTAGGCCGGAGCCTGGCACTCATGCCGATTCTTCATATCGGCGCCTTATGTCTCGGGTCACCGAGTACTTGGGTTGGTCAGCTCCCCCAGGGGAGTTCATTCAGGATGATCTCACGGACATTCTTGATCTTGGTCCTCCCATTGACCCGGTTTTGCCGTTTCATATGGCTCTGCAGAGAAGGGTGGCGGCAGCTTGGACTGCTCCGGAGAGTCTCCCGGCAGTGGGCAAGTCTTTGTCGCGAAAATACCGTCCAGCCAGTAGCGACCCCTGCTACTTGTCCAGGCGCCCCACTCCGGAGAGTTTGGTGGTGCAGGCGGCTACAGCCCCGGCAAAGCAGGCGTTGTATCCTACCATCCCTCTGGATAGGGACGACAAACGTTTTGACGGCTGGATGAAGAAAGTGTTTTCTTCAGGGGGTATGGCGCTTCAGGCGGCCAACTCCATATGTGCCTTGACGGTGAACATCTTTTTGGCAGCAAGGCTGACGAGAGCCTTGAGAGGTTGCAGACCTCCAAAGCTGCAGCAAGTCGTTGGGCCCTGCAGTTCGCCAACCTCCGCCTTTTCGTCCTAGGGGACAGCAATGGAGGGGAGGTTCCTTTCGCTATTACTTGTTCTTCAGTAAAGCGAGAGGAGCTAGCAGTCAAAGAGGCCACCGTAAGAGTGCCAGAGGTGGAAACAAGGGTACTCGAGGTGCCAAGGCCGCTCGGGCAGTTGCCTCTTTGCCCTCAGTCAACGCCGCAGCCGCTACCACTCAGTCATGAGGCCAGGTCCCATGGTTCGCCGGTTGGGGGAAGGCTGGCGCAGCATCTTGTAGAGTGGCGAGCCATTACTTCAGATGTGTGGGTTCTGGAGATCATAACCCACGGCTACTGTGTTCCTTTTCGGCAGAGGCCTCACGGCAATCCACCTGGGAACCTCTCTTTGAAGAGTCCGGATCCGCTCCTTGCGCAGGAAATTCAAGCCCTGCTGCAGAAAGGCGCCATAGAACTGGTGCCTGTAGCAGAGAGGAATAAGGGATGGTATTCCCCTTATTTTTTGATTTAGAAGAAAGACGGGGGATTGAGACCCATCATGGACTTGCGCGGTTTGAACAAACTCCTCAGGAAGGACAAGTTCAAGATGGTTACTCTCTCTCAAGTCCTCCAGGCCCTTTAACTTCAGGACTGGTTGGTGTCTCTCGACCTCAAGGATGCTTACTTCCATGTGCTGATCCATCCCAAGCACAAGAAGTACCTGAGGTTCGCGGTTGGCGACTCGCACTTTCAGTTTCGGGTCCTGCCGTTCAGATTATTCTCTGCCCCGAGGATTTTCATCAAGATCATGGTGGTGGTGGCAGCGCATCTCAGGAAAGGGGGGATTCATGTCTACCCCTACCGGACGATTGGCTAATCAGGGGGAGCTCTCCCGAGCAAGTCCTGGATCATCTGTCCGTCACCTGCCACTCCCTTCACAAGCTGGGCTTCTCCCTCAATTTAAAGAAGTCCCATTTGACACCAACGCCGCGGCTCCAGTACATCGGAGCAGTGCTCGATACGTCCCTGGGGCAGTGTTCTCCTCTCCAGGTGAGGGCTCTTCACATTCAGCAGATGGTGCACAAGTTTCAACTTGCCCAGAATCTCCCAGCGTCCGAGTTCTTGAGACTGCTCGGCCTCATGGCATCCTTCATTCTTCTGGTGCCAGAGGCTCGTCTGCGGATGAGATCTTTGCAGTGGGCACTCAAGCTCCAGTGGTCTCAGTCCTCCGCCATGCTGTCGGACTCTGTTCAGATGCCGCCCTCGGTCACCCAGGACCTTCTGTGGTGGGCCGTCGAAGGCAATCTGATGAAGGGGTCCCCATTTTGGCTGCCCTGGCCGGAGGTGACGATCGTGACGGACGCATCCCTCACGGGATGGGGAGCTCATGCCAACGAGTTGACAGTCAGCGGTCGTTGGTCTCCGTCGGAGTCCAGACTCCATATCAATCTGTTGGAGCTGAGGGCCGTCAGGCTTGCCCTAAAGGCTTTTCTGCCGACTGTGCGAGGAAAGAGTGTCCTGATTCTAACGGGCAACACGGTGGCCATGCACTACCTCAACAAAAAGGGGGGGGCAGGGTAACTTCCTCTGTGCAGGGAGGCGATGCAGCTCGAGTTCTGGGCCATCCAGCAGGAAGTTTCGATCTCGGCTGTTCATCTGGCCGGAGATGACAACGAGACGGCGGACGCTCTGAGCAGGCAGAGCACCATCTCTCACGAGTGGGAGCTAGCTCAGGAGATTCTCCTGGAGATCTTCGCCCTTTGGGGGACCCCTCAAGTAGATCACTTCGCCTCCAGTGTCAACCGGAAGTGCGAAAGGTTTTGCTTGCGGGAATTTCCTCCAAAAGGAGCCTTAGGAGACGCGTTCGTGGTGGAGTGGTCATTCCCACTGCTGTACGCGTTTCCTCCAGTCCCTGTCATCCCGCAAGTACTGCGGAGGCTACGGAGGTTCGGTTCCCGGATGATCCTCATTGCTCTGGCGTGGGCCCGGAGGACGTGGTACCCGGACCTTCTCGACTTGTCCATCTGCCCTCCACGTCGTCCTCCCTACCGAGATGATCTGCTCTCATGGGAGGGAGGTCGGGTTCTCCATCCAGAGGTCAGATCCCTCAACCTTCACGCTTGGCTTCTGAAAGGTTGAGGTATAAGGATTGGGAACTCCCTGAAGACGTGATGGAGGTGTTGCTCTCGGCCAGGCGGCCGGCAACAAAGTCTCTGTACCGTTGCCGTTGGAGAAAGTTCTGCGACTGGTGCAGAGTTAAGAATGTGGATCCTTTGGAATGTGACATTCCCATGGTTCTGTCTTTTTTTGCTTTCATTGGCCCACAGGGGCTTGCAAGCTGGGACCATTAAAGTTTACCTGGCGGCGCTGTCCATATTTAAGCGCTCGTCTGAAGTGTTCCTATTTTAAGATTCCTTTAATTTCTCCGTTTTTGAAAGGGCTCACTAATGTGTTCCCTCCGTCACCTTTTCTGGTGCCCGGTTGGGATTTGAACCTTGTTCTTAAGTTTCTTATGGGTGCTCCGTTTGAGCCTTTACATTCTTGCCCTTTGAGACTGCTAACTCTTAAAACTGTGTTTTTAGTTGCGGTTACTTCCGCTCACATAGTGAGTGAGTTACAGGCACTTTCAATTAAGCCACCCTTCACTGTGTTTCATAAGGACAGGGTTGTCCTTAGAGTTCGTCCTCCTTTTCTTCCGAAGATGGTTTCGGAATTTCATTTGAGCCAGAAGGTTGTTCTTCCGGCATTCTATCCTCCTCCACTTCCTGGTAAGGAAGAGGAGAGGCTCCATAGGCTTGATCCTAGGAGAGTGTTGAGCTTTTATATTTCGCGCATGTCCCAGGTCAGAGTGGACGATCAACTTTTCATTGGTTACGCTGGAAAGCGTTTGGGACAAGCTGTGACGAAACCGACTTTGTCTCGTTGGATTATTTTAGCTATCTCCGAGTGTTACCGCTTGCCGGGTAAGGACCCTCCGGCTGGCTTGCGAGCCCATTCTACCAGGGTAGTGGCTGCGTCTACTGCCCTGCAGAGGGGTGTTCCTATTCGTCACATCTGTGATGCAGCCACCTGGGCTTCAGTACATACTTTTGTACGTCACTACTCCCTCGATTCCATCAGAGGGCAGGATCTGGCCTTTGGCAAGGCAGTCCCATATTCCGCAATTTGACTGGGCATGCTAAATTTGTGTTCTAAATTCTTTTCCCACCTCCTTGCTTGGTACTGCTTTGGGAGTCTGTCATAGATATAGAATACGTCGGAGGACCCAATCCCCTCGAAGAACAAGTTACTTTCTTACCTGGTAACGTTCTTTCGATGGGATGGTCCGACGACGTATTCCATATCGCTCCCTCCCTACCTTCCCTGCTGCAGAATTTCTTTTGCGATTGCAGCTTGAGTTCCGCAAGGCCTTGTGTGTCTGTCTGGCAGAAAACTGGTGGCACACGTTCTGGGGGAAAAAACTATAACGGACGCTATGGGCGTTGTGCGTCCTACTTATCACATCGGGTGACGTCGGCCATCTGAGGAGGTCCTCAGGGACGGCGCATCGACGTCATCGACGCAGGACGCAGACGCAGAAGATTTTCCGAAGCAGCACAGCTGTGGACATTACCTGTCATAGATATGGAATACGTCGTCGGACCATCCCATCGAAAGAACGTTACCAGGTAAGAAAGTAACTTGTTCATCTTTAAACTACCAACATTGAAATCAGGAGCGGGCAAGTGGATTTATGAACTAGAAAGAATGACAGCAGGAATTACCTTAGCAGTGGGTGACATAAAGAGCTTGCTTGCTGCCATAATAGGGGAGAGAGCAGATGACATTTGGAAACTAGAGGTTATTCTGGAGTAACAGCCCAAAAAAACACTCACGACGGAGCACCTTTTAATAATTGTAGGGCCTATATATGTAGAGCACTTGGGTACAGTATCCCGATTTGTCAGACATGAGCGCGATTATGACATGAAAAATACGAGATGATGAAGACCCGGTTGCTTATATTCAGGAGATTCAAGAAAAATGGCATCTCGAAACGAGAGAACCGTGGGATAACACCATATCTATTTTATATCATCTATTATGCCTGGGGCTGTCTGAGGCATTGCAGGGTCAATTGAAAAAGCTAGTGGGAATCGAAACAAAGCCATGGCCACAGATTATGTTAGCTATTGTTCATCACTGTCGGCTGAAACAGGAGAAAGCAAAAATGAAACTTTTTGGAAAGAAAGCTGGAGGAAGCAAAACTAGTTCAGAAAAAATTATTAAAGTGTTCAGTAGAAGGAGCAATGTTAACCAGTGGGGAGGGGGTGATTACACAGGAGGAACAGCAGGTACAGCCAATGGATGGAGGAAACTTTGCAGGAAGGTGAGAATATAATTATTTTCTGCAAGGAAGTGGAGGCGCCCCTAGTGGCAAGGGGATTGGATTTCAGCTCCACAGGAAGATTCAATGGGGGACAAACTCGGTTTGTAGGACAGGCTCAGCAGTGCTGGACGTGTGGAAAAATGGGGCACAATTCTTGAGTGTGTAGAAGCAGGAGAGGTATGCAGAAAAATTGGCAAGATCCAACAGGGGCACAGCATATCCCCACCATATAGCACAGAACCGCCTGAATATTATGCCCAAGATCACACACAGTATCAAACACAAGTGCCACAAATGCAACCTGCACAACAGGGAAGGCTAATGTAAGCACAGCAAGCCTTCATGCAAATACGGATGCAGCCACAGGCACCCATACAACAGAATACAATGACATCATGGAACATAAACGCTGTACCCCAGACAACTACACCCAGAATAGGGAGTGTGACCATGGTGGGAGGGAAGCCATTCAGCGGCACAGGGATGAACTTTTAGCCACAATAATAAATCCCACAGAAAGACTTCATGTGTTCCATCCTATCCGTTACACCAGACCCATAAGAAGAACCGTGAGTCAGGGTAACCATAGGTGACAAAAAATGTTTCTTCCTTGTAGATACAGGGGCACCCAGGTACTGTGGTAGGGAGGATGTATGCACAAGGTTTTTCTGGGGCGACAAGTATGGTTCCTTTTACTGACGACTTATTAATATAGGAGAACATGACCTTTTCATGATTTGACAGATGAAGACTTGTTCACAGATGATGACTCGGATGACGAGGTAGTGTTTAACATAAGCCTTACCAACATAAGCTTTACCTATATGCTAAAAATTGAGAGAAGAGAAGTGCTGCAGAGAATGTCATTGGCAAATAAGATACCGTCTTTTCTCAAGGAATATTTGGCACAGGTACCAAGCATATTGTGGACCACTAGTCCATATGATGTGGCCCTATTGAAAGGAGTATGGACAGTCAAAATTAAAGTGAAACCAGGAGCTATTTTGACACAGATGAGACAGTACCCAATGGCAAAAGAAGCAGATGAAGATATTTATGATACAATTTCTGCTCTAGTGCGACAAGGAATACTGGTGCCATCAGAATCCCCATGCAACACGGCGTGTACCCAGTAAAAAAGGTTACAGTAAGGTTGTGGGGATTTATTCAGGATTTACACCCCCTAAACAATGTTGTTGAAGTAGAGTTACAATGGTCCCAAACCCAACCACAATATTGTGGAATATCCCATCTAGAGCTCAATATTTTTACCATGATCGATTTTGAAGAATGCATTCTTTTCAATCCCCCTCCACGAAGAGTCTCGACTTGGCTTTGTTTTCCTATCAAGGAACCAAGTGGAAACCTACAACGTTACGTCAGGGTTACTGAGTCCCGTTCAATCTTCAACCGAGTGCTCCAGATGGACTTAATGAAACGTACACCTTGATAGTGTAGTGATACAATTTGTAGACAACATTTAGGTGTGCAGTGATTCAGAGGAAGGATAAGTGACGTAGCCTGGACAGATGAAATGATGGAAGTCTTTGAGTTAAAAACTTCAACAAATGGAGCAGTAATCGCAGCAGTCCTCACACAAATAAAATACTCTAGGACACAAACCACTAGCATATTACAACAGGATTCTAGATCCAGTAATGAGAAGTCATTATTCACATGAACAAGCATTGGCCGCAGCAGCCTTTGCAATTGTACAGTCTGCCATTATTAGAATCTGCTGTACAGTAACATTATATGCAGAGCATGCCCTACTCGTAATCCTTGAAAAAAGCCAAAAAGCACATTAACCACACAGAGATCCTCTTGTTCTGAGGTAATTATATGAAATCCAGCGATCAAAATTACCAGGTGCAGAGTAGTGAACCCAGCAAGATTCATAGCAGAGCCAGTAGATGAAGTAGACTACGTGCATGATTGTACCAAGTAAACTGAATATCATGATGAAATGCTGCACTTTAAAGAAAATGCCCTTGGGGTCAAGTGGCGTCTTCTTCATTCCTGGATCATCTTTGATTGATCAAAGCACAGGTGGAATGCATACGGCGACCTCTGTGGTAAAAGTAAAACTGAATGGCAACTTTGAGACAGTGGCAAGTGCGAGGTTGCCTTTGCATTACTCGGCGTAAGCAGCAGAATTGGTACAGATCATTTTGGCACTTGAAATGCATGCAGAAGAGGCAGTAACAATGTATTCTGACTCCGCCTGCAGGATGTCAACAGTACACACAGGACTGTCACTTTGGAAGAGGCATGGATTCTTGAATGCAAATGCACTGCAGCTCTCATCGGCCATCGCTGTGGTGAAGTGCAGAGCCAACACTAAAGGTACAAATTTAATTTCTTACAGCATAAAGGCAGCTGATTTATAAGCGAAAAAGGCAGCATATTTTCCTGAAATTTGATCCGGCACGAAATAAATACACACAAACACGAAACATGGTAATGAAAGAAGCCTTTAATAGACTGCACTTAGCCAAAATTATTGAGCTGCAAGGACGAGCCCCACCAGAGGAGCAAAAATTGTGGAAGAGAAGGAGGTGCTCATTGACCCCCACAGATGTAGTGTGGCTGCAGGACAGCACCGGGAAACTAGTTCTGTCCGTGGGATTACTTAAAGTAGCATTAGATCAACTACACCACCCAGCGCATACAACACAAGAGTGTCTTGCAGCTTGGATCTTGAAAGACTGGTTCTTGCCCAATCTGGCAGAGCATGTTGCCACCTTTATTGTACATTGCTTGACTTGACAACAGTATACTGCAGGGCACACACCGCGAACAGTAAGAGGAGCAATGCCCATTCCTAACTATGTGGATATGCTCCATGGTTGTAACAGTTACAGATATATGCTATTAGTCATGTGTCCCTTTTCCCTATGTATCAAAGCCAGTCCTTGCACACATCCTGATGCCACATTTGCTGCAAGCTTCCTCATACGTGAGGTCTTCCCGAGGTGAGGAGTATGCGAAGTGCTTCAGTCTGGCAAAGGACCACATTTTTTAAATTAAGTCTTTGAGCGCATCACAATCTTTTTTAGTATTAAAGGGATGGTCTAGTAAAAATGTTTATTTAAAAAATAGATAGGCAACATAAAAAAAATACTAGCATTCTCTGTTTTAAAACTTCCTATGTAATATTTTGAGCTATTCAAGCTCAAAATTCGCAAAAGCAAGCACATGGGCGCAACCATTTTGTGAAATGGAGGCCCTCCTGCGCTGGCTTTTGCTTTTGCGGCACTAATGAAGGAAAAGCCAGCTAGCTGTAGTAAACAAAAGCTACCGCTGGGTGGCTTTCCCTTCATTAGTGCTGTAGGCGGAGGACGGGGACTGGAGACCAGAGCAGGAAAGCTGCAGCTGAATCTCGGTAAGTGCTATTTATTTTTTTTCAAAAAATAAGCACTAGCTGCGGTTTTTATTCTAAGTTTTCTGGCCTGGAGGAGCCCGAAAACTTAGAAATAAAACCGCAGCTTTAAAAACGTTGTATTTATGTTTGCGGTCGCTTTTTAAGCGACCGCAAATATAAATACAACGTTATTGTGTTGGAAAACGCTGCGGTTTTTCTTTCCAAGTTTCTCAGGCTCCTCCGGCTCGGAGGAGCCTGAGAAACTCGGAAAGAAAAACTGCAGCATTTTCCAACACAACTGCTTTGTTTCTGCCTGAATCTGCTTTCCCATTTGGGGTTCTCGGGCTCCCCACGGGGAGCCCGAGAGCCCCAAATGGGAAAGCAGATTCAGGCAGAAACAACGCGGCATTGCAGAAAAAAACTGCGTTGTTTCTTCCTGAATCTGCTTTCCCATTTGGGGCTCTCGGGCTCCCGAAAGAGCCCCAAATGGGAAAGCAGATTTAGGCAGACACAACGCAGCATTTAGCATTTCCCATTTGGGTCTCTCGGGCTCCCCACAGGGAGCCCGAGAGCCCCAAATGGGAAATCAGCTGTAGGTAGAAACACTATGCGGCATGTAAACATAACCGCGTTGTGTTTCTGCCTGCTGTGGCTTTCACTTTGGGTCTCCGGTGCTTCCCTGGGAGCACCGGAGACCCAAAGTGATAGCCACAGCAGGCAGAAACACACGCGGTTGTGTTGGAAAACGCTGCGGTTTTTCTTTCCAAGTTTCTCAGGCTCCTCCGAGCCGGAGGAGCCTGAGAAACTTGGAAAGAAAAACCGCAGCGTTTTCCAACACAATAACGTTGTATTTATGTTTGCGGTCGCTTCAAAAGCGACCGCAAACATAAATACAACTTTTTTAAAGCTGCGGTTTTATTTCTAAGTTTTCCGGGCTCCTCCAGCCCGGAAAACTTAGGAAAAAAAAACGCAACTAGTGCTTATTTTTAAAAAAAAAATAAATAGCACTTACCGAGATTCAGCTGCAGCTTTCCTGCTCTGGTCTCCGGTCCCCGTCCTCCGCCTACAGCACTAATGAAGGGGAAGCCACCCAGCGGTAGCTTTTGTTTACTACAGCTGGCTGGCTTTTCCTTCATTAGTGCCGCAAAAGCAAAAGCCAGCACAGGAGGACCTCCATTTCACAAAATGGATGCGCCCATGTGCTTGCTTTTGCGAATTTTGAGCTTGAATAGCTCAAAATTTTACATAGGAAGTTTTAAAACAGAGAATGCTAGTATTTTTTTTTTTTATGTTGCCTATCTATTTTTTAAATAAAAATGTTTACTAGACCATCCCTTTAAGCACACATTCTCTTCTGCTTACCACCCGCAAGCAAACAGTATTTGCACCTCAATGGCCTCCTACAAGAACGCATTGCCAAATAATAAGTTCCCCTGAAAATAAGATGGCTCCGTTGCCTACCCTTAGCCCTATTTGCATTACATAATCAGCCCGGCTCAGACCATCACCTGACTCCTCACGAGCTGGTGATGGGACGCTGTATGAGTATACCTCTTGCTCCTCCCACTCAAAAACAAACAGATGCCTATAGTGTGTCAAATGCACTCGGAAATGAAATGCGTGATTATTTGGCTGCTATGATGGCCAGTGTTGCTTTTATGTTTCAACCGCTTCACGCACAGCAGGGGAGGTCAAAGAAGACAACGAACAAATTGATCTTGCAACAGTTTGAAAACCCCTATTGTTGTATACTGGAGGCAAAGTTCTTATTTAAAAAGTTATGCAGTGCTGGCACAAGCCATAGTTTGAAGGACCTTACATACTTGAGGTGATGCCAACAGCAGTGAAGGTGCAATGAAGGAGAGCCTAGTTGTACCTTGGTGACATCAAACCCTCCGAAGGAGAGACACCCCTGCTGCAACTCCCTGAATTTGAAGGTGAAGAAGAGACGACAAATGTTCAAATGAGGTCTGCCACGAGCGCCAAGCAACAGCCAGGGGAATGATAAGGACAGTGTTTGTTTATTTTAGACAGCAACAGAAGGAATTTAGTGAATTTTTTTTCTAAAAATCATAGCTGCATAAGAAAAAGAATAGCACTTTCACGAGAAGATAAAGATATACCCTAAATGTTTCCTCTACAAATCATACTTTTTATGACCTTATCTTATTTACTGAATACGTATCCTGCTTTAGGAGTTAGAAATATAACACTCTCTGCCATTTTAGAGAATCCGAAAACTTATTTTATTTTTGAAAGAATTTTTCTTGCTGTATTAACACAATATTTCCTGTAAATACTGACATTTTGAAGAAACAAAAAGACTTTTCAAAAAAGAAAATGGGACTTTTCAATTTAGTTGGGTACTCACTTTTATCTTTCAGAAGAAACAATACTCCTGGACATTTACAAAGAGTAGACACTGTGATAAATCATGCAGAGTCATCACTAAACCCCAGGCTAAGATAACCTCCCATGTGGCCATGCGACGGCACAGCTACATGATCCTATCCCTGGGGCTGGTATCATGATGGAGGATCACATGGGAGGACATGACTGACGAGAGGAAGTGGTGACTCCTTCCGGAGGGGACGCAGTATTCCTCTTCTTGTGAGGATGAAAATCTTATAGTTCTTAATACTTAATGGCATGTTGTAATTGCATATGTCCCTCCCATGAAACTACCCAAAGAATATGTCATGAAAAGTTATCTTAACAGCATAAGGTTTGTGCCTTGGGAGTTCGGGAAGTTAATGTGATATCCTCTAATTGTTATGATTCTGTCTTGAAGGTCCAAATCCCAAGTGTAAAACGCAGCCCTTTTATATATCCCCTATGCCTTATAACTAAGTTTACAAAGCAACCAAGACTAACCTAATGTCAGGACTGAAACCACTATGGACTCCAGGGTTCATAATGCCTGTGGTACTGGGATGAGGAAGGAGGACTCAGAGTCAATGAGGATCAAAGGTGCTATTGAACATAATGAGCCATCTAGTTGTTGAAGTGTGAGGCACCTGAGCAGGACATTTAAATCAGAGAATAAGCTATAGCTGGAGGAAGACGCTAAAGCAGTAGCAGAGGCAGCAGCAGTGCGGAATGCTGGGTTTGCCGTGAAAACAGAAGGGCCGCCAGCTTAAGCCGATGCAGGACGAGAAGGCACGCGGCACTGCAGAGAAACCGTAGCTGGAAGCAGTGTTGTGGTTGGTTGCGGGAAGGGAGCACCAGCTCACAACACAACGTGAGCTTCTCCGCTAAAGAAGTGGAAGTGTAGGCCCTACGGAGCTGCCAGAGCCCCAATGAACAGCCGTGCAGACCGTTAAAGGTATATGGGAGCTGGCAGCAGAGGCAGTGCAACACAGAAGTTCTGCCGCAGAAGCAGCAGTGACGCTACAGAAGACTGGTGAGTTTGCCCAATACTAAAGGTGACCCCGGAGCGCTCCTAGCAGGACATTGGGCCGTACCCATTACATTTGAATACCAAACGCACAAAGTGCAGAGGCAGCCAGGGCTCAAATCCCCTTTTATGGGACACCGATTAGGGGAGACAACCAGCATTGACAATATCCAAGAGGCTGTAAAGCAGCAGTAAAGAGATAACTGAGGTACAAAGAACTTGTTGGCGCAAATCATCATTTTGACAAACTGGTATCGTCAGTGGTAGTCACTGTGCTATCCTGACAGTAGTATTCCAATTGAAGGATAACTGTGATATGTTAATACCTGTTTTGAATCCCTAAGAAAACAGTTGCTTTGATTTATGAACTTGTGTTTTGAAAGAGACCTTTTGCCTTACCAAGAAAGATACTGTGGAGGATAACAACAGTTTATTTTTTATTTTTTATTTACTATCTTTATTATTTTCAACACAATAACAGTACGCATGAGCTGCACGACATAGGCATCTCGCCCACGTAGCATTACCAAATTGAATCGATAAACTGTGATGGATAGGTGAGCAGTTCCAAAGTAAGATACATAGTAGGCACAGCTCGTTAATACCAACAAACCCCCAAAAAATCAACTCCCCTCCCGTTCTCCCCATCCCCCATAGTACGTAGAGTCCATTCCTATTATCGTAAACTCAAAGAAAAAGGAAACAAGTTTTGGTGAGCCATCAATGAATTGACAGCCTGGACCGTCGTCATTTGTCCAACAACAGTCCCTTGCAGGGGAGAAGGTGTATATTATTTTGCCCCTACAGTATTCTTGGCGTACCCTCATCCAATCCAGTGCCCAATAGGATGCACGCGAAAGACATTTTATGATACGACAGGACCGCCTCCTCCCCACAGGCCTGCATGCCCCAGAGGTCTTAGTTTGATGCCCTTTCCATCCCCCCAATCAAAGAAGTGGTGCCACCCGGCCCCTCCTTATGTCCCTCCTCGACAGAGGAATCTAACAGCTCCCAGAACCGGTCTGCCATGACCCTTAGACCCGTCTATAAGCATTGCATTTCATTGAGCACAATTTGTCAAGTTGGACCGGCCAACCGGCCTCAGTAGGTGGGGATTCCTCCTTCCAGTCTATGATCAACAGTTTACGGGCCGTGAAAAGCATTACATGCATCAACTCGCATACCATCTGGTCCTTGTGCCACCCCCACCCCAAATGGAGGGGCAGGCCATCTCATGTAGCCCTCTCTAGGGGCAGATAAGGGGGGCCTGTCATGCACTGCTCCCTGGGGTCAGGTGTCCCTTCCTAGAAGCGGATATTTGCCCCCAGGGAGGGCTGCATGACATGGCCACCACTCCATTTTGGGTTTGGGGGGGCTACCACCCCTTCCCATTACAAAATTCCCTGGCGCTCTGGGGTGCCCCACAGTCCCCCCTAAAATGCTGTCTACCATTTTCAATGTTTTGCTTTGTTTACCCAACTCCCCTTGGTGCCGATGGGCACAATAGAGTGCCATTCTGTCCCCAGGGTCCCAAAACCTACTGCCCCACCCATTGGGGGGGGCCTATCTGACTTTTTGTGGTGGCCCTCTCCCCCCACCCCAAATGGATGGGCGGGGCACCTCATGCAGGCCTCCCTGGGGCGCCTACGAACGGCTGCTGAAGGGGCCCCCCTCTCCATTTGGGATGGGTTGGAGAGGGTCACCAAAAAACATGGGACAGGCCCACCAGTGGGTGGGGCAGTAAGGTTTAGTCCCCCTGGGGGCAGATTGGCACACTAATGTGCCCATCTGCGCCAAAGGAAGTTTGGTAAATAAAGAAAACAATTGAAAATGGTAGACTACACTTTAGGGGGGCTGAGTGGCACCCTAAACCGCAGAGGAATTTTCTAATGTAAAGGGGGTGGCCCTCTCCCCCCACACCAAATGCAGGGGGGGCATCTCATTCAGCCCTCCCTGGGGTCAGATGCCCCTTCCTAGTAGCAGATAACTTCCCCCAGGGAGGGCTGCATGACATGACACCGAGTCCATTTTGGGTGGGTAGGGGAGGGACACCCCCTTTCCATAAAAACAGTTCCCTGGTGGTCTAGTGGGGGGGCACTTTATTTTTTTTCTTTTTTCTTTTTTTTACCCTTGGGCACATTCCCTAGGAGCAGATGGGGCAGGTGGGCACCCATCTGCCCCAGGGGGGCGCCAACCTGCAGGCCCCATCCGTTGGGGGGCTTGCCACACTTTCCTTGTGGCCCTCACCCCCCAATTGGATGGGGGGCCACCTCATGTCCTCCTCCCTGGGGGCAGAAATCTGCCCCCTGGGAGGGTTACAAGAGGTGCCCCCCCTTTCCACTTGGGGTGGGAGGGAGAGGGCCACCACCATTTCATGTAAAAAAAAAATATTGTTGGCTAATGGTCCCCCACCCCACCCCATTTGCTCCATGTATATACCTGTACCCTTCCTCAAGAGCTATTACTGTTCTCCATGGTCTACCCTCATCTACTCCTTCGAGTATTGACATTTCCCTTGGTGCTATGGCTGCTTCTAGTTCTATAGGGATAGTCTGCCCCCCCCGCTTCGTCCATAGGTATTCGCGGTCTAAACAAGAACTTATCGGGTATCCTTACAATTTTTCCCACCAGGCCAGGTAGCCGTGTCGGTAAAATGCTCACTCCATATAGAAAAATCTTTGGATCTGCTGGAACGCATTGCAGAGCCACTTGCACGGTGAACGTCAGTATACATTTTCCCACGTTTAAATAGTGTATTCCTGGAGTGGAGCACACTATTCCTCGATAAGTAAATTAAATTGTCATGTTTAGTTTTGTCATTAAATCTCTTCCAAAATGTTAACCAGTGCCTGTTGTGAGTATACCAAATGAACACATATGTCACATTCTCCTATAGAGACTGGTAATTCATTAGTAATAGGAACTCGACTCGTAGCTCCAGAGAGCCCTTGAGCAGTCATGGCAATTCCTGGCATTGGATATTTTCCCTCCCGTGTGCACTAACGAGTTGCTCCAGTGTCTACAAGAAAAGAAAAGGATTTGCCTCCTATCGTCACATCGACCCTTTGTTCCTCTTGGGGGTCTCGTGTCACAGATAGTACTGAACACATCAAGTCACCCTGTGAGATGTCCTATTGTGGGTCCAGGCTCATCCCCGTCCCTGTGAAAGGATTTCCTCCTACAACAGTGACACCTCATATTCTGGGTGTCAGTATTTGTCCTGTGTTTGCATACTGCTGTGTCCGCATAGGGGCTTGTTGCGACTGCCCTTGTGGGGGTTTCATTTGCACTTGCTCTGGTTGCTGTACCTGCTGTACACGTGTCGCTTGTGTCTGATAAAATGTGATCGTGGGCGAACCCTTCTCTAGTCTGTGTGCTCTATGGTGGAGGATAAGCTGTCCCTCCTCTTGAAAATTGACCATTCTGTGCATTCCCTTGGCTTCCATATACGCGTGCAATATGCCCCGTCATCCCACAAGTCCAACATACTGGGGGTGCCCGTCTGACAAGCCACCCTTGGTTATATCCCCCTTAGTACTCTGTTTCTTATTCTGTGTACCTTGAAAACACCTTGATTATTTTAGAATCCACCTCCTCTTCCTCTATAGCCTGTACCTCTGCCTCGTGGCACAAACACATAGCCACCTTCATCCATCGGGCACCGATTTCTCTCCTGTGATGCACCCATGGTTTCCTGCATTCCCAGTCCTTCTCCGCTTGTCAATACCACCCCTTCTATGGCAAATTTTGACAATTTATTCTGAACTAACTTGGCTTCCTCGATTTTCATATTCTCTGCTTTCTTCTCATTTTTCTCTTGTAATATCCAACAATGATGTACTATCGTCGGCTGTATCTCAGCCCAATGGCTTCGCTTCCATCCCTACTTCTTTTTTCATCTGTCTCATTGAACAAAAGATTCAGGTACCTACGCACTGTAAGGGGCATACTCTGGATTGGGTTTCTATTTACAATGTCGCGTTTTTTAAGGATTTTCGAGTATCGCCTGGCCATTGGTCAGATCATTATTTTGTGCACTTTACAGTACATTTCCTGTAAAAATGAAAGGGGGGGAAGACTCATGACTTTCTTGCTAGAACCCTCAAGAATCCCACACTGTACCGTATTGAACCGCCGTTGAACTCAGACATTGTGAATTTTTCGAATATAAAATCTCCTGAAGAGATGTCGCAGCTTCTCTCTTTTTCCTTGGATAATATTTCCAATATGTTGGCACCATTAAAAAAGAGATTGCGCAAGGAAGTACAAAAAGTAATTCCTGGTTTTCCTTGGAACTTAAGTGTCTTAAAGCTTCCGCTCTTAAACTTTTCTACAAGTGGAAACAGAATCCCACTCCTATAACCTTGGCAGCCTATAACGGAGTGGACAAAGAATACATGTCAGCTAGGATTCGGTCAAAATGACTGAATCACAATGACCTACACCACCAAATTACAGAAAAAAGATACTACTAAATGTCCTACTGATTAAATGTTTGTAGGACATTTTGTAGTATCGATTTGGTGGTGTAGGTCTTTTTTTTTTGTGGGTCGGAACAGCTGTCCATGCAGCTGGCCCGACCCAAAAAAATTAAAAGGCTGCAGGGTTGTCCCCCGCAACACCCCGCTCACTATACTATAGAGTATAGTGAGCAGGGTTTGTGGGGGACATCCCTGCAGCTGACACGAAAAAGAAAAAGGACCCTGCAGCGCTGGTTCCTGATCACGGAAGTGAAAGGGAACGGCGTTGCAGGGACCAGCGAGACTGAAGGAAAAGTAAGTGGGGGTTAAAGGGGGGTTAGGGTTTCTTTAGATTTGGGGTTGTTTTACCTTGAATGACCGAATGGGAAATGTACAAACAATTTTGCAGTACATACATTTCTCATTTGGTCATTTCCGTCGCGGTTATTTCTGCTGCGGTAAAACAACCCCAATTTGTCAGCTATTGGCCTTGCGAAAAAAACCTCCTTTAATACGAGAACACAGAGTGCCCACTCGGATGTGATGGAACACTTTAAGATTCTTAAGGAGCAGGAAACCCTGCTCAATCATGATCCGGGTTTACTAGTCAAGGATGCGGCCTGGTGTTCTGCTATTCAGGACTCCATGCAGGGTAAACTGAATGGAATTAAGGCAGATATTGATCAAAAAAAGTGAGCAACCTCTAAGGCATTAGGAGAGGAAGCGAATGTGGACTTCTATAGATGCCCTCTTATGCCTCAATTCAGCTTCTCTGCCATAACGGTTTCGGAACTCGCTACGATAGTGGAACAGTTAAAAACCATTAAGTGTAAAGGTGATCCTTGTTTGGCGGTTATCATTAAAACCTGCTCCCCCATTTTGCTTGAGGCCATCTGAAAATGTGTTAATGCCTCCCTTTCGGAAAGCATAGTACCCCAGGAACAAAAAAAGCCTTGGTAACCACATCATTAAAAAACCTGGGCTTCCTGCAGATACGCCACGTAATTACAGGCCCATTACCAACACCCCATTCCTGCTTAAAATCCTGGACCGAGTTGTGTATGTCCAAATCTCTGACCACTTTAATACATTTTCCTTTGGGACAGAGACCACCTTGCTGGAACTCAAGGCCAGATTATTGGAACGCATGGACATGGGAAAGGCCTCCATTTTGATGCTGCTAGATTTGTCGCCGGCATTCGACCTGGTGGATCACTCCATCATGGTCACCAGGTTGAGGGATGTAGCCAACTTCTCGACGGCAGTGGCTCAATGGATATCCTTGTTCCTAAACAATCGGGAAAGTAGAGTTTTCTATGAGGAGACAGTAGCATCACCTATAACTGTCAAATTTGGCATGCCTCAGGGGTCTTGTATTTCACCTTGCCTGTATAACATCTTCACAGCACCCTTCTTTGCTCTTTTGGAGCATGAGCGGGTGGTGTTTCCGAATTACGCTGATGACACGCAGTGTGTCATCCCTATCTCTGGGACTCATGAAACTGATGAGGCACAGCTGAACAAGGTTTACACCCTCATTAAGAGTTGGGTGGCCCAAAACAAACTGGCATTGAATAGAGATAAAACAGAGTTTCTGATTGTTGGGACCCCAAATATGTTACAGAAATTGGGTCCGTTTTTTAATAGCTTTCATATCGAGGACTCTAAAGTACTCACTTTAAAGAAGGTTAAGACGTTTGGTGTCACTTTGGACGAACACCTTAACATGAAGGCGCATGTAGGAAGCCTGGTGTTATCTTCTGCTTAACATATTAAGCTCTTGGCACACCTTCGACCTTTTATTACCCAAGCCAATGTGGAGACCTTTGCAAGGGCAATTGTTGGTGCCAAGATCGATTATTGCTCTTGTCTGTTGTATGGCATCAACAAAACAGATTGTAACAGGCTTCCAGTGATACAGAACGGGGCAGTGTGAGTGGTTACAGGAATTGCTCGTAGAGACCATGTTTCGGCGGCTAGACAGGCTATGCACTGGCTCCCCGTGGAGTCAAGATGCATGTTTCGCTTCCTGGTTATCACACAGAAATGTTGACAGGGCAAGATGCCGGTCTATCTCCAGGATCTTCTGAAAGAAAAAATGTATACGAGAACACTGAGATCACATAATTCTGATCAGTTGTCCCTTCCTAGGTGTAGAACCTCAAAGGCCTCAAGGGGGGTCCTTTCAGAACGCAGCCCCTAAAGCTTGGAATGGCCTGCCTTTGAATCTGAGGTGCCTAAAGTCCACAGAACTATTTTGGAAGGAACTCAAAACTCATCTGTTCACGTGATCCTTGTTTGATGATCTCGGAAGACCTTCTTTTGGTTAGGATGTCCTTCCTTCTTTCTCCTTTTGTCTTTTTGTTTATTGGTCGTTGCGCCCTTAAGCCTACGGGTTCATGGTCTGCGCTGTATAAATATCAAAAGTAAAAGTAAAGTAAAGTCTTTGTACTCGCTCAGGAAACCAGTGGCTAAAAATGTGGTAAAATAATGCCACTGTCTTTTCCCACGGCTCGTGAGTTTCAAGTTGCCAATTCTCCCGAATATCCTGAATATAAGTAATGGGGTCTTTATCTTCCTTCATCTTTCGTGTCATAATTGCACCCATATCTGATGTATTTGGGTACTGTACCCTGAGAGCGTTCCAAGCATCTGTCCTACAATTATTAAACGGCGCTCCATCATGCGCTGTATTCTGTGCTGTCACACGTGAATATCCTGCTCTTCTCATTATGTAATTAGCCCTCTCCCCAAGACTAGCTGCCAGATGACCTTTTATGTCCCCTATGGCCATCGTATTTCCTCCTGTCATTTTTTCTAATTCGTATATCCATATCCCAGCGCCCAAAGTCAAACCCGGGGGTTTACACCTCAAATGATTCTTGTCCATCTGTAGCCATGGGATATACTGTGGTCTTGCTCCCCCTTTTTACAATAAGGGAAACTGAGTGAACCCTCTCCCAGAGTCAGATCCCATCATTTGTCTATCTATGTCAGGGACGATCGTTCCTGTCCGTCTCCTTGTGGGTAACGACCTTAACCTGCTCACATATAGCAGTGATTCTCCCTTCTCACTATACGATTGTACTCTGGGACGCTCTGGATATGCTATGGGATCTGGCGTCCTATCTTTAGGTGGTTCCAGATCTGACCATCTCACTGCTTTATCCAACTGCAAACTTCCTTCAGGAGTGCACACGCTCCCTCCTTCTATTCCAAGAGTGGACTCTTTCCCCATGCGACATGTCTATTCCCCAACTAGTGTGACTATCATCCCCTTCACCCTTATCCCCATTCAGTCTGCTTAAAGACAATGCTCTACATTCTTTTTTTTAACAATTTTTATCAATTTTATTTCAACAATCAACACAAACCAAATTTGCAGTGCATATAATACCATTTTGGATTTGTATCATGCCATCCGTGTCCACTGCTCCTCCCATTCCCTCCCCCCCATCCGAGCCTACTCGCCTTCATTTTCTATTTCTTCGTCTTGCAGTAGGGATTCCTCTTCTGTGGTCTCTATTGGGTCCCGAATAACGTGGCTATCAGATGTTTCCAGGCTATCAAGGTTTCAGCCTCCTCCTCCCCTCCAGAATTACTAGCTTCTTGCCATACTGTTGTTTCAGCTTCTGGCCATTTCTGTAGGTCTTTCCACCTTCTATTCTTGGTCTATGGCATGTCTTCCATCCCATAGCGATTCTACGATTTGCAAGTATGTATGCCAAGTCTTTTAGTTTACTTACATGCTTGAGTTTACGTGGTCTGGGAAACCCCCCCTGTCAGTCATGCCCACGCTGTTTCTACCACTATCTTGATCCCTTTTTCTCCCAGCCTATGTGCTACTTTTCCCCAGAATCTCTCAATCACTGGACATCCCCAAAACATGTGCACCATTCCGGCGTTTTCCTCATCACATTTGGGGCATGATTGTCGACCTGTATTTTTTAATTTGGCTATCCTCGGGGGTGTCATATAAGCCCTGTGGGTTGTATATAGTTGTATCTGTTGTAACCTCGCATTCCTTGACACTTTCTTATGGTACCCTTGGGCCCGCTCCCACATCCCATCACTCATTGGGGCACCCACTTCTTCTTCCCAATCCTGTCTCAGTTGTACCACTTCCTTCCCCACTTTGGACATCATCAGCTCATATATTCTAGATATCTCATGTCCTCCTTCTGCTATGTCATATATTGTATCTATGGTAGCGTCCGGTTGCTGTTCTAGTACTATTTCGGACCATGTCTCTCTGATTCGCCGCACCACCCTATGGTATGTAATATATTGTCCCGTATGGAGCCCCGTTTCCTCCTCCAACATCTCAAAGTCTTTTATCCTCCCCTCTTGCCATATGTGTCCCATAGTTGCTATCCCTACCAGTTCCCAGTGTTTTCTAATCATCTTCCTTAGTTACTCTTCTTTTCCGGACAGTGTAACTAGTGGCACTTGCGGGGAACACAGCGATGGGTTCTCCATTACCTGACGGGCCCTACGCCAGATCTCCCACCCTAGTATCATCATCTTTGGGCGCCCTTTCATATCCGATCTGGGGAACAACATCATTTCTTTTAAGAAGAATGGGGCACAGTCCAGTCGAAACAGCCTGGACTCTGAGGTTGGTTCTTCTGAGAGCCATTTTGCCACATATTGTAGCTGGCTTGCTATATAGTAGATCTCGTAGTTTGGAAATTTTATACCCCCTCTCTCGTGTGAGTTTTGTAGTTTGCAAAGGGCAACTCTGTTCCTCGTCCCATGCCAAAGGAATCCCCTGCATATGCCATGTATCCTAGCAAAAAATCGCCTTGTTATCAGGTATGGGATGTTCCCAAAATAATGCAGTAGTCTAGGCAGGACCACCATTTTCAGCATTGCCTCTCGTCCCACCATCGCCAAGGGGAGCTTTACCGAGAACTTCATACTATTTTCAGTACTCTTGATCGCTTTCTCAGTGTTATGTTGTCGTTCTTCCTCCACCGTATGATAGATGTCTATCCCAAGATATCGAAACGTGTTGACCTCCCATGGTATCTGTAAAACAGGTAATTGATCTAACGGGATCCCTTTGTATCTGCCCAGTGGAAATATACAGGATTTTTTAGGATTCACTGCTATGCCAGACAGCCTTGCAAATCGCTCCAGGACACATTGGAGGTTTTCTTCAGGGTAACGCAGATACAACAGCATATTGTCTGCATACAAGGAGATTAGGTGCGGTTCCCCTTTTATGGTGATGCATATTATGTCATACTGTTGCCTCAGGTATATCGCCAGGGGCTCTAGGGCTAATATATACAGCATAGGGGACCACGGGCATCCCTGTATGGTGCCTCTGCTGAGTTGCCACCTCTCTGATATTACTGCTCCCGTTTTAACCCTGGCCAGCGGCGCGCTGTATAATAATTTAACCCATTTGAGATACCCGGTTCCTATTCCGTAATTGGTCAGGGCCGCAGATCAGCCAGGGCCATTTGACTGAGTCGAAGGCCTTTATTGCATCTAGCGATACAGTTGCCATTTCGCCCGCATCGCCATTCGCGTGTTAAATAACTCAGTAGAGTCGTCTGAGGTTGTTGGATATATTCCTATTCGGGACATAACCTGTCTGGTCGGGGTGTATTAATTTACTAGTAATCCTCCTCATTCTGTTTGCCAGGACCGCTGTTAGCATCTTGCTATCCTGATTCAGCATTGACAGCAGTCTGTATGAGCCGCAATCATTGCCAGGCTTATTGGATTTAGGGAGCGGTATGATAATCGCCTCTCTTAGGGACTCTGGTAGTCTTCCCATTTCGTGTGCCTCATTTAACATTGCCAGAGCGGGGGGAGCACCTCATTTGTATACATTTTATAAAATTTGCTATAGAGTCCATCGCTCCCCGGAGTCTTGCTGGTGGGTAGTTGCACCACTACCTCTTCTAGTTCCTCTGGAGTAATTGGAGCATCCAACTCCTCTCGCTCCTCTGTGCTAATTTGTGGCAACCCAATGTCTTCTAGTGTTTCTCTTATTTCCCTGCAATCGCTCCCCTCTCCCTCTCCGTACAGTAGTCGGTAATAGTCTACAAATTCCTGATTAACGCCTTCTTGGGTGTCCACTGTGCACCCATCTTCCGTCGTTATTGTTCTGATTGTGGGTCTAGGGGTCTAGCTTTTATATAACCACGCCAGTGCCCTCCCTGGTTTATCCCCCCCAGCGTGCTGTCTCTATGTATTTTTTATAGTTGAGATTGCACAGCCTCTCCCAGTGCCCAGCACATTTATGTTGCAGCCTGAGTATTGCCAATCAACTCAGAGAGACTAGAGGTAGTAATTTCTACGACCGATAGTGAACAGCCCTCTAAAAGCACGAACTATTAAACAATACACAATGTTCACTCGGTCCCTTGCTTCCCCAAGTCCATAGAAAAGTTTAACCCTACTATATGAGATTAGTCACCATTAAATTCTCATAGGCTGCACCACATTTTATCAAAAATAGTTATTTATTTTTCATATTTCAACACGTAGAAAACTTTTTATCTTTTTTTCTTTTTATCACCACTCTATTTTTATGGAGAGTTGTTGAAGTGTTTATACTAGATCACAAGATCTGCAACATTGCGATAATCTATCGCTGTGTACATTTAATCTCATGTATCATTTGACTATTTAATATTTCACAAAATTAATTTCTTAACCTGGATCTTAAAGGTGCTTACCTCTATCATAGAGGCAAGCAACTTAGTCCGTAAAAACCTTTCACTTCAACTTCATAAAACCCATGCTTACTTTCATACCACATTCAAACCATACCCGACATGTTTCATTCCTTCCACACTTCCACACGAATCACAAGGAAATTCTTCAGGGGTAAAACTTTAAGCAACATTCAATCAAATGTACAATCATAATATTCTTCTTATAGTCTTATTCTTCTGTGGGAAACCGCTTTCTATAGGATTCCATCAAGCTTTTCTTTAGGGTCCAACCTTCACAATGGAAAAACTGTGGGAAGCAAGTATGGAATAGACGAAATTTAGTATTCGAAAAGACTTATCCCGGTTGACATTTTGATTATGCACAACCTGCTATGTATCTATCATCAGCAGAAGGGTATCATTTTTTAGATTATCACCTTCGTTACATCTAACAAGGCATCTACACCCTGCCCCTTTTAGCATCTAGGTTTTGTCTCAAACATAATTCAGCATATTATCGACTTTTCTGTCTCACAACAATGCTTAACAAGGTTGTATTTTGCCACAATGTTCTCTTATGGTGATGCCTTTAACACCTCACTGAGTAATTCGCTAGCTTATAGTGCGTCACCAGGTTAATACATAGGATAATACAGTGTATCTCAATATTTTTACTTTTAGTTAGCTGATTCCTTTAGTGTATCTTCTTTTTGGGGTCCTTCTGATTTTTGAAACCAATTTCCACGGCCCTCTAGTAATGGGGTTGCTTAGCTTTCACACTGATAAAGATCCCTGGAATCACTAGGAGGCGTTCCTATTTACAAAAAAATCACTAGTGAGTTATTTTATAAACCACAGATTGCTCATTACTCTGTTTCCCAAATTATCATGTTATCAACCCACATGTACTCCTTTATACTGACCTACTAAATGTAGTTGAACACATTTCTGTTTTGTTTCATCATTTGCTTATGACGTGTAGCACTTCTTTTGGAATCAGTTTTCTTCCTTTGTCCCAGGGGGAAAAAAACCCAACACCTCTGTATGGTGTATTCTAGAGCAATACAGAGAAAAGGGGGGGAGGGGGAGGTGAAAAAAAAACACACATCAGGTTTTTTGCCTTTAATCTATGTCCCATTTTTACTTCTAAAACGGGTTAGACATGTCCCCTAAGGTTATCCACTTTTACCTTTAAATGAGATGCCCTTGCCGCCTTCACTGTAGTTTAGACAACTGCTTTCATCAGGCTGTCCAACACTGTCGGGTCACGCTCCTGTCTCTGATCCTCAACCGTTTCCCCTCTATCTCCCTTGCTTTATCCTGCTTTTTATTGGATTAGGGGCTCACGTGACCAACAAGTCACGTGATCAGGAGGCGGAGTTCTGATAGTCTCTCTCTCCTTTATAAATGGCGAAAACGCCTTCCCTGCCCCCGGCCCCCATCCAGCCCCATTGTACACCCTCGCCGCAAGAAAACACCACAACGCAGGAGCGGCACGGTCCCCGGCGCAATCGACCCCGAACCCTCCAGCGGCCTCGGCCACACAAGTGTATTGCTCCGTGAGTAGTGCTTGTTTTTAGTTGTGAATTCCTAGAATGACCGCGCGGCTGTCTTAGCGCTAGCATTCCCTTTACCTCATTCGAGCTCTGTGGTAGAAAAAATCCCGATTTCGTGAACAGGTCCCAATGCAGCTCAGCCTTTGCTTTACAAACTACTCATATAGGGAGGGTCTGTGTGGCTTACGTCGACTTCGGGAAACCGGCTTTCCAAAATAAGGAAATCACCTTTCCATAGTACAGGCATCCCCCCCTGGGGGGGTGGGTTTAATTGTACTTGGCTCTACCTGTGTAAGAACAACATAGCTGTCACTGTTTGAATATATGGGGAAGACGGTTTGTTAAATTGGGGCAAATGTTTTGAAAAACTCTTTGCCGGGGTGTGTGCTTTACTAAGCACGTCGAGCCCAAAGGTCCAATACTTCCTGCCGACTTATCCTTACTCTATATCACATTTCATCCTGAATCTTCTAAGGCAACTTGTATTTCAAAAACAAGAACACAGAGTTAATTTTGTCATTCACTCTTTTCATTAAGTCCCAATTCCACACTTTTTGTGAGAAAGATTAGTTCCTTTTCTTTCTGGGCTAACTTCCTCCCGTCAAGATTCACATCATTCGTGGTTCTAACCATGTAGACCACAGACCAGCGTAGTTCTTCTACTTTGTGTATCATTTCTATGAAGTGACCCACCAGAGGGGCCGAATGCACTCTATTTCTTATGCAACTCTTGTGCTCTGTGATCCGGGTTTTAATTTTTCTTTCCGTATTCCCTATATATATCTTATTACAAGGGCACCAGATGACATATATCACAAAAGCAGTGTTGCAATTAGTCAGGACTTTCTGCTTCCATGGGTTCTTTAGACCTAGATTGATCTCCACGGTTTTCTTTGTCTGTTGGCAACAAGTGCAAGATCCACATGGAAAATGTCCTTCTGGGGCTTTCATACCTCAAGACTGTGTTAACGTCATTTGTGGTTTTGTCTGTTTGGTAATGTCATTCCGCATTACCTGGTCTCTTATTGATCTACTTCTTCGAAATGCCATTAATGGTCTCTTTAGTGGAACCTTGCCTTTCTCTAGAATCCCCCAGTTATGGTGAATAATTTTTTGGATTCTGTTGGATAAATTACTGAACGATTTTGCTCCAGGATCGCCTCTCTGTTGTTGTTATTTGCTCTCTTCATCGCTCTTCTTGTCAGTTTACTAGGATAACCTCTTTCATGCAGATTAGTTCTCAATTTCTGTGCCCCTTCTCTATAGTCTGCACTATTGGTGCTGTTCTTTTTTAGCCGAATAAATTGACCAAAAGGTAGATTATCGCGTGTATGCCTTGGATGGAAACTAGTATAATGCAGCAAAGTATTGCGATCAGTGGATTTCTTATATGGTTTCACAAAAAGTACTCCCTTTACAGGGTCTACTTTGATGGTAATATCCAGATAGTTAATTTCTACCTTGCTTGTGTTTTCCGTAAACCTTAAATGTTGGTTTTGATGGTTAATCCAATCAAAAAATCTTATTGCCTCTTCTTCTTCTCCTCTCCAAATGATCAACACGTCATCTATGTACCTCTTCCACAATAGTATGTTTTTCTTATAAGGGTTAGTGTCACTATAGATGCAGTGTTTTTCAAAAGCCTGAATATTGCTTCATTGTCTTCCTTGGTATTACCACCCCTTCTTAGCGCTGTTTCTAATTCTTTTTCGCCATCTTGCAATTCGGCTAATATCCCTCCTTGTAGACCCTTGGACTTAGCTATGGCTAGCCCCCTCACTACCACTTTTAAAGGCTTCCCAGAGCATACCCACTGACTCAACACTGCCGGTATTGATCTTGTTAGGGAGAATTCTCTGTTAAGGCTAATTTCCCAAACCTAGTGAGTCCCCCAGCAGCTTTGCTGGATTTTTGGGGTTTATTTTTTTCTCCTGCTAAGAGTGAGACTCTTTTTCTCCCACTCTTAGACATGATTTGAGATATCCTTTGACTTTGTGATGTGTTTTATGGGCTATGGGGTCTTTTACTCCATAGGGCTTCATGTGGTTTTTGGTAAGTGTGTTACACAGCACCCTCAGTGCAGTAACACAGGGGTGTCATAGTGATCCCCAAACATAGACTCCATACCCTGGGACTGACTACTGTCTCCCAGGGCATGTAAAGTCACCATTGACTTTACTAGTCTTAAATTGGGAACAGAACCAGTACAAACCATCATATTGTGGAAGTACTGGTAGGGGTAATTAGATTGCCCCTGGGTCTGTTTTTCAAGGGGGCACTGTGCAGTCCCCCCTTGTCGAGTTTCTGGCTGGTGGCAGTGGTTACCATGCAAAATATTCCTTAAGAATATTTACGATGGGATTTTACCATTCATTTTAAACGCACCACTTTTTGGTGCAATGTTAGATACCGCCGGGTTATTTATTTAATATTTATTCCCCAGTTGGGTCTTTTCTCCAGGACTCGGTTTTAAAATGGCATTTGTGTTCGCCTCTGTAACTCCAACCCAAGTCGAGCCCTTTGTTCCACTTTTTGGCGGGCTTCTACACAGAAGCCTCCAAAAGTGGTTCCACTCTATCTGGGTATACAGGATGTGTGGGAGGGGGGTTTAGGCACCCTGGACTGAGTTGCCTCGGCAACTCAAGTCGCACTCTTGTGTGATTGGCCCAGTGGTGAGCCGCCCGTTCACCACTTAGCATGTTTGAGTGACAGCTAGGACTGATGAATGGGGGTTTTCTGCATAAAAGCAGGGCTTTGGGGACTGGGATTTCAGACGTCGGCACAGGAACAAAGAATCCGAAGAGGGAGAAGCTGAGCCGACCTGCAACGACGACACCACTGGTGGAGCCCTGCTGAACCGACTCACCACTTCTTCCAACGACAGAGGAGATCTTCATCCCGAAGAGGCTTCTTCCTTTGACTGGTGGGGATAACCAGTTTGCCCGCCTTTTCACCTTCCCGGGTCATCTTGTGGCCGCCTTGCCTGTGCCAAGCACCCCGGCAACTGGGATACCACGTTTTACCACTACCGTGAATAAAAGGGTAGTACCTTTTAACCTGAGAACTCCGCGGCTGGTTTCTTCCCTGGCAGTGCAACGACCTTCAGCTTTCCTCCACGTCGAGATCTTCTCTTCCTCTGGACGACGCCGCGACTTGCACCCACTGCCAGGAACAACTGCCCCCGCTGGAGGTTCCTCTCCACTTTCAAGGTACTGTGTCCGCCTGGCCTCCCTCACAACGGTCTGTGTGGGGTGTCTTGTAAATCCTCAATTTACCACTTGGGTTGGCCGTAGGCTGGCTAACTGAACTTTTCTGAGCTGAACTGATTCCTTTTTAAACTCTGCAAGACTTTTCAAGCCTTTTGAACTGTGTAATCTTGGGCGCATTGGTGTTCTACTCTCTCTAAGAGGGAGCCAGGCCTCTGAACATTTTGCTCACAAGTAGACTTTGACTTTCCGGCCTTGCTGAGTGCTTCTAAACTATTGTGTTGTGTGCTTTTCTAATTTCTGCCTTTTCCCTCCCTTTTTTGATAACTTATTGGAGTGCCATCTTGAGTTAAGCGCTCACCTCTGTCTGAAAATAAGTGGTGTTAACTAAGACTTGTCTAATAAGGAACAAGGGATGTATATATATTAATAGTGACTGTGTTTTTTAACTTGCTTATAATAATAGTGCTAGAGTGTTTCTAAGTGTGTCTTTAAATAAATCATTATATACCTGATACCAAAGCTCTGGTCAGTGTTTGCTTGTGCTACTGTATTTTGGTACCTATCTTGTATACTCTATATACTGTCTAACTCTTCTTGAGAGAAGTCTGGCTGCTCAGCCACAGCTACCAGGTAAATCTGGGTGGTACAGACTGCTACCAATTGGGCTTACTGCCAACACCTGTAGTCTTAAGCCTTTTGCAGTGGTCCCTAAGGGAACTGCACAAGTTTCTGCCTAACAGATCTCAAAATAGCTTATGATTGCCTCTCTCAAATCCTCCCTGAAAATTGTATCTCTCAGCGCCTCTGCTCTGAGGCGTCACGTTGGTATCCTCGCTCTCGGGGATCGGTATTGCTATATCAGTACCAGTGGTGAGTGGTCTGATAGGACCCTTGCTTTATATTTTGTCTGCGCTATTTCTGCCATTAGCTCCTGTGTGGCAAACAGGTAGTCCAAACTGGTGTGTACATTTTGTGGGGCCGGATAATGTGAATATTGTCTGTCCTGCAGATGGCACACTCTCCATGCATCCTCGAATCCGGAATCCGTTAACAGCGACTGCAACGCCCTAGCAGCTGGGGTGGGTCTATCTATTTGACCATCTTATCTATCTATTTTTGGGTTTAGTGCGCAGTTAAAATCACCTCCCCAGATCACCGCCCCCCCTAAGTACATGCTGAGTTTATAGTATAGGGTCCTAAAGTATGCCGCCGTATCCTGATTCGGGGCATATGTGTTTATAATGCTTATTTCTTTGTTTTCCACCAGCCCTCTTATTATAACCATCCTCTCGTCTGCTTCGACTGTAGATTGTAATAGCTGGAATGGGACATGCAGCGCTACCCAGGTAATCACTCCTCTGGCGTAGGCCGAATATGTTGCACCTATAACGGTTCCCCTCCACTTCTTCCGGATCACCTCCAATTTTTCTTGTGTGAGGTGAGTCTCTTGTATCAAGGCTATGTCTATTTTCTGTCTACGCAGATACATCATTACCTTATTCCTCTTTAGATAGCTATTGAGCCCTCTAATATTCCAAGTAATTACTTTAAGGTCCCCCATGATGTATTAGGATCCCATTCCTCCCTCCGCAAGTGCTGTCCATATCTGAGTTTTTTCCCCATTTTGTGTAGGCTCATTCCCCAACATAAACTTCCCCTAACTATAAACACATCAATTTCACCAAAGTGGGCATTATCATTTCCCAAAGATGATATTGTAAGAATAATCACTAAGGCAAAAAACTCAAGAGCTCCTTGGCTCGGACGGCTTGACAAACTTTACTAGTAAGCAACATCCAGAGCTATGGGCAGACGTTTGTGTGGCTCTCTTTGAGAGGGTAAATGTCCAGTGTCAGACGCCACAATCTTGGAAATCTGCGGTGATTGTACCTGTGTTTAAGAAGGGCGACAGAACATGCCCGAAAAATTACCGCCCAGTAGCCTTACTTGACTTCTTAGGTAAAATCTATGCAACTATGCTACAGCACAAACTAGTCAAGTGGGCAACGATATCTAAACATGTGGACGTCAGACAGGCAGGATTTGTTAAACAGGTTGGTTGCTCGTTAAACCTGTTGCTGCTGAACCTACTTAAAATGGAGGCTATAAAATCAAAAACAACAGTATATCTTGCCTTCATTGACTTTTCCTATGCCTTTGATAAGATCGATCGGGCACTCTTATGGAAAAAGTTGCATGCATGGGGTTGCCCGGATGACCTATTAGCAGCCATAAAAGAGCTGTACACTGGAACCTCGATCAGAGTACGTTTGGACCAAACAGGTGTTTTGTCGTCGCCGATCAAAACATTCAAGGGAGTCAAACAGGGTTGTCCCTTGGCGGCAGCGATATTTAGCCTGTTCATATCGGATATTGGAACCACTATAGAGGCAGTAAAGTCCTTTCCTCCAAAGATGCATAGATCGCATTTGAGTTGGCTCCTCTATGCAGACAACCTTATTTTGTTGGATTTAACACCAATTGGCCTGCAAAGGAAACTCAACGACATTCAACAATATGTTACTGATACCATTTGGTTGACAATATGAAGAAATGTGAAATTCTTGTCGTTAAAAACCTTAAAGGCGGTAGGGCCAGATCGGCTAAAAGAACATCATGGTCTATGGGGCAGGAAACGCTGCAGATTTCATCTTGTGTAAAATATCTTGGAATGACAGTAAGTTCCTGTATTAACGACGGCCCGTGGGTTACTGTGACAAAACGCAAATGTAAGCAATTGGCAAGCCAAGCATTAGCGATAAAAAACAGATTTGGAAAATGTTCTCTTGAACCGGTTCTGCAATTTTACCATCCAAAGGTAATACCGGTGCTAACATTTGGGGCAGAAAATGCCTTGGGCTGCTCCTGGGAGGTGTGGTCCACGCTAGAGAATATCTTTTGGACCAAAGTTCTGGGCCTACCTAAAGGAACTGCAACATCTTCCATACGATATGAACTATCACTAATATCAATCCACGCGCGAGTCTGTTGGAGCTTGTTATCGCTGTATCGCAAAACAAAGGCTTGCGAACGAATTCCGCAATTCAACATTTTCTATGCCACCTCATCTGCGCCAGGTACTATGTCATTGTGGCTGAAATGATGCAAATGCATGATGGTGGATTTTGACATCAAGTTCGACATGCTCCATGACAATCCGAACACAGCGAAGATAAAAATTTGGCACGCAGATTGGGAGCAGATATGTGCCGAGAGAGTGGCATCTAAAATGATGAACGAGGCTCCGTCTGAGGCCCGGGCTTTCGGTACCATTCAAAAGTATATTGAATTATTTCCGATCCAAATGCTAGAAGGTTGTTTATGGGACTTTGGCTAAACTCCTTCAAAACTAAAGAACGACTGCGAGTATGGTCGTCTAACGCAAATTTGAATCCGATGTGTCGTTGCTGCACAAAGGAAATCGAAACTCTTAAACATTTGGTGTTATTCTGCAGTGACCTACGAATGGAAAGAACACGTTATCTGGGCCCTTGGAGCGAGACTCACCCTTCCTTTTGTGCTGAAGATTAGTGGCAACAAATGTTCAATGGAAGAGACATGAAACTAGTATTGCCGCTAACATCCTTTCTGGCGACAATTGAAAATCGACTGATTTGTCTCAATTGACTCTAAATTGAAGCCGAACTATAATCGTCTGGAGTATGAGATCCAGAGAAAGTAGAGTATATAGTAAGAGTGAGAGATGGATTTTGTAATGAGATGTTACTTTAAAGGTTTGTAATTAAACCAATAAAAAAAAAATTCACCAACCGCCCTCCCCCCTCCTCCCTTCCCAACCCAAACACACTTCCCAACTCCCAACGTTCCCTCTTGTCCGCCCACTCCTCTTCCCCAACACCCTCCCCTCCCCCCTTTGCCCCACCCCAACTCACACTTCAACCCCCTCTTATCTCTACCCCTCCCCACCTGTTGCCCAGCTCCATCCCTGGATCTCAGGCACCCCTGCATCTAGGCCTTTTCCAGCAATTGCCACACTCACGGCTCAGCAGGGAGATATCGCCCTAGTGGCGGTCCTACTACTCTAATTCCCGGGGGTAGGCTGTCTCCATCTTGTAACTCCTGTTTTGCTCATCAAGGTAAGCGTGCTTAACGCTACCCATTATGCTTTTTACAATTTATATTCCAGTCCAACGTGTTCAAGTGTCACCTGTTACAATTTCCCATTACTATCTTTGCCAGTCGCATCATTGTTATCAATTCTGCAGTCTCTGTCCCCGGCCTCCCCTCCTGCCTCTTATCATGCATGGCTTAATAATCACTTATCGTGTTCATCCCGGCCTTGTTCCTCATCTCGTTCCGGGCAGCCGTGTGCGTCCAACCATGTTGCCACATCCTCCGGGGTATCAAAAAAGTACGCTTTACCTTTGTGTAAAATTTTGAGCTTTGCGGGATACAAGAGCATGTATTTGAAGCCGGCTGTGCGCAGTCTCCTCTTGATCGCTACAAAGCTATAGCACTGTCTCTGCACCAGCTTGGTGAAATCAGGGTATGCAGTGATGGTCGTGGACGCCCTTGTTATCGTCCCTCCTTTCAGAAAGAATTCCAAGATCTTCTCTCTGTCCCTGTAGTTCAGGCTCTTCACTATAATTGCTCGAGGGGGGGCTCCGGGTTGCGGTTTCCTCATCAGGGCCCTATGTGCACGTTCGATTGCGAACCATTGGGAGAGCTTGCTAGCTCCTATTTCCTGTATTATCATGTTCTCCACATAGTCTGTGGGGTCTTGGCCTTCCTCCCCCTCCGGAAGGCCGATCACGCGTATGTTATTACATCTCGCACTTCCCTCGGCCTCCTCCGCTCCGTTCTCTAGGTAGGCCATCTGTTGTTTCAGTATATGGACTTCCTTGGCATTGTTTGTGCTGGTATCCGTGTTGGTTTTCACCGCGCCCTCTAGGCCACTCGTTCTTTCTGCAAGCACTCTCACATCTTGTCTCAGCAGATTAACCTCTATCCCCACTGCATCTATTTTGGTTTCCAGTGTGGTTCTCCGGTGTGCCATCACTATTCCCCACGAGGTTTTCAATTCCGTGATAGCTGTTAAGATCAAGTGGTCCTCTCTCGGCAAAGCCGCGTCTGTGGGTGCGGCAGCCATACCTTGTGCTGGGGCGATGGGGGGCTGCTGCGACTTAGCAAAGATGTCCATTGTGGGCTGCTTGCCCTTGGTTTTACCTCCCCTTGCAGATATTGTTCCACCTTGCTTCTACTCCAGGATCCGTTTCACCGGTCGTGCACGGGTCTTTTGCCCCCCCCGCAGCTTCTTCTCCGTGGCTGCAGACTTACTATGGTGCTGTCCGTCTTGCACTTGCTAGCGTACTGTTCCAGTCCGCCTCGTGGGGGGTTAGCAGCTCTCACTTCCTGTGTGTCTCGTGCGAGCTAGCAATTGTCAGTATTATCTTGGGACACTTATCCTTTGGGTCACTAATTCCTTATTCCCACGGCCGACTCTTACATCTTCCTTCAATTGTTATGGGTATCAGTGCCCCCTAGTGATCTCTTTTCCTAGGCAGTGTTCCAGCACCTGGTCATGAACTGCGCCTTCTCCTTACTGCAGTTGTATTTGGTGTCTCACGCTGCACTGCAGCCTGCGCATCCGCCTGCCTGCTTCCTCAACGTTTCTTGGTGCGTGTTGTTTGTGGCTCACTTTTGCTCTTGTATCCACCTCTACTGCCTTCTACAGTCTGTTCCTGGTCACTCCGTTATGGGCATCAGCTCGGGGGGGGGGGTATTGTCCAAGCGTAACCACTCCCTCCAGGAGGTCCCCATGTCTGGTGATCCGCTGGGGGGTTCAATGCAGTCCAATTCTACCCCAGTGCTACCTCGTTGTTCTGAGTATGGCCGTTGGGTCTCTGTCTGCTTAACCCTTCTGCTTGTGTTGTTACAAAGATGAGCTCCTTTTGTTCCGAATTACTTCTCCTGCCTGCATCTCCGGTAATAAATGTGTTCTCTTTTTATATCCGCAGCATTTGTGCAGGATCATTGAGGATCCTCAGGAGCGCCCGGAGTCACATCGTACTCCATGGTTCTCAAGCCACGCCCTCACGGTCTCTCAGAGTTATCAGCAGGACTCTAACCCTGCATGTAGCTGCTGTACCTTTATTCTTGGCAAACCTTCCATAGAGTGCTCCGTTTGTTTATTTTGTCCAGGGTACCTCCTAGTATTAGTATTTCTGGCATTGGCTGTACTGCAGTGTATATATCGGCAGGGGGGGGAGGAGTGCCTGGACCTCTGTATTATGCAAGCACTACTCTGCCCAATCCTTAGGCCGTAGCTGCTACACGCGCACGTTGCTGTCCCCAAGATTCTATTGTTGCCGTGCTTACTAATTAATGCATTGTATCCTGGCCATCGCCAGCAGCGCCTCGCATATGTCCTTGTGTTCCTATCTGCTGGGCTGTTCGCTCCAGCAACCGGCACAGTGTTACATCCAGTGGCCACATGCAGGCGCGTCACGCGGATCCCGGGCTCCTGCTCCCGTGTTAAACCCGATTTCGGTTCTCCTTTGTCTATAGTGCGGCGGACCTCGCGCGCATCTCTCCTCAGGCAGCACGGTGCTTGCACGTCCGAGTTCTCGCACCGTACTAAGGGCAACGCTCCCACATTCCTCCTCCTCTGCGCATTGCCGGCGGTCCCTCAATCCACCCGACACACCATGCGCGTCGCCCGCCGCGGCAAGTGATCGGTGTCCCGCAGCTACTGGGCACTCACTTAGTGCCCAGTCTTCGCTCAGCTCACCCTTCTGGTCTACACACAAGTCCTCGGGGCCAAGCGGTCCAGGAAACTGCCAGTGTGTGTTGCATCAGCGACCATGCCCCGCACTTTCCCTCTCATGCGCGACTCGATCAATGTATTTGCTTAGTCCTTTGTTCCCTGGTCAGGAAACAGCGCCATTTTCTTTTTTCGTCGCCGCAGCTCTCTTCGTGCACATTACGCCCGGCGACCATCAGACCACAGTTCAGTTCCGTTGGGTGATCTTCACATGCTACAACGTGTTAGCCAGCACCAGGTGCATTTTCATGATTTTGCCGGCAGTATAAGTAGCTTTAGATCAGGATCATTCACGAATCAACAGGAGACAAGCCGAAAGACGTCTCTATCCCATGGCTCCTCAAGCCACGGCCCCCCCACTACATTCTTGACTGAACGGATTTCGTAATTGAAATACTGTGGATTGATCCCTCATCTCTCAAATTCCATACTTGCCACCGTCCTTTAACTGTTGATAGACTTTGTCGATCCTTTCTCTAATGCTTGCTGCATCAAATTTCTCTTCTTCCAGTACTAGTCTAGATGCCGCTTGCGTTGCTTCCTTTATCGGAAGGAACTCTTCTATTCCAAACCATCATATTTCTGGGCTTGGCCCTATTGGTTCCTTACGAATGAGACTGGTATCAAGACCTTGTCTCCTTTTTCGTTCCATTTCTTCATCTATTTCTCTTTGCTTTCTCATATCTCATCTAATTTGTTCTTCCTCTTGCCTCAGTTCTTCTCCTCTCCTTATTTCTTCCCTTCTTTCCTCTTTTTCCCTTTGTGTCTGTAATCTTTTGTCCCTTAGTCTTTGTGCTCCCTTCTCTTCTCTTCCTTTCTCTTCTATCCCTATCGTCTATCGCTGTTTTCTATTGTCATATTTTCTTTGTTCTTCTGCATGTTTTTTTTCTCTTGCTCCTCCTAATATCTGTTCTTGTCGCTTTGTGCTCTTCCTTTTCTGCTCGTCTTCTTGCAATCTATTGTCTCGTTCCTTGTCTTTTCTTTATTGTTCATCCTTATATTCTCTTTGCTTAACTTCCTCAATACTTTTCCCATCTATTTTAAGTAATATATGTCCTCCCATCCATTCGTTCTGCTTTATCCTTCTCTCCTTTCCAGCTCTTAATCTACCCGTCTATTTCTGTTGACAAATTCGACCGCTCACTCCTTTCTTTTTTGTCTTGTATGATCTTATAGATCTCTTCTTTTCTACTTTTCTCTTCTGGGTTATTGTCACTACTGTAACTGGGGGGTTCATGTATTGGATTACTATACCCCTTCGCTGCTTTCAACTCCTTTAAAGGATATAGCTCTATTTCTTCCGTATTAGCACCTTTTGCTTTGGGCGAGTTAAGGGGAGCTGTGGGCTCAACACCTTCCTCCTTACGCTTAAGCATCCACTCTTCAGGTGATACATCTTCCAGAGCTCTAGAATCGCTTAGCTTTTCTCTAATTTCTTCCCAGTGTACGCAGCGTGCAAATATGTGGTCATGTGTTGTAATACCACTTTTGACAATGATCGCCCTTGTGGCCACGGCATGAACATTTTATCTGCCGTTTCTTTCACCCATTCCGCACTATAATGTTTGAGCTTGGGCATGTGCTTTGGTAATCGTTTTGCAATGCTGTTACTCAAAAAACTATCACAATCCCATCCCCTTTATTTGCCATTCCCCTTACTCTACTCACCATTCGTTAATCGACTCGAGGCCTTCGGTATCGACTCCTCCTTCAATCTGACGGCTTTGCCTTCTGTCCGCAGAGCGTCCGTGCAAACCGGGCAGGGATGTCGTCAAAGGGGACCTGCCCTCCATCTCGGTTCTTCTTGCAAGATTATTGCTATTGGCCGCTCGTCACATGTAACCCAGTGATCTTTCGGCTAATGGCAGAGGATGCCTGATCGTCCAAAACTCTGGAGACAAACTAGTTTGGATCTTTTTCAACCATCCGTACTGCTACCACGTGAGTATAGGCCTCTTTAGTAACGTGCATGCAATGGATGGGGTTGCAGAATGATTCTGAGTCCAAATAATCGAACCAACTCAGGAAGATGGCAAAGGTACTGTTTTATTAACAGTTATCCAAAACAGGGAGGTTACAAGGGACATCAACAGACGTTCACGCAGGCTCTCGATGATGTTCCCATAAAAACATCCTTATATGCAAAGAATACCTCAGAGGTGATGTCGTACTACGTGGCAAATAATAGAAAACCTATCAAAGGCTGTGATAGGCTTAAGGGGAACAACTAAGTATACATTGCATAGGGACTAGGATTGTGATTTGCTGCCCACTGTCAGGTGGACAACTTATGCCTACCTCTAAAAACATGTAATCTTGAACACTATTAAGTACAGTTTATCATTGACCTTCAAACTATAAGGCCCTTTGTTATATGGCCCTCTACGCTCGTGCCATGTGTGGAACATTCGGTTCTTTTAGCAGCACGTTACCTCAAACCCAGGTGCCAGGAGGTGGACTGTACCTCCCTACCCAATTAGCTCAGCATCTCTCATCACCCATGCCTTCTGCAGTGAAGATTGTGTTTGAACTTGGCCTTGCAAAGTAACCTTGTCTGTGGGAATATTTGTGAGTGCAGGCTCTCCCTATCGTCGTTCTAGGACTCCAAGCTCAACTCTATTTCCATCCTTGGCTCACGTGACAGAAGACCACAATTTGGCCCATTTTGCAGCATTTAAATGTCTTAAATGAATAAATCTTGCCACTCTTGGTGTTCTTTATTTGTACCTTTACAAGGGATGATTCATCCTTCGCACATTCACTGCGTTCCAGAATAGACAACCGACCTTGGCTGCTTCAGTTTTGATACCAGGCCAGAAAAGCCTTGCCAAGTGCTTCCACAATTTCGGCTTATTGTTGCTGCAACACAATTCTCGTATTTTCTTCTCCATGGGTCCGGGCTTACTAACTTCATGACACTGATGTCCAGCTCCTATACAGTGGCACTTCGCCTGCAGTCTAATCACTACATATAGCCAGCTTCTATGATGACTTAGTCTACTTGAGTTACAGCATTTGTACAATTATTGAACGGTTGATTTCCTGCAGCACTTCGCACACATGTAGTCTTCTTCTTGAATGTGAAAGTTTACTCGATTCTTACCTTCGTCATTTTCTGTAAGATACGTGCATTCTCTTCGGCCAGTATTCTCGGGGCGTCACGCATGTTTCTTGTGACATCACTAGCTTCTTCTCTTCGCTCCTTTTCATATCCCTTCAGGGAGTTCCTCCCTCAGATTGGCGTCTTTCGAATATCTGCTGCGGTATTGTCACAACTGCTGGTGTCATGCATGGTACGATCTCAGGCTTCCAACATATAGGAGGTGGGGGTGGGGGTGAGATTTCCTGCAGATGCATGTAACTGCTCCTCTACAACTTCATTTGTTGGAAGTAGATTAAGGCGTACTATCAAAAAATATGCTCTCTATCTGGCATCTGGAAACCTTTATAAGTAATCCAAAACTGTGTGTAGAGTTTTCTCTTCTAAGGTTACATAGGAGAGTAAGTTGTAATTTTTACTGGAGTTGATGGTTATCCTCCAAACATGTCTCCATAGTTGGGGGTGGGGCGCTCAAGATCCGCCCCAAGATGGCAGCTCTGAACTGAGCTCCCGGTAAGCCTGCAACAATACGGCAAATATCCTGCAGCATCGATTGATACCCACCTCACAGAGCAGACTGTGACTGCCTGTAATGCCTGGTGAGTTGAAAGCCGGGGTCTTTTGGTCCTGAATGCCAGTGAGAGACATCTGATACTGGTGTGACTGAGGCAGGGCCCGGTATCGTGGCAGCTGCAGGGCTGACAGGGCCTCTGCATTATGGGGCAGTGTAGGCAGCAGGGCGGTGGGTTGTTGAAGCCCCGTCTTCATATTCCCGCAAGAAAGGAGCAGCCGATCACCTGTATGTGATGCTGAGATCAGTTGGTGAGGCAGTGCACTGCGGGACCGCCAAAGTGTGCAAGCTGCAGGAAAGCTCCCAGTTGCAGGAGGGGAACGTCTGTACCCGGCAACAAGGATCATCCAGTAGCGGACCCAATGGCAGCCTTCCGGGGTTACTGTTGGTCCGAGACCTGCTACATCAGGGTGCGGGTGCATGTTGGGGCCTGTGCCAGGGGTGCTTTAATGTGAATTCCACTTGTTGGTGGGGGGCCCAGAGACCCTGGAGGATTATGGAGGAACTGATGTGAGGCTGACAGCAGAGTGGTGAGAAAACCGGGCCCAGTCAACATTGTTTGCAGCACTGCAGGGGAAAAGTCGGAGGAGGCTCCAATTGACGGTTGGTGCTGTTGGGGATTTGGGTAAGCAGCCTTGTTACTGATTTGGAGCATTGATCGGCTATTGCTCTCCCAGGCTGACTGAGCAGAGGAGAAGAGGTGAGCCCCTGGTGGTCGGTGACTGTTTTTTCTCCCTGCACTCTGGGCCAGCAAATAGTGTGAACACTCCAGAAACCGCAGGAGCTACGGCTGGATGGAGGAGGGCAGGGGAAAGGTCTGATGGAGTGGCGGTGCAAGATGCAGAGTGGGGATTTTGGCCTCTGGGTGGTGTGAAGTCTGCTGAGGTAACCTGGCTTCCTTTCGAATCGGCAGGGGAGCACTGCACACTGTAGAGCCTAGATAACAGTACTGCAGGTGGAGCAACTGCACGACCATCCCCGAATCTGGGCTCGCCTGTGCTTATAAAGAAGGCTGAGGATGGAGCAGGGCTGCTGGGCATCAGTCGCCCCCCGGGGGGAGGAGCTATTACTCATTGCAAAGCCAGTTAAGGCGAGCCAGACCACTCCTGTTGGGATTGTGTGTGATGGAGGCCAATACTATCTGGTGTCCTCAGTGAATATACTGGGGGGCGAAGGTCTGCCTGAAGCGGCAGGGTGAAGTCTTGTAGTTGGGCAATCCTGGGCAGAATTACGGTCCTCTACCACCCCCAAGCTCCGGTATCAACGAGTGGTGGAATGGGAAAACACAACAGGACTCAAACCAAGCTCCTGTATGCCACCCCTTCCCAGTCGAAGCACGCAGCTAAGGAGCATCAAGACGCGCAGGAACTCTCAGAGCCGCGAGGGGAGTTTTCCTCCGAAACACTGCTGGACATAAAAAGAATGCTGACACAACTGCAGGCTGATATTAACTCCGCCTGGACAAACATGGTGACCGACTGGATAGACATAACAGCACCTGTCCTCGGTGGAGGACGAGTCCGCAGTAACATCGTGGGAGATAGTCCAGCTAAAGAAAGTGGTCAAACAGCTCCTAGATATGAAGATCACTTAGAATCCAGGTCCTTCCGTAATAACCTCAGGCTAGTTGGGGTCCCGAAGGCAACGGACAAAGGCCCCCACGGAGCAAATGTGGAGGCGCTGTTAAGGGAGGTGCTAGGAGACAATGGCTTCTCAACAGCATTTGTGGTGGAAGGAGCTCACCGGATCCCAGGTGGAAGTCCCCCTGTACCGGGCGCGCTGCCCAGGCCCATCATTGCCAGGCTACTTAACTACTGAGACAGGGACTTTGCACTATGGCGATTGTGGGAGCTGGGCCTCTCTTATATAATGGCGTTCAGATCCGGCTCTTCTCCGATTTTTGTAACAAATGTAGGTATAGAGGAAATGCTTTATAGAGGCGACGAAGAGGCTCAAGTTGAAGGGACTCAAATACTCCATGCTGTTCCCTGCGCGTCTGCGTGTAGAGCACGACGGCAAAGCCCTATTCTTTCCATTACCCGAGGAGGCCAGTCACTTCTTAGACACTGTGAACAATGGGGCAGGGGCCGCAAACCTGTTCAGGGCAAATATCCGACTTGAGGCCTGGGTTACGCTCCGGAGGAGCCATGGTACATTCTAATTTGTTGGTTCTGATCCATGTTGAGCGGGCATATGATTGATGCCAATGACGATTTTAGTTGCAGGGAGGGGTGGAAAAGCCTAGAGAGGCTCTCATGCTTAGGCCTCTCAGTTATAGTGTCTGGGGAGGGGGGCGGCAAACTGGCAGGTTGGGGTTGCCGGTGGGGTAGGCGGTGTTAGGGATGGGAAAGTTTGAGTTACGCATCAGGTTGATGCTGGGTTGCTCTTGACAGCATGCATGGCTCAGATTCCAGTGTTTTTGGGGGGAGACAGCATTTGGGATGGGTGGGTTGGTAGAAGAGGAGAAGGGGTGGTACTTGCTCACAATCCGCTTAAGGTCCTGATTGGCACTTCAGGGGATATAGATGGGGGTGGGGGGCCCAGATGCTGGACACTAGCCACCATGAGGACCCTTTGTTCGCGGCTTGCAATGAGGCTGGAGGGATCCTGTTTATACAAGTATGGCTAAGTGGGTGGGGGAGGGTTACCTGCATGGCCTGGAGTGTGCGCGGCCTGAATAGTCCCTCTAGAGTCTGGAAGGTCCTATTGTTTTTGTAGAGATATCAAGTGCACATCGCTTTCTTGCAAGAAACACACCTCATGCCCTCCGAGGGAGGCTGGGTTCGCCAAATCATGGGGATTCAATCGATATTTCTTCTCCTACCCAAATTACTTGTGGGGGGGTCTGTATTGCAATAAAAGTTACCCTGGGATTTAGATGCCAGGAGGTGGCGCGGGGTAACGAGGGGAGTGCCCTGGTCTTCACTGGGCTGATACAAGGACAGCTATTTACATTTGTGAATTATTACAGCCCCAATACAGACTCTCTTGAGACATTGGAGTTTATTGAGAAGCAGCTCAGGAGGCATCCTGCTAGTGTCGTGTGGTGGGCGGGAGATTTCAGTGCGGTCATGAATGCCACATTAGGCAGGTTGGGGGGTTTCTCCAGAGGGGCAGCAATGACTGCATATAAAATAAAGCACATTTACGAAAAAACGAAGGCTTGTCGATGTGTGAATGGACCACCACAGGCAGGATAATGGGTACACATTCAGGTAATTTGTGCATGGATTGGCATCTAGGCTGCATTACATTTTGGTATCTACACAGGGGGTCAGGATGGGTCACTGATTGTAATATCCTTGCTCACACACTTTCCGACCAAGTCCCAGCCGTCATGGCATTCACCATTCCTGGGAAGTGGCAAAGGGGTAGCAGCTCTTTTGTTAAAAATGAAAGCCTGCAGGACCCGGTATTTCATGCGGCGGTTCGGGAAGGTATAATTCACTTTTTTCAGGAGAATGAAGGCTCAGTTTCATCTTACTTGGTCCTCTGGGAAATGCGTGATCCAGCGTTATGTATCAACAAAGCAGACAGTGAAACCCGTCTGATGGGCTTGGAGGAAGGTACAGGATTCCTCACGGACACTGGGAGCCAGACTCGTTTTCATGAGCAGCTGGGGCAGTTTTGTGAAACAGCTGAGGGAGAGGTGAAATTCCTCAATCAGCGTTACGCAGGTGGGGTGAAGGGCAGCGGAGCAGGGAGTCTGTTGGCGCAGATGATAAAATCCCAAACTACGAGATCACACATTACGGCACTTGAATCCTCAGAGAGCTTTTACAAACGAATGAAGAAATCATGAAAACAATGGTCCGGTATTATCTATGGTTGTGCTCTTCCAGGACCACTGTAAGCCAGTCCACATTGGAGGGATACCTTGATCAAGTAGGGCTGTATTTGGTAGCACAGTAGGAAAGAGAGTGGCTGAATAGGCACTGACTGAGCAAGAAATTCATGAAGCCATTAAAGTACTTCCTCGATAGAAGTAGTGGGTTCGGACAGAATCTCTGCTGACTTTTATAAAGCGTCCGCAGCAGTTTTGGTTCCCCACATGTTACCGATGTATCTACAAGCGCGCAGGCAGGTTCCCTCCCTCAGTCGATGAGAAGTGGTAGTTAACCTGTTATTGAAGCCCGGGAAGAGTGCTGGGTGCTGCTCGTCCTAAAGACCGATCCCCCTGATAAATTTAGACAGTACAATTTTAACTAACAGGCTAGCTCCGTTAATGTCAAAATGTGTCCTGCCGTATCAGGCGGGATTGGTCCCATGGAGGTCCATGTCTTATGGGCTCCGCAGAGTATTTGGTCTGCTTTCCATTTTGGAGCAACAATCCCCAGTGTTTGCAGCCCTTTTCGATTCCGAGAAGGCATTTGATTAGATTAAGTGACCCTTTCTTTTTTCTGTCTTGAGACGCATGGGGTTGGGGGAGGGATTTGTATGTTTGGTATCTCTAGTATATGAAGGTCTGGTGGCAAGGTTAAGGGTGAATGGTAGGATATTGGACCCCATTCAGATGGGTAGGGGCACAAGGCAGGAGTGCCCACTCTTCTCCCACCTGTTTGCGCTAGCGGTCGAGCCCCTGGCGGAGCCAACACGCTCCAAGCATATTCTAGAGGGGTGCAATTGTTTGCACCCAATTTGGTTATCTCATGACCTGATTCTGTTCATTTTATTTTAAAATGTTTTTATTGGCATTTCGTAAATTAACATAATGCCATCAATATGCATAGTTGCCATCATATAGCATATAACACAAATTTAAGAACATTGTAACCGAACAATAACCAACAGTAACTGTCTCCAAATGCGTTTCATCCTATTAGTTTACATCCCCTTAGAGTGGGGTCATTTTTTGTAACGCATTCCATTAGCTTTTGTATTAGGTGCATATAAATAGTATAGAGTTACGAAAAATAAAACATCTAAAACTAAACGACGACAGTCTACATATGGAAGGTTCATCCGACTCAGACGAGCATGGTTACAGGTAAGGGTACAACGTCTCAGGAAGTGAAGGGGGCAATGGTTGAGGGGACATCGTCTCTGTTTCAATGCTTGGGTTCGGGTATAGCAATAATGATAAAGTTCTTCAGGGGGGCTTATGATCTGCGCTGAAGTGTATGTCTCGCAGGAGGGCCTTCCAAGAGTCAAGGGTGCCACTCGCTATGTCCCCACCAGGGATGATTCCATCTTGCCAGGCTCTGGTTTCGGCTGTGGTCCATCTTTCTAGTTCTCTCAACCAGCATTCATGCCTCGGTCCTCCTGGTGTCTTCCATGCCATGGCTATGGTTCTCTTCGCCAGTATGCATGCGATATCCATCAACTTTACCACGTGTTTATATTTGCTTGGTCTAGGGTAAGTCCCTAAAAGGCATTCTCTGGGTGTCCATGCATATCTGCGTACTCCGGCGTCTGTGCAGGTCTGTTGTACTCTGGACCACAACGCCATTGCCTTGGTGCAAGTCCAGAACATGTGGATGAGATCAGCCTTGTCGGTCCCACACCATGGGCATGCTGAGGAGGCCTGTTTGTTAAAGGAGGCCACCCTGTGTGGGGTCATGTACGTCCGGTAAAGAACGTTTAGTTGTATCTGACCAAATCTAGAGTTTCTCGAGACCTTCTTGGGGTATAAAAGTACTCTTTCCCATTCTTTGTCTGTGAGTGCAGTTTCAAGGTCAGCTTCCCACTTCGCCTTTAGTGCTGAACCTTTGGGATTGGGTTTGTCGTTGAGTCTTTTATATAGTCGAGAAACAGGTTTCCAGCTATCTGTAAGGTCGTGCATTTCTTGTAACAGTGGGTCCGGGGTGGGTTCCTCTGGCCAGCTGCTCCAATTTTTCTTAGCGATTTGTTTGATGCGATGATACCAGAGAAATTGGCCACTCGATAACCCTTCGTTGGTCTGTAAAGATTCGAAGTCCCTGAACTCGCCATCCTCGAACATATCTCCCCACGTGTAAATTCCAACGTCCTCCCATCTCCTAGCTATTGAGAGATCTGTTTGTGTTTTGCACATGTCAACCAGGATGGGGTTGTCTGGAGAGTAGGGATGTTTCACTTGCCTAATGTAGCAAGTTCTGGACCAGATCTGCCTTCCAAGTTCGACAATCATGGGGGCATCGGATTTCTGTTGTAAAGGGTTCCAAAGCGTTTCTCTGGGGAGTACTTTGGAGGAAGCTTGTCGTATCAGTCCCAGCTCAGCTGATGGATCGTCCGAGAGCCACTTAGTCACATGGCTAAGCTGTGCCGCAAGATAATACAACTGGAGGTCTGGGAGTTGTATTCCTCCTTCCTTATGCGGTAGGGATAGAGTAGCTGAAGACAATTTGTGCCTGGTAGGTCCCCACAGGAAGTCCTTGATGAGTGACTCCAGTTTCTTAAAGAAGGGCGGTCTGACGTAGTGGCATATGTTGGCAAAGAAATATAAAAAACGGGGGAGAACTATCATCTTGATAATTGCTGCTCTTCCTACCATCGCAAGTGGGTGTCTTGACCAGAATTTCATGGATCTGCGGAGGTTGGTTATTGCTACTTCAGTATTGTATTCGTGTGTGATCTCCGGGGTGTGGCCCAGATTGATTCCTAAGTACCGGAACTTGTCCAGTTGCCACTCCATCCCTATATTCGGGAGTTCTGCCTCTTCGAGGCCTCTCAAGCTGGCCAAAGGGAAGGCTGAGGATTTCAGTCTGCTGAATTTGATCCCAGAGTATTTTGCGAAGTTGTCCAGTACTTCCAGTATGATTGGTGCGTTGGCTTGGGGGTCCCTCAAGTATAGTAGCACATCATCCGCGTACAGCGATATTATATTGTGTTTGTTGCCTACCGTGATGCCTGCATCAAAAAACTGCTTCCTAAAATATATGGCAATCTGCTCCAGGCCCAATATATATAGCATGGGCGACAGCGGACACCCTTGTCTGGTGCCCCTCTGTATTTTCCAGGATTCGGACACCATTCCGCCGGTCTTTACTCTTGCTACGGGAGAATTGTAAAGCCCTGTGATCCATCTGATGAAGCCTTCACCAAACCCAAACCCTCTCAGTACCTCGATAAGCCACTCCCAGTAGATGGAATCAAAGTCCTTAATGGCGTCAAGCGATAAAATCGCTAGGTCCTCTTCGCTCTCATAGGTTTCGGCCATGATGTGTTGGAGTCGTCTCAGGTTGGCCGTAGTGTTGCGTCCTGGAACGAAGCCATTCTGATCTTCGTGTATTAGGGACCCAACCACCCTAGCAAGTCTGCAGGCCAGTATGGTGGTAAGAATCTTGCTGTCGTAATTTAACATGGCCAAAGGGCGATAAGAGTCACAATCGTTGGGTGGTTTGTTCGGTTTAAGCATGGGAATTATTATCGTCTCTTTCATGGTGTTAGGTAGGACCCCATTTTCGTAAGCCTCCTGATAGACCCCATGGAGAATTGGGGTGAGAGTGGTTTCATAAGTTTTGTAGAATTCGGGCGGAAGGCTGTCGCTTCCTGGGGCCTTACTGGTGGCCAGTGAACTGATTGCTGCTGTCACATCTTCAGCCGTGATTTCCAATTCCAATGCTTCTCTTTGTTCGCTGGATATTCTGGGGAGGCCTATCTCTTCCAGTGTGTCTTTAATATCCCCCCTGGATATTTGTGTGTCATGGGAGTATAACGTGGAGTAGAATTTGGCAAATGCTTCGTTAATACCCAGTTGTGTTCTGTGCCGTATCCCCTTTTCATCGAGTATCTCCATTGGGAGGTGTTTGGGGCGTTCTCGCTTGCACAACCAAGCCAGCAGTCTTCCGGGTTTGTCGGACTCCCTGTGGGATCTAGTGGTGTATGTTGCAAAATCAAACTTCTCCAGTCTATCCCAGGAAGATTGGCATTTCTCGCGGGCTTCCTTCAATCTCCCTTCAACTTCTGCTGTAGTGCATGATGTGGATTCCAGATGGAAGATCTCCTCTTCCTGTGCTTCAAGCTCGGCCCTCAGTTGCCTACGAGTGCCCCCAGCTTTGGATATTATTTCTCCTCTGACTACTACCTTCATGGCCTCCCACAGTGTGCTCCAGGTGGATACTGAGCCTTTTTTAATGTCAATATATTCCTCTAGTTTTTCGGCGAGGTCCTCTCTGAATATAGGGTCGGCGAGGGTCGCAGTGGGCATTCTCCACATGGGGATTGGTGGTCTAGGCCCCTTGACTTGCCATTGCATGACCAGTGGGGAATGGTCAGAGATTGTTCTTCCCAAGTACGTTGTGGTTTCAACCAATGAGGCTTGTTCTCTGTCGATAAACAAGTGGTCGATTCTTGTGTATACCTTGTGTGGGGCCGAATAATAGGAGTAGTTCCTTTCTTCGGGATGCTGTTCCCTCCAGATGTCAACCAAGTCGAGGTGTTCCAGCGGGTCTGTCAGAGCAGATGTTGCAGGGTTGCTTGGGTGGGGGGGTGGTGTAGACCTGTCTTTAGAGCCATCAATGACGCAATTGAAGTCCTCTCCCCATATGAAGGTCTTGTTTCGATGTGTCATCTGTGAACATATTGCTTTGAGGTGTGAAGGTATTCCATGTTGCGGGAAGTACAAATTGACTAAGCAAATTGGAGTCTGCTAAATAGTGCCCCACATTATTACGTACCTTCCTTCCTTGTCAGATTCGAACCCTTGTAGTTGGAAGGGTACATTCGGGTTCACCCAGGTGAACACTCCCCTCGAGTATTTGGAGTAAGGTGATCCTCTCCCGGTCCCAGCCCATTTGTCCCCTAGTTTGGACATGGCATCTTCCGTGAGATGTGTCTCTTGCAACATTGCAATCAATATTTTCTTCCTGCGGAGGTAGGACTGTATTCGATTCCGTCTCAGGTATGAGCTCATCCCCCTCACATTCCACGTCATTACTTTAAGATGTGACGCCATCGGAGCAATGCTTCAGGCCCAGCAGGCCGCTCCCCGTCGGGAGTCTGGAGCGATCTCAATCGTGAGTTACGATACAGCAGGCTAGGGTATTCAGGTTCCACACCCTCTGAGTCGTAGCATACATCCTTCTTGCGCTTTTTCGGCGTCAGTGATGTGTGGACTGTGTAACTAACAAAACAATTAACAGAACTCAAACTGGTGCGGCCAGCAACTACATCGTCGTTGTGGTGCTCAGGCGCTCTCGAGCCGTCTAGACCCATCCGGGTATCGGGCGTGAGGTAGGTTAGGCAGGTGGTTGGCCCGACCTAGGTTGTTTGTGAGAGATAGGGCTGGTGTCTGGCGGCGAGGCCAAACGAGGGCCGTTTCTGCGTAGCTGACTGTTAGTTGGATTACCTTCCGTGGTCCGGCCACTTGTGCTTGTTGTGTACTTCTATGGGGTCGTGTCTCATGCGGTCTGGGGAGCGTCTGTCCCTTCTGCGAGGTTGTTTTTTTTTTTTTTTAACTTCTTTTTATTGGTTTTACAACATAAAAGGAATGGGAGAGAACAGACAAAACAGAAACAAAAGTCACCCTCCCATTTTCCTTTCCCCCTTCCTCCCCCCCTCCCTCTCCCCAAAGGCTGCCGCAGTATGTTCGTGGTCCGTTGCCGCCTCGGGGCCGGCGCCGGCCGTTGTCAAGTTCGTAGCGGAGGGGCCGGTCTCCCGGTGGCCTCCCTCCTTTCCCTGGGAGTTTCCCTTGGTCTTGTCTTTGCATGTGTTTGCTGGTCTTTCCTAGTTGGGGTTGCACTGTTCAGAGTCCGCGCTGGTCACGACCTCGTCTCTTTCTTCCCGTTAGTTCTCTTCCTCTGAATTATGTAGTGCCTCCCGACGTGGGCGGTTCAATTTCTTCGTTTCCTGAGTCGCCTGGATCGCTATTGTCAGTCGTATCATCCTCGCCTCCGCTGCCAAACAGGTCTTGCACCAGGGAGTTCCATGCTTGTAGTCTGGCTCCGCTGTCGCTCTCTCCCCCTTGTGTAGCTCTCGCCCAGACTGCCGTCTCTGCTATTGCCCATTTTTGTAGGTCGGCCCACCATCCTTCCTTCGAGGGGCCTTCGCTCTTGTTCCATGCCATCGCTATGCGGCGTTTCGCTAGTATTGTCATTAAATCCTTCATTTTTGCCACGTGTGTCATCTGCCGGTGCCCCCTTGGGAACAGGCCCAATAGGTATGTTGCTGGCGTTCTTGCTGGCATCCGTATGTCTGCTGTCAACGCCTTTTCTCTCACCGTGTTCCAGAAGTCTGCTATTTGCGGGCACGACCAGAACATGTGCACCATGTCGGCCTGTTCGTCTCCGCACCGCGGGCAGCTCCGGGTTTGTCCTTCTCCCATCTTTGACATTCTCTTGGGGGTTAGATATGCTCTATGTACTATGTATATCTGCAGTTGTCTGAACCTGGCGTTTCTGGACACCTTTTTTGTGTACATGAGGACTTTGTTCCATTCCTCGTCTTCGAAGGGTTGTTGCAGTTCCTCTTCCCACTTCATCCGTGCTGTTAGTGTCTTTTTGTTGGTGTGTCCCAGTATTTGCTCATAGAGTCTGGACACCGTATGACCTCCTTCGGATATATCGTACCATGCCTCTAGTTCCCCTTCGGTGTCCTCAGGCTCTGGCATAGTGCTCCACCTCTTCTTTATTGTCCGAACTAGGCTATTGTGCAGGATGAATTGGCCCCTGTGTACATCTTGTTCGTCCATCAGGGTCTGGAATTCAGCCCACTGTCCGTCACGCCACAGGTCCCCAATTTGGGCCACACCTTTGTCTTCCCATTGTGCCCTGTACGTGGTCAGGCTGGCCACTCGGGTGTCCACCAGCCCCGCCAGTGGGATATGTCTTGAGCAGGGGTCTCGTATGCCCTGTGTCTTCCAGGCTCTTTTCCATAGTGTTCGGCCTAGTTGGGCTATTTTGGGTAGGTCTTTGGCTTGGGCGGCATTGACCCATAATAATTCTCTCAGGTAATACCTCCGGAGTGTTGGCCCAATAATTATTGCATCTATTGAGGTCTCCTCGCCCAGCCATCGCACCACAAATTGGAGTTGTGCTGCCAAATAGTAATATTCAAAATCTGGGAGTTTGATGCCCCCCCACTCATAGCTTCTCTGTAGTGTGCTTAGTGCCACCCTGTTTCGCCCCCCTCCCCATAGGAAGGTTCTCGCCATAGTGTGTAGGCGCTTGAAGAAGGGCCTTGGTATGTTGTATGGGATGTTCGTGAAGTAATATAAGAGTCGGGGTAGGACTGTCATTTTTAGTAGTGCCGCCCGGCCTATCATGCCCAACGGTAGCGTCTGCCAGAATTTCATAGCCTTTTCAATTTTGTCTAAAGCTACTTGTGTGTTACCTGCGTGTGTTTCCATGGTGTCGTGATAGATGTCCACTCCCAGGTATTTGAAGGTGTTCGGGGCCCATGTGATGCCCAGAGGCGGTAATTGATCTGACGGCACTGCGCGTAGGCCTGCCAGGGGAAACAGCACGGATTTTTCTCTGTTGACCACTATTCCAGATAACCTACCAAACGCGCGCAGCGCCTCTAGTAAGTCCTGCAGGTGGGTGCGTGGGTTCTGTATGTAAAGGAGTATATCGTCTGCGTATATGGATATCTGGTGTGTTTCCCCGTCTATCTCTATGCCCGTGTCTTTGTAATCCGTTCTTAGGAATACTGCGAACGGCTCCAGGGCCAGGATATATAACATTGGGGACAGGGGGCATCCCTGTTTTGTGCCTCGCTCTATGCCCCATTCCCTAGAAACTTGTCTACCCGTCTTGACTCTCGCTCTCGGGTCTTTGTATAGTAGTTCTATCCATCTTGTAAACCCTTGTCCAATCCCATAGTGAGTGAGCGTTCCCAGGAGCCAGTCCCATCCCACCGAATCGAATGCTTTGATTGCATCCAGTGAGGCTACAGCACACTCTCCTCCCTCCTGGTTTGTCCTTTCTATAACATAGTGGAGTCTGCGCAGGTTCCAGGACGTGTTCCGTTCTGGCACGTACCCTGTCTGGTCCGTGTGGATCAGGGTGGGTAGCACTCTTTTCAGGCGGTTGGCTAGTGCCGCCGTCAGGATCTTGGAGTCCTGGTTTATTAGGGAAATCGGTCTGTAGGAACCGCATTCAAGGGGGGGCTTGTCTGGTTTAAGGATCGGGATTATTATAGATTCTGACATACTACTCGGGAGTCTTCCTTTCTCGTATGCTTCTTCTAGTGTTTCTAGCAGTCTCGGGACTATGTCATTTTTATATTGTTTGTAAAATTCCCCCGGGAGCCCATCTGGCCCCGGAGATTTCCCTGTCGGGAGCTGGGCGATTACCTCCGTTAGTTCCTCTACAGTGAGAGGGGCGTCTAATATTTGGGCCTGCTCCTCCGTCAATTGTGGGAGTCTAATTTCCGCGAGGGCTTCCTTCAGGTCCCCCTCCTCTGCCTCCTGGACCCTGGAGTATAAGTCCTCGTAAAACTGCGAGAACACCTCGTTTATTCCCTCTTGGGATCTTATCACCTCTCCCTTTCTGTTCTGAATTTCATTAATTGGCTCCCGCTTAGTCTCCTGCTTGGTTAGCCAGGCCAGGAGTCTGCTAGGCTTGTCCCCCTCAGCATGTAGTTTCTGTATATATTTCCCGTAGTCTAGCCGTCCCAATCTTTCCCAGGTCTCCACGCACTGTTGTCGCAGGGTGGTGAGGTTCTCTTGTTCCGCCCCCTTCTCCCCCGCTTGTCTCTCAGCCTTCTCGATTCTCCTTTCTAACTCATCTAGTTGTGCTGGGTTTCTCGTCTGAGACCTCCCATTTTCCCCATCGCCTCCCCTCTGACTACCACCTTGAAGGCCTCCCAGACCGTTCCTGTGCTTTCCACACTACCCTCATTATGTTCAAAATAATCTTCTATTACGCTTTGGATGTGTTCCTGGAAGCCCGCGTCCAATAATGCCTCTGCCCTCAATCTCCATGTTGGTATAGGGGCTCTCCTGTGTGTGTGCGCCCATGTGATCGTCTGGGGGGCGTGGTCAGATAGGGTTCGCGCGTGTATGTATGCCTCAGTGAATTCCCCCAGTGTCTCCTTGCCCGTAAACAGGTAGTCTATCCGTGTGAATGTCTTGTGTGGGGCACTATAATGCGTGTAACCCCTCTCTTCCCCATGTACCTTCCTCCAGACGTCCCCGAGTCCGAGCTGGTCTAGTATCTGTTGTAGTGCTCTCGCTGGCGGCGCCGCTCTCTTGTGCTTATTGTCCGACCTGTCCAGCCGGGGGTCCAGTGTGCAATTATGGTCGCCTGCCCAAATCATGGTTGCATTCCTGTACGGGGCCAGCCGGGGCGGGAGCGTCCTGAAGAAGGCTGTAGCGTCGTGATTAGGGGCATAGGTGTTCACGAGGCATATCTCCCGATTTTCTAGCATCCCATGGACTACCAGGATTCTCCCTTCCGCGTCTTTCTCTTGGTGGATGAGCTGGAATGGGACGCCCGGGGCGACCCAGGTTATGACTCCTCTGGCGTAGTTGGAGTATGTTGCACTATACATCTGGCCTCCCCATTTTTTCTTTATTTTGGCCTGTTTTTCCGCCGTCAGGTGCGTCTCTTGCAACAGTGCAATGTGGGTCCTTGTTTTGTTTAACCAGGTATAAATCCTTAGCCTCTTGACGTATGCGTTCATCCCCCTGACATTCCACGTGACAATTCTTAAGACATCTCGGTCCTTGTGGGGACTAGCGCTTGCGGCCTGTTCTTTCCCATGGGCTCGCTCAGTGTCTTATTCTCTCGGTGTGTTCCTGCCGGGGATCTGTGTCCCTTCTTCTGGCTGTTGAGTTTTGAATCGTCCGTTCGTTTTCTCTCTCGGGTCGTTTCTCTCTCTGTTGGCCGCTCTTTGTTGTGGGCGGTCTTGCCTCGTGCTTTCCGCCAGCTTTTTGTTTGTGGGTACTGTCCCCTGAATTTGTTTTCCTTGCCGATTCTTTGTGTGTGACAACTGTTAATTCCTCTTCCGCTCTCCTCCTTTCTTTGCGGGCTTTGCCTTAACTTCCCAACTGTTATAACTGTTAACCCAAATAACCTCCCCTCCTCTGCTCGGGCTCCACCGCTTTCCAGGTGCCGCTTTTTCCTCCTCGGCCTTGCCTGTCGCGGCGTAGTGTCTTGAAACTGACACTATAAACATTGTTTTTACTGGGGCTTCTCTGTGGGTCTTGGCGGTTCCCCTTCCCCGAGTCTTGTGCTCCCTTTGTAAGTCTCTTTACTGTGGGCTTTTCAACTTGGTGGCTGTCGGTTGCTCCTTTTCGTTACTTCCCGGTAGGGCATCTCTACCGTCTTGTTCTTGCTCCTGTAGCGTTGGGTGTACTTGTCGTGCCCGGTTCTAGTCTCTATATTGCCGGGGGTGGTTTCTGTTTCGCTCGTTCCTCTCTGCCGACTGTGGAATCCCACGCTGGTCCATCCACTCCTGGGCGTCGGTCGTTGTCTCGAAGATCTGTGTTTTTCCGTCATGCAGTATTTTTAGTTTGGCTGGATACAGCAGCATGAATTTCACCCCTGTCGCTCGAAGGCGCTCTTTGGTCTGCCAGAACTGGGCTCTCTGCTTTTGCACAAGTACCGTATAGTCTGGATATATCGTTATCCTGGCCCCGTTCCTTGTGATGTTCCCTCCTTCTCTCGAGAAAGTCAGGATTTTTTCCCTGTCCTTAAAGTTCATAATTTTTGCGATCATTGGTCTTGGTGGTGCTCCTGGGCGCGGTCTTCTAGTCAGCGCCCGGTGTGCCCTTTCTACCACGAAGCCTTGGGATAGGGTCTCTGCTCCCACTTCTTGGATCAGGAGGTTCTCTATGTAGTTCGTGGGGTCCCTTCCTTCCTCCCCCTCTGGCAGCCCCACTATTCGTACGTTGTTGCGCCGGGCCCTGCCTTCTGCGTCTTCAGCTCTGCGTTCTAGTATATTAATTCTTTCCAGTGCTTCCGACATTTGTGTTCGCGAGGCGGACACTTCCACTGAGTTGCTCTGTGCTTGTTGTTCCACTGTTGTCATCCTTTCCGCCAGGTTTCTCGTATCTTGTCTAAGGAGTCCCACATCTACCATCACTGCGTCCAACTTGCCTTCTATCGACGTCTTTAACGCCCCTATGGCTTCCAGTATGCTGCTTTCCACTTGCCTGATCTCTCCTTGCGTGGCGTATGACTCCGGCGTGTCTTTCTCCCCAGCCTCTGGCTGCTGGTCGTCGTTCTTCCGGGTGAATGTCTCCATGACTGTTTGTCTCCCTCTGCCGCTTTTAGGCTTGTCTGGCATGTTAGTACCCACTGCTCTTGGCCTGTAGTTGGGCCCTGTTCAGTCTGGTTTCGTTTGTGCTTCAGTGGGTCCTTGCTCAATTCTCTCACTCGCTTCCACTCTTTCCTGCGTGTGTTGCCTTTTTAATGAGCGATTTCTCTCTGTGTCTTTACCCTCGTTGTCCGTTTGCCGTGTCTCTCTCCGGTGTTCTCTTCCCTCTCGCTTTTGGGTGGTTGGAGTCTGTGCCTTGCGTGAGGCGGCTCATCCCCCAGTTTCTGCCTGTGTGGGGGGGGTCTGTTTGTGCTGGATGGATTTGTGGTTCGTAGTGACTGTTACGTTCTCTCCCCCGCTTGCTGGTTATCTGTGAGGCAGCTGGTTGGGGTGGTGTCCGGGTCTATGTGTAATTCTTTTGCTCTCCTCGTTACGACGGCGGCTACCTTCTTCTCTTATGTCGTCTCTGTTAGGTCTCGGCTCTCCTGACCTGCCCCGCGGTCTGTCTCTTGTTCCCTGGGCCTGGTTCCTGTGTCTCAGCGTTACCTCCCTTCTCGGGATCTCCCGCTGCTTTGCCGGCTCTTCGCTGCTGCTAGTCACCTCTGCGTCGGCAGGGAAGGGCTCTTCTTCGGTCCGATCTGTGGGCCGCTTCCTGTCCGTGGGTCTCGACGCCTTCTTCCTTCCCCGTTTGGTGTCGCGCTGTTTCTGTAGTGCTGTCTCGGGCTTCTCTTCCTGTTGCTGCCGTCGGTGCCTTGTCTCGCTGCCGGTCGGGTGATGCTCCGATCCTGCTTGGGCTGGGCGTTGATCTGCTGTCTCCCTCGGTTCCGCTCCGGACTGGCAGGTAAGGGCTCTTCTTCAGCGATCCGGTCTGTGGGCCGCCTCGTATTCTTCACTGCTTCTCCTATCGGGTTCCGCTGCTGCTACGCACCTCCGCGTTGGCAGGGGAGGGTTCTTCTGGGTCTAGTCCGTGGGCCGCCTCTCGTTCTCCGCTGTCTCTCCTCTCGAGGTCCCTCGTTGCACTGCTGGGTCTCCGTCGTTGCTGCTCACTTCCGTGTCGGCCAGGAGAGGCTCTTCTGTGGTCCGGCCTATGGATCGCTCTTCGTTCTCCGTTTCTTCTCGTTGTGGGATCCCTCGTTGCTCTGCTGCTGCTCACCTCCGCTTCGACGTGAGGGAATCTGCCTCGGTTCGGTCTGTAGGCCGCTTTCGATCCGTTCTGCCTCGCCTTCCGGGTTCTCCGGTTATTCTGCTGGGCCTCCGCTGCTTCTACACTCCTCCGCGTCAGGGGAGGGCTCTCTTGGTCCGGTCCACGGGTCGTCTCCCAGTCTCCGCCGTCTCGTCTCTCGGGGTCCCACGTCGCTCCGTTGGCTCTCCGCCGTTGACGCTCACCTCCGCTCTTCTGAGGCTCGGTCTATGGGTCGCCCCTCGCCTCCGCTGCCTCACCGCTCAGGTTCTTTCGTTGTTCCGCTAGGCCTCCGCTGCTGCTGCTTGTCTCCGCATCGGCTGGGGAAAGCTGTTCTCCAGCCCCGGTCCGTGGGCCGCTTCCTGTTCTTGAGCCGCGCCGTCTTCACCTTCTCTGGGTCGGTGTCGCGCGGCTATCTCTGCAGTTGGCGTCTCGGATTTCTGCCACTCTGGTGGTACTTCGGTCCTGCCTGCGCTGGATGTTGATCGGCTATCTCGCCCGGTTCTACTCCTTCCCTTCGGCCTTCTTCGTGTGTTGAGACGCGGGTCTCTTTTTCAGCGTTGCGCGCCCGCCATTTTGTTGGTGGTGCCGCGCGTCTCTCCCTCTTCTCGTTTTCGCTCTTCTGGCCTCCGTTTTTCCTCGGGTCTTCTCCCGTGTGTGCCTTGGGTCTTCCGACGCCTTTTCCTGGTGTTTGTTCGGGTTTTTTTTTTCCTAATATACGCCTTTCTCAGGATCTTTGGTCGGATCTGGTGGGAGCCTCTCGGAGTCTACTCACTCTCGCATGGCCGCCAAGCCACGCCCCCTTCTGCGAGGTTGTTATCTTCTAGCCACATATTAGCGGCTGTTGGATTTTCCAGAAATATCACCCGTCCCTTGAAGATGACCTTCAATCTCGAGGGGTAGAGGAGCATGTATTTCAAGTTTAGCTGTCTTAGTCTTGCTTTCACTGGTACAATGAGTTTCTTTCCCTCTGAACTTTCTGGGTATAATCAGGGTAGATAGCGATTTTGGAGTTACCTCGTTCTATGGGACCTTCCTCTCTGGAATACCTCAGGATGGTCTCTCTGTCTTGAAAGTTGAGTATTTTGGCAATTATGGGGCGAGGGTGCGAACCAGGTGGGGGCCTCTTTTGGAGGGACCTATGTGCCCTTTCGACTGAGAATCCTTGGGTTAGCTTCTCGGCGCCTATCTCCTGTAGTATCAAGAGACTCAGTGTAGGCCGTTGGATTTGGGCCTTCGCTTCCCTCAGGCACTCCCAGTATTCTGATGTTTCCCCTTCTGGCCCGACCCTCGGCTTCCTCAGATCTTGTCTCTAGCGCTGCCACCTTCCTCTCTAGGTCTATGACTTTGGCTTTCAGGGCTACGGTGTCTTCGGTCGTTTCACAAATGGTTGTCTCTGCGTTTTTCACCCTCTCAGTCAAGTTTCTGGAATCTTGGCGCATGAGTTGGATGTCGGATCTGAATTAGTCAATTTTAGTGTCTATGTGTGTTCTTAGCGAAGCTATAGCCTCCATTACCTGGGTATGGTTGTCAGCTGTTTCTCCCTCTCTTGCCTGTGCCGGTTCCGGGGTGGGAGGGCGAGTATGCGTAGGGGTTTTTGATTTAGTGGAAACATACGAGTCCATGGTAGCTGGTTTCCCTTTGTTCCTGGCAGCCATGTTCAAGTCGTCGTTGTTCAACTTGCTGCAGGGGCAAGGCGTGCAATTTATGGAGCAATCCGGATAGATTCAGGACTGGACGGGTGTCCCAGTCTTTTTTTGCAATGTCTTGTGTACGTTGGGGCCAGGGGGCAGAATTGTGGCCGTCAACATAAAGTGGTTGGGAGTTAATTGTCTTGTGCCCCGGACCCTATTCCGTGTGCGTGGTCCTCAAAGGTCCGTTGTCCATTTATATCCGGTGGACAGTTTCTGGGGTGGGGGCCATTCGCCTCTACTGATTGTGTTGCCCCAACACCTGTGGTGGGCGCAATGGGTGATTCCCTCCAACTCCTCACCTGAACTGTCCGCCTCCGCTTCAATGAGGTCGGGTGATCAGGAGTCCGCCACCTCAATGCTTCCCCGCCGCTCCTCTCCCTGGTCGCAGGCTCGAGCCCCCGGGTATCCGGGCGAGTGTGCTTGGCGTCTCCAAGCTCGTTGTGGGCCTCTGGGCAGCGATGGGAAGGAGTCCCGGATGGCTGATTCCGGGCCTCTCGAGCCGCTCCCTCCGTTCCAGGTGGCACACGATCAGCGCCGTCCCCAATCCCAATCGGGGCAGGGACCCCGCAGCAGTCCACAGCGCGGCGAGGGGCACCGGGGCGTGTCTCACCGGCACTCTTGGGCTCCCATACGGAAGACCGGGACCCAGTGTATTCCTGCAAGCTCCGGGAGGAGCGCCCACGGTAGCCGCAGCGGATGGCTTCGCCTCCTCAGGAGAAGCTGTATTTATCGGCGATCCGCCATCTTGGAAGCAGTCGAAGACGGGCAGGGGGGGACCAGTTCGAATGCGGTCCCTCACGTCCTGTTGGTCCGTTTTCACGGCGGATCAGCTCTACCTGGTCGGGGACCGCTTCCTCCGTCCTCGCAGTCACTTTTTCATCCCCGAGGGTGTAAATCAGGTCGGCAACAGGATCTAGAAACGGCACCACGGCCGAGCTCGGCAATTCAGCCTCTGCGCGCCATGAGCTCCAGGCCACGCCCCCCATGATCTGATTCTGTTCATAAGTTATCCTGAAAAGAATTTGTTCCCGGTCATGGCTGACATCTTAGATATCGGTGATTAGTCAGGGCTTACTATCAATCCTTCCAAATCTGTTCTTTTCCTACTAACTGACAGGGTCAACAGGTTCCAGGACGGGCTTGGCTTCCAGTGGCACACTGAATATACAAGTTATCTCGGGGAGAATTTAGCGCAGTCTCCAGAGGAGCTCTACCGTGAAAACTATGGGGTGAAATTGCAACAAGCCAAGGCGGCCCTTGGGAGATGGATGAACCTGCCACTATCTCTATACGGTAGGATTGCGTTAATCAAAATGGTCATCCTGGACAGATTCTTGTATACTTTTCTCAATGTGCCCATAGTGGTCCCTGCAGCTTTCTTTAAAATACTGAAAGCCCTCATAACAAGGTTTGTGTGGCAAGGAAAGCAGGCGCAGGTGCACTGGAGTGAATTGCTGGCCTCATTGGATAAAGGGGGCCCCACACTCCCTGATCTTGAAACCTACTAGCTACCAGCACATGCTTCGTTTTTGGTTTACTGGTTCGATCTGGTCTCACGACAGGGGGCATGTACAGATTTTTAGGGCGATAATGGCTCCATCGTTGTTAAGGGCTGTAATTCTCACCTCACCCCAGTAGGTGGTGTGACAAACCATAGGGTGTTTCACAACCTAGTGGCCAGGGAAGGACCATCGCCTTTGGATCCCGATTGTGGGGGTGGACAAGTGAGGGAGGATCACCTGGGTATGGGGTCCTCGGGGAGTGGGGGAGAAGCGCTCTATGGTGAGACATGGTTTCCCCCTTTTCCACAACCCCTTTAAACCCTATTCCTGCTTATTTTATGGGAAAATACAGCTCCCATAATTCCTCCCCATGTTACATTGACAACACTACTGAGCCGAGGAAGATGAGGAATGAGGTCGGACAGATCGCTCATTCTGACTTGCAATGCTCTGTCCCTGTAATAAGGCCAGGCAGCAGGGTCAGGGACATATCCTAACTATGTACACCTGCCACTTGCTAATACGTCTGTTCAGGCGAATAAAAGGGGGCGAGCACAGGGATACTGACACCGAGGCTGGGTATGAAAAGGAATAGCTCTGTCAGGGCTGATGCGCACCAGGCGATGGAAGTCCGGAGGTCCAGGGGCTGACCTGCAGTTACGAAGATTGAGAGAGAGCCAGGTGAGAATCCCACACTTTCGGGAAGCCGTAAGCGTACGAAGACTGAATCCGTGTGAGAGGAAGAAGGAAACCTTCAAGGTACTTGAAAGCGGTCTGCGACCCTCTCGAGTGAACGACAGAGTTGGGGAGGAGCATAGGAGGCGTTGGAGAGGGCCTTGAATGCTGCATGAGAGCGTTGATGAAAGAAGACTGATTAACACAACCAGTGAGTTATCGAAGGAACCAAAAGTCCAGTTTGTGTTAAAAGCCAAAAGTAACTGTAACTTCAAAGTTGAAGGTTGCACGTGTGCCGATAAAACGTGTAATGAAAAGGACAATTGCTGAATTGTAAAAGGAATGGATACAAAGTAACAGAGTGGTCCTGCGAGGTGAAATAGCACATTCGAAAGTCACTGTGAAATGTTCTGAATTGAACAGGAGCCTAAGGCAAGAAAGTAGCCGCCATCCTGAAAGAAAGTTGAATGAATGAAAAGCAAAATATGGGAACTCATATGCCAAGAGAGCAACATTTATGAACTATGAAAGAGGCCAAAAAGGCAAACCGAAGAGAATAAGGAACTACAAGTACCAAGAGGCATTGTTGTTGTAAGAGGAGGAAGGAGGAAGATTGTGAATTGTAGAATTATTGAAAGAGAGGTTGATGTGGTCATACAGAGGTCTACGTAAAATCCTTGAACAGTCACGTGAGACAAAACATGGGGAAGGGAACCACCTTCCCCGTGAGCCCGGCTGAGGGAAGGCTGTACAGAACTATGTCATCAATAAAGAAAGTGAATGTGACAAGAGAGCCAGGCTCGAGCATTGTGGAGGGAAGCCTGTGTTGGATTGTGCTGTTGGCTTAAATGGATTGTGGGAAAGTAAAGGTCCAAAGAGGAACTGGATATTGGTAACAAGGCAGACAAAGCCTAAGGAAGTGATTGAACTACCAGAAGCTTGAAGCCCAATCATGAACTGTTAAATTCAACCAGTAAGCCAAAGTGTGTCAGAATGAAAGAACTGTGCCATCCACCAATACTTTTTAGGAAACACTCTAGACCTCTGTGGTGCTGAATGTGGGGAAGGGAGTTGTTGTTTAAGCCATTCTGACATTTCTTTTGAGTCACTTGTTTCCTTTTGTATTGCCTTCGCACATTTGTCATTTTGTGAAGGAGGGCAAGGTTAGTTTTTCTTTTTAGTATAGGCCTTTCTATTTTGACTAGACTGACTTGGACTATTTTGTTATTTATTTAATGTTCGAGATTACCCCCATTCTAGAGTTAGGGCCAGTAAGGAATTCTACCAACCCAACCAAAATACCAAATAAAGGTTTTAAGCTTGTATCTATTGTGTCTGTGTCTACTATTGATACCATGCCTTCCTTAAAGTGGCAAGGGCCCACAATATGGTCTAGCTGACTTTTGGGGCGTGGCGGCGCATCGAGGGGAAGACCCGACATGAAGTTTTATACTCCCCAATCCTTCCTTTGTCCCTGAGCTCCAGCTGACTGAGCAAAAGGCTTTCACGCAATGTATGAACAAGTTGGGACTCTAATGTTGACGCAACTTGTTCCCAGGAGGGCAGTGCCTGACTCTCAAATAATTAAAAGCGAGGGGCACGGTGTCAGTACTTAATCATTTGTGTACTTTTGGTTCCATACTGTGCTGAAAGATAAATTCACGACTTTCGTGGGGAGCCCCTGTTGCTCCGATCCTGCATGAGGTGATACGCTCAGAAGATCGTGCTAGACTGGTGTCCAGGCTATATTCCAACATTATAGATAAATCAGTGGGTGCCCTGGGTGTCCCCATTCTGGTACCGAGTTCTGGAGGTACTTTTGTGAGCAGATACGAAAGGTGGCCATTAACTCTAACTTTAAGCTGTACAATTCAAATTTCTTCACCAGTTCTACCCGATCCCAGTGGACATTCACAGGTTCTTCCCCGAAACCCCAGACACATGTATGAGGTGTGGTGACTCGCCAGCTACCTTTCTGCACCTAGCACGGTCCTGTCCAGGCATACAGTTGTTCTGCTGCAGGTTTTCTACACAGTTGGCGGGATAGCCGGAGAGAGGGTGGCGCCATCTCCCATGGTAGCTCTGTTGGGCTACGTGTATGATCTGCCTAAGCAAACCGGGCGACTGCTGCTGCTTTTAGCGAAAATGAGGGTAGTCATGGTATGGGCAGGGGGATTATGATTATGAACAATGGAAAACGGACAGTTTATACTGTCATGATATAGAGGCAGAATATAGAACAGCAGTGCACCTGGCTTCACAAACAAAGAACATTTGGGAACCTTATGTGGCCTATCTTCTACCAACTCGGAATGACACATCCGTCGAAACCCGGAACTCAATCCGCCACATAAGTGTGCATGCTGATGCTTCTCTTATTACTGCTTGTGACCAGTGTTATGGTGTGGTGGGGAATGGGGAATGTGTTGCCGTCTGTAAACTTTTTCAAGTTTGTGTTGTGTTCTCTTTTTAGTTCATTGAATTTGTGCTGTTTACGAATTGACAATAAAAAGAGTTTTTTAAATCATTTCTCCATAGTTTCCTTTTTATATCAAGCACATTTGACATCAGCATTTCAGGATTTGCCTCCAGGGGATCCTAAAATGTTTATACAGTATACCACCCACTTATTCAAGATTGCATCTTGCTTAATATTCAGCACATTTTTCAACATATCAAAAAGGGTACCCTCCTGCGCTGATAAAATGTTTCTAAACAGAGAGAACGTTCCATATCACTACATCCCTTAGAGCTAGTAATAACAATTCAAAACATATAGTTGGAGTTAGAACCCCAGTTGGTGAATGCAGTACTATTTTAAAAAAAAACTTCCTATTTAGCCCAAGGAATAGTTTCCATCGCTAAGAGGGTTTCTGCCCCCTAAGTTAGGGATTTAGGGTTGGAATCACCTTTGCTATATAGAATCTGAGGACAGGAAGACATTAGAAACGACCAGACTTGTTATTGATCGAACTAGCTTCAGAGCTAGTCTTCTTGACTTTATCGTCAACATCGCAACCAAAGGCGCATTATTGCATCTTCCACTTATGTCAAAGCACAAGTATGATTATTTATTTATTGTTTGCTTGTTAGGCGCTTATACAAAAAGAAAATACTGTTTCAAAGCGCCTACAGGGCAGGGAGGGAGCGAGGGTGGGAAATACATTAGAACATAATATTTAAGAGCAGACGGAGGGAAGAGGCAGAAGGACAAACCTACTATGCCTTGTGAGTATTCATAATGTGCATGTGCAGAAAGGAAGAGGGGGTAAGTGCTGGCGATCCAAGCTGATGGGTGAGCCATAGTCCAAGTGATAGGAATGTTGAGTGCTACACGACCTGGGCCGCGGGAGGTGTGAGTGCAAGTCTCCAGAGCAGAGGGTGTGCAGATGCAAAGTGCTGTGGATAGACAGGAGCTGGGAAGAATTGGTGTGGGAGGTCAAGGCCCCGAAGATGCATAAGGGTCAAGGACACCGATTCATCAACTGTGGGATTAGCAGAGGGGTGAAGGAGGGAAAGAGGAATGTCTTAAGGAGCTTCCGTAATTTGAGAAGATCCTCCTCAAGGCACAAGGGGAGGGAGAGCCTATTCCATAGGAAGGAGCCTGCAGAGGAAAGTGAGTGACCCCCTGCCGTCTGTTTAGTAAAATGCTTTACACACACAGAGTTGGTGCTAGAGGAACGAATGGTCTAGAGGGAGAGTATTTAGTGAACGTATCAATCACTTCCAGCACAGCTTGATTTATGTGCCATTTTAAAGGGAAGTTAATTATTTTCTTTGAAGGTTTCATTATCAAAAACATTTTTTTCATAGTATTAAGAGATAAGTGGTTGCCCTTTACATACAGTTGAAGCTGCGAAGGTTGCCTCTGTAAGCCAACAAGAGTTTGGTCCAACTGCCCTAACTTCGGAGGAAAAGCATGTGCTTTACTCAAAGTATACCCTGTATCAAAAATAAAAAGATTTAAAGGATAGGAGCCAGCAAGCAGCCCTGCTTGAACCCTCGTCCAGTGTGCATGCACTAACATACATAGGAGGCCTTCTCTGGTTCGTCTTATTCTCATCATAGTTTCGGAGTACAAAGATTTGATGATGTCTACCAAATAAGGCATACAGCCCCAGTGAATTATTTTTTGCCAAAGAAGAAGTAAACGATTTACACTGTCGAAAGTCATGGCAAAATCTACCAGCACAACATACATAGACATGCCTTTACTTAAACCCTTTCTTTGAAAGGGTTCAGTAGGAATAAATTCAGCAGAGTCCACTATGCCCTTTACAAATCCTGATTAAAAGATGTCATAATTCCTGGTGCTAATAGCCCATTTATTTAGCTGCCGTTCTTTCAACTCGGCAAAACTCATATTTGGGACATCTAAATAAGTAATAGGTCGATAGTTTTTGCGGTTCATTATGTCCGATTTTTTGTAGATTGTGATGACTATCGATGTTTTCTAAGACGTCGGCAGGATTTTGATTTAAAGTATCTGTCTAAAAATAGCTGCCAGTCAACCAGCACAATTGGTTTGCCCTTCAAGGTCACATTAGAAATGCCATTCAGGGCAGTTCCCATGACATTTTGATTTTTAGAATCAGATTGTAAATGTCTTCTTCATTAAAAGGGAGCCGCCAAGAACCTAGACAGGTTATATTTCTATTAGGGAGTGACTGTGTGTCGACAGAATAAATTGAGGAAAAGGGGGTTATCCAAACCTTTTCAGAATGGCTTCTGGCAAATGTTTGAATTAATCAGTTTCCAGAAGTCTATTCGCCAAAGCCCTCAACATGTTTTCAGAATCTCTCTGCGAAAGGGTACCCTTGTAATTACAGAGCCAGTTTTTATAGTGTTGCTTCAATAGTCTGTGTTCCTGACTCTGATCAGAGAGACAAGGACCAAGAGCCTGGATGTTTGCGTGCAGAATTATTTTCTGCCTTTGAATTGTTCTAACAAAGACGTGTTTACATCTGTTGGGTCTTCACAGGACCTGATGACATCCTATAGAGTTCAACCATAGCTTCATCATAATTACAAGATGCAATAAATGTCTCACGGTCCTTGTCTACCAGACCGTTGAATTTTGAAACCGTTTTTTTCATTCCAGATCAGCCTATTGCCCCCACTATTTATCTCTAGTTTCAAAGGGCAAAGCGCAGTCGGCCAATCTTCCCATTCCACCTAGTTGGAGCCAGAGGTGGTCACTAAAGCTAGTGCCCTCAATTAGAAGGGTCTTGCAGTTTTAAAAAATCTCACCTGAAGCTAATATTTCATAGAACTTCGCGTTCTGCTGTCCACGAACCCATGTGTGCTTAGCTTGCATGTCCCCACAGATGTTGCCATTGAGTTGGCATAAGCCTCAAGTGTATCCCTTATTTTCTGAAAGCAATCCTTGTCCCGCAAGAGATCAATTGCTTGTATGTAAGGTTGGGCTTGTATCTCTGCAGATAAATGTATAGCAATAACCAGCTCTCACCATCCAGCCTGCAATGGTCTTGCCTTTTTCCTCTACTTAGTGGGATTTAAAAAGAAAGTATATCCATCGCAAAGGGGTTTTTCCTGTAGGCATGTTACTTGCATGTCAAATAAATCCAATGCATTAAGATTAAAGTTCCCTGTTTGGAATACATGGGAAACTCTTGTATTCTAGGAGACTAGATAGTCGATACACTTTACTATTAATGCTTGGTATAACTTGGCTGCAGGGCTCCTGCTAACCAAGACAAATATTTGTGGTCATGTTCCTCTCAAGTCCCCAACCAGCCAAGCTTCACACATCTCGTGGCCAATCTGATTACTTCTTTCCTGAATGGGAGAGGTTTACCTCTGAATGTATCCTATGATAGTGGATTTAGCTGCTTCTGTTAAATCGTATCTGGGCGGCAACAAGTATTCTGCAGCAGGTAAAAGTATCTGTGCTACCGGTCGGGATGAAATATGCAATATAACAGTCGAGTGAATGGTCATTAAAAATTTCTGCTTGTTATATGTCACTGGAGACTATGTCCCTCATGCTTTCAATGAAACTCAATAGGGCTAAGGCATTTGCTCTCTTAAGGATAATGTCCTCCTAGACGATCAGTAGTCTTTCTAATCAAAGGCGATTTGATGTGGCTTCCGCCATGTGAACACCAGATGTCTTTTCATCCTGTACCAATTTCTTTTGGTTGGTTATTCCAGATAGAGCCAATCTTCTTTATTTCATCGTCATGAAAGCTGCTTCATCCTTCTAATTGGAGGCTTTATTTGTCAGTTTGCCTACTAATGGCTGTAAAACATCTCTTCTCCTATGCTTTACCGACCACTTGAATGCTTTGTTGTTCCTTAAGACTTTCAGACGTACAGTTGTCACCTCTTCACCCTGTATCAAGTTTGAAGCCAGAAGTGGTGGTGTCTTCTTCCTTTCCTCTCTAAAGGCATGTCTTCTGTGGGTAGAAATGGATAACAAATAAAAAATAAAAAAAAGGTGGTGTTTCCTTGAGGGCCTCCCCGCCCCGATTCCTTCTCCTTAACTCTTTTTTCTTTTTGGCTTTGGCACCTTCTCCATTGTTGGCAGTTAGATATTCCACAAAAATGTCCGGGAGCCACAATTACAATTATTATTTGTATTGGTTGACTTCATATTTTGGGGAGGGGGGGTTCGCCTTGGTGCTAACTGCATTACAAGGAGCTTTTCTTCTTTTTTTTTCTTCTTTGATACAAGATTGAGTAGTTTAAATTTTCAAGGCTCGACGCATCCATCTCTGCCTCCTGCACAATAGGGTGTGCTTGCTTACGGAGGCCGGGTCTGTATCGTTTCCGATCTCCGGAACTAAATTTTGTTACCACCTTCTGAGCGGTCATTCCGCACTGACTGGGTTTCCATAGTCATGGCAAGGGGTGTGGCCCTAGGTGGGAGCAACCGAGATGTACTGCACTATTCCTGCGGTTTAACAAGTGATTCGTATTTTGGAGAAGACCAGCTCCAAAAAAGCATTTATTGAGCTTGTTGATGCGATCATTACTTTTGGTTTGTTCAAATTTGAGTTCATATTCTCATATAATATTACGAGTGAGTTAAGAACGTAATGTAGTGCAGCTATTGTTGCATCACCGAAAGGAGGAATAGCAGTAGGTCCCGCCGTTGTTGGAGATAACCGAGAGGGCTTTGAGTTAATTGAAGATAACATTTTATCCTCCTGCGACTCATAAAGCAATATAGGAGATTGACCAAGTGAGTGCATAGACGTAGAAGGAGGGCGCTCGTGTTTTTTTAATTTTATTTATTATTACAATAATATAGTCATAATTTTACTTTTTTAAATCACAATGCAATCTCAAAAAAGCAGAGTATAAAACGCGTTGATCATAATTAAGAGAAGAAGACATTTGTGAAGGGGAGAGCAATATAAATTATACAGTCATCTGATCAGTTCTCCTGTCCCCCAAATCAGAATGGATATCGCACAGCGCTGCAAACTTGCAACTAATAACACGTGAATTCCTTAAGGATATCCTGGATAAATGACCAGAGTTTTGTGAAATGATAAATCATGTTGGTCTCCTTATCAGTCATCTAAGAGTCCCAATTTAAGTTTGGATTCTGGCTGATCAGATCTGTGCGGTCATGGGCCTTAAATGTTTTAATCCGTGCACCAAGCAGACTACTTCAATGAGACAAAAGCTGCTTAAAAGTCTGCAAGGTGTTTTCCCAACACAATCTACAATTTAGTGCCACTTTTGGACTGTTTATTTGGGCTCCAATCTTTTCAAAGGTATTTATTAAATTGAATGTTACTCTATTTCCATATGGTGATATTTTCTGGATAAGAAACAACATAAGCAGGAATCGAAGTAGCCCGCATTATAGACTCTAAAAGCCCGAAGTAGTTTTGGTTGCTTCGCCCACTATATTTTGTTCCTTATTAAACAATCAAAAAATGTCACGCATTTGTTGCATATACTGCATATAACTCAAATTGTCATAGGTCACCGGAACATGTGGAGCCCAAATATTCTTCAAACAATGGATTTGTTCTAATGTGCTGTTTTTAAGCTGCTCCACTCAATTACTGTAACCTGTGACAGTATCACTTAATAAGGAGTTGGGGGGGTGTCTCACTACATTTACAATGAAAGTTAGGTCACATGGCCTTTAAAAGAGTGCTGAGTCTACAAAAGCCAAATTCCAGCTATAAATGCTCTATAGGAGTGTTTAACGGGAGCTTCAGTAGTATTTTCAAAGATCTGCTTTCTACTAAGTCTAAAGCTTTTTCATGTTTCATTGCCCAAATTTCTGCCGTGTATGTCATCAATGGGGAATATTTTTGTTTCATAAGATTTAAGTGTGGAATGTGTCTATATGAAAATTGGCTGAGGGCTCCAAGCTGCTGCCTTACTTTCATCTTCATCTGTTGCAGTTGAGAGGTCCGGTTTAACTTATGATCAATTACAACTCCAAGATATTTGTACTCTGTAATTATCTCTAAGGGGATATCTTTGAGGGTCCATTTAAATCCTTTACGTCTAACGCTACTAGGATGAAAGACCATGACGTTTTATTTCCCCTGGTTAATCCTTTATCCATTCTGATCAGAGTACCTGTTTAAAGAATTTAATTGGGATTGCAAACCATTAGGGGTAAACTCCATAATGATTAGGTCGTCCCTAACTAGCTCAGTGGTTTGCCTCTGATCTCGGATGGACAGATTCTATCTCCAGTCAATATGCTGGTTAAATCAGCTAGGTGCAGGTAAATAAGAGAGGGGGACAAGTATGCACCCAGTTCGTAACTGCCCCCTGCTGATTGAGGCGGATCTTAACTGTGGTATTTGTGTGCAGAGCAACAATCATTGATAGCAGGTCTTTAGGAATATTCCACTCCACTGACCATTTGGCCCACAATTTATTTCTCTACTGTGTCAAAGACAGTACTGAATTCTATAAACGCGACATAAACTGATTGATTGTGGATGCGCCAAGCTGTTTCTTTTACCATGACAAGTGTGATAATGTTCTGCAAAGTGCTGTGTCCTTTCTGAAAGCTGGTTTGATTCTTAGGCAGTATGCCAACTAATTCAATCCATGCATTTAGTTCACACAGCAGGACTAGTGCAAATATGTTGGCTGCCGCCTCCAACATAACCAAAATACGATAGATGGCGGGGTTGTCACATGCACCTTTCATGACTGAGCAGAATGTATTTTATATCTTTGTTATTAGCACAGAGGGCTACGGAATGCCATAAAGCCGGTCATTTGTCTGAACGTATCTTCTAAGCTATTTCTGGTAAACAGATTTGAATTCACAGATTGTGGCTGCTAGAAGTTCTGACGCCAGACTCCCTCTCGTAATAACACAAATATCTTTTCTCCACTGTTTGTTAGCTAAGTAGATGTTTTTATCAAACCTGTGCTTACCTGGTAAGGTGCCGGAAAACGGGAAACTCACCTTGACACAATGCATACCTACCAGGACTCTGAGATCAAGCTTAGCGCATCTCTTTACCATTCCTCAGGCCAAACGAGTCAGAGGAAAAGGTATATCCTTTCCCCTCAGAGCTGCAGGTGCATGGAATAATTTACCTACATCCGTGCGATCAGAAGAAAAATACATTACCTTCCTAAAAAACCTAAAAACATTTCTCTTGGAATAAATAGTTGCTGACCATGTATGTCTTGTCCTATCTCTGTCTATTTGTGCACGCTGATGTCTGCGGGCTATGGCGCTCTAGAAATAAACAAATAATAAATAATAATAGAACATAGCACAGGCACCCTGCTGCCAATCAGACACACATCCACATGCTGCAGCAAAATTGGTATGTGTCCGTCGTGCTAGCCCTGGCACAAAGTCATGTCATTGCCAAGCTGTTAGGAAAGATTTCTCTTTACTGCACCTTTTCTTCCATCTTTATGGAACCCCCAAACATTTTGCTTTTATTTTTTAATCTGACCTGTACTTTTTGAAGTACAGTGATGTCACTGAACGACGCCCGTGGAGTCTATCGAGGAAGTGGACGCTCCTCCATTAAGGATCCTTCACACTTTCTCAAATGCTATTGCGCGTTCCAGTCTCCCCGGCTTCTCGCTTGCATAAGAGCTGGCACCGCCCCCTCTTCCCTGCAGTTGCTTTTGCTGTTTCCTTGTTCGCACACTAGTGTTTCTGTCTCCTCTCCCTCTTTTCGTCCCATGGCTCCTCCACCCTGCTTTGCCCTCCCCTCCCCTCGTTCCCCTTTCGGACAAAGGCATCGAGATGGTCCAATGTCAAGGATATACAGAATTTTCTATGGCTAGCAAATATTTATCGCAAGTTTATGCCCCACTTGGATCGTTTTGCCTATCACCAGATTGCTCAAGAAAACTGTACCTTTTCTTTGGGATCAAGAAGCCGATAACGCATTTCGGTTTCTCAAGGACTCCATCTGCTGAGCTCCGGTACTCAAGACAACCCGATCAATCGGTTCCATTCATTGTCGAGACCGACACTTCAGCTGGTGCCATTGGGGCGGTCCTCAAACAACACTTTGGTGTTCTTGAACATCCCATCGCTTACTTGTCCAAGACCCTCAAGCCTTCCGATCTGCACTACTCAAACATAGAGAAAGAGCTTATGGCCATGAAACAAGCTTGTATGGAATGGCAAAACCTACTACAAGGTTCCGTACACTCTTTCGAGATCAGGACCGATCACAGAAACCTCAAGGTACTCCAACAGATGGACTGCACCAACGCTCGTCAAGCTAGATGGGCCTTTTTCTTTTCCCAATATGACTTTGTCATAACCTACATTCCTGGGTCCGACTACGTGATCGCAGATGGGCTATCCCGGAAATGGGCCTCTCCCACTGCCAAAGACCAGGGTTATGAACCCCTTTTCAGGAGGAATTGTTTTCTAGGGACAGTTTCAGACTTACTCCAGGAGGTCCAGGAAGCCACTACTGGATGTTCATATGATCCCTCGGATTGCACCTACCCGAAAACTAGTAATCTCGACTTCTATCGGCACCTACTAGTGGTACCCCCACCGACATTACAACAACAGATATTCTCCTGGTGCCATGAAGGGAAGACGGCAGGACACAAGGGGGTGGATGCCACCCTAGATCTCATTAAAAAAACTTTCTGGTGGTCCACCTTGTACTGGGACATCAAAACCTTTGTCCGCTCTTGTCTTGCATGTGCTCAATGTAAGACCAACAAAGGCAGTCCCACCGGGTTGCTAGAACAAAGCCCGACTCCCATCAGACCTTAGAGTCACATTTTCACTGACTTTGTTGTGGACTTATACCTGTCAAGGGGGTGTACTGCTATTATAGTGGTTGTGGATACCTACAGCAAATTAGCTCACTTAGTCCCTCTCTCTGGACTTGCATCAGCTTCAGAAACTGATAGGTTTTTTCTTAAAGAAATCTTTAGATTGCATGGATTACCTAACTTGATCACCTTGGACCGTGGGACACGGTTTACTTCCAGGTTCTGAAAGACATTGTGCGATTTGTTAGGTATTTAAAGAGCACTCTTTTCTGGATATCACCCACAGTCTAACAGACAGACCGAATGGCTCAACTACACCATGGAGCAATAGCTCAGATGCTTCATGAACACATGTCAGGACAACTGGGTGGAATTTCTTCCCACATCTGAATTTGTTTATAACAACACGGTGCATACCGCCATATGGAGGAGTCAGTATTATTGCACCTATGGTCTCCATACCCGGTTTCTTCCCAACTCAGTGGTTCCCGCTTCATCTATTCCTTCGATCGATGCCCTCCTCAAAGACATCTCCTGTGCACACAAAGAAGCATCGGAAAATCTAAGAAAGACCAGACATGACTAAAAGAGACAAGCCGACAAAGACAGAAGAAGGGTGCCGGATTGGGACATGGGAACTCCTGTATTGTTTTCCACCAAACACCTGCCCCGATGGGTTCGCCCTTCTAAACCTTCCCCCTGGTTCATCGGGCCCTTTGATATCAAAGCCAAGATCAACCCAGTGGCTTTCAGACATTAGCAGCCAGGCTCATTAAGCAGGTTACATCCTGTGTTTCACTCTTCCCTTTTATGCACTTGCGTACAGGACACATACCATCGCAAGAAGAAGGCCCTCCAGACGACACCTCCCCCGGATTCTGAGTAATATGAGGTCTCCAGAATGTGGGATTCCAGGTATTGCAAGGGGAAACTCCAATACTTGGTGCAATGGAAAGGTTACCCTTTTTCTGAAAATTCCTGGCAACCAGTCTCTTTCATCAGTGCTCCATACCTCCTCAAGAAATTCCATTGGCTACATCCGTGGAAAGCCTGGGACCGCCAGGCACAGACAGGGGCATACTGTCACCAGGCGGCACCTGTGGAGTCTATGGAGGAAGTGGAAGATCCTCCAATAAGGGTTCTTCACGCTTTCTCAAACGCTATCACGCGTTCTAGTCTCCCGGCTTCTCGCTCGCATAAGAGCTGACTCTCCCCCCTCCTTCTACCGTTGCAACTGCAGTTGCCTTTGCTGTCTCCTGGTTTGCACGCTAGTATTTCTGTCTCCTCTCCCTCTTTTCGTCCCGTGGCTCCTCGGCCCTGTTTTGCCTTGCCTCCCCTTACTTCCCTGCTCTGCAGCATTCCTTCCTGCTTCTCTCTCTCCTGTTTAATCCGGCCAGCGGCTACCCGATCATCTCCTTGCTTGCCTCCACTGCCTTTCCTGGCTCCACCTGTCTCCAGTGCCTCCTGCTCACCTAGCTTCTGAAACTGTTTACTTTGGGTACTTACCTGCTTATTTAATCTGATACCTGCCTGGATATCCTGGAGTCCTAACCATCTGCTTACCTGAAGGTTTTCTTTGTTGCCTCAGGCTTTTTTCCTTCACCTCTGGCAGTTTCTGGGAGGTCAGCTTCCTGCCTAGGCTGTGCATTCAGCGGGCATAGTGGCTACCTTCCAGGGTCGGCCATTTCTCTACAAGGAAATGAAGACTTCCAAGAAGAAGGACCCTACTACTTTATCCACCAAGGAAGTGGTGTTATCATCTGAAGAAGACTCTGGTGAGGACGCAGTGTCATTTGAGGACAAATGAAGCCTTAAGCTTCACTGCACTGGTCTTTGCTCATATGTTATGGGGAAACCGATATTTCCTTCAGGCTGTCAGTACTGGGAAACCTTTTTTCCCTTAGTCGTGTTACCATGTTACTACTTTTGGTTACTTTTGTATCACTTGTAACTTTTTATTATTGTACAATGCAGCTTACACTGCAGTACAATGGGGTGCATTTTTGTTTTGCCCTAGACTAACAGTCAGAGGATTATTGGTTACTCTAGGTGTGCTAAAAGGATAGGCTGGTGTCAGCAGTGACTTTCTCCCACTTTTTGGGGATTTTTGTTTGGCTAATAACTGTGGCTACTGGTCAAAAAAAAACATGGCTGTGCCACGAGATTTTTTGCCTGTTCTTTTGCCATCTTGTTCTTTAGCCTTCTCTTCTTCCTGGCCTTATAAGGACTTCCAGTGCCCGGGAAAGCAGGAGCTTTTGGCGGGCTACTGGAGGGCTGTGTGTGTTTGCTGACAGGATGTGGGATGGGTCAGTCTGATTCCAATCCACAACTGGTTTCAGTGTGTCTGAGTGGTATGCATGAATGTTCTGCCAGTGGTCCTTTGTGTGTGTGTGTGTGTGGGCCAGCCCTTCTACTGGCTAGTGGGAGCTTTAGCTCTTACCTGGCTTTTAGGATAAGAAGAGGAACCCTGCACCCAATTTTCAGAGAAACCTGAAGTAGCCAGGAATCCTACCCAGCTGTGAGACCCGCAAAGAGACCTGAGACCCGACTGAAGGAGGCCTGGCAACCAACTTCTGCTGCTGACCTGGAGGAGCCCTGTCTTTAATAGTCCTGCGAAGGAGCTACGACCCTTGCAGTGGAGGGACCAACCATTTCCGAGGTCTGCTCGGAGCCCTGCCAAAGGAAGCCATTGGAAGTGCCCTGGAACCGTCCTGTGGCTGACCAGCTTTGTTTTTGGGGTACCGTGCTACCGGCGTCACCGTACCGAGTTTGGGCCTGAAACTTGGGGGATCCTCAGCTGGCCCTGCAAGGCTACCTCCTGCGAGATTCCGGCGTCCTAGCATCAAGGGTACCAGAGATAGTAGAGAAAGTCTGACTGCGGCTACTGAATCCATTTGCATTGCAGTGCACAGTGTGCACCGTCCAAAATTGCTTACCTGATCCAAGTCCAGTCCTGAGAGGGGTGCTGCATCGAGTATTTCTGCATTCTCCAACCGAGAGTCCTTGCAACAGTAAAAGACATCAACCGTAGTTCAGCTCGAACGTGCCACCCCTAGGAATCAAGGACCGCTGCTGTCAGCAGGAAAAGCTACGTCGGACAACCTTCCTTTATTCTGCCAAGTTTGGGGAAGATTCGGCGTAAGGGGGATAAGTTAGTTTCTAACCTACCCCTATGCACCCATTGTAAGTCAATGGGCTTATAATAAACCTTATTTCTAACACTTTTGGCTTAGCCATAACCTGCCTATGCAAGACATCTGACTGTTGGGGCTATTTTTGGGCATTGATTTAACTTAAACCCTAACCCTAAGAACCCTTCGCTGGACCACAGAGACCCTACCTACATTTTATCCTGTATCCTAAGTTCTGTGGAACTGTATCCTGAACTATTGGGCACAAGGCCCCAAGCAATTTAGGGCTGGACAATTTCAGATGGGGATCATCGTTGTGGACCTTTTTGTGCATAATGCTGGTCTAACCTTTCCTTTGCAGGAGTTTCTGATTTGTATTATGCCTTACACCCAGTGAATATTATGCCTTACACCCAGGGGAACACAGGTTTCCCCTGGTTCTTTAAGAGATTAACTTCTTCCGACAATAGGTGCATTCATCGCCAGATTGTAGTACCAAGAGACAGGGTCATCACCTTCATTGTTCCTCTCTCTATCCTACTTCTGATCCCTGAAGGTGGTGCTCCCTGAAATAGGATCCTCCCCATTCCTTACATATAGTATGTTTTGGCCATAATTAAATAACTGTATTTGTATACATCCTGCCGAGTGTAATCTGTGATTCCCATTGTGTGCCTCATTGTTGACCCTTTACAAGCTCACCCCCTCTAAAGAACCTAGCCTAGACTGCCTGTCGCTGCTACCTAAACTGGTTTGGCTACAGCTTCCCAGAGCTGTTGCTGTCACAGTATAGGTTGGCCTTCTATACATCTGTCCACCAGACCAAAGTATAGAAAATCAGTTCCAACCCAAGCACCTTCACCACCCACAAATGACCAGCGTCATACACCAAGGAAACATGTGACTCCCTCGTCCCAGCCAGCCCGATACATGAGCACAAATTGACACCTATCCCTGTAAGTGCTACAGGCAGCAGGCACATGGCAACCCCATCTATGGCACAACCCTCCCCAACACGACATCACCAAGCGTGTGTGCCACACCCCTAACACCCTACCCAGCAATTGCCAGTACACCACGACAGTATCTCTGGCACACCACCCACCATGTACGTACATCACATATCCACCCACATAGTATGCATGACACAAGCATGTGTGCACCATGCCATGCCCCCGCCATGCCCCTGACACAGCAGCGTCATAAAAAAGCCAAAGCATGAATATCTGCCTCATCAATCCACACTCCTCACTGACGACTTGCCTTTCTGACTCCCTCAGGCCCATCATCTGGCAATGAGGATGCCCATCCAAGCACCACAAGGGGCACCAGCCGTTGACGCAGAGGAACCCAATGGCCCACCACCACCTCAACCCAGGACTCCACAGCCTTAACAGGCACAACTGCGATCCGAGCTGCATCCATCGAGCAACCTCAGGCCCCAGTGGTGCAACAAGCCCAGCCACCTCAGGCCCCAGAGGTGCAATAAGCCCAGCCACCTCAGGCCTAAGTGGTGCAACAAGCCCACCCACCTCAGGCAGCCCCAGTTTCAGCAGTGCTGCCACCACCACCACAGCCACAAGGGCGTGCACATGTGTACATTGAAGAGGACACCGCTGACGATGGTGCTGTGGAAACGGGACCACCGACAACAGCATTCATGAGCCCCTGCTTTTCATCCTGATGGGCTCAATTAGCCCACAACATCTACCCTTCCCCAGTGTGAGGGAAATTGATGGAGGACTAAGCAGAATGGAACAACTCTGGGATGCTCTGACAGCCCTGGTGCAGTAGGTGCAGCTCATGCGCGAGAGCGTCTAGGCCAGTGGACGCCGTAATGCATGTACACTTGGTCGCTGTATACGTGCTACCATACAGTTGTATAGGAGGGTAGGAGAGGGGAATAGTGTTATGTCGTCTATAGCAGAGACAATGGGCATGTTAGTCCAGGCTTTCCTGCACCGACGGCCCATGGCACCCCCCCTGGCTACCCCGCACCATCGACAAGCACAATGCCTGCTAGTTCGATGCAGAGCAGCCCAAGGTGGCGTTCTATGCAGCTGTCCCGCTTGGCACACAGCCGCACACCTGACCCAAAAAGGGGAAGAAAATAGGCCATGGACACATATGTGCCCTGTCTGTGACTTGTGTAAATGATCATTGCCAAACATGACAGGAGTTGCCTAGAGACAGTTGGGCAGGGGCAGCGGGGAGGGATAGTTGGGGAGGCGGAGTGGGGAGGGATAGTTGGGGAGGGACAGTATTGCCAATTAATTCATTACACATTTGCATATATTTTCATACCACAAATTACAGTTGGTGTTGCAAAGAAATCATGACTGGACATAGATTTTTCAGTGTTAGTGAGTGATTTTATTAATGTGCAGGGCCCAGTGCGCTAGCTGGCCTGTGCCGTGTGTGTGTTTGTCAGGTGATCAGAAGTAGTGGTGAATAAGTTCCTCTCGTGCTACAAGTCCATCCATGCTATCACGGCCCTGTGCAATTGGCATCTCCTCATCACGCGTATCCTCCTATGCCTCTGGTGGGTGCATGTCCATGCCGGGGGGCAGTGGAACCTTGCGCCTGATGCACATGTTGTGCAACATAGCACAGGCAAGGACTATTTTTCCAACCTTTACAGTGCTGTACATAAGTGCTCCCCCTGATCCGCTCAGGCAGCGGAACCTGACCATTAACAGGCCAAATGTCTGCTAAAATTGTGCACTGAGTACGGATATGTGCACAGTTGTATGCCTGCTCGTGATGGTTGTGTGGTTGCCTCACGGTGGTCATCAGCCATGGCATCAGGGGATAACCAGCATCACCTGCACGGGAGCAACAGAAAGTGTACAATGTCATACTTCTGGCCATATCATGTTGGTACAGGCTGTATGGTGTTTACTTAAAAATACAATAATGTACATTGGGTACTAGAAATGCACATTGTGATAATGCGTGGTGGGTGTGTGGTGTGCAGTGGCTTTGACATGGCCCATTCACAGCAAACATGGCCTCTGACCCTTTCAGTACAACTCTCACAAATGGAACTGATGTATGTGTTATTATTGTGTTACAATGCAATAATACTATTATGTCCATGACACTAAATCATAGATGCAATCGTACTCTCATTCCACAAAAAACATGGCTCTTTACTCCAGACACTAAGTTACTCTCTCCCCTCCTGTAAGTAACCTGGCATGACCTGCACCTTACTATGTAAGCCACATCAAGCCATGTAACCCTACTCTTAAATTGGCATAATCTACAATGTAAAGCCTCAAGTCTGCATCACCACTGCCTTGCATATCCTGTAACCATATACTTAAGCATGCCTCATCTGTGATCTGTATAACCTGTAACCTTACTCTTAAGCTTGTTGAACTTGTAACCAATCTCTTAAGCATGCTGAAGTTGTAACCACATTCTTAAACTTTTGCGCCCAGATGCCTGAGGGTTAGGTGCGCTATACAAATGTAGTAATAAATAAATAAATAGATATGTACTGCAAATCATTTCAAATTCCAATCCAAAGCATATGCAATTGTGCACTTCTGACAGGCAGACAGGCAGGGGACCTGGGTAATAGGTGTGCAGGCCAACGGTGGTATGTGGGTGGGAGCATATGTTTTCTCTCTCTGTAAATCAGGTGTGTGGGTTTTCTTGATTGTTTGTGCTTCTTTTTGTCACTTTGGTGTTTTGCATTCTGGTACATGTAGTGCTTTTCGTATTGGTGCACGGAATGGATGGTGTTACGCATGAACGGGATCATTTTCTTCAATTGAGACACATCTGTCAAGGCCTTGCACTCATGCATGCTATTACTGTGTTGCACCTTGATTTCCCCCCCTGCACTTACAAGCCATAGTAGGTTTGTTCCCCTTACCTTTTTTATCATTACTTGTTGTACTATTGTATCAATTATTGATCCTTGCTCTAATTCATGGTCTACCTTCCCCTTTACCCACCCTGTCTGCCTTCTGGGCACTTTCAGGGTGTTTTGCTAATTGCATGAGCGCATAATAGTTGAACAACAAATAAAGGAATGCATACCCTGCCCATAGCCACTGCTGATCGGTGTTATACATGCCCATAATTCAAAAGTGCACATCCCCTTGTAGTTACACTCACCCAGCAGCCAGACAGGCTATGGCGTTTTCTGCCCCCGGCCCAATTCAACAGTTTACATGCACTTGTAGTTACACTCACCCAGCAGCCAGTTACGCTGTCCACTGTGACGTGCCATGTACCCAGGCAGCGTGAAGTTGCGCAGCACCATGGAGTTGTGGGATGAAACAGGAAATCTGGCACAGCAGTGGGTGATGAGGTGGCAGGCATCACACACCATCTGCACGTTCGGTGAGTGATAGTTTTCTGTTCCGGTAGACTGCCTCCACAGCATGCCTGGCGACCAGCTCCACATGTGTGCAGTCCAATGCACCTATGTTATGATATGGCATTTATAACGCGCCTATGCACAAGTGTTTCAAGGGGAAACCAATGCAATACAAAGACAACGATCTTACTAGGCCAGTTGACATTGAGATCACGCAGGGGAGGAGGAAAGGCAAAAGTGCCGGGGGCGAGGGGGCAGGGCAATACATAGGATCAACAGTAAAAAAACAGTAAACAAAAATAATTAAATAAATAAAAACAACAGGTAAAAGTGCGGGCAGCTTGTGGCAAGTGCAAGGGTAAGTGCAGACATCAATGTGACAGAATCACTACACATAGAAATGGAAGAATTCTTTAATAATAACATGGGGACAGTAAACAGATACTCGACGCTTTGGGAGACCTTCAAGGCCTGGGTGAGGGGGACACTGATTTCCAAGACTACGGGACTGCTGAGGTCAGTGAGGCATGAACTAACCGAGACGGAGACACAACTCCGAAAGTTGGAAAATTCATATAGTGAAACCCGAAATACTGACACATTAGCAGAAATAAATCAACTCATAAAAGAATTTGACAAGCTGGCCACGAGGGAAGTACAATACATAGTAGCCCCAACCAGAGCGCGCAGATATGGGGAAGGGAACAAGGCGGAAAGGGCCCTGGCCAACATTATTAGAGCTGATCGCCAACACACTCCAATCACAAGGTTTCAAAACAGGGAGGTAGTGCTTGTGACCGGGGGTCGGGCCATAAACCATGAGTTCTTGAAATTCTACCAAAAACTATATTCAAATACCGATAAGAAAACGATACCAGAAATACAAAAATACTTAGATGGCCTGGAGTTCTCGACCATCCCACTAGAAGCCAAAATGGCCCCTTGATAGCCCGATTACTGAGGAAGAAATCACAGAAGCTATAAAAGCACAGAATTCGGGAAGGGCTCTGGGATCTGATGGGTTGGGGGTGGAATTATATAAAGAATTTGGAAAATAACTGGTCCGAATCATGCTAAAGGTATGGGAGGAAGCGCTGGAATTAAATGAGCTCCCTGAATCTATGCGAGAAGCGATAATAACAGTATTGCCAAAACCCCGTCGCCCTCCGCAGGACATGTCATCCTATAGGCCTCTGTCACTCATAAACGTAGATGCCAAGGTGTTCGCCAAAGTGTTGGCGAACAGGCTATTACCGAACATGCCGACTCTGATCCATCCCGATCAGAACGGATTCATCCCCACAAGATCCACTGCATTGAATTTACGCAGACTGTTCGCAATAATGGCGCAGATAAATCCGGAAGTGCAGGCTGTGGCGATATCCCTGGATGCCGAGAAGGCATTTGACTCAGTGTCCTGGGTGTATCTCCTCGAAGTGCTCGGTAGGTTTGGAATGGGCCCCAATTTCATCAGATATGTTAAATTACTGTACACAAAAACTGGGACAAGAGTGCTCACAAACAATACGATTTAGGATCTATTCACATTGGACAGGGGTACCAGGCAGGGCTGCCCATTCTCACCAATACTATTTGTATTAACTATCAAACCCATTGCTATAACCTCAAATGGGAAACCGGACCCATACGATACTTAGGTATAATGATATCCCGTGACAGACAGACACTGTACACAGAGAATTATGAACAAGTAATACAAGTGCTCAAAGTAAACTTTCGAACATGGGCTAAGCTGCCTATATCTTTAAATGGCCGGGTTGCTATCCTTAAGATGGTGGTTCTCCCCAAATTACTTTACTTGTTTGTGAATATACCAACCTGGCCAGGTAGAACCTTCTTTGAAAAAATAAGAGCAATGGCGGTGTCATTTGTGTGGGACGGGAAGACCCCTAGAATGAAATGGGAAAAGCTTACTGAGCCCTATTGTACAGGAGGACTGGCGGCACCAGATTTCGAGTTCTATTTTCTGGCGGCGCAAGCGCAATTTGCAAAACACTGGTACGACCTTGAAGACTGTTCGCCCCATGTATGGCTCGAGAAGTTTGCTGCATTTCCCATAGACCTCTGTTCCATTATATTTAATCTTCAATACAAAGATTCCTGTCCATATGACCCAGTGGGGACCACGGTACACGCATGGATAACATTGTACAAAAAACTGAAAATAGAAACCCCATGTGACCCGGATGTCCTACTGTGGAAATACGTCGGTATACCGCCCACACTGGATAAAACAATACAAAGACATGGGACCCGAACAGAGAAGTTAGAATGCGAGACATGTTCCCGAACGGGAAATTTGTGACTAGGGAGGAATTTAGTGAGGCAGTAGGAAGGGGGACCACTTAAAACTCCTGAATATCATAGGATGAAATCGGCATTCATGCACACTGGCCACTTTTCCCAGACGAACCACCCTCACACCCGTGCGTACAGGCTGCCACATCAGGTTCGGGGTTGGGAGTCTCCAAATTATATTAATTAGTGCAAACACACATCCCTACAACAAATAATATCAAAGCTAAATAAAGACCTAAATATAAGCATCCCAGAAGAAAAATTGACCAAATACTGTATGCTTACAAAATAGATGTCAATGAATGCAGGTCTTCGACTGGTTCAGTTCAAGATCCTAAATAGGCTACATTATACCCCTGCTAAGATGGCTAAATTCTCGACGGCCCACTCCGGGGAATGCCCTAATTGTAAAGCAGTTCAGGCAGGATCATACCATGTGTACTGGGAATGCTCTCCAATTGTCACATTTTGGAAAGATGTAGCGGAAATACTGGAAGAGATTACACAGACCCTAGCAACCATGTCTCTGCAAAAATACCTATTTGGAGACATAGCCAAACAAGCTGAAAAGACCAGGAGATTGTTCAATGTCTCCTGTGCTGTAGCCAAAAGATGTATATTGAAATGTTGGACAAACACTTTTCCACCCAAAATTGAAAATTTTCTCTGTGATTTGACCTACGTAAATGAATGTGAGGAACAATACACATTGACTGTGACACCAAGTAGCCGCCCAAAGGACATTGGGCCCCGTTCAGGATGTACCTGTGCGAAATGGCCTCAGATGAGGAAACCCCTACATGATTGAAATGTAATTGATGAAATCTGTATCTGATAATATGTGTATTATATGTACTGTCATATGCAATGTGCAATAAATTGAATCTTTATTGACCTTCAATAAAAAAGAGTTTAAAAAAAAAAGAACTGTAAAGGAACTTTATGCAGTGCCTTTGAAAGCCAAGGACCGCATGCTGAATCCCAAGTGGCTCAAGACCCGGGGAAGGGAGCTGTGGACCAGCTCCAATACTATCCTGACCTTTACTTTGAAGCACCCGTTTTATTTAGTCCAATCCCATGCACATTATTGTATTAGAGTGTGAGGGCAAGAATAGGTCTAACACAGACACTTTTTGTTTGGACTAACTTGTCTGACTTTGGACTTATATTTTGGTTGATGGTTGAGACAACTCCCATTATAGTTGTAGGGCACGTTAGGCAGTCTCCGAACTCCTTTCTTTACAAAATAAATGTTTTCATAAACTTGAATCATTTTGCCTGTTTTTCTCTCATGATACCATTCCTGTCTCATAGGAGTCAGAAATGAAAACCGGATACAGTTATTTTTTAAAACAATTTGAATACATTTTTCCAAAGAAAATAACATGCAGACTTTATTAATAACTTCTGATGATACGTCGCATTGTTGTCTGTTCAACGACCCCACACCCTTCCTCCCCCCGCCTATTCCACTTGCAATGTCTGTCAAGGTATATAGTTGCTTGCTTGAACTTGTCTCCATATCTCTATTCCCACCTTTGTGTGTTGGTGCGGGTGTCTGAGTCTGACTGTCTTTCTGTACCATATGTTTCCAGGCCGTTAAGTCCCTGTTCTGCTCTTCCTGACCACGGCAGGACGCTGCTTGCCACACCATTGTTTCTGCCAGTGACCATTTCAGGAGGTCCCTCAACCAGGGGCCCTATGTGCTTTCCACCCCATTGCAATCCTATGCTTCGCCAAGATGTATGCTAGATCTCTCAATTTGCTGACATGTCTTGCCTGCTTTGGTCTCTGAAACATACCCAGCAGGCACGCCCCTGCGGAAACCGAGTCTGACGATAGGCCAATCCTGGTTAAGGTCTGGGCCACTCCATCCCAAAATCGGCGTATTTCCCAGCAGGCCCAGCACATATGTATTAGATCTGCGTTGATCAGGCCACATTTCGGACAAGTTTGTTGCCATACTAAATTTGTTCTATTTTCTTCAGCTCATAGCTCTGCGTGTAACATATAGGGGGTAATTCATAGAATTTCGCACACAAGTGGCGTACGCGGCTGGCGCACAGTGTGCTCGTGTGAATGTCTGCGCCAGCCACGTGTGCTAAAATTGATTTCCGCGCACAGCGTATTCATGGATTTTAGCCTCCAAAACCAGCCGTGGCGCAGCGACCCTGCAGCAGCGCCAGTTACGCCCCCAAGAACGGCCTCTCGCAAGGAAAAGCCATCAAAATCCCCAATCCAGCGCAAAGGGCTGCGCTAACCCTGGACCAGTTTACAGGGCTGCCAAACAGCAAACGGCAAGCGGGGAACGCGTATTACTGGGATTTGCGTGAAGTTTCACACACGATAGGCCCTGTGCGAGTGGGGTACGTGTATAACTGGGGTTCATGTGAAGTCTCACACGCGATTGGATCCGGGTACGTGTATTTCAGGGGTGCGCGGGAAGTTTCACACACGATTGGAGCAGGGTACGTGTATTACGGGGGTTCGCTTGAAGTTTCACACGCGAAAGGGCCTGTGCGAGCGGGGTATGTGTATTACTGGGGTTCGCGGGAAGTCTCACACGCGATTTCAGCAGGGTACGTGTATTTTGGGGGTGCGCAGGAAGTTTCACACGCGATAGGCCTTGTGCGAGTGGGGTACGTGTATCACTAGGATTCGCGGGAAGTTTCACACGCGATAGGCCCTATGTGAGCACGGTGCGTGTATTACTGGGGTTCGCGGGAAGTTTCACACGTGATTTCAGCAGGGTACGTGTATTTCAGGGGTGCGCAGGAAGTTTCGCACGCGAAAGGGCCTGTGCGAGTGGGGTACGTGTATTACTGGGGTTCGCGGGAAGTCTCACACGCGATTTCAGCAGGGTACGTGTATTTCAGGGGTGCGCGGGGAGTCCTACACGTGAATTGGCAGTGTAGGTCCTCTTAGGTGTTCCCTCTACACCCTCCACGGCCCCTGCAGGCCGCCCACACCACAGGGGACTACCCTGCACCCCTGGACATGTCCCCCAGGCAGCCCATCCACCATGGGCATTCCCCCCAGCCAAGCCACATGTCAGCTTGCACTACTGATCACCAACTCGTGTCCCCCTTCACCCCCATCCCCCAGCAGTGCAGGGCACCTGCCAGTAGGCCCCCACTCATGTCCCCCTGCACCCCCACCCCCCAGCAGTGCAGGGCACCTGCCAGCAGGCCCCCACTCATGTCCCACTCATGTCCCTTTGCACCCCCACCCCCCAGCAGTCAGGGGCACCTGCCAGCAGGCCCCCACTCATGTCCCACTCATGTCCCTCTGCACCCCCACCCCCCAGCAGTCAGGGGCACCTGCCAGCAGGCCCCCACTCATGTCCCACTCATGTCCCACTCATGTCCCTTTGCACCCCCACCCCCCAGCAGTCAGGGGCACCTGCCAGCAGGCCCCCACTCATGTCCCTTTGCACCCCCAACCCTCAGCAGTCCCCCACTCATGTCCCCCCCTACACGAAATAAAGATGCACAGTCATGGCCCACTTCTACACCAAAAAATACCACATCACGCCACCCCATTCTTGAGACGCAATGATTTCCCAATCCACCCCACACTGACATGCCTATCTCAAGACACAAACCAAAACTCAACTATGTACATCAACACATGTCCATCACACACATACACTGGTTGGCATTGTTTGTGTAAACCCACAATTTAACATGCATCAACCCAATGAGCAAATCCCACACATGGAACTAAAATATGAAAATGTATTATGTACGTAAATAAATGAAATGAAAGCATACCAAAATATCAAGCATTGAATGAAAAGCATGTGAAAAAGATGAGTGAATGAAAATGATAAGCAATGCAAAAATAATTTGAAAGACAAACAGTCCAAACTCTCGCTCCACCAATGCAAATCCAAAAAAAGGTAAAAAAAAGATATCCATTGTTTCATGTCCATAATGATGAATAAAAATGCGAAATCAATCCATCGTCCAACTATTTATAATAAAACATTACTCCATGTCCATAATGAAAAAAAAAATCCAAATGAATCCATGATGTAACTATATACAATCCATTGTCCAAAATAAAAATCCATTAATCCATGTGCAAAAATCCCAAAAATAAATCAATACATTGTCCAACGATGTAAAGGGTCCATGAGCCCAACTAAACAAATTAAAACTACCTAAGAAACTACCTAAAAATATAACTATATACAAATGTGTGTGGCATTGTCCATTGACCACAAATAAAAGGAAAACGAAAAGGAAACCTAACACTAAAAACTATTTACAATGGCAGTGGGCTAGTCCGACGGCTCACTTTTGGATGTCCCGGGCCAGGGCATCATCGAACTCCTGCTCAATGTCCTGAGGCGGTCCTCTTCCATGGCCCCGAGGGTTCGCAGGGACGACGACATGTTCTCCTCCAACTCCCTGGGAATTGCCTCGAGGCACTCGGCCCGCCTCAGTGCCTCGCAAATGGTGGAATCCGGCCCTGGTGAGCTGTCCCAGTAGGTCAACGCGGTCAGCGAGCCATTCGAGATGACGTGCAGGCTCCTCATGAAAAGACTGCAGGTCACCTCGCATGGCCCGTTGACGCAACGCCACCCCTCCCAGGACAGGCTCAACCCAGTCCGGGATAGCCACGTCTGCAGGGAGAGGAAGGCCAGTTGTTGTAAGCGGATCCCCTCCCTGAAAACGGGTCTGGACGTAGGCATCCCTGCTGGTGCGGGATGATGCAGTCACAGGATCGGGGACAAGATTACACACAGGCACCTCCGCGGTGGCCTGTGCTGTCTCCTGTCCCTGCCCCTGCACTGCACCACTAGCACCAGTTGAATCCCCACCTCCAGACCCCGTGTCTGTCCCTTGCACAGCCTCCTCCTCCACCAAACCCCCCACCAACCTGGATGACACTGTGCCATCTTCCTCCGTCGGACCCTGTGGGGTCTCAGCTGGCCCTTCTGCTGCTGAGGAGTCCAACTCCGACCTCCGCCTCTTGGACCTTCCCTCGGCAGCTGCAGCCTGGGACGCGGCACCAGACTCCTCACTCCCAGACAAGATGGCAACCTGGGAGGGGAGCCGGGCCTTGCGTCTCCGGCTGGCGGGATGATCCCTGCTGCTGTGCTCCACAGCACCCTCTCCGCCTTCTTCTTCAGTTGACTCTGCAGACAGGGAGAGATAAAACACAGGCATCAGGGCACTGTACAATGGACTGATGCACACATGACAGTTGCACATGAGTGGCATTGTTTAACTACAGACACAGCATCACACTCCACTACACACATGTCATTTTAACTCACACACATGAACATTTCAACAACAATATTGCACCAGGCAGCACCATCCATACACATACAACAGCATGAACAGCCAAAGGTGAGCCTGACATCACATGAAACACAAGGAGTGCACTAGACATGCACACACGCCACCACACTTACATGCATGTCTACATCTCCTCCAACTGTTGCAGTGATGAGATCGACATACATGTCACATTTGCCATTCATCCTTCTACATATCAGTGTCACGTGCATCCATGTTGCATCACAGTTGCACACTTGTCAGATACACATACACATGTACACAGTGCAGATATATGCATTATGAACCACCATCCATGCCACAACCATGCCAATGTACATACACAGAAATTCAAACATGTGTGCTCCCACACCTGCATTTGCCCAGCATGCTTACCAACCCATACACCATCAATGTGTCTCACAACTGAGAGGACTCACATGTGGCAGCCTCACGCCCATTTTCATACACATCCCTACATGGCGCTACATAAACACATGTGCAACCTGCACACTACTGGCACACCACGACACGCACAGCGTACCATCAACATGCATGTACACTTACCGCTCGACTCCAGACGGGTCTGCCTCTCAAGGATCTGGATGTAGAGCGCTGGGCATATGCGTTCCAGGACCCTCATTTGATGGTTCGACAGCTGGCCCGTGCGCCCCTTGGCTTCCGCTGCTTTAGCGAGGTGCCGGGCCTTGTTGAGGGTCCTGGACCTGAAGTCCTCCCAGCGCTTCTTGACATGATGTAAGTCGCGGACTGCCACCCCCTCAGTGTTGATGGCAGTCACAATGTCCATCCAGATCCTGGTCCGTCCTTCATTGTCGGCGCGCGAACTTCCAAAGAGGGCATCATACTGCCCCAGGACTTGCTCGACCAGGACACCAACTTCGGTGGCAGTGAAGCTGGTGGCCCTCTGCCTCTCTGGCTCGGGGTTGCCAGTGCTGCCAGATGGTGTTGTGCTGGACATGGCAACCCCAGAGGCAGGAGAAGGGTGGGCAACTGGGTCCTGGGGCTGGGCTGTCGAGCGATGGTATCCCAGTCGGGAGTCTTTGGTTCCAGCAGGGGTGGTCACATCAACTACACCCCTGGCTGACGTGCAGGCAGCAAATGGCAGGGCACGTGGGCAGCAGGCAGCAGCAGATGGCAGGTGGGAGCGTGCTCGGGGATCTGGGGGGCAGTAATTCGGCCTTCTGGGCAGGAGCGTGGTCTTCCGTGTGTTTTCGCGTGGCCAGCTTGATACGGAGTGATTTGGCACGTGAATAAATTGCACGTCAGTGTGTAATTCGAGGAAAGGGCCTTAGCGCGAAAGCGTGTCAACACATGCACGCGATTTCATTGGACCAAAGGCCCTTAGCGCATAAGCGCGTAAGTTACATTACGCACGGGCGTTTCCCTCATAGCACGTGATGACAGAGCACACGTGGAAAAACTGCATGTCCGAGTGTCATCGCGTGTAATTGGAGGAAAGGGCCCGCGTACACGCGTATCTGACGTGTATGTGTGGGCCGGTTTAAAAGCTACGTGTAGGACGCCATTTCCTTGTACGTGCTTTTCGTGGAGAGCGAGTGGGTGAAATCTGTACTTCTTGTCTGTTCACACGCGATTACTTCACAGCGTTTCTAGTTCGTACTCCCAGTTACCTCTGACAGCTCTTTTCTGATTTTTTTTGTTGGGCCTGTTTCCTCAAACAGAGTTCTCTTCTCCTTTTGTCCTGTCTCCTCAGACAGCGTACAATTCTTCTTTTGGCGGGAGTGTTGCCAACGTGCACACGTGCGTATTTTTCACGTTCTTTTTCCAGGGAGACAGTGAGTTCTTCACGCACTTAGCAACTGTGCTTGCCACGTGTGTCGCGTTCCCCTTCAGAGGTCATTGTAGGCTGCGTGTATTACGCGTACACTTATTTTTGTGTTTCTAGGTGCCACAGCGTAGTGCGAGTTCATTTTTTCACGCACGTGATCTACGAGGGTTGCGTGCACGTTAATTTTTGATTTTGGGCTGCCTGTGCGTTCCGTGATCCGTCATCTTCCCCCAGCCTTGTTAGAGCACTAGGGTACGAATTCCATCTAGTATCCTACCCCTTTGACCCCCAATTGCCCAGGACAATAGTTTACGGCAACTCCCATACGCACAACAACATCAGTGCCATGGTTGGGAGGCGACCAAGCGGTAAGGGAGGCAAAGGTGGCCGACCTTCAAAAGGTGGGTGTGGTGGGCGCGGTAATGGACGTGGCGGGGATTTGCAGGGTGCCCCTATACCTCCATGTGTGGAGGAACAATCGGGGACACCCATGCCCCCCCCCCATGGTTGAGGGAAACGTGGCTGACACCATCCCAGCTCAGCCCCTGTTGGACCAGCCCATTGTGGAACCTGACCTGGCACAGTATGACTCCCAGGCTGACTTCCAGGTCAGCAAGTCTAGGCCACGTGTGGCGGTGCAAGTTGTTGTCACCAAGCCACGTGGATCAGTGGCAGCTATGTCATCTGCTGCCCCAAGTATGCAGGGTGGGGAGGCTGCAGGTGCAGCTGCAGCTCCATCCGCCCCAGCTCTGACTCTCCCAGCCAGGACAGTGTCAGTCCAGGTCCATCAAACTGACGTTCCCCCTGCCAACATTACCCTGCAACCAATGTCTGCATCAAGACCTATGGTCATTGTGCATTCCCACACTCCTACTACCCAGTCCACCGGTGATTCTGCCCCTACTGACCAGAGCGGCGTAAGCCACTCTGGCTCCGCTCCACCTTTAAAGAAGAGGAAGAAGGGTGCTCTGGCACGACAGGCTGAGACCCCAGACACGGCTACACACTCCGGCACGTCAAGGTAGCCTTGCTTTAATGACGCGGAACTTGATGTACTTTTCTCCTATGTGTCGGCACATAGCCGCGAAATGTTGGTGACTGCAGGGTACAAGACCACACCTGGTCAACATAGGGCACACTGGCAGACCATCGCAGACCGCATAAGTGCCCTTGGATTTGTGAGGCGCACAGCTGATGATTGCTACAAGCAGTGGAATGACCTGAAACGCAGAGCAAAGAACAAGCTGGCCTCAAATCATGCCGCTACTCTGGTGACTGGCGGTGGGTCTCCACAAGAGGACAACAAACTCACTGAACATGAGTCTGTTGCTGGGGCCTTCGTCACAGAGGAACAGATCCAAGGTATGGGAGAACTACCTGATTATGATGCATTGTCCGGTGAGTGCCTATGCATGTGTGTGTAATGCATGTGTATGTTGTTTGGGTGACGGGTTCTGATTGAGTGCCAGGTGAGGGTGTGTGGGCCTGGGTGGTATGGGTCACCCATGTGCTTCATCCAAAACATTCAGGGACCTTGGATTTGGGTGTGACAGTATCCCTTCTGCCCACAGTACTAATTTAGCGCAACATTACGGCAGTTGCCCTTGAAGTGGCATCTTGCAACAACATTGTTTGTATTTTTCAGTGTTCGTTCAGGCTGATTGTTTCAATTCTCCCACTTTTGGTACGCATTCCTCAGCCCTATTGTCACATTTGTGACATGCTTCTGTCATTGATGAACCCCACATTGGCCCACATGTGTTACCTTGTGAGGTGAATGATTTGACCATTCAGGCTGATTGAGTATTGGCCTGATCACATACATTTTTGGGGCCTGTTTGCATGTGGAACATGATAGTTGTTTCCTGTCATGTTGAAGTGCACAACCATTGATGTGTACATCGGCCTGCAATCACTGTATTTTTGTACACTGGATGTGTTGCAGTGTGTGGCACACACGTATTTTGTCACACTATGTAGCATTTTTCATCTCATCATGTCCATCTCACATGGATGGCTGACAGTACTCATTCACTGACATATCAAAGTACTTGTGGAATGTACCATGGCTATGGTACATGCCATCTGTGTGATGACATGTGTCATGTATGTGTATTGGACATGCCACTCACAGGCCAATGTGTGATGGCAGTGCTACCCAGCATGCAGCAAATGTGTTGCTCTTCCATCTTGGTGTCATCAGTGTCTGCCTTTTGCCTCCCCTTCCAACTCAGTGACAGTGCATGCATGGGAGGGTTATAGTCATGTGGGACATGTGTAAATCATGTACTGGTTCTGTAGCTTGTCAAGCCTATTTGTGTGCTATGGTGCTAATGCTTGTTTCCATTTTTTGACTTTCATGTTTTTGCAGGGGATGATGCACTTGATGCTGTTGAGGTTGAGGAGATGGTGCAGACCCAGGAGGAATCTCAGGCACGAACGGGCACCAGTGGGGGACGTGGTGTGGTGGTGGGTGAGAACCCAATCTTGCTGCAGACCATTCTGTCCAGGGTTGTCTCTGGGTGCACCTCCCCAGACCTCTATTCAGGTGCAGATTCGGATGATGAGACCTATGTGCCGTCGCAGGTAAGTTTTTCTGGCAGGGATTCTGTTCTGTCCAACCCACCTGCACCAGGGGTAGAACCCTCTATGGGGATGTCAGTGTTGGTAAGTCCGCCTTTGGCAGTTACAGATGCAGGGTCACACTCCACAACATCTGATCCTGTTCCTGGGCCAGCAGATCAGAGGGGGAATGCAGTCCTGCAGCCTCAGGCAGTGCCGGCACAGCAAGGCGCAGATCGCCTTGCCCCAAACAGGTGTGGTGCCCGCCGACGCAGTGGGCGTACGCCACCAGGCAATACCGTATGGGAACAATCCATGTACGGTATGGCAACCCAACAGGCAGCATCAGTTGAGATGATGGCTCAAGCAATGGAGAGGGTGGCTACTTCCATTGTCCCCCCTGAAAAGCAGATGGAGCAACTACAGCAGGCAACAGACTCCATTTGCCAATAACACAGGGAGGACATGTTGGCGTCCAACAGGGACCGATGGGCGGCACTGGAGACTCTACGCCAATTGATATCAATAGAGTCCCAGGGCCACAGGGAAGCCCTGGGGGTAGAACTCCATCACCTCAGGGAGACTCTTTTTGACCTTGAGGCTTCCACTAACTTGAGGACAGAACAGCAGCTGGAGCGGCTCACACGTTTGCTCTCAGCTGAGATGCAGGCAACTCGGGAGGACATCCGGGCATCACGTCAGGTGCTGCATGGGGATCTCTGCGCTATAATCCTCCAGAACGAGACCTTCCACACCCGCATGCTTGCTGCCATGGAGGACCATACCAGGGCATTGCGTGGGCTGGCTCCCATAGCACCACCACCTCCTGATGCAGCAGCAGAGGGTGATGAGAGCGACAGCAGCAGTTCTCCCACATTGGCATAGCCGTGCAGGCCATGAGCCCATGGAGGTGTTTTTTTTCCCCAACATCCACACAGGTGGCTGTTGGTGCGCACCCTGTCCTCGGTCCTCCTGGGTGGCCTCCCCCCACATGGCCATTTTTAATTTTTAATTGTTTACAGTGTGTTGCCTTGTGTGGCTCCCGTGGGCATCCACTGTATTCCGGCTGGGCACATACAGGCTTGTCCTGAGTTTGGGTTAGATGCTTGGGTTCGTGAGACACACTGCCCTCCTGCTTCCCGTTTCCATGGGCTTGCAAAGGGTGTGCCCAAGTGACAGTGAATTACACAGTGACGTTGGACTCCCATGAGCTGTGTGGGCAGTCTGTAGTCAATACTGTGTATACATTCCTAGTGGATATTGTTGTTGTATTGTGCACTGCATGGTGTATTGATATGTGCTTGTGCATCCATGTCTTCCTCCTAATTTGCAGGTTCATTCCTCATGTCTTCACAAGGCCGTCTACTTTGGAGATGGAGTTCATGTTGTAAGCAGTGCACTTACATATTTGCAGCAACACTGTACAGTTGGAAGGGGTCGATGTGCTGGCATAATCAGGTTGTAAGACTACCACTACTTTAACTTAGTACTGTCATGTTTTTGCTATGTTTGAGGTTGTGTGGCTGCATTGTATTGTTGGTAAGTATTTGGTCATGTGTGTTGTTAGTTCTACATTACTGGGAGCATATTGTGTGTGGCCAGTTTCCATTAGGGACACTGTACTTTGTGACACTTGTGCCAGGTCTTGGGGATTGCTTTGTTTGCTCTCACATAGCATGACATGCCATGTGTCTTTTGATGACACAGCATTGGCGGTGTTTGTGTAGATAGGGATGCACACAATGTAACACTTCCAGGTGACCAATCTCAGGCTGGTATGGTTGTGACAGTTGACTGGCCCTTATGTCATCATCATTGATTGTCAGATGGTATGTGCCAGGGCTGTGTGCACTCCACAGGGGTGTGATTTTAGGTGAAGTAATTAGCCACCAGCTGCGTACGGGATGCCTCACCCCGTGCCCTTTCCTCTCCCATGCGCAGCAGCCTGTAACACTCACCTGATTCCCGCAGAGGCGCGGGTCTTGACTGGGTGAATGCCGTATCTTCAAAGGTGATGTGTAACACACGGTTGGCTCTTTGGGCTGGACCTCTGTGCACTGTATGTCTGACTCGAAGAGTAAGATGTCTGCAGATAGAAAATATGGGATTAATGAACTGGGGTTATTGGGTGCCTCTCTCCTCTTCCCTTTCTCTTCTCCTGTAGAACCCCAAAGGTTAACACCCTCACCTTAGGTAAGTGAACGCCAAGCTCTCCATCTGCCTCGGGGCAGGGTGCCGTAACCAGTTTCTTCACTGGATAAGGGTGCAGGCCTCTTGACCTCAGAGGACTGCTGTCCGTCGTTAACTGCACGAACGGTAAGTTCCGGGCACTTCAAATGTCTTAAAATTCTTTTGTAATGATATCTCTTGTTTTGCAGGGTTCCGGCAATGGCGGATGGCGGGCTGATGAGAGTTGAGGATCGAACCCGCGTGAGGAATAGAAGCGCCTGGAAGCACGTAAGTAAGCGCTTGTAGCCTGCTTCACGATGCGCACTAACTGTCCCTTTTATCTTGCAGGTACAAGTTCGGAGCTTTAGAGAAGCTGAAGGGTGCTGGAATACCCACTGGATTCGGCGTGGGAAAGAGTAATGGCACGTGAGTAATAAAGTTGCCCAATGTCTTTAAACGCACCTTCTTTTGTCTTTCAGATGCGGGATGCAGCGCCGAAGGCCTCCGGAGCGTGCGAATAGCTGGTAAGCTTTTGTCTTTCACATGCCGGAATGCAGTGCGAAGACCTCCGGACCATGCGAAGAGTAGGTAAGCCTTTGTCTTTCAGATGCCGGAATGCAGCGCGAGGCGTTGGTGACAGCCGATGGACCAGGTAAGAGAGGTGCTGCCACTGAAGACCGTAGTGCTAACCTGTTCTTTCTTTGTCTTTACAGGTGCTGCTGAAGACTGGATTCCAGGATGGTAAGCCTTTGTTCCCTTAGGCCCAGGATCAGAAGCAGAAGACACGATGAGCGTTCTGCTGCAGAGAATGCAGAATAACGCAAAGCAAGATTCATCCATCGGGTGTGGTTTAAATAGCCTCCTGTAGTGCTTAGGTGTCTCCTTCCACAGCCACGCCTAGGTAAGAAAAGAGTTCATGCTTTCCAGAAGAGTTCCAGTGTTCTGAACCTAGGGAGTGGCTCCTGCCCCACCCAACAGGAAAAGTAGTCCCAAACAGAAGAGGATCAGGGGTTCAACTGGCAGGTAAGTAAGCAGCATGGTCTGCTGCAGGTAAGTCCACCCAAGCATTATGAGCCTGGCGCTTCCAGCGCTGGGACTGGGCATCTTTATGAGCCTGGTGCCACTGGCGCCAGGACAGGGTCCAAAAGGTCCCAATTGGGACTGGCTGGCACTCGGAACCGGGGTTATGGGTCTGCTTCCAAGGGAGTCGGGCAAGTCCTGATCTTTTGGAAGCAGAGATCATGACAGCACCCCCCCTCAAGGCCCCTCCCAAACCGGGCTTCTCCGGGGGTTTGGGCTTGTTAGGAAATGTTCGATGAAATTTTTGATTAGACGAGGCGCGTGGACATGTTCTGCAGGTTCCCAGGATCTTTCTTGGGGACCGTAGCCTTTCCAGTCAATCAGGTAAAATAGTTTAGATTTGGAGATCTTGGAATCCAGGATGCTTTTGACTTCAAACTCGAGTTCTCCATCAACTAGAATAGGTTTTGGAGATGTAGTTAGTCGGGTTTGAGGTTGCACGGGTTTTAATAGAGAGACGTGGAAGACCGGATGTATCTTCATGTGAGGGGGCAAGTCCAACTTGACCGCTACTGGATTTACTATGGTAGTGATGGAATAGGGACCAAGGTATCTTGGGTTGAATGTGCGTGGTCCTTTTAGAGGTAGATATTTGGTGGATAACCAGACTTGATCTCCTATTTGATATTGGGGGGCTTCCTTCCGATGTTGGTCTGCTCCTTTCTTGTATTGTTCTTTAGCCCTTTGAAGGTGAGAAACGGCTTCCTTAAAGGCTTGGGTGATTGTAGAATGCAGGTGGTCTACTGCTGTTGTTCCAAGATCTTGGAGTGGATCCAACTCCGAGGTTCGAGGGTGACTACCGTATAAAAGAAAAAACGGGGTCTTCCCAGTTCCCGAGTGGACAGAGTTATTGTAGGCATATTCGGCTATCCAAAGGATATCTTTCCAAGTTTTTTCAGTTTGTTGTAGCATGCAGCGCAAATACTGTTCCAGAGTTTGATTGGTCCTCTCGCTTTGTCCTTCGGTTTGAGGGTGGTGGCTGGTCGAAAGTCTCACATCAATTTGAGCCGACTGACAGCAACTTCGCCAAAAATGAGAGATAAATTGACTACCTCGATCCGAAATTAGAACTGAAGGAAAACCGTGCAGTCGGACGATGTTTTCGAGAAATTCTCGGGCCAGAGTTGCTGCTGTTGGTAAGCCTTTGAGTGGAATGAAATGCGCCATCTTGGAGAATAGGTCCATGATTACTAGGATCGTATTGTATCCGGAGCATGGAGGTAGATCGGTGATGAAGTCCATAGAAAGCGTATGCCAAGGGCGAGGCGGGATGTCAATAGGGCGTAAGAGGCCGGCTGGTTTTTGCTTTTGACTCTTGTTTTGGGCGCATACTCCACAGGACATTATAAAGTCTCTGATATCTTTTTTCCAAGACGGCCACCAGAAGTAGCGCTTGATCTTTTCCGAGGTCTTGGTCATACCGGGATGTCCTTCCATTAAAGAATCATGATAACAAGAGATTACCTTTTTCTGTAAATCTGTGCTGGGCAGGTATAACCGTTCTTGGAAATATAATAGGTTGTCCTTCACCGTAAAGTCCTTTCCCTGCAGATGCCAATTCTGTATGTCTGCTGGAGTTACCAGTAGCCTGGCTTTATCCTTAACTTCCTCTATGGATTGTGTGGCTATTACACCTAGAATTCTTTGTTCGGGAATGATAGGTACAGGTTTAGGATTGATCAAATGTTCTTCCACTCCCATCCGAGAAAGGGCATCAGCTTTACCGTTTTTTATACCAGGTCGATAGGTAATTATGAAGTCAAACTCGGCAAAGAATAGTGCCCAACGGAGTTGCCTAGAGGATTGAGCTTTTGCGGTTTTCAAATATTGCAGGTTTTGGTGATCTGTAATCACAGTAACGGTGTGTCGGGCCCCCAGAAGATAATGCCGCCAAGCCTTAAAGGCGGACTTGATAGCTAGAAGTTCCTTATCAGTAATAGTGTAATTGATTTCAGGAGGCGAGAATTTGCGGGACCAAAATGCCACGGGATGCAACTGATTGGTTACTGGGTCCTTTTGTGATAGAACTGCCCCCATGGCAAGGCTCGAAGCATCAGTTTCAACGATGTAGGGGAGTTCTGGGCGAGGATGTTTTAAGATCGGTGCAGAGATAAATCTAGTCTTCAAATTCTGGAAAGCTTGTTCCGCCTCGGTAGACCATTCAAAACGTTTGTTTTTCTTTAACAAGGCGGTGATGGGCTGGACTATTCGAGAGAATTTGGGGATAAACCTGCGGTAAAAGTTAGCGAAGCCTAACATGCTTTGAACACCTTTTACGGAGGATGGCGATGGCCATTTGAGAATTGCATCGACCTTCTTTGAATCCATACGCACTCCGCTAGGTGATAATATGAATCCCAAGAATTCAACTTCAGTCACGTTGAAAACACATTTTTCCAATTTAGCGAAAAGTTTGTGTTGACGCAATCTCTCGAGGACCATTTTCACGTGTTTCCGATGTTCAGTTTCCGATGAAGAATAAACGAGGATGTCGTCAATGTAAACAACAACACACACATCTATGAGCTCTCTGAGGACATCGTTCATAAAATATTGAAAGGCGGCCGGGGCATTGCAAAGTCCGAAGGGCATGACCTGAGATTCAAATAGCCCAAACTTGGTGCGGAAGGCCGTCTTCCATTCATCGCCCTCTTTTACTCGTACCAAGTGGTAGGCTCCTCTAAGATCCAGCTTTGTATATATGCATGCTTTTCTGGCTTGGTCCAGGAGTTCAGGGATCAAAGGTAACGGATATCTATTCTTAACGGTGATCTGGTTCAGGGCGCGATAATCTATACAAGTTCTAAGGTCCCCTTCTTTTTTTGGAACGAAGAACAAAGCTGAGGAAGCAGGGGATTTGGAAGGACGAATAAACCCATTCGCTAGGTATTGATCCAGGTATTGTCGGAGGTGAAGATTCTCAGGCTCGGTGAGGGCATAAATTCTACTACAAGGAGGAGTAGATCCAGGTATCAGGTCTATCTGGCAGTCATAAGACCTATGAGGAGGTAGAGAGTTAGCCTGATCCTTCCGGAAAACATCTTGGAATTCTAGGTATTCAGGAGCTAACTGGGGAGCCTCCGAGGAAATTGCTGCCAGTGCAACACCAGGTCGAGGGTGACAAGTAGAGACACATTCTGGAAACTGAACCGTTCTTGCTCGCCAATCGATCTGAGGATTGTGCTTCTCTAACCAAGGAATTCCTAGAATAATCTGGAACTGAGGGGCCTTGATCACATCGAACACGATCTTCTCATGGTGTCCATCTTGACTTACTAGCGTCACTTCTTGGGTGGTATGCGTTACTGGTCCGGAGGCTATCTCCGTACCATCCACCGTAGTAATGACGTCCTTTACAGCCTTTGGACAAAGAGTCAGATTCATCCTCAAAACCATTTCATGATCCACATAATTGCCGATGGCACCGCTGTCGACGTAAGCTTCAATCGCATGTAATCGATCCGGATGTTCAGGGCTAATGAGGACCATAGGTATCACGAAATGCGAGGTCACGGAACTGGTTTTAACGCTCGGCAAGAGGACCTCTATTCTTGTCGGGCGAGGTCGTTTCCCTGCTCAGAGTTTGTGACCCTGGTAACTGCAGCTCCTACTGCCTTCTTGGCTGGTTTCACCGGACAGTCTCGAAGAAAGGGCCCCGAGTTTCCGCAATAGAGGCATAATTGCAGCTGTTTTCTCCTTTCCCGCTCCTTTTGTGTTAGTGGTCCTTTCAGGCCCCCTACTTGCATGGGTTCCCCGGAGTCTACTCCTTTAGTAGGAGTTGGTGGTTTGGAAAATACTCGAGCATCAAACTTGGAACGATCGGCCTTCCTGTTCTGCAGTCTGCGGTCAATTTGAATGACTAAGTCAATATAGTCCGAACAGTCTTGCGGGGGATTCACTACTTGGGCTAACACATCTTTGATCTCTCCACGTAGACCTCTATAAAGCAGCGTAATCCTTTTGTCCTCAGGCCATCGAGTTTCCACTATCAGTCTGTTGAAAGACGCAATATAAGCCAAAAGGTCTTGATTACCCTGTCGCAATGAAAGGAGCTCATTGTCCAAGGCCTGCCCCTGTGAATGTCTTGCAAACAGTTTTTCCATACTGAGCTGAAAAGCTTGAAAATCATGGAGAACCGGATCATCTTGATTAACTAGAGGGATCGACCAGTCTGCCGCATTGCCACTAAGGTACGAAAGCACGAAAGCTACCCTAGCTTGATCAGTTGGAAAGGCTGCTGGCCGGCATAAGAAGTGCAACCGGCACTGATTAATAAATACTGCAAACCTCTTTGGGTCACCAGAAAATCGTTCGGGCGGAGCCAGAGGTACATTCCCAGGTAGGTTGATCTGCACTGGGTTCGTAGAGGATGTTGAAGGAAGATTTGCCCCTGATGTGGGTAACGGAGTTTATCCGGCTTGTGACTGTAGCAATTGTCTAGCGAGATCGTCTGTTCGCTCCTTGGAAATAATCAGTTGCCTTCTTAGAGCATTCGTTTCCTGACGGGCTGCATGCACTTCTGCTCTTAGTTCCCCAAGTAACTGGGCTAGCTGGTCGGTATCCGAGGTTTCCATAGCGCCTGGGTGGGAGTTTTGCGATAGGCTTTGCATTCTGTAACGCTCACCTGATTCCCGCAGAGGCGCCGGTCTTGACTGGGTGAATGCCGTATCTTCAAAGGTGTTGTGTAACACACGGTTGCCTCTTTGGGCTGGACCTCTGTGCACTGTATGTCTGACTCGAAGAGTAAGATGTCTGCAGATAGAAAATATGGGATTAATGAACTGGGGTTATTGGGTGCCTCTCTCTTCTTCCCTTTCTCTTCTCCTGTAGAACCCCAAAGGTTAACACCCTCACCTTAGGTAAGTGAACGCCGAGCTCTCCATCTGCCTCGGGGCAGGGTGCCGTAACCAATTTCTTCACTGGATAAGGGTGCAGGCCTCTTGACCTCAGAGGACTGCTGTCCGTCGTTAACTGCACGAACGGTAAGTTCTGGGCACTTCAAATGTCTTAAAAGTCTTTTGTAATGATATCTCTTGTTTTGCAGGGTTCCGGCGATGGCGGATGGCGGGCTGATGAGAGTTGAGGATCGAACCCGCGTGAGGAATAGAAGCGCCTGGAAGCACGTAAGTAAGCGCTTGTAGCCTGCTTCACGATGCGCACTAACTGTCCCTTTTATCTTGCAGGTACAAGTTCGGAGCTTTAGAGAAGCTGAAGGGTGCTGGAATACCCACTGGATTCGGCGGGGGAAGGAGTAAGGGCATGTGAGTAATAAAGTTGCCCAATGTCTTTAAACGCACCTTCTTTTGTCTTTCAGATGCGGGATGCAGCGCCGAAGGCCTCCGGAGCGTGCGAAGAGCTGGTAAGCTTTTGTCTTTCAGATGCCGGAATGCAGTGCGAAGACCTCCGGAGCATGCGAAGAGTAGGTAAGCCTTTGTCTTTCAGATGCCGGAATGCAGCGCGAGGCGTTGGTGACAGCCGATGGACCAGGTAAGAGATGCGCTGCCACTGAAGACCGTAGTGCTAACCTGTTCTTTCTTTGTCTTTACAGGTGCTGCTGAAGACTGGATTCCAGGATGGTAAGCCTTTGTTCCCTTAGGCCCAGGATCAGAAGCAGAAGACACGATGAGCGTTCTGCTGCAGAGAATGCAGAATAACGCAAAGCAAGATTCATCCATCGGGTGTGGTTTAAATAGCCTCCTGTAGTGCTTAGGTGTCTCCTTCCACAGCCACGCCTAGGTAAGAAAAGAGTTCCTGCTTTCCAGAAGAGTTCCAGTGTTCTGAACCTAGGGAGTGGCTCCTGCCCCACCCAACAGGAAAAGTAGTCCCAAACAGAAGAGGATCAGGGGTTCAACTGGCAGGTAAGTAAGCAGCATGGTCTGCTGCAGGTAAGTCCACCCAAGCATTATGAGCCCGGCGCTTCCAGCGCTGGGACTGGGCATCTTTATGAGCCTGGTGCCACTGGCGCCAGGACAGGGTCCAAAAGGTCCCAATTGGGACTGGCTGGCACTCGGAACCGGGGTTATGGGTCTGCTTCCAAGGGAGTCGGGCAAGTCCTGATCTTTTGGAAGCAGAGATCATGACACAGCCGTGCATGTAATTGGGGATGTGGGGGCACCACCATGTCCACCGGCAGGCCCCGGCGTGTTGCAACGTTGTGCAGGACACATGCTGCCACTATGATCCTGCACACTACTGGGGGAGCGTATAACAGCTGCCCGCCAGAACGGTCAAGGGAGCGAAAGCGTGACTTGAGCACTCCGAATGTGCGCTCCACTATGCCCCGGGTTGCAATGTGGGCTGTGTTGTTTCTTACCTCGGGTGGCGTTGTGGGGTTCCGAATTGGCGTCATCATGTGGGTGCTCAGAGGGTAGGCACTGTCCCCTGGGGAGGTGGTGATGGGTATCATTAGTGTCTGACATGCATGCATGTGCTGTGGCATTTATACGCACCGAGCAGCCATGTATCGCCATGCTGTCCAGCTTCTAGGTCCCGGTTTAGGGTTGACATTCTGTAAATAAAACTGTTGTGGGTGGACCCTGAATAGTTGGCATATTCTGAGGTGATGATTCCCTTGGCATCACATACTACCTGCATGTTGATGGAATGCCAGTGCTTGCGGTTTCTATAGATGTGCTCTGATGCCCTGGGGAGACGTAGAGCCACATGGGTGCAATCAATGGCACCGAGGACTTTGGGGAATTGTGCCACCCCGTAGAAATCCTGGACGGCAGTCTGCCTTTCTGCAGGTGTTCTGGGCAGGTATATGTGCCTGCGGACTGATGGGCGTGCAGTCATGATGTCCAAGACCTGGTGTAGGCAGCGCGACTGCATGGCCTGTGACACCCCCAGCCCCCACTATAGCACTTGTCCGCTGAAATGATCCAGTGGCCAAGAAGTGCAGTACATTGAGGGCCTTCTCCAGGGGGCTGAGTGCTTGGGAGCACAGGGTGGGTGATGTGAGGTCATCCTCCCACTCATTCACCGGGTCGAGTATTATGTGAGGTGGAAACCTCTACCTCCCATACACCTGGTCATCAGGCATCCCAAAAAGGCTGGTTCTGGGTGTGAAAATTCTGGGCCTGACTATCCTCCTCCTCCTCCTGCGGTATCCCACGACCACTGCTGCTAGGAACGGTATATTCATCCTGGCGTCTGAGCTTGTTTGTTGTTTGCGCGCACTTTCATGCTGCACGGGTCCACGTACGCCTGATTCCTGCTTGCGTACGTGTTTCCGGATTAGCGCGTCTTTTTTGGCGCACACGTTACCCCCGTTCGATTCCATGAATACGCGTTTTGAACGTGCGTGTGGGCGTTCCACGCATTTGCCTCCTGTACTTCCCCCGTGACGCCCACATTTTCACGCGTTGTTCCCCATTCCACGTGTCACGCCCACTGTTCCTCCTACTTTTGTTGTGTGCGCCGCGCTATGTGCGATTTCGCTGTGCACGTAGCGCACGCTGTTTGGAGACGTGTGCGCCACGCAGAATTTTGGCACACTTCCTGGGATTTACACGCGCACGGACTTCCATGAATCGCTGTGCGCGGGTTTCGCTGCGATTTTCGCACTGGCACTGCGATTCGCACTCTTTCGCAAGCTTGCGTCGAAAATTTCAGCGCACATTAATTTCATGAATCGGCCTGATAATTGGATCAACTGTAGTTTTGCATTTCTGGAAATGTTCTTTTGATACCCCATGGTTCTACCCCAGGCTGCGTCTGACAGTGGCTCTTGCAAGTCTGCTTCCCAGCACTGCCTAATCTGTATCTAAACCAGACACAAAGTTGTCATGTTTTTGGTTAAAGACTTGGATTTAAAGGAAAATGGGTTGGGAAAATGCCTCTTTGGACATAATCTAAAGAGGGGTTTCCCTACCTAAAGACCACAAAGTAAGGATCTGTCTGTGTCAGGATGTAAGAAAGTAAAAAGCCATCCTTGTGCCCAAAACGTCCTAGCCTGACTCTGACACTATAAACAAAATAACAAAGTGAGAAAGAAAATGTCTTTAACCTGATATTGGCAAAAAGAGTTCATGAATGAAAATTAAAATAGTACCCGTAAAAATGTTCTCCAAGGTGAAAACAACTTTGATCCAGAAGGTGGTTTCCTTTCCCTGGATTCTTAAATGGGATGGCAATGTCTCTTTACTGACAGTTCCTTTGTGTCTTTCCTTGATTAACAATACTCCTATTGGGCAAAAAGTTCTGTAACCGTCTTTCTTTAACACAAGTTTCTAATTTGTCTAACAAACACTGCCCTTCTTTAGCATTACTTGTAGTTTTGCAAATCGGCTTGTATACTCCCCTGCCAGGACTTCACTTGTGTTTCAATTGTCTGGTATCCTTCTCTTGCCAGCATTTCTTATGTGTTTTCAAGTTCCCAGTATCCTTTTCTTGCCAGAACCTCTTATGGGATCTAGTGATTATTGCAGAGCAGCAAATTTCGAATCCGAAAATTCTGAATTCGAAAACTGTAAGGTGGGAATCACTTACCTTTTTTACTTGCCTGCGTCCTTTTCTTCCCTCTGCGTGAGTTCTGCCTCCCCATTGTGGGGCGGAACTTCTGCTGCAGGGTCAGTTTTAAAAGATTTTTTTTAACTTCGTTTTTCCCCCGCTTTCCTTGATATGGAAGTGGGGCACCCCCGCAACCTCATCTCCCCTTGTTCGACATTATGGGAATTCATTTTTTTCCCATGCCAAATGTGCCTTAACCACGCATTCAGCATTTTCTTTTGGTATTTTTGCCAAAAGGCTTCTTATGTGTTTTACAGTTACTCGGTATCACCAAAACTGCATATCGTTCTTGGCTCGGTATATCTGTCTGTTTTAATGTTCATTCAAACTTTGCCCCATACTTGCATCTCATGCATTCGTATCTTATTGAGGTTTGGATCTGTATTTTGCCTTTTCTGCTTTCAAACAATCTTCTTGTGGTTTCTGTATTGGCAATCTCATAACATTCAAATTGTCGTTGGTGCGGTCGCCGGAATGCCCCAGGTTCGCCATTTGCTTTGGGCTGACTCACCGGTTCTCTACGGCATCACTGGTCTTGTTCACGCTTCTGCTGGTTCTCTGCAGCGTCTCCGGTCTTGTTCGTTTTTTCTGCGGCGTGGCTCCCCCACTTGCTTCCGACTCTGGGCTGTGCAGACGTCCTTCCGGCTTCCTTCACAGCTCCACTGTCACACACCTGCTTCCCTTCAGGTCCCAGTAAGGCGCATGCTGCCTCATTGTGCTGCCAAGCACCCACGAACTCTCTCGCGTCTCCACGGCGCATCCTGCTCGTGAACTGCGTCCCTCTTTCTGTCCTGGTGGACACCACTGCTTCCACCACACTAGTTCCTGTCTCCAGCATTCACAAGCCTCTGCGGAAGGTCTCACGCCGTCTCCTGAACTGCCACACACCATTGTGCAGTTGCCATCTTTAAATGTCACACACAGGTGTTTCATTAAAATAGTATGTACATTGAGCTTCAGGCTCCTGTTACCTTGTACCAACTACTTCATCATCCTCGTCACAGTACTTAGGTGATTATGGGAGTTGAAGTCCATGGCTGTCATTGGACATACAGTATTTGGATAGTCTCTCAATGGTTTGACATGAAAGAGCACTCTCACATAAAGGTGCACCGGAGGCAAAAGGGGTTTTGTTGGAGCTTTTATTCTTCTGGTCATAGGTGGGAGTTTGACCTAAAGAATATTGGGAATAGGTTTCTTTACTGCCTCTACAAGGGGGAACAAACAGATAGCAATAGGCCATTAAGGTCTTGGGCATTAGAGGGTCTTTCTCATGGGAAATACCCACATCTCCAATTAAGTCATGACACCTTCCTGGTAGTTGTCTCCTCACATGTGATCCTCCCTCATACAGCTGCCCCCAGGGTCAGGATCAGGTAGCGGTTGCCGTCTCCTGGCTGCATGGGAGGAGAACACTGCTGGGAAAACAGTGATGACTCCCTCGGATTCATCACAATACACATTGCTCGTTTGGTGCTTGGATAGAATCCAGGTTTCCCAGACTTGGTTTATTAGCGCAGGGAAGGCAAGCCAGTTTGGCTGCCACGTCCTTGCTTGTTAAATTGGAGGCAAAACACTTTCCCTGTGTAGTGTTTGGCTAGAATCCAGGTTGCCCAGATCTGGGTCATTAAGCTTCAAGTCTCTAATTACAGAGTCCTTGCTAGACGGAGTTCCTAACGTCTTGCTTCCACAATCATATGATCATGGAATAATAGAACTGTCTGGGCACGCCTTCACCACAATTGTGTTCCAGCGCTGACTCTCATGCTGGCTGCTTCTTGCTACGGACTGCAGCAGACTGCACTCTAAAGCACTCCGGCACAGCACTCAGCACTACAAGAAGTTTTCAAAGGATGGTGCGACTCCAAAACCAGCCCTCCAGCAACCAAGTCCCAGGGAAACAGACAGTCACAATACTGCAGTAGACAGCACTCTAGCACACTGCCAGAAATAATTTGTGATTAGATTGGATTCCCCTCTTCATTGTAATTGTCCAGCCCTATCTCATCTGCAAGACACAGCATACTATTCCTAGTGTTGGCCATCTGTAGTTTCTAGGCCAGCATTATGTCCCTTTATTCCCTTGGGTGCAGTAATATTGTCTGGTTCTCATGATAGCCTGAGCGGTATCCGCCAGCTAGGCTTTTGGCTTGGATATGGTTATTCTACGATCTCTTATAGCTTTCAGTGATCTTTTATGTTTATTTTCCTGTTGTTTTTGTTGTTCCTCTTCTTTCAGGAAAGGTTTAAGTGCCTTGCCTTTCTTTTCCTTCATAACTCTTTTTCCTTAATCCCTTCTACCTCATACACTGTTCTTTTTGACATTGTAATAGTTGTTTAATGTGGTGAGCATTTCTGTGTTGATTTCTTTCAAGAATGTGAAACTGGTATAGTCACTGTATGGATTAGCAATGTTGGGTGGCATGGTTGATGCTTGGAGAGGTTTTTCTTCTTCTGATCTTTGCTCTCTTTAAAGGTGGGTAAGAGCCAAAGGTGAAATTCTCTATTTCTGTAGCAGACCTTGAACCAATAATAAGATTCTGTCCAAAATAAAAAAAATGTGCATTGGTGCAAATTCACAATCATTTGCTTCTTAAATGTCCATTGTGCAACATGTTTAAAAGTTATCGAGGGGGGGCTTGGCTTAGCAGGCTCGCGCACGGATGCCTCCTTAACAGTCTCCAGACATCGCTGGGCCTTCAGTGTCAATGGCGGCGTCATAAGTGTCGCCAGAGCCTAGAAACCCTCGCTCTGCCTATGTGAAGCCTCGAGGCATGCAGGGACCGATTTTCGGCGGCCGCAGCCCTCGCTGGACAGGGTTGGGAATCCTGGAATCAACAGAGCGGGGACCACGCCAACTCCAACATGGCGCCTGCAACACTTCTTCACTATAAACTGAGCAGCTGACCCTCTTCTCCAGGACAGAGATGCGTGGGTCTGGGACTGTAACTTGCACTAAGCTGTCTGACCAGAGCTTTTCCTTTGGGGGTACCTGTTGTTTTTTCTCTGCATCTATCTCTGCTCTTCCTTTGGGAGCTGCCTTGAATTACATGCTTTCCACCCAACTGGTGAGTGCTCTGGCAGTTGGAGGCTTCCCGCGAGGACTTGCCAGATGCCTGACTCATTGCTTGACACATACGGAGCATCTCCTTGAGGGCCTTGGTTAGTCCTAGGTTTGTGGTGCCTGGGTGTGCTGTGACTCCTACTACAAGGGTGATAGTGGTATCTGTTGTCCATGTGCCTGGATTACATGCTGCCTTATCTCTCTTCATGAGCGTTGTAGTTAAGAACACTCAGTCCCTGTTCACAGATCACATACTGCCTGATCTCTCTTCATTGGTGCTGGGGCTACCACCGGTGCCTGGATTTGTTACCTGGAGGCTGTGATGGCAAAGCGGGGAAAGACCCCCACAGGGGGTGAGATTGTGTGCTTGGTACATGCCTGTAAAGTACGTAAGAGGATTGACAATGTTGTCATGCTGGTGCACTGTCCCCAGGAGAGGGGAGAGGACATGGCGCTGTTGGCTACCAAACCAGACTTGGCTAACCTGCTGAGGGAACTGAAGCGGGCACTCTAAAACAGCGTTGCTGAGCTCTCCCCTGAAGTTGTGATGATTGACAAACGTGTGATAGAGGCAGAAAAGTGTATTGGGGACATTGAGGACTCTTTCTGAGCAAACCTTGGATTCTTGCGATGCTTCCCAACGCCTTCCGAGGTGTGAGGCCCTGGAACACAGCCAGGAGGACATTGAGAATCCTTTGTGACATAACAATGTCAGGTTACGCAGCATACCCAGATCTGTAAGTGACTCAGATTTGCTTAATTAGGTCTTCGCCCTCTTCCGTTCTCTTCTGAGGATGCCAAGGTGGAACTGGACCATACCCATAGTCTTCGAGGGTCTCTGGGGGACGGATCAAGCCAGCCACCCGATGTTCTCAGACCAGAGAGATGTTCTTAGACCAGCCATCACTTTTCGGGATACCGTCCTTCAGATATCCCAGGATCTGGCGACTATAACAATCCAGAGCCGCAGGATGCTTTGTCCACTTAGTGTGTGGCTCAGGGAGGAGGGTATTTACCACAGATGGAGCTTCTCCACTGCTCTGCTCTTCATTTTGGAGTGGAAACATTGGTCAATAACATCACCTCACGAGGCTTAGGGCTTACTGTCTTCATGGCCATCTTGCCCTCATGGGGTTGGGTCGTCTACGCCTCCTTCCCCAATGAAGCATAATGTCCCTAAGCCACAGAGGAGATTGTGGTCAAGCGCTGGTAAAACGCGAAACCCTGGTGGCCCCTCGGCAGTAAAATGAAGGTGATTGGCCCCACGCGGGTGAAGTAGTTCTGGATGCTTTTTTAAAACTTATTTCTATAGGTTCTGGTTCACTTTAACTGTTTGGACTATCTAGAGTCTGTGGGCAAATGGACTTGGCGATGGCACGAATATTCTCTCTATTGATTTGTAACTGACAGCCGGCAATAGCCCCGGTCTGTGATAATAGCTCCTTTTCTGAGCAGTTTTTATTTTTATTTTGGTACATTTCTTTCTTGTTGGTGGTGTGGGATGGGCTTTTTTGGAAGGGTTCTCGTAAATGTTGAGGTAAAATTGGATGCGGGATGGTAAGAGTCGTGTTCAGTTTGCTACTTGCAGTGTGCTGACAGTTACTTAGTTTACGCTTATTTCTTATTTCCATTGAGCACTGAGGGCGTGTTAGTGGACTCCACGTCGTTCAAGAGTTAAAGTACTCGCTCTTAATGTGCAGGGATTGAACTCCCCCGTAAATCTGTGTTGCAGAGATTGAGGGACAAAGTATGTTCCATAGCCTTGTTACAGGAGACGCACCTGTGTCACTCTGATTTTCATAGACTGCGCAATAGACAATTTGCTAAACAATATCTGGCCTATTTCAGTACTAAGAAAGGTGGAACGGGGATCTTATTCTCCCAGGGAATTCCCTTTGTTGAGTTGGGAGTGAAGAATGACCCGGGGGGTCGGTTTATGGGAGTCAAGGGCTTGTTAGGCGGTCATCTGTTTACTGTCATATCTGTTTATTCCGCCAATGAGAAGTAGGATGGATTCCTGGTGGACTTTCTGTCGGAAATGACTGCTTTTGCAGATGGACAAGTGATCTTGGTGGTGGGGGTGGGGGGATTATAATGTAGTACCTGACCCCATGATTAATTACACTCACCTTCTGATACAGACTTTAAACTGGCCCTCTCTTGAATTAAAGTTCTGAGGGAAATGAATCTTGTTAACTTGTGGAGGCTATTGCACAAGGGAGAACTTGACAACAGACATTTCACACGCACATTGGACTTTCTCAATGATCGATCTCTGGCTCATATCTCCCTTTCTCCAGCATGGGGTCTAGCATGGATACACATGCTTGTGAATATTCCCTGTCATCAGTCCGGGATTCCTCGGTAAAAGACATTTTTTTTTACTTTCACTTACAAATTGTCTTTTTCCTATAAACCAATCACTGAGCTCTGGGTCATACTGCCCCCAGCCAATGACTGCCCTCTTCCCAAGCCCCTCCACTGGCAGCCATCTTCTCATTTTTACCACACGTTCAAGTGTTGTGGTTCCTCGTGTTGTTGTGCTGTGTTCCCTTTTGTTGCTTTGACCGGCAAGCAGGGATCAGTTTGTCAGTGTCTTTCAATGCCCCTTAAGGGCAAGAATCTTCAAGAGTTTCATCGAAGATTCCAGAAGGCCATCGGGCCTACACTGCACGCCAGACCATGTCGGAGGAGAAGAAAGAGGGAGACTCCTTCTTCAGGTTCTGCTCCAGCTGCGGATTGAGGAACATGTTTGTGGAGGACAAACACTCTCGGTGCCTCTGTCTCCATCTGGACCACAGGGAAGCAGATTGTGAAATCTGCCTTTGTTTCTCCAAGCGCACCATCAAGGATGATCACAGTAGGTTGGCGGCGTGGCTCAACGCCAAGGCCTCTACCCCATGCGGCAAGCAGGGGCATGCCTTACCCAGGACAGGCTGGTCTGAAGAGCTGGCTTCTAAGTCCTTTGAGGGTGCTCCATCCGTGGGGGCCCAAGACAAGGCCAAGTACTGCAAGTCTGTTTCCATCGGGGTTGCCGCGCAAGCGGGTCCCACCATGGGCAGTGCGCGTTCATCTTCGCCATTTGCCTCCATCTCCAGTCATCGCTCGGCTCCTCCTCAAAGAGGAAATCGGCTAACACAGGGAATCTGCGGGAGAAGCCGGAGAAGACCAAGGCGCAGGGAAAGGTGTCTGACCGGCCCCTGAAGGCCCGGTGGTCCAGAATAAGTCATCCTTAGGATCAAGTTGGTGGCAGCCGCCCTCTCGAAAGGCGAAAGGGGTTGACCTGGTCCAGGGGACCCTGGTGGCACCCAGAGTTGGCCTACCCCTGAAGCGGGTGCCCTCGGCCAAGCCGGTGGAGAAAACATCAGAGAAAAGGATGCCATCCCTAAGGCCGAGACCGACCCCTCGGGATGCAAAAAAAGGGGGCAGGGGTGTGAAGCCTCAACTGTGCTCCAGGGCACAGATATTTCTTCCTCGGATGAGGAGGACCTGGTGTCCGTTCCCCCGGTCCCAGAGGACATGGGGAACGACGACGGTGGGAACACAGAGGAGAAGGACGACGACAGGAATGCCGCTGAGGGCGTGGGCACTTGGCCCAGCAAGCCTACACCCCTGACACCTCCCGGGGACGTGTCGCTGGACATCCTTTCAACTCTCCACACCCTGGTGTCAGAGATCCAGAAGAGGATGTCGACGGCACCGGTGGTACCGGGCCTGCCGCTGGTGAAGAAGAGAAAGTGGCACCTTACGCCACTCCATCAACCTCCACACATGCCCTCCCTCCCTAGGGATACGGGGACGGACATTGCGACTACGGACACGGATGACTGCAGCGTTTCTCCGCCGCTGAGGGCTTCTCCCCCGGGCAAAGTGGGGTAATTCCACGGCATAGTCGCCCGAACGTCGGAGCTCTTCCAGCTGATGCCAGAAGAGACCAAGAAGGAAGGTTTCTTTTATCAATAACGTGAGGCCAAAAGGAAGACCATTCTGGCGGTACCTCTCCTGGATGACGTTTGGCATGAGGACCCGGTGCTGATGAGAAACCCAGCCTCAGCCTCGGCGAAGAGGGTTGGCTGGAGAAGAAGTGCTGGGTGCCGGAGTCCACACTCAAGTGCCTACGGTCGCAGCCCTCCCCTGACTCAGTAGTCTCGACGGCAGATAGGAAGAAGTCTTCTAATCCCTCATCTTCAGCTTCTGTTCCCCCGGACAGCGAGGGGAAGAAGTTGGACGCCACTCATTGGAAAGTGATCAACTCGGTGGCAACGACAGTCAAGGCAGCAAATGCTCTTGCGATCCTGACCAGATACGACAGGGAGCTGTGGTATAAGATGGCTACGCTGCTGGAATTTCTACCTGACAAGCGGGTCGAGGCTCTTGAGATCCTCCAGGAAGGGGAGGTGGCATCGGACCATGCCATCACTGTGGCCCTGGACATCGCAGACTCAGGGTTCCGACAGATGGGGTACGGTGTCTGCCTCTGTCGTCATGGCTGGTTGAAGGCCACCAACTGACGTCAAGAGGTCCAGACAAGGGTGCTGGACATGCCCTTCGACGAGGACAACATCTTTGGAAAGCCGTTGACGAATCGTTGCAGGCTCTTAAGACTGACACGGAGACGACCCGTGCCCTGTGCGTTCTTCAGCATCATCATCCATCCTTTTGTGCCTCCTGTGGAAAATCAGGCAGATCATCAAAGGGGTTTGGTGGAGGGTCCTCCTCGTACCATCAACTCTCCCGGTCCATGACCCAAGAGGCCTACAGGGGCCGCTCCAAGACTTTCGGTGGAGGTGGCCAACGTCGTCGCTCCCAAGGCGGTACTCAGGTCCCGGAGCAAGATTGAACCGGCCAGGACGTCGGGTCCCCACCTATGCACCTTGGTGGGATGCTGGCTGGCGGACTTCATCAGTGAGTGAGAAAAGATCTCCTGTTCAAAAATGGGGCGATAGAGCTGGTTCCAAAGCGACTGCGGGCTCCGGAGTCTACTGCAGATACTTCTTGGTAAAGAAGAAGACCGGGGGCTGGAGGCCCATTCCAGACCTTCGGCACCTCAACAAATACATCAAGTCCCAGAAATTCAGGATGGTCACGTTGCAGCACATGCTCAGCCAACTGGAGAAAGGGGACTTCTTGTCGTCACTGGAAGATGCATACTTCCACGTCCCCATTCATGAGAAGCATCTGAAGTTCCTGCCCTTCGTGCTACAGGGAAGGCACTAACAGTTCAAGGCCCTTACCTTCGGACTGAATTTCGGCGCCCAGGGTGTTCACGAAGTGCCTGGCGCCAGTGGCAGCCCACCTGCACCTACAAGGGATACATGTGTACCTGTACCTCGATGACTGGCTCATCCGCGCCAAGTCCAGGGAAGTAGCAGTTGAACACACAGAGAGGACCGTCCGGCTGCTGACGGATCTGGGGTTCTCCGCCAACTATCCAAAATCCTGCTTGATAACATCGCAGAACACGCTACTTCTGGGGGCCAGGCTCAACTTGGCCTCCTGCCTGAAGGCCCCCTCGGAAGAGAGGATAGCGGCCAGGCTGGGCAAGGTACAATGGCCGATGACTATGAAGACTGCCATGGTGCGGACCATCAAGTCGCTGCTCGGCATGATGTCGTCGTGTATTTACCTGATCCGACTTTGCAGGTTGCAATGCAACCCCTTCAGGAATTCCTGGATGCTCGGTGGATCCAGGCGTCCGGAAGCTTCGCAGACAAGATTGTTCTAGACGAGGAGTTCCGTCGAGTGATAAGGTGGTGAGGCGTGCGCTCCAGCATCAGCGGGGGCACAGATTTCCAGAGCCCCCCGTAACAGGAGACGGTCACCACAGATGCTTCCCTGGAGGGCTGGGGAGCCCACACCGGATGTCTCAACGCCAGAGGCCTTTGGCTAGCATAGGAGAGAGATCTCCACATCAATGTCCGGGAGCTGCGGGCAGTGTTCTGGGCCCTCAAGTTCCTTCTGTCACTCAAGGGCAAGGTGGTGAGGGTCTTCACGGACAATACCACCATGATGTTCTACATCAGAAAGCAAGAGGGTACCAGATACCCAGCGCTCTCCAGAGAGGTGCAGGACTTGTGGCACCTCGCCGTCACCAAAGAGATGTTCCTCATTCCTTTTCACCTGGCTGGAGTTAAGAACACCATTGCCGACTCACTCAGCAGGGAACTGCGCTCTTGCCACGAGTGGGAACTTTGACAGGATCAAGTGGACAGCCTCTTCCTCAAATGGGGCAGACCCCAGATCGATCTGTTTGCGACGGCAACAAATTCCATATACCAGAGATTCACTAGAAGGTTCCACCAGCCGAGGAGCATGGGGGACGTGTTTTCCTCTGCCCGCCAGAGAAGGAGGCGCAATCCTACATCACGACCCAAGATCGCTGAACCTGAAGGCTTGGCTCCTGCAGCCTTAGAGTCTGGAGGGTAGGAGCTGCTGGCGGACCGCAGGGAGGACCTTGCCAGGGCCAGAGCGTCGTCGACTCTTATGTGCTACGGGCACAAGTGGAAACGTTTTGCAACGTGGTGCCGGACGCAGAAGATCAACCCTCTGAGTATCTCGGCTCCACAGATTTTTCCCTACTTGTTGTCCTTGGTCAAGGCGGAGCAGGTGCACGCCTCGATCAAGGTGCATCTGGTGGCTATCTCCCGCTACACCAGGTCTCCAGGACAGTCTTCTCTTTGGTCCCACCGTCTAGTCAAGGAGTTCCTCAAAGGACTGTTTTGATTGTTACCGCCGGTGAAGGCCCCTACCCCGGTGGGGGAACTCAATGTAGTGCTGACGAGACTCATGGGGGCTCTCTTTGAGCCTATGCATCGGGCTCCTCGCAAGTTCCTTTCGTGGAAGACGGCTTTTCTCGTGGCCATCACCTCTGCCAGGAAGGGTAGGTGCGATCCAGGCCCTTTCCACCGAACAGCCTTATCTGACTTTTCACAACACAATGGTGGTGCTGCGGACGCACCCCTCCTTCATGCCAAAGGTTCTGGCGGAATTCCACCTCAACGAGCCTTTGGTGTTGCCTCTGTTTTTTCCAAAACCTTTGTCGCCGGCTGAAAGGACTTCGCACTTGCCGGATGTGGCTTGTGCGCTGAAGTTCTATGTGGCACGCACAAAGAGTTTCCGGAAGACATCTCAACTATTTGTGAACTTTGGTCCTGTGAACCATGGGAAGGCCTTGTCCAAGGCTTCCATCTCCAGGTGGTTCTCCGACTACATCACACACTGTCACCAGTTGGCAAACCAACCGCTGCCCGGCAGTCCGAGAGCTTATTCTACCAGAGCGATTGCTGCGACAACGGCGTTCCTGTCTGGTGTACCCCTGCTGGACATCTGCAGGGTGCTACGTGGTGGTCCATGCACACCTTCAAAAGATTCTTCTGCGTCAACAGAGATCCCAGAGAGGAGTCCGGGGTCGGCCAAGCAGTGCTACACAACGTGTTCGCTTGAAGGTGAGCCTGTTCCTGAGGTAAGAATATTTGCTTCTGTTGAGCCTTGCCACCCCCCGTGGTTGTGTAATGTTGTACTTCTATGTATTCTTTATTCATGAGCATGTGAATCCATGCCAGACCCCATGCTGGAGAAGGAACAAGTTACTTACCTGTAACTATTGTTCTCCAGCATGGGTCTGGCATGGATGCACATGCAAACCCTCCCTTCTGCCCCTCTGCGGCTCTTCTTGGTCATACTGCCAATTTACGGGCTATCAAATCTGAAGATGGCTGCCAGAGGATGGGATTAGGGAGAAGGGCAGTCATTGGCTGTGGGAAGTATGACCCAGAGCTCAGTGATTGGTTTATAGGAGAAAGATAGTTTGTAAGTGAAAGTGAAACTGTTTTTCTTTTACCGAGGATTCCCAGCCTGACAACAGGGAATATTCATGAGTATGTTTATCCATGCTGGAGAACAATAGTTACAGGTAAGTAACTTGTTCCTTCTGATTCCGTTTGTATCAGACGTACTCATTGCTACCCATGTACTCTCAGATCATGCAGCTGTTGACTGTACACTTTCAGTTGATAGGTTGTCCCCAGTTAGCAGGCCCTCATGGAAGCTGCACAACCCCGCCCCTCAGATTAGTGTTGAAGGGACTCCATAACTAAGGCAATAACTGATTTCTTTAGGGAAAACAGCACGGATACAGTTCCGACTGCCACGGTATGAGACCCTATGAAGGCAGTGATTAGATGGGAACTGATTGCTCACACGACTGCTTGCACTCATAGGAATAGAACCCTAAGGTAGGCACTTTAGGGGGAGATGCATGCTTCAGAAATGCTTCATAAGCATTTCAATTCTGTCATGGCCAGGAAGAGCCTATCGGTAGCGCGAAATATACTTGGAGCACACTTGGCAGGACGTACGGCCCAAGTGATTATTTGTAAGCAATCTTATTATGCCATGGGTAAAATGGTGGGTTCCATGTGTTAATATTCCTGCAATATTATCGCCCCCGCAACCCTGCGGGACATCCCGCAACCCCTGCATTATTTTTAAATATGCGGGGGATACCCCTGCTCCCACAAATTATCCCCCCCCCCCCCAAAAATATTGCCTATGTCGAGTCAAATGACCATATGTACGGCGATATTTTTGGTGGGGATAATATGTTGGGATACCATGTGGTGAATACATTTCTGGTTCATAAATTGAAGGCCATACATATAAGAAATACTGTAGCGGTGCTGGTAGACTCAGACAGAAATATTCAGTACAGGGAATCGGTGAAAAGGGAGGTTTCTGAACGATATTTTCCCACAGAATCTGCAGCAGGGCCCCCCCCCTCTCTGCAATTTACGCCCGACTACCACATCAGGCTCTGATCTACTGATCAGGAGACCTTAGGCACTTCTGTAACCACAGAAGAGGTTGCAATAGCAATAGTTTCTCTTAAACACAGGACCCCTGGTCCAGATGGTTTCTCAGCATCGTTTTATACAATTTTTCAACCACAACTACTCAAACCTTTGACTAACTTATTCAACTCGTTCCCGGATTTAGGGAGGGTTACTCCTTCGATGGGGTCAACTACAATTTTAATACTTAAACTGGGAATCCCGCACAGGACTGTCACTCGTACAGGCCAATTTCTTTGAACCTGGATGCCAAGTTGTACTGAAAGGTGTTGGCCTCGAAGTTGGGGACGGTTCTACCCCAACTGATCAATCCGGATCAGGCTGGGTTTTTTCCAGAGCGAAGCACACAAGACAACATCAGATGAGTCTTGGATATCCTTGACCTAGCCAGGGAGGGCATAGTCTTGACGTGGGAGTACTCACACTGGATGCTACTAAAGCTTTCAACAGAGTGCACTGGCCCTACCTTTGTGAGGTTCTGCTTGCTTTTGGATTTGGCCCGTCATTCCAGTGTATGATATTGGCTAACTGCCATTGACGTATTACTTGAATAAGGGTTAATTGCCCATGTCCCTATCACTCAGGGAACTAAGCAGGGTTGTGAACTGTCTCCTTTGATTTTTGCTCTTGTAATGGAGCCATTTGCACAAAGGATCAGGGACAGCCGGAGATCACAGGGATTGAGGTAGCTGGGGTGCAACACAAAATGCCTCTTTATGCCTAGGATGTCCTGCTCGTGTTAACTAATATAACAAACTCCTTTGAGGCACTCATGTCTGAATTAAGAAGATTTGAAGTGGCTTCTCCGTCAATTACCAGAAATCCTCAGCCATAAGTGTGCAATTTCCCAAGGAAGTCATTGCCGCTGCGAGATCCACCTGCCGAATTGCGTGGGCATCTGACTCTATTAAGTACCTGGGGGTGAGGATTCCTGTTTCCCCACAGGATGTATATCGGGTCAACTTCCCAGGGTTGCTTAAGGAGCTTGCCGAAGATCTTAAACGTTGGAGTAAGCAGGAAATATCAGTGATGGGATGAATCGCTGCAGTAAAAATGAATCTTTTACCCAGATTCTTGTATCTTTGTCAAGCTTTGCTAGTTAAAATATCCATCCTTGAAGTACATATCCTGCAGCGTAGGGTCCTACAATTTATCTGGGTGGGCAAAACGCCTAGAATTCCAAAAGCTGAGGTTTTAAGCAATGCCTGGAGGGGAGGAATGGCGGCTCTGGACCTTCTCGGGTATCATGTGGCTGCTTGGGTTACGCACATTTTGTCTTGGAGGTCCCCTCACAGATGGGTAGCTCTTGAGCAAGCCAACTCTTCCTGCCGGTTATCTTTCTTCTCCAGCATGGGGTCTGGCATGGATTCACCTGCTCATGAATATTCCCTGTCGTCAGGCTGGGAATCCTCGGTAAAGAAAAAATCATTTTCAGTTTCACTTCTGAACTATCATTCTCCTAATAACCAATCACTGGTCTCTGGGTCATACTGCCCCCAGCCAATGACTGCCCTCTACCTAAACCCCTCCTCTGGCAGCCATCTTCAGATTTTTACCACACGTTCAAGTGTTGGGAGTCCTCGTGCTATAACTCTCAAGCTTTTACTGCATTTTGCGATTTTTCAAAGAGTTTAATCTAATTTTTTCGGTCAATCGAGCCTCAAGCTCCACCGTTTCTACTTCTGATCAATGTTGACCCATTTTGGAATTTTCTATGCCCCTCAAGGGCGAAGTTCTCGTCGAGTTTCGCTTCTTAGAGGATTCCAGAAGATCTTTGAGGCCTACCCCGCGTGGACATGGCCCATGAAAAAGGAAACACGACTCCCGGATCCAAGCTGTTCAGGAGCTGCCCTGGATGCGGATTGCAGAATATCTTCACGGAGGATGAGCATTCCAGATGCCTCTACTGCCTTCACGAAGACAAAACGCACGTGGAGAAGGACTGTGGGTTTTGCAAGAACATGTCGGAACGGACTATGAAGGATCAGCGTATCCGCCTCACCAACTGGCTGGAAGGGAAGAGCCCAGCGGTAGGTGAGAAGAAGAAGAAGTCTGAGAGGGCTTTTAAGACCTTTGAGGGCGCTCCGGCGACGGGGGCCCAACAAAAGGAAAAGCACAGCTCCTCGGTTGCCAGGCAGGGCGCACTTTCACTGATGCCATCAACCACGAGCCAGCGCTCTGGCTCGGGGAAGAGGAAATCGGAGAACCTGGGTAAGCTTCGGGGGAAACCCCGGTCGACGGAGACAGCTGAGGGGGAGCGAGGCAGTGACCCTCCCCCCAAGATGAAGTCCTCAAGCGCGCCTAAAGTCGCAAAGGCCCTGATTCAGCCGGCTTAGGCCTCTATCGAGGGAGTCGTGGCGGCCCTGGCGACCTCAGGGCCCAGAGTTTCCCTGCCACCGCGGAGGGAATCCTCTTTTCAACCCATCGATAAGACCCCTGTGAAACTCCCGGTGGAAAAAGAGGGGGGGGCCGGTAGCCATCACGGACAAAGATACAGCCTCTGAAGAGGAGCTGGCTGGAGTCGCGAAGATCCTGAACAAGAAGTTCGAGGAGGTCTGGTCCCACGGGAGGGATCCCGACGATGCGGACAAAGAAAGCGACGGTGGTGCCGACGAGGAGCCCGTGGAGGTGGAGGATTCCACTCCCCAACCGTCGCGCCCGACGCAGCCAGTACCTGGGCCACAGGACATCCTGGGAGCAATCTTGATGGCGATCCAGGCCTTGTGTACGGAGATAAGGACAAGGTTGCCCTTACTTCCAATGGACAATCCAGCAGAGCCCGGACCGTCGGGAAGCCCGCCAAGCAAGCAGAGGAGAATTCACCCCCCTGCCCTTCCAGCCTTCACGGCCTTCGCAGCCTTCATCTCCTTCTCCTGATTTGAGGGATGACCCGGAAACGGAGACGGCCACGACGGGGATGGATGACGACGGGATGGATGACGACGGTGGTGACGACGGGATGGGCCTTCCATCACCACCTCCTCGGGGCCCCCCCCCCCCGACGAAATTGGCTCCTTCCACGCCATGATCACCAGGGCATCCGAGCTCTTCCAGCTCTGCCCCGAGGAACAGAAGAAGGAAGGTTTCCTCTATCAACGGCGTGAGGCCAAGAGGAAGACGGTCCTCTCGGTTCCATTACTTGACGACATCTGGGACGAGGGGCTGTCGCTCCTGAAGAACCCGTCCACGACTCCTGCCAAGAGAGACCGGTACGAGAAGAAGTACCGGGTCCCGGATTCCGCCCCCATGTGCCTTAGGGCGCAGCCGACCCAGATTCACTTGTCTCTGCGGCGGCCAAGAAGAAAGTGGCGGGGGTGACGGCTTCAACTTCGACCTCCCCACCGGAACGGCGAGGGGAAGATACTGGACGCCATGGGACGGCGGGTCATCTCGTCGGCGGCGATGACAATTAAAGCGGCCAACGCCCTTGCGATTGTGGCCCGCTACGACAGGGAGCTGTGGTTTAAGATCGCTCCACTGCAAGAGTTCCTCGACGCCCGTTGGATGCAGGCGGCGGGCAGCTTCGAAGACAGGATCTCGCTCTGCGAGACCTTCCGCCAAGCGATCCGGTGGTGGGGCATCCGCGCGCATCTGGCGGCGGGTATGGACTTCCAGACTCTGACACATCAGGAGACGGTGACGACTGACGCCTCCCTGGAGGGATGGGGAACACACACCGAACATCTCCACGCAAGAGGCCTTTGGCTCCCGGGGAGAGGTTACTACACATCAATGTCCTGGAGCTCCGAACCGTGTTCTGGGCCCTCAGGTCGTTCCTCCCCTCCCTCAAGGGCAAGGTGTTAAGGATCTTCACCGACAACACCACCACAATGTTCTCCATCCGGAAGCAGGGAGGCACCAGATCCCCAGCCCTATCCAAGGAAGCCCAGGATCTGGGCACTGGGCCGTCACCCAAGAGATGTTCCTGGTACCCTTTCATCTGGCAGGAATAAAGAACACCATCGCCAACTCGCTCAGCAGTGGGAACTGCATCAGAATCATGTGGATCTACTTTTCCAACGATGGGGCAATCCCCAGATCGACCTATTCGCAACGGCGACGAATGCCAAGTGCCGGAAGTTCGCAAGCAGGTTTCCCCGGCCGGGGAGCATGGACGATGCCTTCTCATTCCCCTGGGACGGCCTGTTCCTGTATGTGTTCCCACCGTTGCCGTTGCTGCTGCGACTCATCAACCAACTCAGACGGTCCTGGTGCAGGATGACCCTCGTCGCACCGGCGTGGCCGAGGCTGATCTGGTTCCCGGACCTTCTGGACATGTCAGCGTCCACCCCAGTCCAACTGCAGACGGACGTGGACCTCCTCGCCAGAGAAGGAGGCGTCATCCTCCACCACGACCTGGGGTTCCTGAACTTGCAGGCCTGGCTCATGCAGCACTAGAGTTTGGAGGGTACGATATCCCGGCAGACTGCAAGGAGGTGCTTGCAAAGGCCAGGGCGTCCTCAACTCTCAAGCGCTATGGACACAAATCGAAGAGGTTCTTGGTCTGGTGCCGGGCACAGAAGATTAACCCTCTGCGGATTACGGCCCCTCAAGTGTTGCTGTACCTACTGTCGCTGGCCAAGGCGGGGCTAGCTCATGCCTCCATCAAGATACATCTAGCGGCGATTTTCCGCTACACCAGAACTCCGGGGCGATCATCCCTGTGGTCTCATCGCCTGGTGAAGGAGTTTATGAAGGGACTGTTCCAATCGTTCCTGCTGGTGAAGGCTCCGGCCCCGGCGTGGGAGCTCAACGTGGTGCTGAGCAGGCTCATGGGGCCACCATTCGAGCCTCTGCATTCGGCACAGCTGAAGTTCCTGTCGTGGAAGACAGCGTTTCTTGTGGCCATCACCTCTGCACGACGAGTGGGAGAGATGCAGGCCCTCTCCTGCAAATCACCCTACCTGACATTCCACGAGACGAAGGTGGTGTTGAGGATGCACCCCTCCTTCATGCCCAAGGTGCGGTCGGACTTCCATCTCAATGAGCCCTTGGTGTTACCTGTTTTCTTACCGTCACCTTCGTCGCTGGCCGAGGGGACTTTGCACTCGCTGGATGTGGCTAGAGCGCTGAAGTTCTACGTGGACCGCACAAAGAGTTTTCAGAAGACATCACAGCTGGTTGTGAACTTTGGACCTGTGAACCAAGGGAAGGCCCTCTCGAAGGCTTCCATTCCCAGATGGCTCTCCGACTGCATCATGCACTGTCACCGGTTGGCAAACCAACCGTTGCCGGGCCGCCCGAGAGCCCATTCAACCAGAGTGATCGCTGCTACCACGGCGTTCCTGTCTGGTGTGCCCTTGCTGGACATCTGCAGGGCTGCTACGTGGAGGTCGATGTACACCTTCACGAGATTCTACTGCGTCGACCGGGATTCCAGGGAGGAGTCCAGCGTCGGCCAGGCAGTGCTGCGCAACCTGTTCGACTGAAGGTGGGTCTGGTGAGGGGGTAAGAGATGCTTAATGTTGAGTTGATGTAATTGCTTAATGTTAAGCCTTGCCACCTCCCGTGGTGGTGCATGTGTGTACTGCTATGTATTTCTGTATTCATGAGCATGTGAATCCATGCCAGACCCCATGCTGGAGAAGGAACAAGTTACTTACCTGTAACTGTTGTTCCCAAGCATGGGTCTGGCATGGATTCACATGCGAACCCTCCCTCCTACCCCTCTGCGGTTCTTCTCTTGGTCCTACTGCCACTTTACGTGCTACCAAATCTGAAGATGGCTGCCAGAGGAGGGGCTTAGGTAGAGGGCAATCATTGGCTGGGGGCAGTATGACCCAAAGACCAGTGATTGGTTATTAGGAGAAATACAGTTCAGAAACGAAACTGAAACTGATTTTTTCTTTACTGAGGATTCCCAGCCTGACGACGGGGAATATTCATGAGCATGTGAATCCATGCCAGACCCATGCTGGAGAACAACAGTTACAGGTTAAGTAACTTGTTCCTTACCCTTTATCGACCATACTAAACTCCCCCAATCTGACACACACTTGAGCTCGACAAAGATCTTGCTGTATTACTGGCGCATGGCTCTTATGAAGAAGGAGTGAATCCGGGTGTGGGGCCGTGCTCGCCAGTCTTTGATAATGCCAAATTCTCCTAGGACTTGGGGAATAGTTTTTCAAATTGGCATAATGGGGGTCTGCAAAGCTTGCAACAGCTATACCAGTAGGGCTCTCCTCTCTCATGTCTGAATGTAAGGCTCAATTCTCACTAGCCGAAGGTGAACGATTAGATATGGTCAGATTCGGCACTAGATTTCACAACTGTGAGGAGCCAGGTGACCCGCGAGGTGAGAGTATTGGAATGTACCCAACAGGATGGCGTAGATGGGGGTTGAATCTCGTGTTTTTATTACATTTTGGGAGGCAACTTACTAACAGCCAGATCCTCCTACATTGCCATTGGGAAAGCGGATGTGGGACAACCTGTAGAGGATTTATGGGAAGGGATCTGGGCTAGAAACCACGCCTCCTCTAGATGTGTAACCACTAAAGAATGTATGTGAGATAAATGAAATGTAAAAAGTTTGTATGTATAAACTTTGCTACTGATGGTACCGGCCTCTGCTAACGTTACATAAAATGAATGCTGCTTTGAATTCGGCTTGCTGGAGCTGGTGCAGCCTCGGGAAGCTACTTTCATTTGTGGTGGTCCTGCCAGGCGATCCACACTTTTTGGGTTGCTGCACTGTCTCACATTAAGGCGATAACTGCAGTGGACTTACCCATGGATCCACTAGTTGGCGTATCGGGTCGCTCAGTGGAAGATGTGTACCCTAAATCGGGTTGCAGAGTGCAATTGGTGACACAACTATTTGTATAAACTAGAATAACAATAGCACAATCTTGGAAGGCCCCTATGGGGCCAGTATTGGCACAATGGTGGATTAAGGTATGGAACAGAATATATACATATCCACTGGCGACATTCCAAGTTAGTGTTTACAATTTATAATTGCGAGTGCCAAATAAATTCTCTTCACACTTTTCAAGATTCTTTCAAAAGTGTGCCTTTTTATTCCATATATGTTCCTCAAAAACCTTGGCTTGGAAGGTTTGGTCTAACTTGGCGAAATCTTATAGTAGTAAACAAAGAAAGTAGTTGATACAATCAATACATTAAGTCCATGGAGTCGCGTCTCACCAGGTCTGGGGTTTAGCCAAGTACAAGACCCCTTGCAAAATAGTGTAAGGTATAAGTAACCTGGAAAGAGACTGCGCCTAATTTTTGCAAATTTGTTTTATTTCTCAGAAAATTGCCCTTATAGTTGATGACACGTGTTTCGGTCCTCCAAGGACCTTTTTCAAATCAGGGCTTGTAGTCATGTAAGATGCCCCTGTCACTTAATGTGAAAACTGAGCTTCCATATATCGAAAGGGTAAATCCCTCCTTGGAGGACCGAAACATGTGTCAACTATAAGGGCAATTTTCTGAGAAATAAAACAAATTTGCAAAAATTAGGCGCAGTCTCTTTCCAGGTTACTTATACCTTATTCCATATATGAGCTCTCACTCTCTACACATATTTCACCCTTGTTTACATCACAAGGGATCATCAAGAGAGTTTTTTTTGCTAAAGCGAAAAAATAATAAAATGCATTTTGTGAGAAAAAAGAAGTTTTTTTTACAATAATTCAATTAAACATCTAGTCTTTTGAATAATCATATTTACATGAGGCTTATTTACCACAACACTATTTTTAAGCCTTCCTAATGGCTTTCATTTTCCTTTTATCAACATTTCAGCAAAACAAGAAAATAGTTTTTTACTAATATGGAACTGGCACTCACCAATTATAATCTTCTATGAGTCTGTTTGACTTGAAAATTCATTCATTCAACAGAGTGTCTATGCAATCTCTGCTAGCACAATTATTGGGTTCTTTTTAATTGTCTCCCTATTTAAACACAAAAACAAGAACATTTTTTGAATGTTAGACCTTGTCAGGATTCCCAATGATTTGGAATTGTATATATTCTGAAAAATACCTTAACTCTATCTATGGCAATCTAGGTAATGATGCAATACCACAGCTGACAACCAAAACAAAAAAAGCTATTAAATTAGAGTTCGCCTCGAGAAAGAAGTCCTGTTAAGGTTGCCTTCAAAGTGTTTACATAAGGTATGGGACATCTTGGTTAACGAAAATGTTACAGCATGTGTAAACAATGCACTGCCTGGGTATGTAGGTTTCTGGCTCCCATTTGTTGACTATTACCAGAACTTTCCATCCCTAACTTTTAAATTGTCTCTACTTTCAAGCTATTCCCTGATGTGATGTCCTTGGTGTGGTACTTTGTTATTTTAACAGGGTTATGCATTATCGCATTTGGGCCTTGCTGGTGGGATTGCTTTTTGGACCAGGGAATGTTGTGCATTATGCATTCAGCCATATTTGACTGTCTTTATATGTCTTGCATCCTTGTTTAAATAAAAGGTTTGGGAAAAAAGTTCTCAAATTTTGCTTTTATTCTTAACAGATACTTCACTGTTCTGATATTGTGATATGTGTAGGCGTTTGAGCTGCAACAAGAATGCTGTGTGACTTGACTACTTTATATTTGTGTATGAATTTGTATTATCTGGGGAGATGGTTTATATTCATGGTCTGTATTGTTTGTCTAATTGTGCATAGGAGACTTTCAAATATACATGTTCGTGTGCAAGGTTTGGTTGAAACCAAAGCACAAATGGAAAAATAAATAAAAAGGATGCTAAATCATGCACTGGGAGAAATTGTTAACCCTGAGGTGTGTTATAATTGTTTTTAAACAGGCAACATAACTGTGGAAACCATGATGACCATTCTCCGAGATAAAGGGAGTGGAATTAACATGCAAGGAGGATTCATGACAACTGGGAGTATGGCATCCATCCTGCCACAAGACTGCAGCCTACCTTGTGTTCACTTATTTACAGGCACACCTGATCCAGACAGGTGTGAAACCATTGTTCTCTAAACACTCCTTTTGCTTGGTATAATATTGTTTTGCATTTATTAATGTTTTCGCAATAGAACAGTGATAAAACACACAAAAGTTATGAAATAGTTAAGTTGGCATTCGTTTAACCCCTATAATTAATCACACAATTTTGTCCATGCACGAAGCAATATGGTAATATGGTAATTAGCACTCTTTTAATATGGCATTCTTCCGCGTGGATGTGTCTATGTACATGGGGAGTAAACAATTTTACGTTGGTGTCATGAAACAGAAAAGTCAAAATGTTTATGCGATTTTTATAATTTTTTGTTCACACCAATTAAACCACTGTACAGGGCTTTTGTAATCCTCTGTAGCCTTTCACATATTGTGCTTTTGTTATGTGTTGGTGCATAAGGATCCCTCTTCAGTTGTTCCTGCTCAGTTACATGTGTGCCTTGGGCTGCTGTATTTCCACCACAGCCCCACAGTGTAGAGCTAGGTTTTACTCCATGCAACTTAATTTCTTCAAAACCCCTCTTTCCAAGTCTTCCCTTCCTCTCCACCCAGACCCCACCCAGGGCCGGCTTTGGGCCCAGCTCACGGGCAACCGCCCATGGCCCCACATTAGCCCATCTGCCACGCGAGTCTGTCAAGGGCTCCCACAAGCTGGTGTGCGCCCTATTGTAATGTAATATGTCCCGCTCTCCTGCTGGCGCGTCCGCGGGGTGCTTTTTATTACCATAGGGGGCCGATGCTAAACTAGCACGGGGCAACCTTTGAAAGCCAGCCCCATGCTGGTTTGAAGTCTGGGCGGCGCTCTATTGAAGTGATTAAGTCGGCGGAGTTAATCACTTCAACTGAGTGCCGCTGCTGGTTTTGCAGAGGAGCTCTATTTTGCAGAACAGCCACAAATTAAGTGACCCCACCGTCCCTGGGTGCTTGGGGAGGGGGTGCCACATTTTGTTGATTCGCCCCAGGGCTCTGGCAGAGCTATGGCTAGCCCTGCCGCCACCCACCCATTCTCTGGCAATAACTATACTGCCCGCCTTTCCAAGTGTGCTTTCAAGAAGATCCCCGACCACTCACCCTACGATTCCAAGAAACGCTTTCATTTAAAAAAATAAAATAAATCATAGCCGGTTGTGATCATGACTGGCATCATTGTTCTTCACAGGTTTAGGTCTCTTTTGAAAGGAATTCTGGCTTGCTTTGTGTCAAAATACAAAAATTGAGAAGCTTGTTATGCAGGCACACTTGGCCATGCAAGATTTTATGTTTGATTGTTTCTTCTGTCTCCGGACAGTGGTAGGGATATTCTTTTGTGGGGGCAGAGAGGTAGTTAGCCAGGATGCCAGGTAGGGATACTCAGCTGTGAGGAGTCCACCACCATACTCCATACCACAATTCCACACCCCTACACCTCCATATCAACATTGTATGCTGCAACCATACCCCTACCTCTCCACACGAAGAGCCACCACAACCCAACCACTCCTCACAACCAGACCACGCAACACTGGATACTAGGTAGCCCCTTGGCACACTACATAAGTTGGTGTGTGATAATCTCTCAGAAGTTAGTTTAGGAAGGACACAAAGTATCCCTCTAGCCCTAAGAACAGTAGTTTTTAATAGTCCAAGAATATCACAAATGGTAACCCAGCAACACTGCTGTTAGGCAAGATTGTATGTAGTAACCCTGTGGGAGACTACACCAGCCTTGTCCTCTTGGTAATGGGTAACCCACCAATTGGTATAGGTCTGTACTACACACATTGGTAGAGTGACTGAGCAGCTAAACTTCTCTCGAGGGGTACATGTGAGCTGCAGAGATGTAACACTGAGATTCAGAATTACAAGTTTTCAAATAACACTTATACTCAAGGTTTTCAGGTAAAATAATTATGTATTTACTGCTCACTTATAAATGAGCCTTGATTAGAAAGGGCAATATGCAACAAAAAAATACACTTCACAAAACTTGCTCAGTTTTAAGATGAGCAAGTAGATACCCTTTTGGGATGTCCCACTTCCTACACCCTGAGGTGATTTCAATTTCTAGGACACTGTGGACATTTATATATCACTGTTTACACTTGATGCAATACTGAGGTTGTGCTAAAGGTTAGGGGAGGAAAAAGGTTAACCGGTTCTCGCAGCATGTGAATACTTACCAATCTTCCCAATGAAGTATGGGTCAGACCTTTCCCAGCAATTCAAGTTAAACTTAGGTACCACCCATTAGGGACAGTTAAAACCAGTCAATGGGTCAGAGCCAGGACAGCCAACGTCACTTTGCACAATTGGCAGGTGCACTGGAGTATGAAGGGAGGATAAGGGGAGCTATGAGAGAGCATGTTAGAGGAGGGGGCCAGTGGAGTAAGGAACTTTATATCCTAGTTGGACCGAAATCAGAACAGAGCCGCATCAGGGGAGACTACGCAAGCTGAGCGCCTCAATTCAGAAAAGAGACGCAAACTAACCAACCATCCTAACAATTTCCCTTTCTGCATACACCTCTCAAACTCCAAACCAAACACAATCAAAACCTACAGCACAACAAACCACACAAACCTCACTACATCGCAACAACAAAACAATAACACATAGTCTTGCACAACAGTACACGACGACTACCGGCCGCAAACACCGCAGGCCCAGCCAACTGACCCACCGGGCTGAGGCCGCCAACAGCACATCACTGCTCTCTTGCACTTTTCCTGCTTCCTCCCACTAACTCAACCTCCCGTCCTCTTTCAGAACCGCCAGAGCACCAGGGGACCACTCCGGTGGTGATAGTGCGCGGTACAAATGTCCTTTAACATTAACATCCCTCCACTTCCCCCAACTACCACCAGCACTCTAAACCAACACCTCCACACCTCAACACTCCTACAACTCCACTCCCACAGGCCACCCTTCACCACCATTCCACAATGTTCACGTCCCACATCACCATACCATCCCCACCCTATGCCACCACACCCATATCTCTACACCCCCTCTCCACCACAGCCCTATGCAACCACATCCCCAACCATCACTGATATGCACACCACTGCACTACCACTCTACACCCCTAAACCACCTCTCCAAAAGGTAAAATGCAGTACACCACTGCAAACGCTATAGTATTTGGTGTTTTCTTGTTTTGGGTGAGTAGTGTCAGTCTGTACGCTCTACCCCTGGTTTAGTTTATTAGGTATTCTTTGTAACTGACCTGTCCAGAATTAGTTGGGGGTCAGTGGCTGCATGGCTCAGCAGGGACCGATATTCACCAGTCGGTCTGATTGTTACGGAGGGTGTTTTTTTTCTTTGAGCCTTTGCGCTTGGGTTTCAGGTGTCCCCACAGGTTTCTGAATTATATAATAACTTGTGAGGTACACACTTGTTAGTAATTTTTTGAATATAGGTTGAACACTTTATTTCGTGTATTTTTCATTCTTATTATCCACATAAGTTAAATCACTTAGTGCTTACTCTATTTTGTTCCCCAAATATCAGTATCACACGAGTTATTTCACTTTGTGTATTCCTTTGTGACATTAATTGTGACTTTTCTGACGATTGGTGCGTTATTCCTTACATAAAACATTTGTGATATTGCAAAATGGTTTGTTCATTTACAAAAAACATTTGTGCCAACATTTCATGGCACGTGCTGCTGTTTCGCCCTTTTTTGGGCTTTGTCAAGGCACATTCTTTACTTAGTGTTGTGTGTCAGTCTTGTATTTACACTTTACATTTCAGTGCATACATTGCAATTACGTGACACACGTCAATGCTACATAGGCTTGTAGATATATACATCAGATTGTTTTCATTTATTATTTTTTTCCTTTTTCTTTGCGAGAGAGAAAACTTCAGTGGGTCTGAGGAGTCAAGAGTGGGAGAGGTTTGGTTATTCTGGGATGCTAGCGCGCAGGAGGAGACGCCACGCAGTTATATTGTGGTTATTCGTAGATGAAATGGTAGGGCCTGTAGGTATTTTGGCTTACCTCAAGTATCCGGTAAATGTACTGTTGTGTTGTTGGGGTTCTGCGTTTCACTTAGTCTGTGTCCTTCGGTCTCTCAATTCAGTATTCTTATTTCAACGCATATATGCATGCCCTATAGTTTGGGATAGATAATGGGGTCTCATTTTATAAGATTCTTGGGCTTATTGCCTGCTAATCCTATCTTATCAATAAGTTACCCTGGAATAATTCGTGAGGTTTGTGCTCGGTAGTTGCACAGTGGTGTTGAGACTGTGCCTTCATGGTTTGTATCTGTGCATACAGTGGTTCAAATTGTTATAGACCTGTTTGGAGAGATCAATTTGTGGATTGCGTCTAGGAATAGTGGTTCTTTTGCATTTGTAACATTTGATGCAAAGTGAAATGCTAGTTCATAGTTTCATTTACTTTCCTAATTCTTTGAGATGTCATTGGGATATACTGTTTTGAACTCAGTGCATTAGATAATGCGGCATGGTTGAGTATGTTCGTTTCAGTTTGGATATTCTGACCATTCGATACTTGCACAATGAACACTCTCCCAGGTGCACAGCTAAAGACATTGGTGAACTGATCTAAGAGATCTTGGATGTCTTGTTGGCAAGGCCGAAGGTCTGCTGGTATTAAATTGGTGTCATTGGTTTGTTCTGACAGGAGGCTGTCCACTAGAACGGAGATGGATTCTGCTGGGTCTTCTTTCCACTCCTTTAACAGGTCACATGGTATTTTTGAGTCTTGCGTCTTCTGTCAGTTTGAGAGATACGATGGTAACAAGGGACAGTCTGTCCCAACACTATACATGGTCCATAAGAGTGAGACAACATTTTTTGTTCAGAGGTAGGTAGGAGTACCAGGACCTTCTGTCCAATAGAAAAGGTATGAATGACCAATCCTTTATGTTATTGGACCTTCTGACTGTTAGGCAGAAACCTGTGCAGTTCCCTTAGGGACCACTGCAAAAGATTTAAGACTACAGGTGTTTGGCAGTAAACCCTCTTGGTAGCAGTCTGTACCACACAGATTCACTTGGTAGCTGTGGCTGAGCAGTCAGACTTCCCTCAAGAAGAGTTTAAGCAGTATGCAGAGCATACACAATAGGTACAGAGACACAGTAGTACAAACAAACACTGACCAGAGCTTTGGTGTAAAAGTATATAATAATTTATTTAAAAACACACTTGTAAATCACACTAGCAAAAAAAAGGTAAGTAATTTCAGCACACAGTCACTATCATATATATACAACCCTATTCACTTATTAGACAAGTCTTCGTGAGAAACACCACTTATTTTCAGACAGAGGTGAGCGCTTAACATAAGATGACACTCTAATAAGTTGTAAAGAAAGGGAGGGAAAAAAAGCAGAGTTAAAGAAGCACACAAGTTTCAATACTTTTTCAAAGAACCACAGTAAGGCAGGATAGGCAGAGTTCTACTGAAGAGCATGGAAGTCTGTTGAAAGGCCCACTCTTGGAGAGAGCAAGCAGAAGGGGTCCAGGTTCACCAGTGGGGTTATGCCCAAAGAGTCTTTGTAGATAGTTTGCACAAAAAGGATGAAATTAAAGTCAGGAAACGTTAGCTAGGTTGTCCCAGGCTAGCCCAGGTTAGAAAGTCGAGGCTTTACTGTCACCCCGAACGATCTGTCGCTCTGTCGCAAGGGAAGCCAGGCGGGACACAGTACCTTAAGTGTGTCAGAAGCTCCATCGGGGGCAATTGTTCCTGGCAGCAGGTGCAAGTCGGTGTTTCGTCCAGAGGAAGAAGAGGTCTCGCCATAGAGGAAAGATGAAGGTCGTTGCACTGCCTGGGAAGAAACCAGCCGCAGAGTTCTCCGGTTAAAAGGCACTACCCTTCTCTTCGCGGTAGTGGTAAACCGTGGTATTCCGGTTGCCGGGGTGCTTGGCACGGGAAAGGCGGCCACGAGATTCTCCAGGAAGGTGAAAAGAAGGCGACACTGGTTATCCCCACCAGTCAAAGGAAGAAGACTCTCCGGACTGAAGATCTCCTCTGTCGTTGGGAAAAGTGGTGAGACGGTTCAGCAGGGCTCCACTGGTGGTGTCGTCATTGCAGGTCGGCTCAGCTTCTCCCTCCTCAGATTCTTAGGTCCTGTGGTGACTTCTGAAGTTCCAGTCCCCAAAGCCCTGCTTTTGTGCAGCACACCCCCATTCACTCAGCCTAGCTGTCAATCAAACATGCTAAGTGGTGAGCCGGACGGCTCACCACTTGGGCCAATCACACAAGAGTGTGACTTGAGTTACCAAGGTAACTCAGTCCAGGGTGCCTAAACCCCCTCCCACACCCCCTGTGGTACCCAGACAGAATGGCACTACTTTTGGAGGCTTCTGTGGAGAAGCCTGCCAAAAAGTTTAACAAAGGGCTCGACTTGGGTTGGAGTCACAGAAGAGAACACAAACGCCATTTTAGAATCGAGTTCTGGCAAAAAATACCAACCGGTGAATTAATATTAAATAAATAAACCGGCGGTATGTTCGAGGCTATAAGAATTAAATAATGAGATTTGGTAGCCTTGAACAATGGGAAAATCCCATAGAGATATATTTGCGGTCGAATATAAAAAGTAGTATCCACTGCCACCAGCCAAAACTCGATCAGGGGGGACGGAGACGTGCCCCCTCAAAAAACAGACCCCGGGGCAATCGAATTGCCCCGACCAGTACGTCCACAATATGATGGTTTGTGCTGGTTTCTGTTCATAATTTGGGACTTGGAAAGCCAATGGTGACTTTACATGCCCTGGGAGACAGTAGTCAGTCCCAGGGTATGGAGTCTATGTTGGGGGGTCGCTACGATACCCCTGGGTTACGGCACGGAGGGTGCTGTGTAACCCACATAAAAAAACACATGAGACCCTATGGAGTAAAAGACCCCATAGCCCATAAAACACATGGAAAGTGAAAGGAACACCTCAAATCATGTCAAAGAGTGGGAGCAAAAGAATCTCACTCTTAGCAGGAGAGAAAAAAATAAACCCCAAAAATCCAGCAAAGCTGCTGGGGGACTCACTTGGTTTGGGAAATTAGCCTTACAGAGAATTCACCCTAACACTGACGTTCTTGGCCTTTGGCTAAATGGGTATGGACTATCTGCCGAACCACAGTTGTATATTAGTTGATCCGTTGGGCGGTTGGGGACAAAGGTAGAATAGCCTCCTCCCTCTCTTCCCAGTTTCCCCTTAACATGTCCAGGACATCTCTGGGATGCCGCCCACATAGGAGTTCAAAGGTTGAAAACCCAAGGGAAGTTTGGGTAGCCTTTCTGATGGCAAATAAGGCCCATGAGACGATCATGTCCCAATTGCCCCCATCTGCTTCTACTAGCTTTCTGAGAACGCTCAGTGTTTTATTGAAGCTTTCAACCAGACCGTCCATTTGAGGATGATATAAGGCGTTCCTCAATGTTTTAATTTGAAGAATTTGCTTGAACTCAGCCATGATTTTACTCCTAAAGGTTGTTCCCTGATCGGTCAGTATTTCTTTCGGGGAAACCCACCCATGACAAAAAGGAAATAAGATGTTTTAGAATTTGCTGCAAAGTGTTATTTTGCATCAGAATGGCTTCCGGGTAATGTTTTGCATAATCTAGTGTCATCGGTGTATACTTGAAGGTGGTAGAGGACCTACAATATCCATCCCTAGGTGGGAAAAGGGGATATCTATGATACGTAAGGGTTCTAAAGTGGCAGATGGAGGGATATGTAGTGTGGTCTTTTGGCACAAGGAACATGTCATGACATTTCTTATGTCCGAATATATCCCTGGCCACTAGTATCGACTCACCACTTGTCCTTGGTTTTTAACCATTCCCAAATGTCCTGAATTGAGGTAAGAATGGGCAATATCCAGCACAACCCTACAGTGAATTTTGGGGACTACTATTTGGAGTCGAGAGGTTCCCTTGCTGCTGGCCTTACCCCTATACAATAAACCATATCTCAAAAAACAAATGGACCATCTTGCATTCTACCCTGCTCCTCAGGTATAACTCTGAGGAAGGCTGCAGTCAACACAGGGTCATTGCGTTGGGTCAAGGCCAAGCCTGGATTTATCTAAATCTCCCTTTCCACAATACTTGATTTAGGTACCTCCAGGCAGGGTCTGGATCTTTGTCAACTCCTCCAAAACCTTTATCCCATCTTTTTGTGGAGTCCAACTCTGGTACCACTAAGAATTTGAGAAACTGGGATTTCTCGAGAATTCCTTGAGCTATCTTCTCCTTGGTTTTTACATGATATTCCAGAATAATGGTAAACATGTGTAAGATCTTAACATCTCCTCTATAGACTGGGTCTATTACCCCGACCATCACAACCAGCCCATGCTTCCAAGCAAGCCCTGATTTGGAAACCAGGTGAATGTAAGAACCATTGGGAGCGGCCTCTTGGCATTTGACACTTTCAGGTCCGTGGGAATGAGCGGTCGCTCTGCGCACTCTATGCTTGGATTACCACTGCCAGAGAGGTCGACCCCCATAGATTCTGTGGTGGCAAAGGATGGCCAAGAGGCTCGGTCACTTAACCTATTAAATCCTAGGGTTCCCATCTTTGTATCAACTAGGTCAGATCCCACCTCTGATATCAAATGTAAGGAGGAGACTGACACATAAGTGGCATGATTGTTACTAAAAACTTTTATTTTGGCAGAAAATAAAGGGAAAACCCTACCTGGTCCTATCACTAAGATGTGTTTCCCTGCCTAAACTCAATTCTAAGGAGGTGTCCAAAATCCAAAGTCCACCGTCCTGTGCCAAAACCTATTTCCTTCCCTTACACTTCTAATGAAACTAAAAGGTTGGCGTGTCTTCTTAATGCAGAACAATGGTTCACTTCTTCTGTGAAGCAGACTACCATGCCAGTAGTCTAAAGGGGCTTTTTCCTGAGGGAGTGACTCTCTTGCCGGGTTGCAGTTCTTTTCAAAAGCAGCACACAAAGTTCCAGATTGAAAAAGGTCTCAATTCAAAAGTAGAGCAAAGCTAAGACTCAAAGCCTTGGTACTAAGAGAATGCCTCCCTTTTCTTCGTCTTTCACCCCTTTTCTTGGTCTTTCACAGGCTTCTCACAATGCCAAGAGAATGAAACCTTTCCGTTGGCTTGTATCACAATGTTCATCAACACCATCGGGAATGACTCCCATACCTGCCCTTTGTTAGGCTTCTCACAATGTTCACAGCCCATCTGGTTCACTACCCTTCCATGTACTGTGACCATGAAGATGACTTGGATTACTGTTCATAAAAGACTGCGGCTCCCAGACCCAGGAGACTCTCTTCTCTTGAAGCTGCAGACTTGGCTCACTTTCTTGCGAGGTACTGTAACTATGAATCTGATTTAGGAGGTAGTTTGGTATTCGGTGTGAGTCCCAGACCCTTTCATTGCGAATCTTCTACCCTTTGAGATTCCCACCAACCGTCCCAGCAACCTGGTCCTCCTAAAGGTTTTGACCAGCGACCTCTGCTTGCGTGTGGGCTTCTCCTCCCCACCCTGGTTTCTTACGGTCTCTCCAGGGGCAATGGCATCTTCGCCGCGTTCCTCTGCTCCTGGACTGTGCATTTCCAGCTCTCTGCGCATGCCAGCCCTCCGAGTCGGCTGGCTGTCTTGGTCTGTAGGGGCGGCATGGTCTCATAAGTATGACACTGACAAAAAGGATACTATTTGTAAAACCTTTATTATGGAAAAACTCACACTCTTCCCTATAACTAGGGTGGGAGTAGTCTCGACAATGAAATAATAAATAAAACAGTCCTAGTTGAGTCAGTCAAATCAAAATGGCCTCTACTAACAACACCTAATGCCTGCCCTATCGCCTGTACAAAAAGTGTGTAAAGGAGAACGTGTATGTAAAAGAAAATCGGGGTTCAAATATAAAGAATAAATGTGGCTGAGTCAGCTCTCCTCCCCACGTTACTCCGGTAAGGCGGTCCCCGTAGGCAGGATAACACACTCTGGCTTGGGTTCTTAACACAAGGCAGTTCAAAACGTGGATCGAGGCCCAACTGGCCTTCTATATTAAAGTTTCTCTTTCCAGCTTTCAAAACACAGTTCAACAAAAAGTTCACACCAGTCCCCCTGACCTCTCAAAGCAAAGGTTCATGTCAGTCTCCCTCAGTCGGGCTCAGACCTTTCCGACCTTTCAAAACAAAAGTTCAGAAACACTTGCAGGGGCTCCCTTGCCCAAGCCTAGTTTACATCCTTTAAGGGGTTTCCTTTCCCCTAACTTATTACACTTCCGGTCTCCCTCAGTCGGGCTCGGACTTCTTCCTGACGTCGAAGACTTTCGAATGTGCGTGGTTTTTACTACAGTCCTCAGCAGGACCACTTCGACGTTCCCTTTTGTGCTCACACTCTTGTGTTGGTTTTCAACAGTGCTTCTTGGTCTGGGTAGTTTTTTTGTCATAAGCAATAAAGTTCAATGTTCACATTTTTACACTCCCCTTTTCTCTGAGTCCATTTTGATCACTACGCTTTAACATTCATTCACTTTATCGCTACAAACATTTCACCTTTCACTGAGACTTTCGAGTGGGCTACTTCCTTTTCGCCGGACCACTCGATTACTAAGTATCGCTGGTTTCAGAACTATCCTTACTTCAAAGTTCATTCACACCTCTACCTTTCTTTGCATGTCATCCAGACACATGCAGCCTTCAGTTGCGCGATATAATGTTGCAACTTCAATCTTTTCTTAACACGCACCAGACTTTCATGCTGCTTGTCAACTCACCGGCTGTGTGCATTTCATCCTTGTCTTTACAGTTTTTCAATTCACGAGTCAAGGTTAGTACCACATGATTGGTCTCGCTGCCCCAGCTCTGCCATTCACCCAGGAGGGTCGCTGGCGCCCTTGAAACACAAAGCAGCCTTCTTGTCTAGGGTATGGCTTTCTCCACATGACTTTCACAGCCTATTGGAGGCAACAACTTTCTACAGGGAACTCCTGGGGTCCTCGACCCGTTGCTCTCGTCCCTTGATCCATCTCTCTGATGCAGTAGGTGTGCCTTCACCCCGGAAATTCTGCTCTTGCTTGTGTTCCACCTTGCTCAGAGTGTGTCTCTATGTTCTGCGTTTTATCTCTGTTAAGAGAGCTAATTGGGATCGGATGTATGCACTTAAAGTCAAGTACCTGACTTTGTATGAAATGATTAGCGGGACATGTCCAATGCGATATGTAAGTGTTAGCCTCTTTAGTCTCAGTCACCCTCTTCCTCGGCCCAGTGTTTGTGAAGAAAGCTGGGGGGCTAAGAGGGGGAGTGAGTTGGGACATCAGAGAATGCTAAAAAATAGGATGGGTTAGGTGTACGGGAAAGGGGGCAAAACCGCATCTCACCATTGGCTGTCTCGCCCGCACTCCCCAAAGACCCCTCACCCAGGTGATCCTCCCGCACTGGTCCACCCCCATGTGCTGGATCTAAAGGCAATGGCTGTGCCCTAGCCACCTGAGTGAGAGATCCCTGGGGACTAGTAGGTGACACACCATTTGATTTCTCACAGGTATCTGCCTCTCTCTTTGGTCCAATCACGGCAGAACAACCGGGGATGCCTCTGCCAGCAGCAAAGTGTCTCAGCCTCTGCACACCCAGCGTCCCCATTCCTTCAACTCAATTTGAATTGCCCGGATTCCTCCAGGAAAGGTCTGACAACTTGGGAAGTCCTTCCCTTTTTATCATCGGCTTGAACGTGCTTGTTCCACATTGTCAAGGCCGCTCATGTTGGTTTCATGGGATACTCTGCATTGCTCCGCCTCTTCTGCATTTTATTTTTGATGTTCTCACTCTCATTTGGGTTACTTGTGTTCTTCTTCGTCCCAGTTTCTGCAGATGACTCACATAGGTAGTCCCTGCTCTTCCTCGTCCCAGTACTTTCCTGGGAGGTCAGATCATGTACCCTACAGAGGTACGTGAAAGTGTGAGTGTGATTATGTTAATGTTAATGTTAATGTTAATGTTAATGTTAAAGGACATTTGTACCGCGCACTATCACCACCGGAGTGGTCCCCTGTGGCACTCTGTATAGAGTAGGAGGATGAGGGAGGGGGGTTATATTTTTGGCATAACACATTCTTCCTCGACAGTCACCCCATGTACCATAGGGTGGATCCCTCCCCATGAGATTTGCCCCCTCAGTACCACCCCTTTGGGGGCTATCGCGTAGTGGCCTCACCTCCCTAGCGTCATGGGAAGGGGCTCCCCCTATGGGAGAAGGGACAACTTCCAAGGATTCGTCACACCCCCTAAAAACCCTCCGTGCTAATACCAACCATCTGCCCATTGGTAAACGTTCGAGCATACCGTCCCAATAAATGCTCAGTCAGAATCCTAGAGAAACTATGGCGCAAGAACTGTAACCCTGGAGATCTCACCAACCTCAAATCACAACTCATCCACAAAGAGAGGACCCACCACTAATCTGTCTTTTGTTATGCAACCACCCTCTGGAACTCTATCCAGGTATCGCCTCAGAATGCTACCACAATTCTCCAATTTCACGTATCTCTCAAAACATGCTTTATTCAACAACACCCGACCCAAGGACTAATCCCAATGGGTGCACATTAGAGCACACAGACCGCACCTCACAGTACTGCCCTACTGTTAGAAGATGCGGTCCCAAATGCTGCCTACCCACACCCTGTAAAGTGCGCTGCTGATCTGGAGATAGGTCCACGTTTTAAACAAAATAAATATAAGCCCCAGTGTGCCCAGAGGTCTGCACTGGATGGCTACAAAGTGCCAGTTTTACACTACTGGTAAGGGTTGACCCGAATACCCTTCCAATACAACTCTGAGGCTGCTGCAGAGCAGTCATTGAGCCCTGCCTGCAAACCCTTGGGGATTCCAGGGGTATATGGAGAATGGACCCCTCTGAGATAGTTCCTGACTGCCTCCGGGAGTCTACGTAAATATCACTCCTTTCCAACCACTTCCCTGATCGGCTGTTGCTCTGCGAAGTTAGCGGCGGGCAGTAGAGTAGAATCCACATAACTTAACGAAAACAGCTCTGTTTCATGAGCAACTTGCTCCTTTGTTTGTACAGCACTGAACTGGACCAATACAATTGCAGAAGATTGATCGAGCAAGGGGGAAGGAAAGGCACAATGAGGTCTAGGGCATCCAAATACATGAAGCAAGCTTACCTGACAACCAAAGATGATTGCTAGGTGAACCTTTGGTAGATTGCACTAAATCATGGGAAAGTGAATGCTCCTTGTGTAGCAGGATTTCCAAGTAGGCCAGGAATGCTGCAGGAACAGGACATTCTTTAGAGGAGAAAATTCAGATGAAGAAAAAAATAGTTTTCTCCAAAATTGACTCATGGCCCAGAGAAATGGTGATCTGGGCACCTGATGTACTTGGGAAACCACCTTTTAAATCACATCCAGAATTGAATAGAAACATACCAAACTACAAATGTATGTGATCCATAACTGACTCCGACACAAGGCTCTGCCAGCAGAAGGAGAAATGGTCCTTTGGGCACTAGATGGGCTAATAATCAGAAATTGTATTGAAAACTGTCCAAAGACAAAAATAATCTGTGTCAAGACCAACTCCCGAACGAGGCTTCTTCCAGACCAGGAAGAGAAAAGTTATATTATGTGGCTTTTAAGAAGCGTTTGACTGCCTTTGCTACAACCTCAAAGGTCTGTGGTATTTGGGACCAACCCTTCATTACACTAACGAGCAGCACGCTGCATAATATGGGTGGGCGGACCAATCCATTAATCTTGTGATGGCTGCACCATTCTAAAAAACAAGAACTTTACCACATGGTACAAATCTAAATTCATGAAGTACACAGAATTAGTCTGTCATTATGTGCAGTCTCAGATATCGAGATAATTTATTTTAGCTGACAATTGTACACATGAATAAAAAAATGGAAGAATCCAAAATAGAAAAACATACATATTTTAATGTTTCAATGACTATTAGTATAAAAACATAGCGTACACATTGTCTTTTCACTCATTTCTTAAACATATTATATAGAAAAAACTCATAAAATACTATCCCAAATGACATCAATTGGTTTGCATGTGCATAACACAAACTACTATACAGGGACTTTTCCTAATGAATCTGCAAAGTTTTATAGCTGCTAAGATTCTCTGTTACGCTAACCTGGTCTCTGCGGGGACGTTGGCGCACGGTTGCAGCCCTCCCTGGAAGTGGATCACCCTTGTCAGGCTTCTTCCCCAGCACATATGCTGTGGGCTGTGACAATTGGTGACACTGCTCCTGCGTGCATATGAGAGATCGTGAGAATGCTGCTATGTGACTGTTGTCTCTCTCAAAGCCTTCTTCCCAAAGTGTGGTGAGCATGCGGCGACCCTTATAGGCTCACCTGTTGATTAATGATGACAAGCTCTCCGTCCTGCTTCTCATTGCAGGGGCGCTTCTTGATGGACCGAGTTCCTTCACTGGCCCAGTGTACTTGGCAGCCCAGACCACCTGTGGCCAGCTACTCCTGGTGGTAAGTGTCTTGTGGTTTTAAAATATTGTGATGTTAGTTCCTGATTATTGTCCGTGTCTTTTAATGATATCTCTCTTCTGCTTTCTCCCAACAGGTCAAATTGCGGCCCGTCGGTAGTTGCGGTGCATGAAGCGAGGCTAAAATGGAGGAGAACGGAGTCCACAATGCTCCGATAGCAGGTGAGTGTTGGTTTAAGGTTGAGCACGAAGATTTGTCAAAAGCACGACCTTAAACGTAATGTCTTTGTAATTTCTAACTTTGTCTTTATCTTTTTCTCTTGCAGGTGCCGTCTTCGGATGAACTGCTCGCAGTGCCGCGATGTCGCGGTTGAAGTGCTGCGTTCCAGAGGTCTGCAGATGGATGATGAATGCCAGAGTCAGGAGCGATGCGTGCCGACGATAACAGGTCCCAAGGTAAGTGCTGAGGCTGGTGGTCGGAATCAAAGGTAATATGCTCTCAGGTGGCGGTGAGCGTTACGCTGCCATCAGTGCAGAATAACGCGAAGCGCTTGCTTGAAGGCTGGGCTAGACTTATATAGTCTAGCTCTGGCCACGTCCATTAGCTTTGGCATACCGGCCCCACCCTGCCCCTCCTAAAGGATGCTGCACATGCAATCCAGCTTTCACCAGCAACCACGCCCGAATATATCTACACGGATGTTCCTGCAGGTGAAATAAAGTACTTTTGCACCAAATAAAGTGTGCCAGCTTACATTTGTTCATGAGCCTGGCGCCAAAGGCGCCAGGACTGAGTCCAGCTGGGCCCTCTATGCTTTATTGTCCCAAAGGGACAATTAAAAGTTGTTACCCCTTGCCCTCGTCCCTGTTAATGACTCCAATCAAGCATTCCCACTAAGTCAGTGCCATGTCTGGGATTGCTCAAGGGAAGCCCTTATTTATATATTTTTATCACAAGTTATTATCTGGATGGTGAACCCTTGTATAACGCCCCTCTCTTTGAATTCCCCTGACCTCACTGAGCCAAGAAGTAGGTTTGTTTTGCAATGTAAAAGATTTATTGAATAATTAAACAATATATACCACACTTTTATAATAAATTAATATTTGATATCACACTTAGACATATGACAGTGAGTGATCAACAATGGATGATGTTATACTAGTACACTGGTTTAATTACTTAGGAGTAGTATAGAGGATAAGGTAGCTGAGAATGCTTTATATGGTACAAGGAAATGCAAGGTGGGAAAAGAAGCAATACAGAAATAAACTTGATATGATTTCAGCAAAAGGTAATAGAATCACTTTTCCCCTTTTGGCAATTCACCCCCCCTCTATGCAATGTAAGGAGGTGGAAGTAACACACACCGTCTTCAGGAATAAAATCACAGTACAATACGAATTCAGTTCCCCCTAGCAAGCTTAGAGAAACAGGGATGATTTTAAACACAGGCAAAGTACTTTAAAGGTGGTATGCAAAGAAGGATAAATATGCTTAAAATGCTTTTAATTCCCTCTAGAAGTTCAGGGTGGGGGATAGCTACTTTAAATTAGTTCAGGATCACTTTGGCAATGCTCTATGAATGGTTGTCAGGTTGCAAACGAATTTCAGCAAAGGAAACAAGAGACAAATATTTTTACACGTGGCTGAAATGAAGCAAAATGTCAAATCGCGGCAATTTAGTCGCGTGCGTCGAGCGCAATTACGGAGGAAGTATAAGGAGTAGCAAGTTAGAGCTTGTTGGAAAGCTTAGAATCTCAGCTTTAAAATAAAAGTTAAATCTCGCTTCTATCACAAACGGTTCAAGAGATACGGATGATTCTGTAAAGGTAGATTTTCAGAAATTAAATTTTAAAGTTTCAGAATGACAGATGACAGTTTTGCAGCTTTAAAGTCACAGAAGGACACACAATGCTATGGTGTAGTTCTAGATAGATTAAAATAGTTTGAATTCGATTATTTTAAACTAAGAGATTGGTTTTGCACAGTTCTGGCTGAGTACTCACACTATATTTTGGACAGGAATGCGACTTCGTCACGGATCGGGTCAGGATTGGCTGCGGTTCTCTCGCCACTGGGTACTGGTTCTGTGCACAGCGATTTAGGTCAGCTCTCAGCACTGCACAGTTCTGGTCTCTCTGGATCTCTGGAGATTGATGGATTTGAAGTCTGGATCTCTGGATGTGAAGTCGTCTGTCAGCGTGCTCCGCAAGGAAATGGAAATTGAATGTTCCTGTCTGGCTTCCAGTGGCTCTTTTTATGTCTTTTGAAAGTGGATGTGTGCGTAGCATAACTGAGCCTGCCCCTCTCAACTTATCATTGGCCCAGTTCTCCTCTCTCCCTTGATTGGGGGAACTGAGTTGTGAGTCAGAGTGATGAGGTAGGTTTATGGTCAGAGGATCCTCCCCTTGTCAAATTGCACACATCTATTTCTGATCCAAATACATATTTCCCAGATAGACAAGTGGTTGACATTACATGTACATATTACAGATTACTTATGGTACATTCTGTTCCAACTCTGATGTTTCTAAGAGCTTGCATTCAAAAATGACAACTTATTTTCGTTTTTAGTTGGTTTACCAATATCGGACGTTTACCAAAAATGGCACACATGTACACTGCCTTTCTACACATATTCCAGTAAATTTTCATTTTTCTAGCGTGAGCCCCGTGTCTGCAATCTCCTTAATTCATGGGGTTTTGCCTCAGAACATGGTACAGAGTTCTAACACCTCTTAAAATGTGCACAGAAAAATCACAAGAATAATGACATTATTTATATAATTTTTACAAGTCTGCACTATGAATTATCCATCTTTTTAAAATTATGCTCTGGCCCCGAGGGGTGTGTTTTTCCAAAGCACATTGTGGAATTTCTGGTTTGTCGACTTCCCCCAAGCTCAGCTTGCTCACAGATGCAGTGCCCCTCCCCGTTTCTTTCCAAGAGGAAGCCATTTACGACCCCCCTAATTTAACATTTGCCTGGGCCAAGGACAGTGCTTTGTTTAGTTTCCTGCAGTCCCCAGGTGCCACTCCCCTAATTCAATCAGAGAGGTGTCATTCCCTTTTGGCAGGGGCAGCAGAATGCAGCCAGGCCTGGGAACACAGCTGCTGATCAAGTTTCACTCCTGTCGGGGGTAGTTGCCGGGCAGAATTGACTCTCTTCAAGCCAGGCTTCAGCCAAATGTCACTTTTGTTCCCAGTTTTTCTTCATCCAAATCAAACGTACAATTTTTACACATGCAGCTAGAACGCTGATTCTAAGTTCAAAACTATGACATTTAACAGTTGCAAAACTATGTGACACTCAACAGTAGGTCACTCATTTATTTTAAACATTTAGATTTTAGTGTCTTTCAGTCCAATTTAACTTAGGCTGCTGACATCCACAGCTCAGCCAGTTTCATTATGAACATTATTTTGGGCTCTTTCTCTTTCCAGATTTTGTATGCACACAAGAATACATTCTGCCAAATGTCTGCTGGTGTTCCTTGAGATTTTTGAATATCTTGCAATGTTTAAAATAGGCCTTTTGTAGCTTGTATTTCAGAGAAACAAAGGTGATTTCAAAGCACTTTCTGAGCTGACCAGCACTGCTGTCTTTCCTTTGGCACACATTTCACCCATGGCGCTTCTGGCCTATCACGCTCGCACTGGTGGGTGGCAGGTAAGGCAACCATTTTGGTGTGCGCAAATCTGCGCGGTTCTCCAGGATTCTGGCGCAAATGTGGGCTTTTCCGCCCTCTTGGATTTCCTAAGCCCACAACACAAATGTTGTAGCCTAATAACTTGAATTTGGGTCAAGACACCCAACATCCCCTGATGTGTCTGTGTTTTGGGGCCATTGACCATGACGGCACTCCCCCTCAAGGCCCCACTCACGGGTGTTGTTTCTCTTGGTGCTGGCTCAGTGGGATTTTTGTGATGGAATTGTCTGATCATTCATGGAGCGTGGACAAATTCACTGGGTTTCCAGGTACGGTCTTGAGGTCCATAACCCTTCCAGTCTATAAGGTAGTACAATTTAGATCGCACTATCTTGGAATCCAGAATAGCTTTGACCTCGTATTCCGGTTCTCCTTCTATGATGTCAGGCTCGGGTGGTGCTTCAATCAGAGTACCTGGTTTGATTGGTTTCAGGAGTGAAATATGGAATAACGGATGGATTCTCATATTAGGTGGTAGTTCAAATTTCATGGCAGCAGGGTTTATCACGGCTTTGATGGGATAAGGCCCCAGATACCTGGGACGGAAGGCTTGTGGTCCTTTCAGGGGAATGATTTTGGATGCTAACCAAACCTTGTCTCCGACCTGATAATATCGGGCCTCTCTTCGGTGTCGGTCTGCAAACTGTGTCTGCTTCTCTTTAGCTCTGGTCAAATGTTCTGCTGCCTCTTTAAGATTCCGAGTGATGGTTTTATGTAAGGTTGGCACTGCTGACATTTCCAATTCGTCAAGTGAATCAAAAACGGACGTTTGAGGATGTCGACTATGCACCCTGTAGAATGGAGTCTGTCCGGTGCTAGTATAGATGGAATTGTTGTAAGCATATTCGGTCAACCAAAGTATGTCTTTCCAGGATTCCTCAGTTTTCATGCAACATACACCTTAGATATTGCTCCAATGTTTGGTTGGTCCGTTCGGTTTGAGGATGATGACTAGTGTATAACAGGAGGTCGATTTTGGCCATTGTGCGCTGAGACAAACGGAGTTTCACGATCTCATATTAATATTGATGGGAACTCGTGTAATCTGACAAATGTTCCAAAAACACGGTGGCGAGGGCGGAAGCAGTGGGGAGTCCTTTTAATGGGATGAAATGGGCCATTTTGGAGAACAAATCCACAATAACTAAGATGGTGTTATATCCATTGCAGGGAGAAAGATCTGTGATAAAGTCCATTGACAACATATGCCACGGTGCTGGCGGTACCGTCAATGGACGCAGTAAACCGGCTGGGTTTAGTTTTTGAGATTTGTGTTGTGCACAGACACCACAGGACGCGATAAATTGGGCAATGTCTTTTCTCCAAGTTGGCCACCAATAGTTTTTTTGTATTTTAGCTTGAGTCTTGGCAATTCCTGGATGTCCTTCCACTAGTGAATCATGATAGTTTGCTATTATTTGATCTTGTCGTTTTTTGTCCTGAATGTACAGTCTCCCTTGAAAGTACGGTAGATCATTTTCAATGGTGTATTAGTCTCTTCTAGATAGCCATTCCTGTTGTGTTGCTTGATTCATCTGAGATCGGTTTTCAAGTCGTCCAAACAGGTGGTTGCAGCAATTTTGTTCTGGATTTGTTCTAATGGAATGATGGCCATGGCCTCAGACGTGGTAAAAGCTTCTTTGTCCTCACTCATGCGTGACAGAGCGTCTGCTATCCCATTGCGTACTCCAGATCTTTAGGTGATAATAAAATCGTATTCAGCTAAGAAAAGAACCCAACGAAGTTGGCGTGAGGATTGGGCTTTGGCGGACTTCAAGTATTGCAGATTGGGGTGATCCATGATGACCGTGACTCTATGTCTCGCTCCAAGAAGGTAGTGTCTTCATGCTTTGAAGGCTGCTTTAATCGCTAGCAGTTCTTTGTCTGTGAAGCCGAGTAAATAAGAATGTCATCAATGTAGACAAGTGCGCAAACGTCCAATAATTCACGAAACGCATAATTCATAAAAAATTGGAACGCCGCGGGGGCATTACATAACACAAAGGGCATAACCTGGTATTTGAAAAGACCATACTCTGTATGCGGAAAGCCGTCTTCCACTCATCTCCCTTTTTAACTCTTACAAGATGATAGGCTCCTCGTAGATCCAGTTTTGTGTAAATTTGGGCATTCTTTACCTGATCCAAAAGCTCTGGAATAAGTGGCAGTGGATATCTGTTTTTTACCGTGATCTGGTTAAGCGCTCTATAGTCAATACAAGTTCTAAAGTCGCCCTCCTTTTTAGGTACGAACAAGAGAGCCGTGGAGGCAGGGGACTTGGACGGGAGGATAAAGCCGTTAGCTAGATACTGATCCAGGTAAGATTTTAGATGCTGGTTTTTCTGCTCCGTTAGGGCGTAAATCCGACTGCAGGGTATTTGGGCTCCGGGCACTAGATCAATTTGGCAACCGTAAGGCCTGTGTGGAGGCAGGATGTTTGCTTGCTCTTTCTGAAAAACTTCCTGGTAATCTAGATATTCAGGTAATAAGGAACCAGTGAGTCCCAGAATGGTTCCTTTCTTTGGTTTCAGGTTGCCAACATTTTTATTGTAGCAGGTGTTAGCACACTCTTGAGGAAAGGTCAGAACTCATTTTCGCCAGTCGATCCTAGGGTTGTGGGTTTCCAGCCAAGGCATTCCTGATATCTGGAACTGAGGGGCACTGATGAGATCGAAGGTAATGTCTTCTTGATGACCGTCCTGACACATAAGCATGACTTTTTCGGTATACTGCGTCACTGGCCCGGACGATAGCTGAGAACCATCCACTGCTGTGACGTTTTCCGATTTCTACTTTTGTTGGAGAGGAAGGCCTATTCATGTAGCCAGATCTTGGTCAATATAATTTCCCACGGCTCCGCTATCAATGTATGCCTCCAAGGCATGTATCTTTGATGGTTGTTTGTGGTTAATCAAAAGTACCGGGATGACTAGATGTGAGGTCTGTACAGATTCCTTCTTTTCGCTCGACAATTGGACCCCTACGCTTGCCGGGCGTTGGATTTTCTCAAATCTTGTTGTTCCTCGTCAACTTTGTCAGTTGCTCCGACTAATTTCTTGGGTGGTTTCACTGGCATTCTCGGAGGAAATGCCCTGCTTTCCCGCAGTATAAGCAGAGCTGTTGTTGCCTCCTTTTCTCCCTTTCTACCTTGGTGATAGGACTCCGTGATCCACCGATCTGCATTGGTTCAGTCTGTGCGTGTGATTTGGCTTGATTGTCACAGGGTCGCACAGTCAAGTTGATGTATTCTGCACATCCCTCGGGGGGATTTACCACTTGAGCTAGAACATCCTTAAGTTCCCCATGCAACCCTCGATAAGAGCATAGTTCTCTTTTCTTCTGGCCAGTTTGTCTGTGCTACGAGACGATTGAAGGTTGCTTCTTCCCCTGCACATATGTTGTGGGCTGTGACAATTGGTAACACTGCTCCTCCGTGGATACGAGAGATTGTGAGAATGCTGCTACGTGACTGTTGTCTCTCTCGAACCCTTCTTCCCAAAGTGTGGTGAGCATGGACCGAACCCATATAGGCTCACCTGTTGATTAAGGATGACAAGCTCTCCGTCTTGCTTCTCACTGCAGGAGTGTTTCTTGATGGACCGAGTTCCTTCACTGGCCCATTTTACGTGGCAGCCCAGTCCAGCTGTGGCTAGCTACTCCTGATGGTGTCTTATGGCTTTAAAATATTGTGACGTTAGTTCCTGATTATTGCCTGTGTCTTTTAATGATGGCTCTCTTCTGCTTTCTCCCAACAAGTGAAATTGCGGCCCTACAGTAGTTTTGGTGCAGGAAGCGAGGCCAAAATGGAAGAGAATGGTGCGCACGATGCTCCGACAGCAGGGGAGTGTTGGTTTAAGGTTGAGTGTGAAGATTTGTCAAAAGCGTGACCTTAAACGTAATGTCTTTGTAATTTCTAACCTTGTCTTTATCTTTTTCTCTTGCAGGTGCCGTCTTCGGATGAACTGCTCGCTGTGCCGCGATGTCGGGGTTGAAATGCTGCTTTCCGGAGGTCTGGAGATGGATGATGATTGCCAGAGTCAGCGGTGATGCGTGCCGACGATAACAGGTTCCAAGGTAAGTGCTGAGGCTGGTGGTTGGAATCAAAGGTAAGATGCTCTAAGGCGGCGGTGAGCGTTGCGCTGCCATCAGTGCAGAATAACGCAAAGCCTTGGCATACCGGCCCCACCCTGCCACTCCTAAAGGATGCTACACGTGCAATCCACCTTTCCCCAGCAGCCACGCCCAAATAAATGCACATGGAAGTTCCTGCAGGTGAAATAAAGTACTTTTGAACCAAAGTGTGTCAACTTATATTTGTTCATGAGCCTGGCGCCAAAGGTGCCAGGACTGAGTCCGGCTGGGCCCTCTATGCTTTATTGTCCCAAAGGGACAATTACACGTTGTGTTACCCCTTGCCCTCGTCCCCTGATAGTGCGGGGTCTGTGTTTTCGGCCCAGTGGCAATGACATTCTCACTGATACCTCTACAGGTCTAAAACTGGTAGCATTGTGTCTTCCTATTGCAAGAAACTAACAACAATTTCTTACTATGTCAATTTATTCGTCATACCAGTAATAACTGTAGCCGGTTAATTAATTGTCCACATCTAGAGCTCAGCAAACTAGTTTCGATTATCTCCTTTGCATATTCTGTGGTACGTCTTCTTGAGGGCAACCTAACATGAAAACGGCAGGAAGTGAAGACGGCGGCTGCCTCGTCATGAGCACCATAACAACGTCAATGAAACGCTTCAGCCAAATGTTTGCTCCACATGGAACATAACAGATGCTCATCCCTCTATCGCCTCTTTGTTGTGGCAAACTACCACACTGGTGTATACTAACCCATGGCTTCAGACATGTTTTATGTTAGGTTATAAGGGCAAACTAAAGCAATTATCTTAGACCCAAGAATGTGAATAAAAGCAGGCCAGTTGTAGTCAGAATAGTTGTGCCTAAAACATACATTAGTGTCTTTTGGGAAGGCCCAAAAAAACTGGAAAGCAAACGTTATTTAAGAAGGGGTCCTGGTCCTTCCTAATGTCTTCAACAAAGAAAATAATGCAATGTAGGGGAATGTTCTTGGTGCCCCACATAAAGCATGTCAAGGAAAACGTTTTCTTACCATTTAAATTCATGAAACAAGTCTATGGCGTATGTAACTTCGGTACAACGTCCTTTCATCGCCTGCCTGTTCATCCCCAGGCTTTTTAACGTGCACATTCCATCGAATGTGCTAATCGAATTTTTTAGGGGGTGGGAAAGGGCAGATAAGGGTTTGGGCAGGTGGGCAAAAGTGTCGGAGGGGGCTCGGAGGTGTACCCCATCCCCAAAACAAAAAAAACGAGGTTTTGCATCTGCACTGGAGTTTGACAGTGGATTCTGTAGTTGAATGTGGTGCTGTGGCTGACCTTAAACTAAGGTCCTAAGCCACAGGAAGACCGGAGGACACTCTACAGTCTTTACAGGGTTCTCTCTAGGCCTCTCACCACCTCCCTGTCTTGGGCTCCTGTTTCTATAGTCTTCCAGGACAACTTCTCTACTCCTGCTCTGTCTCACCACAAGCTCATACCTGGGAGACAGTCTCTTGTTTCGTCCTTCTCTTTATCGTGCTTTTCCCGCACCTCTGCAATGCTTTGGGCTTGTTCCTCCACCCGTCAGAGGCTTCTTCTTTCTGCTTCATGGTCTACTCTTCCAGCTCTTCTATTTCCCGCCTGATCCTATTTTTTTATTTTTTATTTTAATGTTATTTGTTTAGAACAAAGAAATGTAACCCTTAACATTTTAAAAAAGAGAGAAAAGATCAAGTTTAAAATTCATCAAAACAAAACAACATGTTTAGATTTTTTATTTCAAAATTAAAAAGAATACAAAAAACAAGAAAATTCAATAGGATCAATTATACATTTCTAAAAGGAACTAATCAACCAGAAAGTGACGACTTTTACCCAGCAATTTATTACTAAACAAAACAAGCACCAAATAGCACTCACGGAAATGTAGCCATTACAGGAAAGAAAGGTTGGGCGTAACTGAAATAACAGTTGTGTCGGTCGGTAGTTCAAGCTTCAATGATTTTAGAAAGCCGCTTACCACCACAACTGTAGATGTAGTAATTCCAGCCCGGCAGCTCTTCCAAACCAAGTCTTCCTTGCCCAAAGCGAGCAAGCCCAGGAACTTTGTAAGGATGTTCCACCTTAGGTCTTGTACCGCAGGGCAGGAAACCAGGAGATGTTTTAAGGTTTCACATTGTTCTTACTCTTTGCAAATTCTGCACACAGCATGCTCAGAAGACAACACACAATATCTGAGTAAGATCTTTTCAGACAACACAAGATTCCAACGGAAACGCAAAATGCAGACGGTGAGTACTCTTATCTGGGTAATTGTTAGGAAAAGTGTTTGGGCACTAGGGTTTTGAATCAACTTGCGCTGCACTTAGTAATTTTATGGTGAGTTTGTCAGGTAGTTGGCTGCAAGGTCACGGGTTGGCAAGTGTTGCCCACACCTCATGCCAGCATTAGAACTTGTTTGCACCCGGGTACTCGGCCAATAAAATTTGCATAAACCACTACAAATAAGGTTGTAATAAGTAATAATATTTTTCAAGCGCAAGGTACCCGGATACAAACAAGTTCTAACTCTTATCTGGGTAAATTGCAAGATGGGGAGTGAGGGTACCCAGCTTTTTATGATCCTCTTACAAGTGTCCCAATGAGGTGTATGTATGCATGTCCTCTGTTGTGTTAATCCAATCGGATTCGTACAGGGATAATTTAACCTTAGTTGGATTTTCTATTAGTTCACTTAGTGAACTATTGATTTTAATAAGATCATCACAGGTAAACACATGGACATCTTCCACTAACCTTTCTCCAACAAGGCTATCTTAAGATCTGCAAACAAGGAACCTTCACTGAGGCACATAATCTTCCTTAGGAGGGAGAGACATTTCCAGTGTGCTCTTGCCTTCATTGAGACAATACCCAACTCATATCTTATGGCACATAATGGAACTGAGCCCTGGATACAAAGTACCCTCACCCAAATCAGCCTCAAGAAGGGGCAGATAATCTAAGATGGAGAGGGCATACACATCTTCCCATATAGAATCTTGGGAATAGCTTTCCCCTCATAGTTTCGAATGGACGGTAGTAAGGAACATTTGCCATAGTGTGTGTCCACCCTAGATAGTTGGTTTGCACGGGCAGATGCACGGTTTTTCAACCACTTCTGTAATGTTATTTTACCTAGTTTAGCGGTAATAAAAAAAAACACGTATAGGAGGCCATCAACATTCTCCACGGGCTCAGTCCCAATACTCTAATGAAAGGTAGAACACATATTGCATCTAGAGCACTGCATTATTTTGGTCTTTACTGGTTTAATCTGTAAGGCATGTTTATACACAAAGCACAAGACACAATCAATCAGGTGCTGGCATCCAATTGGGGTGTAATAAAAAATTAAGAGGTCATCAGAGTAAGCCAACCAAAGCAGTCATATTTTATGCAATTTGGGAGTTAACAGGGGAGCAGACTTTAAATAATCCCCTATGTCAGCCATATATAGATTAAACAGGCTAATACACAACCCTGCTTGACACTACAAAGGGTGGGAATTTGGCGGAACCGGCGTCCTTCGTGCTTTAATCGGACCTGAATGTTAGAATTTGCATACAGACCGATTAGCATCCTTAAAAGTCTGTTCGGTATACCCCACTTGCTCAATTTAGACCATAAGAGATTATGATCAACGGCATCAAAGGCAGCCGTAAGGTCTATGGACGCAATATAGACAGTCATACTTCCCCTCCCATGCAAGATGTTGTAGGCAATTTAGCATCAGACCGTTCAGGGATGTGCCCATTTTTCTCCTACACCCAATGTGCCATTTTTCAATTCTCCCTGTCTCATTTGCCCACAGCTCAAGGTGTTGTAACAAGATAGAAGAAAACACCTTGCTGTCGGCATCCAAAATAGCAGTTGGCCTATAGTTGGTGGGGTCAGATCTAGCTTACTTTTTATAAATGGGCACAATGTGCGCCGATGACCATGACTCGGGAAGCATTCAGTCTTAACCACATTCTCAAATAGATAAGGCTCTCAGTTCACATTTAAATAGTTTGACAGTCTATTCAGGCCGGGGCCACAAGAAGTGCTAATCTTATAAATTACTTCAAGCATGTTCGCATAATTCAAGTTTAAAGTGCTACTCATACCTTTACTAATAATAATAATAATTTAGCATTTATATAGCGCTACGAACCCTCAGGTATCTAAGCGCTGCTTATTATTACCCACGGTGTGTGGTGCTCATTAATCGACCTTGGAAGGATGAAAGGCTGAGTTTGGCCGTGCCGGGATTCGAACCTGCGTTAGCAAGCTCTGCACAGATGTCAAAGCGAGCGCTCTACTCTAATGCTCTAATTATTATTATTATTATTATTATTATTATTATTATTATTATTATTATTATTATGATAAATGTCCAAGGGAGTGTCATTTATACAGTCATAATTTATATCACCCAACAGATTGACTTGAACACACGCATAAGCCTCACACCAGTCGTTCAAGCGGACCGTGATTCTATCAATAGCATCATCCAACTGCAAATGCAAGTGTGCCAATACACATTTACAATCAGGAGATGAAAAAAACCTTACCCAGGATTTTAACATGGGTATCCAAGATGCCAAAGCACACGTCCACACTCCCCACAACTGCCATTTCCTTACATGATTTTATAAGGGTTATTAAGCCGCCATAAGGGCGTCCCAATTCCCCTTGCCTATATGCCTAGAAACACACAGTAAAGCCATCAAAGGAGGGGGAGTTGTCAACCAGATTGCTTGGAGGGAAACTATTGAGTGAGACTTTACTTTCTTGCCCACAGTGGGATTAGTGAATAGATGAAGATGTCCCTGTGTATTCCAAGTTAGAATCATAAGTGGCCCTGCCCTGCTTGTTCTTGAGAGTGTGGGTTGTAACTCATCCACAGTTCGTCGCAATCAGCAACCAGGACCTGTCCCGACTCTCTCCTGAGGCTTGCATCCTTCTTTTTAAGGCCTGTATTTCCTTTGCAATTGCTCCTCCATGTTCCTCCAATCTATTGAATGTCTCAGTAACAGCCGTATTCCTAAAATGTCCATTCATGTGTGTACCAAGACCCATTTTCTCAGTATAATGCTTAAGGTTGAACACAAATGTCCTAAGAAGTTCTTTTTTACGCAGGATGATATCAAATATGATGTTGGGGTTCACATAAATTACAGAGCAATTCTTCCTATACAAACCATACTCTTAAGCCCCCGTCCACTTTCCTCCATACTGACAGGGCGTACCTCGTGAGGGACGGGATACAGAACCTTTTTCACCAGAAAAATCTTCTTCCCCTTTAAATTTAGAGGCGCGCAAGGGCGCGGCCCTGGCAGCATGCGCTCGTCTGACTCCGCCCACCAGCGCCACTCCTCAGTCCCCTTTTATCCGCATCAACGGGAACGGACCAAATTCACCAGCGCTCCTGGGTTTGGCTTCAGCCATGTAATACCACACGCTCTTCCCCAGATATTCTTCTATCTTTGTTTTTTTCTTTTCAACAGGTACTTGGTCCTCCGACGCCACGCTCCTCCCCGGCGCATGTCGACTTCAGCGGGCTTCAACAGGTGTCCAGCCTGCCAGGCGTTCTTAAGTACATCCGACCCCCATGCCCCAGCTAGGTGGAGGGAGCTCTTCCTGAGCCTCCAGAGGACCTGAAGGACTTTGTCAAAAGAAGCGTCCGACCTGGAGGAACCTTTCGGGTTCTAGCACCAGCACACGTACCGAGGCTAGTCCAGCTACCGGCCTCACGGCTGAGGCGTCTCTGGATCCTTCGGGTGTCAGTACTGAGGGACCGCAAGGTTCTTTTACCTGGATAACTCCCAAGGGGCAAGGCCCTAGTACTGGTACAAGTACCAAGGCTAGTCCAGCTACTGGCATCAAGGCTGAGGGATCTCTGGATCCTTCAAGTGTCAGTGCTGAAGGACTACAAGGTTCTTTTACCGGGATTACTCCCGAGTGGCAACACCCTAGTACAGTCATCATGGCCGAGGGGGTGCCTTCACGCAGCACTACCGGCAGCTCTACCGAGGGCAATACGCCTTCCAGGTCACGGCCTAAGATGCCAGATAGGCCTTATGTTCCAACACAAAACGTCTTGGACGGGGCTGGTTCCAGTGAGCCAGGCACCACGACTTCGGCACATGGCACGCAGCTCGACAAAATGGCCGCCGCGCCAGACAAGATGGCCACTTGTTTGATACCCCCTCTGGCAGAGCGGGTGGAGGAACGAGTCACAAGGTGGGACTGGTGACAACCAGGTGCGTGACCTACAGTTTATCCATCAGTGGTGCAGGGCATGTTTCTCCTGCACCCCAGGTAGAGTGTGCCACGGCCCCAGCAGCAGTTAGCCACTCGGTCAATATCACTTGCCACCTCTACAGCCTCCAAAGAAAGGTAAAAAATCTTCTGAAGATTCCTGTCATGGTCATGAAGACAGGGGCACAGGCATGCAGGGGTCGCATGCACAGGAGATCTGGGTGGACACTGTCCTGGCGCCTTTGGCACCAGGCTCATGAACAAAAGTAAACAAGAACATCCATTTAACACCAAAAAGCTTTTATTATGGACATAGCACTTCAGATGCATTAACCTTGAACATTCCATCCATTAAGCAGGACATTAACCTTGAACATTCCATCCATTAAGCAGCCCCAAGAGTATTCTTGGGTGTGGCTACTAATGGATTGCCTTCGCACGTGCTCGCTCTCTAGGAGTGGCAGGGTGTGGCTGGTAAGCCGGCCCTAATGGGCATGCCCATGATCTCAGCTATAAGCGCCCGATCCTCAAGACAGACGCTTCGCGTTATTCTGCACTTGCAAGCAGAGTAACGCTCACCGTCGCCTGAGGTCAGACTTAACTTTGAAGATCCTGCTTCCTGGACATCCTACTTCCTGCCAGCATAATTACCAACTGGGGAAGCTGTTCTTACCTGTAAATCTCTTCGGCGAACCAAGTATTCATCTTTATACTTTCCGGAACGCCAAAATCTTCATCTTGGCAGCGCAGCACGACACACTCCATCGTCAACAGCAGCGCCTGCAAGGAAAAACAGAAGACAAGGTTAGACATCGAAAAAACAGTCAGTTTAAGGTTGCGCTTCGCCATACTTTGTGCTTTCCTTAAACCATCACTTACCTGCTGTCGAACATTGCAGTAGCATCCATCTTCCATCCGGCCGCGTCTCTCGTCTCACAGCTGCATTGAGGCTGCATTTCCATCTAAGGGAAGAAAACTTAAGAGAGACATTATTGCGGGCATAAATAGGAGCAACATATAAAGACATTAAGCAGAACGAACAGCATCACAAGAGCTCAAGAAAGACTTACCAATCATAAGGAGAAGCATAGTCACAGCTGGACTGGACTAATCCTTATCAGGGATCCGTGAAGGAACTAGATGCCATTCGACGAGCCCCTGCCAGAAGTAGCAGGACGGAGAGCTTATCTTCCATAATTCACAGGTGAGCTTTATGAGCCGGTGTATGCTCACAGAAACCATACTTTGGGGTGAAGGGTTCGAGAGGTACAACAATCACAGATTGGCACGCTCAGACACTCTTATCTCCACGCAGGAGCAGTATCACCACATACCACTGCTCACAGCTTTTCTACTGAGGGAGAGGCCTGAAGGGGGTGATCCAAGTTCAGGGAGGGCTGCAACCATGCCCCAACGCCTCTGCAGAGACCAGGTGAGCGTAACAGTTCCTAAGGCTGATGCGAAATCCCCAGATGGGGGCCATCCTCCGGGATGCCATCAGGGACATGCTCCCCCAGGCCACCCCACCGGCACCTGTAGTCATTCCTCCTATGGCTCCGGTGCCACAGGGCCCAGCGCAGCCAACAGTACAGGCGGTTCCACACCAGCCTCCGCAGCAGCCACCGTCTCTGGTTTCCACACCGCAGGCCACGGTGCCCAGCACTCCTCCACCAGTTCCGGTCCCTCCGAGCATTCTGGTGGACACTTACGAGGAGGAGGACCCCGACACGCCATCTTCAGCCAGGGCCTTCCACAAACGCCTTGCAGGTTTGGCGTAATATTGGGCCTACCTTAGCCCGAGGTAGAGCAGCCTGAGGAGGGGGTCTTGGCAGAAGTCCTCCCATAGGACCCCCTACCAAAACGGGGGATCCTGATGCAGAAAGACGTAGTTGCTCCTGGCCAAGAAGGGGTCGCTCAAGCCGCACTCGGCCCAACCTGTCAATCGGCACCTAAACGCCAAGTATAGGCAGATGGAGGGGGATACACTCTTGCTTTCGGCGCATCCTCAACCGCACTCCTCCGTGATCGGTGCAGTCGTCCTCGGCCACCTCATCCTCGGGTCTGCTAGGCAAGGAGGAGAAGATCTTGGAGGCATACGGAAAAAAGCTGTACTCCAACGCCTACTTGCACCTGCGTCAGGCCAACGCGGATGCCATTCTGGCAGCCGTTAACCAAAGGCTCTGGTGGTTAATTGCAGACTTCCTCCCACAACTTCCAGCACAGAGCCAAGCGTGCTTCAAGGCTGGCCTAGGAGAAGCCAAGCTGGTAGCACAGGACATCATGGAGTCCACCGTGGTCCACATTGATACCTCTGCCCGGGCCATCTGCATTGCCACGGACGTGAGGACGGCCTGGCTCCGGGCTACTAAGTTAATCCTGATGTCCAGGAACGCATATTGGACCTTCCATTGGAGGATAGGGACCCTTTCCACTCCACAGATGAGGAATTAGATTAAAAGAAAAGCTTGCTAACAACAAGGTCTTTATCTATTCTTATGAAGGCCACGTCCAAGGCCTACACCCAGTCGCAGCAATGCTCTGACAAGGGACGGGCATTTGGTGGGTTCTGGGGCTTCCAAGAACAGAGGTCCATGCAATCTGACCTTTCTCTCCTGATCCTTCAACAAAAGGGGGGCGCAAGGGGTCTTTTCAATCCACCTCCTCCGCAACAGCCTCAGAGGGAAAGATGGCAAGACACGCTCCTTCGGGTCCATGTGTCTCCGGTGGGGGGCAAGCTTGCCTTTCACTGGCAAGAATTTTCAGACCCCTGGATCCTCTCCTTAGTCTCCATGGGGTACCGCCTTCCAGTACCTTCCTCTGCTCCCTCCTCCCCCCTCTCCCACAGATTGGAAAACAAGTCCGCTCGCAGAGATCCGGTCGCTCGTCATAAAGAACAACAACCAGGCTGGCCTGAAAGTTGTATTGGACCTTTCCCCCCTCAATTTCACCCTCCCTCTGCAAAAATGCAAGATCGTTAAGCCAGGGGGGCGTGGCTAACTAGCCATGAAGTAGGACGTGCTTTCATCCGGTGCAGCGGCTCCTGTTGATCCGACAATGATCCGTGGCACCACGCTTAAATCGACCTAAAGTTTCCAGAAAACATCAGCAAAGGTGTCAGAAGGTGCATCCCACGACACCAGCCAACTATAAGCTCAGCGGAGGAAGCATGTCAGAGATATAGGGCCTCATTACACGGTAGGCGGTAACCATGGCGGGTGCGCCGCAGGAACGTGTGGCTACATAAGTAGAGAGTCGAGCTGGAGGAAAGACCATTGGGATTCCAGCATAAAGGGCAGCTGAGGCTGAATGGCGGCTGCTCACCAATGATACCAGCAGTCGATAACTGCGGAAACGGACACCTTGTAGCAATGGCTACGGGAGGACACATTATTAAACCACTGGGCTGGCACTGATGGAGGAGGTCTTTTTCTCCTAGAGATAAAGGGGAGTGCAGTATTAGGAGTTGTGGGTACTCTGTGGTGCCGAAGACGAGCAGACGACCCCGAAGAGTGAATGAGCCGGAAAGTGGGTGCCACCATAGAAGGGCACGGTATACAGGGTTGATCCAAGTTAATGATAACACAAGAGAGACTGTAGCGGAAATAAGCAGTGGCGTGAAGAGAACAAGGAGCCCAAAAGATGGGTGATTATGATGGGGGGAAAAGAGTAGTCTCCAAGAAGCAGCAGATAATTTGAAACATGGGAGGACACAACCCACTCGGAGAAATAGCCCAGTGGTGCGACAGCACCTGCGGAGAGCACCTTAGCGACTAAAAACCACCAGATACTAGCGGCTATAACAGAGCTGAGGGACTCATGGGGGATAGCGATGGCAGACTTGCGCACTTCCTTGGAGGCTAAAATAGACGGAGCAGGCATAGAAGTCACCCTGCTGCGACAAGATGTTACGACATTGGCAGAGAGAACGAGCAGCCTGGAGAGTGCGGTGAAAACCAACACGGACACTAGCACCAACAATGCAAAGGAGGTACCCGTACTGAAGCAACAGGTAGCTAACCTGGAGAACCGTGTGGAGGAAGCTGAAGGGAGAGCAAGAAGGAACAATATCCACGTGGTCGGACTGCCGGAGGGGGAGGAAGGCCAAGACCTTACAGACAATGTTGAGAACTTGATCTTGCAAGAAATAGGGGCCGACAAACTCTCGCAAGGATTCGCAGTGGAGCACGCACATAGAGCCCTTATGAGGAAACCGAAGCCTGGGGCCCCTCCCCGTGCGATGATTGCTAAAATACTGAACTAGAAAGATCACAAGAAGATCTTGGAGTACTTTCGTAAAGGGGGAACGATTGAAAGGGCCTCAAGCACCATCACGGAGTATCCTGACTATACAATGTTGGTTCAGAGGCAACGGTACAGCTATGTGTCAATCAAGAGGAGGTTACGCATGGCCGGAATCAAATACATGCTTCTGTACCCTGCGAAATTGAAAGTGTTGCACAAAAGCAGGATGTTCTTTTTTTGACACCCCGGAAGAAGCAGTGTCATGGCTGGACCTACAGGGTTGCCCGGAACGAGATGCGGAGCAGGCCCAAGAGGAACACGATAAGTGATTGGGATATTGCATGTATATTGATATGATGCAGAGTGGGTACCCCAGCAGTGACTATGATGGAGATTAAGATAAAGGGGTGCGAACGAGTAAAGCTGATGTTTGGCTGTGATATCTTTGACTTTGTTGAACTTAATGGACTGGAATATAGAAGATTGAATACACATGTAAATTGAGTAGCAACGTGTGGTTGAACTGAAGCGAATAAGAGCGGCAGGACGAAAGCACCCTACCCCCTGAACAATAGTAGTAGTAGCTGTAGGATAGCCATTAGGGCGACCTCACCCTGCTGAACTTCGAGTACAGGCAATAGCCAGAAAGAGCTAGATGCGGGGGTGCCTGAGATCCAGGGATGAAGCTGGGCAACAGTTGAGGGGGGTGATGTTGGGGATGGGAAGGGAGGTGGGAGGGGGGGAACAGGGAGTTTGGCGTGTTTTTGGTTAAAGGGAGTTTAAACTGGGGAACGAGCCTATATAGAATGGAATGGAACTTAGATTTGGACTGCACCGGTGGGAGGTGGAATGGAACTCTAATAAGCCATGGGGGACCTTAAAATAGTTACCTGGAATGTAAGGGGGCTCAATAGTTATCTAAAGAGAAATAAGGTCATGCTATACCTGCGTAGGCAAAAAATAGACATTGCACTTCTACAGGAGACCCACCTGACACGGGAGTAGATAGATATGATTGCCAGGAAGTGGAAGGGTGTTGTGGTGGGCTCATCATATTATGCTTATGCTAGGGGAGTGCTTATTTGGGTGGCGCCACATGTCCCATTTCAACGGTTGCAAGAGGTAGCAGAGACGGATGGGAGGATGGTTATACTGAGGGGATTGGTGGAAAACAGGGAGATAAGCATTGTAAATACGTACGCCCCGAACCAGAACACAGCGGCGTACATCAGAACATTGTGTACCAATTTGAGCATGTGTGTGGGGAGCGCGGTGATTTGGGGAGGGGACTTTAACTGTGTACTTAACCCAAGGGTAGATAGATCGTATGGGAAGATGGATAGACCCGCCCCAGCTGCTAAAGCGCTGCAGACATTGCTGGGTGACTTTGGTTTGGAAGATGCATGGAGAATGAGACACCCCCAGGAAAGACAATATTCGCATTATTCTGCCCTGCAGCAGTTACACACGAGGCTGGACTATGTCTTTACTACACCTGAGGTAATAACAGAGATTACACAAATAGAGTATAAAGCAAGGGTCCTTTCGGGCCACTCGCCCTTGATCCTCGGATGGCAATACTTCCCCCCGACAGCATAGCGCCTTCGAGCGGAGGCACTGAGAGACCCCTTTTTTAGGGAGGACATGAGGGAGGGGAGTGTAAACTATTTTGAGACGAATACTGGTAGTGTGGACTTGGCAGGAACACTGGGAAGCCTTCAAGGTTGTGATGAGAGGGGTAGCCATAGCAAAATCTAAAGGTCTGCAGGGTGGGATTCTAGCTGATCTACGAAAGACGGAGGAGAAACTGGAAGAGGCATTGAGGGGTGGAGGTGGCACTAAGGAGGAAGTGGAATTGATACTCAAGCTACAGCAAAAATGCGCGGAGTACTGGGATAGATTGTGTAACCTCAATTATAAAAAATATGTAGAGAGACAGCATGCGGGAGGGGATAAATCCTCAGAGCGAAACCCCCAGATCTACAATCAGAACTATAACGAGGGAAGACGGTAGTGTAGCGGACACTCAAGAGGGAGTCAACCAATAGTTTGCAGACTATAAGTTATTATATGGAGACAACGGTAAGAGTAGTCGCGCGACGATAATAGAAACATTGGAGGATATAGAATTGCCAAAGATAAGTGTGGAGGAGAGACAGGAGCTAGATGCACCAATTACCCTGGAAGAACTAGGGGAGGTGGTGAGACAGTTGCCCACTAGCAAGACCCCGGGGGTGGATGGACTCCCAAGTGAATTTTATAAAGTATATATGGAAGAGGTTCTCCCCCCACTGTTAGAAATGCTAAATGAAGCGTTTGAGATGGGAAGATTGCCAGAGTCACTCAGAGAAGCGATTATAATACCGCTTCCCAAACCTAATAAGCCTGGGCATAGCTGCAGCTCCTATAGACCCTTGTCGATGCTGAATCAGGACAGCAAGATATTGACGGCTGTCTTGGCAAATAGATTGAAGAGGGTTATTGGTAGACTAATACACCCCGATCAGACGGGTTATGTCCCAAATAGGAACATCTCTAATAATCATAGACGACTCCAACGAGTTATTGAGTGTGGAAGCGAAAACGCAGGTGAAATGGCAATTGTGTCCTTGGACGCAATAAAGGCCTTTGACTCGGTCAAGTGGCCATGGCTGCTGGCGGCCCTGGAGTGCTATGGGTTGGGGCCTGGATATATACGGTGGGCGAAAATACTATAGAGTGAACCGCTGGCTAGAGTCAAAACGGGATCAGTGATATCGGAAAGATGGCAGCTTCGCAGGGGCACCAGACAGGGATGTCTGTGGTCTCCAATGCTCTACATACTGGCCCTGGAACCCCTAGCAATATACTTGAGACAATATGATACCATAGGCATTGAGGTGAGAGGGGAACGACATCTGATCTCCCTATACGCAGATCATATGCTGCTTTACTTGCGGCACCCGGAAGAAAATCTCCAATATATTTTAGAAGTGATGGAGAGATATGCAGGGTTGTCTGGTATAGCGGTGAACCCCCAGAAGTCTAGCATGTTCCCATTAGGTGGGTATAAAGGGATTCTATTGGAGCAGTTACCTGTATTACAGGTACCATGGGCAGTTAGTACATTTCGGGACTTAGGGATAGACATATACCACACAGTGGAAGAGGAGCATAGGTGCAACACGGAGGTGGCCATTAAAAAAATTGAAAATTGCATGCAATTTTGGGTGAGGTTGCCCTTAGCAATGATGGGGCGTGGAGCAATGCTCAAGATGGTGGTCCTGCCTAGGCTCGTGCACTATTTTGGGAACATACCATACCTGATACCTAAGAAGTTCTTCACCAAACTGAATAGTGTGTGCAGGGATTTCCTGTGGCATGGCACGCGAAACAGAGTGGCACTATGGAAGCTATAGAATTTTTACGAGAAAGGGGGATAAAGCTGCCTAACTATGAGGTTTATTAAATTTAAAGGAGAAGAAAGGTTTCGTCGCCCGTCCCTTGCGAGGGACGCCCATACAGTATGGAGGAAAGAGGACTATGGACTAAGAGTACGTTAGTCACTACGGTGAGTAACTATTAATATAAAGTCCACTCTGGTCAGATCATTTGTAGAGATACCAACGAAGTTTGGAATTTCACCAAGGAGGCGGCGAATGTTTGTACGATTTAATACCAAAGATCCGTTATCTTGAAAGACACTTTTGATTAGTATCATGAACGGCTGCTCCACATAGGTGTCCTTGTATCTAATTCTAACGTCTGTATTATAGCCTTTCTGGAGTAGGTTTGGATCCTGAGAAAAGCAATTGTGGTTTCCTACCCAAGGTGACTTCCTCCTTATATTTCAACGAGGAAATAGTCTTACCCACTTTCTTTGCCGACCCCAAGGACGAGCCTCAGAGGGTCTTACACTGTCTGGAGGTCTGATGCGCGCTGAAATACTACCTGGACAGGACCAAGGCAGTCCGCAAGGCGGGCGCCTTGTTTGTCACTCTTGGTGGGTCAAGGCCCGGTTTCCAGTCCTACAAGGCCTCCATAGCAAGGTGGATGGTCACGGCCATCAAGGCCTATGTGGGGCAGCACAAACCTGTGCCAGCTAATTTACATGCCCATGCAGCCAGAGCCAAGGCCACGGCCATCGCGTTCCAACGGCATTTGCTGTGGCAGGTCATCAGCAGGGTGGCTACTTTGGCCACCCCTTCGGCTTTCTGTAAGCACTAGGTCAGATGCAGCGTTCGGACAGGCGGTTCTAAGAAACCTGTTTTCTTAAGGGGGGTCTCCTCTCCAACCTGGGACTACATTCAGTTGTAATCGCCCATGCAGCATGGAGGAAAGGGGATGGGACGTAAGAGTAATTAATAGTTACTCACCGTAGTGATGAACATACTCTTAGTCCATAGTCCCCTTTCCTTCATACATCCCCCACATTAACCCCCATAATAATGCTGGTGTCATTAGGCAATGCTGAATATTGTTGATGCGACAATGGGGACGGAGGAGTGGAGCCGGTGGGAGGAGTCAGGCGAGCACATGCTCCCAGGGCCACGCCCCCACACGCCTCTAAATTTAAAGGAGAAGAAAGGTTTTGTGGCCCGTCCCTCGGGAGGGACGCCCATACAGTATGGAGGAAAGAGGACTATGGACTAAGAGTACGTTAGTCACTACGGTGAGTAACTATTAATATAAAGTCCACTCTGGTCAGATCATTTGTAGAGATACCAACGAAGCTTGGAATTTCACCAAGGAGGCGGCGAATGTTTGTTCGATTTAATACCAAAGATCTGTTACCTTGAAAGACACTTTTGATTAGTATCAGGAACGGCTGCTCCACATAGGTGTCCTTGTATCTAATTCTAACGTCCGTATTACAGCCTTTCTGGAGTAGGTTTGGATCCTGAGAAAAGCAATTGTGGTTTCCACCGACCCAGTTTCACATCTCGTTAGATCTATTTGGAGAATTGAATAAACCCAAGTCAGGAGTTGAATTAGAGGGATAATGCATTTGGCCCAAAGTACGGCTTGCCAAATGACCTTGGTGTATGCATTGTAGTACAGAATTGGACTGATGTACAATTCAATGGTTGGGTAAAGAAACATTATCTTTCTGGAAAACATTGAAAGAGCTGATCCTCGCCTCAGAAGGACACGCCAGCGGATTAATTATTTTGCTTCCACCCTCAGGAGGAGGCACCACGTCACCTCTCCTTAATTCTCCATAGATATGAGAACGTCATGACAAGAAATCCACGTATTAATTTGTACAGGGGCTTCTATAGTGCTAATTTCACTTGATTCTTCTGATATTGGATCCGTTGGGGCTCGACACAGAGCAGCTTTCACAATAGGCTTGGTGAGAAGAGTCTGTAGGAACCTGTGAGACGTTTGTTTATTTAGTTGTTGTGTGGGGAAATAGTAACTTCCCAACTGCCGAGATCCACAGTCTTCCACACAAATAATCACAAGATGCTGTGTAGGCCCCTTGCTAGAGGTAGGAACCACCTCATTATGATCTACTTGATCATTGAAGGAGCCAGGAGTTTCTGTAGATGATGAAACAAGGCAGGTTCCCAATGTATTCAGTTGACAGGGATGGTGAGGGGGGTATGTGTTTTGAGATCACATACCAATTGCGGCCCCAGTTGATTGGCTGAAATGTCTTCTTCACGCCCACTTCCAGTTCTCGGTGTTCCTTACTTATACTTGAGGTAATCTCTGCATTATGTATTCTTTGATTAAATAGGAATTAATTTGCGGAGGTATGTAGTTTGATGTTATCAAATTTGAATAATGATTCCAGGAGGACAGAATTAGTCTTGGTTTCCACTTTCAGACCCTCATAGAGAGACACAAGGATACAGTGCATTTCATTGATTTCAACAAGGATCTGGTTGTGGGATTCCCCCTTGCAAGTACAAATTCCTCATGGCCGAAGATAGCCTTCTTGCTGGCAAGAATGGCAGAGTTGACTTTGGAGGATATTGAAGAATCAAAATCGGGTGAATATCTTGGGTCCGTGTCTGGCGGAGTATCTCCTAGACTCAAATCATTTGATGTCATGTTAGTCATAGGGGGAGGACTAACGACCTCCATACTACCATCTGCTGCACATGGCTCCTGATCTCGGGGAACCACTTTAGGGTTTGACTCTAAACCAGCGGTAGTACCATCTCCCACTACCTTACTGGTGCCCAACAAAATAGGATAAAAAAAAGATCTTGTTAGTGTTGTTTTTACTACTCCCCTTCTGTGGAGAGAGTCGCCTCATAGCCCCACGTGTATCATTCTCCACATGGAGAAAAGGCCCCGACCCCCGTCCCCCTTCATGAGGCCTAGATGGTAATCCCTCCCCTTGGGATGTAGGAGATGTTGAGAGTGGGAGATTGGCTGCAGCAAGCATTTCCGCATAAGTAATTTGCTTACCGTTAGTAACGAGCAAAATTTTGTTGCTGCTTCTCAAATTGTACATGGACGAATGCAAGTGAATGATTTCAACAATTTCAGCAATATGTTCCACAGCATGCTTATTCGTGAGGAGGGGGATGAAGAGTACTCCTCGGACCACCCTATTCACCCGTTGCAGTAGCTGACCAAAGGGTACTGAAGTACAACACCACATTATCATGAAAGCACGCGCAGGCTTCACGCGGCACGCAGCATGAGAAGAAAGGCACCAGCTAGCACACGTGTGTTTTACTATAGAACTTACTGATTATGCTGGGGGTCAGAGCCTCAGATCAGGTTAGACTACGTCTGAATCTCCTGGGCGTCTAGGCATGTGGGTGTCTGCGCAGACTGCTACAACTCAGTGCACACCTCCACACTCTGTGCAGTAGACTGGTTTTTATGTTCTGCTCCTCCTCACGTCGGCATGCTGAAACAAAGTAACCAGCAAAGAGCGACTTCAGGAGTGACTGCGTAGACTGCTAGAACTCAGCGCACAACTCCGTGGTAGACTGGGGTTTTCATGCTCTGGTCCCCCCCCACATCGGCACGCTGAAACAAAGTAACCAGCAAGGAAAGACTTCAGGAGTGACTGCGTACGTCAACTCAGCACAATTTGCTTTCTTCTCTCTCCTGGTGACTCTGACCTTCACCTCTCCACTCCGATCACCATTGGTTTTAGTTGTTGCTTTGCCATTCACCATCTTCTCTTTTGGCACTGCCTCATTCATAACCTCTACGTTAGGAGACAGCCATCCTTTTGTGTCTTGCTAAGTTCATTTTACATATTAATGTTTGGATAGGTAAATTATGATCTCTCCTTATTTATATATAGCCAATGTTCTATTTATCAAAGTCTAAATATTTTCTTCGATCATTCCTAATTAGTCAACCTTATTAGTTATTAAGAGCTATTTAGTGGCATCCCAGTTTAAGTTTTTCTTTGTAGCATAATACACTTCCTCATCTAGGCAGGAGTCCTATTCACCAAATGTGGGGTTACAACCAATTTTGCATTACTGTCTGTTTCCTTCTTGGATCATTATCACCAAATACATGGTTTACAACCAATTGTACATTTTATTATCACAGTTTAAGCCAGTTTCACAGTTATCCATAAAACAAATCCATTTTGCTTCTTTCCGTTGCAAGAGCAATTCTCTGTGTCCTCCACTGGGTGGCTCTTTGGGTGGCTCCACTGGGAGACCCAGGACTTTTAGTAACTCTACTTCAAAGGGATTGTGTCCTCCGACGTATTCCTTATCTTTGATAATTCGTCTCCAGCTTGCTGGCCTCGGAATTTTTTTTCTCAGTAGAGGGCACTGCGCATCGACGTCCGTCGAGTTGGTGTCCCTCAACAGCCACCGTATCGGTCGCCGACGTCACCATGCCCATAAATAGCCACGCACAACGTGCGTTGCTCAGTTACGTTTTTCTGCGCTTCGTGGTGCCTCGGAATATCGTTGCTCAGTTCTTCAGTCAAATATACTTCATTATTCCTCGAGAATACCGACTCGTACTCGATGGCTTCCTCATCCGAATCGACGACTCCACGGTCCGGCTTCAAAAAATGTCGAGACTGTGGAAAGAAAATGTCGTTGACGGATCCTCACAGGATCTGTTTGTGGTGCCTGGGAGTCGAGCACCATTGTTCGGAGTGCGAGGACTGAATGTCCATGACGGCGAAAGCCTTGAAGGAGCGTAAGGGGAAGCTCGAGAGAGGTAAGGCAGTTAAAACTTCTTTGAAAGTTTCCTCGGCGGAGTCGAGACATTCGTCTCCTCGCCATCACAAAAGACATTCTCGTTCTAGGCCTCGAAGCAGTTCCCATCACTCTTCGAGATCTAAGCATTAAAAAAAGAGACGTCGAAGATCCCCTTCCTCGTCTTCTTCTTCCGTTTCCCCAAAAAGGGTCTCCTGCCCCACAAAACATAGCTCTCAGGCTGAGTGGGAGGAATTCAGGAAAAAGATGCTTAGCGTCTTTGAGAAAACGGCCTCGACCCCCTCGAAGACTGCTGAGGGTGATACCCTGGGTGAAAGACCCGAAAAATCAAAATGCTGCGAGTCGCAGCACCTGGCGAAAGAAGATACTCGAGAGCGCCAAAAACCCTCGAGCAAAGGCAAGGTCGCATCTTCGACGCCATCGTCGAAAGTCCCTTCGACGCATAGATCTACGTCTTCGACGCCATTATCGAAGGGTTCTTCGACGCACAGGTCAGTCGAGCCGACGTCGACACCGAGAAAGGACAAACCCATGGCCACCTCACAGCCAGTGGCCATACCCAGAGCCTCGATCACGAGAATGTCGTCGACAACCTCGAGTAGAATTCCGATACTCTCGAGTTCCTCGAGACCTCTACCAACTTTCTCGACGCCTTTTTCGATGGCTTCGAAGCCTTTAACGTCCGCGTCGACGACGTCAACGTTTTCTCAGCAAATTATGACGAATTCGGCCCCTTCTGCTCTGGAAATGGGATTTATACAATTTCCAAGATCTGATCATTCCAGAGCCTTATCATCTATTTATGAAGAAGGGGAGAATTCGGATCAGGAAAGACCTTTTGAGTTGCAGGGATCTGCAACTCCTGTACCAGAGAAATTTACCTCTGAGGAAGGTAGGTTAAAAGACCTCCAAGAATCCTTACATGAAGCAAGTGGGTTGGACACTTCCCCAGAAGTGGAATTTGCCAAACCAGACCCAGGGGAACATGCTGAAACCCCTTATAGAACCTTGATGGCAAGGATAATAGAGTTTATGGGGTGGTCTACACCCTCACCTGCTTTTCAGCAAGACGACCTCACAGACATTTTGGTTAAAGGTCCACAGGAGGATCCTGTGGTGCCATTTCATGCGGCATTACAAGGGAAAATATTGGCAAACTGGGAAACCCCTGAGGTTATCCCGGCGGTTAACAAAACATTATCAGCCAAATATAGGGTATCTACTGCTGACCCTGCATATTTATCCAGACACCCAACTCCGGAGAGTCTGGTTGTTCAGGCAGCACTTCATCAGGTAGTAAATCGGCTTACCCTACTGTTCCACAGGACAGGGATGACAAGTGATATGACTCTATGGCCAAAAAAGTATTTTCTGCATGTAGCATGGCGTTGAAATCCATCAATGCTACTTGTACGCTCGCAAGGTTCAGCCACACACTTTGGGAGTGTGCTTCATCAGCGGCTGACTGCCTCCCGGAGGGAGAAGAAAGGGAAGAGTTTCTTAACATCATTAAGGATGGTAAAGACGCAATGTGCGAATCCCTTCAAACTGGCATCGATTCTGCTGACAGCATCAGCAGGGCCATGACGGCAAGTACAACAACCCGGAGATTTGCTTGGTTGCGAAATTCTGGTTTTGCTCCAGATGTGCAAAGCAGCCTCTTGAATATGCCCTTTGACGGCTCTTCTTTGTTTGGTAAGAAGGCGGATGACAGTTTGGAAAAGCTACAAACATCAAAGGCGGCAGCAAAATCCCTGGGAGCTGAAATCCGTCAGACACCATGTTGCCCATAAGGAGTCTCTTGGAGAGGTAAGTCCTTTTGCTTCTATTCCGCATTCGGAAGAGGCAGAGGACAGCCGGTTCAAAGGGGACCGAAAAGATTCACCCGAGGGGGACGGGTTAAAAATACAAAAGCCGCAGCAGCAGCAGGTGCCTCTTTACCCTCGGCATCTGCATCAGCCGCCTCCAACCGCTCTGAGGACTCTCCTCACAAGACACCAGTGGGGGGCAGGTTAACTCAACATCTGACGGAATGGCAGGCTATTACGTCAGATGCTTGGGCATTGGAGACAGTTGCCCAAGGTTACTGCCTGCCTTTTCTACGCATCCCTCAGAGTCATCCACCGGGGAACAGCTCTCTGAAAGTTCCAGATCCGCTCCTCTTGCAGGAAATTGTAGACCTGCTAGAGAAAGGTGCCATAGAACCGGTACCTGTAGCGGAGAGGAACAAGGGCTGGTACTCCCCTACTTTCTCATACCGAAGAAAGACAGAGGACTGAGACCTATCTTGGACTTACGAGAATTGAACAAGTTCCTCAGGAAGGACAAGTTCAAGATGGTAACACTCTCTCAGATCCTTCAGGCCCTCCAGCTCCAGGACTGGCTGGTATCTCTGGACCTCCAGGATGCTTATTTCCATGTGGCAATCCATCTCAAACACAGGAAATACCTGAGGTTCGCAATTGGCGGCTCTCATTATCAATTTCGAGTTCTGCCCTTTGGGGTGACCTCCGCCCCGAGGGTCTTCACCAAGTTAATGTCGGTAGTGGCTGCAAGTTTAAGGAGGGGAGGGATTCACGTCTACCCCTACCTGGACGATTGGCTGATCAGGGCTGTATCTTCGGAACAAGCTCAGATCCAGCTAGATTATGTCTGCCACTTCCTTCACAAACTGGGCTTCTCCCTCAGTTTAAAGAAGTCACAGATGATACCATCACAGAGACTCCAGTTCATCGGAGCGGTCCTGGACACTTCTCTGGGAAAAGCCTCGCCACCAGAGGTCAGGGCTCAAGATATTCTGCAGATGGTCACCAAGTTTCAAAACGCCCACCATATCCCAGCCTTTGACTTTTTGAGGTTGCTAGGCCTCATGGCATCCTGCATCTTCCTTGTGCCAGAGGCTCGCCTGAGAATGAGATCTCTCCAGTGGGCACTAAGAACCCAGTGGTCACAGTTGTCAGGAAAAATGACAGATCTCCTTCGGATTCCGGACAAGGTAGCCCGAGACCTTCAATGGTGGGCTTAACGAGAGAACATTTTGAAAGGAGAACTGTTTTGGCAACCATGGCCGGAGATAACAGTAGTCACGGACGCCTCACTCATGGGGTGGGGAGCCCATGCCAACGACTTGACCATCAGCGGTCGTTGGTCTCCATCGGAGTCCAGACCACACATCAACCTATCGGAGCTGAGAGCGATCAGACTAGCGCTGAAAGCTTTCCTGCCATCAGTAAAGGGAAAAAATGTCCTGATAATGACGGACAACACAGTGGCCATGCACTACCTCAACAAAAGAGGAGGCGTGGGATCACTGCCACTGTGCAGATAGGCAATGCAGCTCTGGTTTTGGGCAATTCAAGAAGGAATCTCTCTATCAGCAGTTCACCTAGCCGGAGAGAAGAACTAGACGGCCGACGCTCTGAGCAGGCAGGACACAATCTCCCACGAGTTCGAACTAGCTCAGGAAGTCCTTCAGGAGATCTTCGCCCTTTGGGGAACCCCTCAAGTGGATCTGTTCGCCACCAGTACCAACAGGAAGTGCGATCTGTTTTGTTCAAGGGAATTTCCCCCGAGAGGGGCTCTAGGGGACGCGTTCGTAGTGGACTGTGAGTTTCCACTCCTGTACGCGTTTCCACCAGTCCCTGTCATTCCTCAAATGATCAGGAGGTTGAGAAGATTCCGGAGGACCATGATCCTAATTGCCCCAGACTGGGCCAGGAGAACGTGGTACCCGGACCTTCTGGACATGTCCATCTGCCCTCATATTCGCCTTCCACTCAAGGAGAATCTTCTCTCACAGAAGGGAGGTCAGGTTCACCATCCAGACATCAGAACCCTCAACCTTCACGCTTGGCTTCTGAAAGGTTGAGATACAAGGATTGGGACCTCCCTGATGACGTCATGGAGGTGTTGCTTTCGGCCAGAAGGCCAGCGACAAAGTCTTTATACCGCGGCCGTTGGAACAAATTTTGCAGCTGGTGTAGACAACAGAATATCGACCCCTTTTCATGTGGTACACCAACAGTGTTATCTTTTCTACTCTATTTGGCAAATTCAGATCTTGAAGTTGGCACTATCAAGGGCTATCTCGCAGCGTTATCGATCTTCAAGCGCACTGCAGAGGAGCCATCGTATTTCAAATTACCCTTAGTAATACAATTTCTAAAGGGATTAACTAATGTCTTTCCTCCAAGACCATTCCAAGTTCCCTTATGGGACTTAAATTTAGTCTTAAATTTCCTGATGGGTACTCCTTTCTAACCACTCCACTCTTGTTCGCTAAGATTTCTCACCCTTAAAACTGTCTTATTAGTGGCACTAACATCTGCTAGAAGGGTGAGCGAATTACAAGCTCTATCTTGTAAACCCCCTCATACAATTTTTCATAAAGACAAAGTTGTCCTACAGGTGAAGCCTAATTTCCTCCCAAAGGTGGTTTCTGAATTCCACATCACTCAGAAAATTACCTTACCTTCATTCTATCCTCCTCCCCATCTGGGGAAAGAGGAAGAAAGGCTACATAGGCTGGACCCAAGGCGGGCTTTAAGCTTTTACATCAGCAGACTTGCTAGGATTAGGCAAGCACACCAACTGTTCGTAGGTTACTCAAGGCACAAATTGGGACTACCCATAACAAAACAGACCATTTCCAGATGAATTATTTTGGCCTTTCTGGAATGTTACAAACTAGCAAGGAAAGAGCCTCCTCAAAATCTTAGGGCTCATTCAACCAGGGGTATCGCAGCCTCTTTGGCCCTCCAAAGAGGGGTTCCGGTTCGAGACATATGTGCGGCTGCCACATGGTCGTCCGCACATACCTTCTCAAGATTTTACAACCTGGATTCCTCCTCTAGTCAAGAGACTAGGTTTGGCAAAGCCGTATTACATTCTGTTTATTCCTAAAGGGAAACATGGCGTTTTTACTCCCACCTCCAATTACACACTACTGCTATGGGAGTCTATCAAAGATAAGGAATACGTCGGAGGACACAATCCCTTCGAAGAACAAGTTACTTCTTACATGGTAACGTTCTTTCGATGGGATGCTTCTCCGACGTATTCCTTATCGCCCCTCCCATCCATCCCCGCAGTAATACTTCCCTTGTGGTTGCATCTTACGCTCCTTCAAGGTCAATAACCAATTCATGCAGGACTTATCTTATGCTACAAAACGGAACTGAGCAACGGACGCTGCGCGTGGCTATTTATGGGCATGGTGACGTCGGCGCCGATACGGTGGCTTTCGAGGGACACCAACTCGACGGACGTCGATGCGCAGTGCCCTCTACTGAGAACATTTTTTCCGGGGCCAGCAAGCTGGAGACAAATTATCAAAGATCAGGAATACGTCGGAGGAGCATCCCATCGAAAGAACGTTACCAGGTAAGAAGTAACTTGTTCTTCTGTTTCTAAATGTTCTGTACAGATGTGAATGGCCATTGGATACTTCAAGTCTTTGTTCTGAATGGCTCTCATGTGTTCAAAGACGGTCATTGTTAGGGCCCTAATTGTGCTTCCAATACATAATTTATCACAGATATATTTTATACCATAGACTACATATTTAGTATTGTAATTGATGAATTGTTGGATTTGTTTTTCTTTTCCATTGGGTAATTTCAAACTTTTGATACCATTCATCATCTGTGGACAGAGTTTACAATTCCCACATCTGTGATTGCCTAAAATAGGTCTTTGATTTAGCATACTGCTAAGACTCTTAGTTCTTGTTGGTTTCAGAAAGCTGGGACTTACCAGGTTTTTAATGGTTGGAGCCCTACGATAACAAATTACAGGAGAATCATCCAGGTGTTTACTTACATTCTCATCAATTTTAAGAATATGCCAGTGCTTTTAAAGTATTTTTTTTAACTGTGTGAGCCACTGAATTGTATGGTGTTGGTTGTAACCCCACATTTGATGAATAGGACCCCAGTCTAGATGAGGAAGTGTATTATGATAAAAAGAAAAACTTAAACTGGGATCCCACCAAATAGCTCTTAATAACTAATAAGTTTGACTAAATAGGAATGATCAAAGAAAATACAGAGGGGCTGATTCATGGAATTTGTGTGCCGAAAAACGGGGATTTGTGCGCCATTCTGCCCGCAAATCCCCATTTGTTAAACAGGGATTTGCGGGCAGAATGGCGCACAAAAATCTGTTTTTCGGCGCACAAAATCCATGAATCAGCCCCTTGGACTTTGATAGAAAGAACATTGTCTATATACAAATAGGGAGAGATCATAATTTACCTATCCAAAAGTTAATATGCTAAATGAATTTAGCAAGACACAAAATGATGGCTGTGTCCTAATGGCAAAGGGTGAAGATACCTTGACACCATCACTAATTGCAATCAAATTGCCGCAATGAATAATTTCTATAGTTCAATCTGATAAAAAAATGGCCGCCGTCTTTAGACAATATCCCTATGCGAAAATAATGGTCTGCAATTGTAGAAAGAAAATTGTCTAAAATGGTCATGTTTTATGATACATTTCCTATTAGTGTGCAATAATACTGTTGAAAATGAAATACAAAAAACAACAAAAAAGAAATAAAGTGAAATGAGAAAGAGGCATAAAACAAAAGATAACAGCTGTAGATATCATTTAGGCAATGTAAAATATGAGCAAAAAGTATGATAGTATGAATCCATGTTGCATCAGGTTATCCTTTATTTTTATAACCTGGGCACAAATATAAATAAAAATTCACTTTGAAAAAGACGCAAAGAAAATAGCATTTGCGTCACTTAAAACAAACAATATGGCCGCTTCACATTTTAACGTGATGACGCCGACGCGTAACGTCACCGCACCTGATGCACAGCGTCAATCAAAATAAAAAAAGGGTGCCTTAGCGCACCGTGACTTTGCAAACTGGTAAAAAAATGCTACAAAATGAGACTGAGATAGATTCTGATATACCTTGCTGCATCTCTTTTCCGATTTTTGTGTTAATATTGTGGAAACTTGCCAATCAGAAGACTGTAAAGTGCAAACTGGTTATTTATTTATTTAGCCCTCATTTCCTTTTCTACTTTCCTTTTGGTTTTCCTGCACCAATAACCTGCAGGCCTAATGAAAGAGAAAGAAGCCATTATTTCAAATACTTTAAAAATATTAAGTACAAAAGGAAAACGTTACTGATTTCAGAATTTGGAAAAGCTTTAGGTTGAGTAGTTAACCGTTAAATAATAAGGATCTAAATTCTGACTAAGACCCTGTGAACATAGGGCCTGTTTGACACAATAACAATGTTGGTCTGTGTTGCATTTATAGTTTTAGAAATCTCTCCTGATGAAGCAGTGCAATAAAGTGGTGGTGTAGAGAGATAAAATATGTCAACCAATATGAGAATGGAATGAAAATGAGATATACTTGAATGTGACATTTGAAACCAACCAATAATTGGAAAATTGGATAAAATAAACAAACTCAGTAAAAGTTGAAGAATATGACTGTTCATTTGAAGCACCTGTTACCATACCAGGATTGTGACCTATTACCAGTTGGCGCATATGGAGAATACCGATGGTTACTACAAATACTTTAGCTATTAGGATGTCAAAATAGCAGTATATATCAATGCTGACAACTGATGACTACTGACAACTTCAGGCTCGCCGTGTGGCTCGTTTTTCTTGAAAATAGTACAATGGGATTACTTTTGTTTTATAAAAGTTCAATACTGGAAAGATGGAATACTTGCTGTAGTTTTTATGTATCAGAGCTCCTTGTGCTGTTAGTCGTAATTTTTATTTTCAGTGCCTTTTGTCTCTGTGTGTTATCTATACTAGAGTTGACGTGGGCTCCTAGGTAGATCATGTGAGGAAATTGTTTCAGCCCATCACCACCCAGTTGCCATTTAGCATGACGTTTGTTTACCCCTCTTAGTGTTTAGAACTGGAACAGTGATTTTAACTGTATTTATTTCTAGCCCATTTTTGTTCATATAATTCTGGAGTCTGTTAAGACTTCTCTGTAGACCAACTGGAGTTTGATCGATCATAACAAGGATGTCGGCATATAAAATCCATGCCAACTTGTGTCCCCTCAATTTTGGCGGGATGCATCGAACATACACTAAAGACTCCCATAAGTCAGATAAAAATAAATTAAACAAAGTGGGAGCCAAGAGGCATCCTTGTTTCAATCCTCTGTGTATATCTCCTTGGTTAGGTCCCCTTGTGCATTCAATGCAATGTGTACTTTAGCTGACGTATACAAGGATTTTATTGCTTCCAGGAGATTGGCAGGGGATTCCCATGCCTGCCTTTTCACCAATAACAGTTCTCAGTCAACACGGTCAAATGCCTTTTTCAGGTCTACAATAGCCAAGTACATTTTCGACCCACTTTTTAGGGCCTTTACTTTCATAATATTCAACAGGAACAAATGCAATCCGTCCCAACCCCTTTTACAAAAAATGTTTGCCTGGGGTCTACTCTACTTGTGTCAGCTATCCATTTTTGAAGCTGTGGAACAGGGCCGCAACAATTTGCTGAGCACGTCCAGGAGGGCAATAGGACATTAGTTAGAGGGATCTGTCCTATTGCCACGCTTGAAAATGGGAATTATTAGGGCTAGCCTCCAAGAATTAGTAATCCCACCGCACCTTATGACCTCGCTAAAGAGCTTGAAGATAAATGGCAACCAAGCCTCATGCGACTCTTTAATCATAGAATTGGGGAGCCTGTCTGGGCCCGGGGCCCTTACCGGATTTGCCTTTTTGATTAAAAGTTCAATGTCTAGCATGTCGAACGTAAAGGACCATGCTGCCTTTTATATTTTCATCTATCTCAGTCCCCCCTCTCTATCCAAATAGCTCCTCTTAAAACTTGGTCCAATCGTCCACATTCAACAGGGAAGCATTTTGGGAGTAGGAGCAATTGTGCATCTACTGTCAGATCTGCATTGTGTCTTTTTTTTGCCAACGCCACTAGCATTTCTTCAGCATCCTGTTGTAACAGCCAATTCTTTTGGGGACTTCTTAAACTCCTTAAGAATGTTATCAAATCTTAGATTATTTAGGTTCCAGGTTTTTTGTTTTCTTTGTTGTTGCAGGTGCCATGACCATTGCTTCTTTTTCTTTTTACGTGCACAAATTGGATAGTCTCTCGCTATAGATTAACTGCGAGGGGAATCATTCATAAGTGTTGAGACATATCCTCTGTTGGTTTTTTGCTGAAAGGAAGTTCTTGACGAGTATCAATCATTGAAGTTGGTATTCCAACTGTCAAGGTGTCCAGTCTCAGTTTTATTGGAGATTCATTCACACTGCAGATTTGTGGGAAATTCTGTACAGTGATCTGCAGGTTAGTTGGATTCCCACAATTAGGCCTGGGCTTTGACAATGGAGATTCCACCCTTTTTAGTTCCTCTGATTGCATTCTCTGTACTTTCTGATCATTAAGCTCCTGAATATAGGGTCCAAAAGACTCTGGAACATCTGCATATTCTGTTCAGAGTTTTTGTCAATACTTCCCTGAACTGCAGATACAATGACCTTCAATTAAGATAAGTTTATTATGGAGCACAGCTAACGTGGTTGAATGACCCTTTAGATTTTCATTTAAAGCTTCATATAATTTTAGGAATCGAGCCAATGTGATACTTAAAGCCAACATGGTAGCTACATCGATGTCCATCTTCGTATGGTCTGACGTCCTGGAGCCGTCAAATCCTGCTATTTCCTCCCTCCCTGCCTCCTCACCTGATTCTTCCACTGACTCTTCTTCTGGGCTTTTCTTCTTTCTCCTGGTACTCTTCTGTTCGTTTCTTCCTTTCCTTTCCTTCTTTTGAAGTAGATAGGGTCTCTCTCCCCGGGGTGCCACCCTGTCGGTAGGGTAATCCCAAACAGAGTGACTGACCCGGGAGTTAGCCCAAAAATGTCAGGGAATAGCCTACCGGCATAAAAACCCTGCAGATCCTGGCTCGTGGATGTCAAGTCCGTATGAAGAGTAGCAGCAGCTGAGATGGCAAGGAATCCTTCCTTGAATCAAGAGTGTATCTCCATAGGTGCTCAAGAGCCATGAAGCCAGCACCTTAAACTGACTGGAAGCAACGAAGTAGCAGAAGGATGTTAGGTCCTGTGAGACCGTAAGATGGCTAGGACGCAGAGCCCAGGTTCTGAAGAAACCAGGCTGAGAGTAGCGTTATCGGAGAAGGAGGAAATCGAGGAAGGTAAGAAAAGAGGACCAAAAAAGGCCCGGAAACTGAGGCAATAGAACACGAGGACAAGGCTGAAACCTGAAGACAGGACAGGAGGGATAAGCACCGCGCCAGGCAGTAGCGCAACAAAGCGAGCGTCTAGCACGGAGGAATCCAAGGTGCAACGCGCATCGCTGCTGTTGATTGGAGTGTTTATTCTTGGCGGCGGCCATCTTGAAAACAACTAGACTATTGCAAGAATTACTGTCTGTAATGTGATGGAACTAGTAATGGCGCCGCCAGCTACCCCATAGTTTCCAGAGAGGCATGACAGTAGCCGGCCATCCTGTGAGATGAATTTGTTCTCTCTCCTCTTCTTGTTTGGTGCGAGGTTCCCCTAACTGAATATTCAGAAGAGGTAGAGCTATCATTGATCTCCTTGCTCTGTATGATCTCCTATTTCGAAGGTTTGTATTCTGCATTTCGTTCAACTTTTCATTCCTTGTTAAAGATTCCTTTAACTGTTCTTTCATTTCCTGCACAGGAGGTAGAGGGTTTACAGGAGTATCCCAAATGTATCCCAAATGTCATGCTCCTTTCTTGAAGTTCGAACGAAAACTTCCTTGATTGAACACCTGTTGGTTTTCCTTCTCCGTTAATTAACTCATGGTTAAAGCCCTATGTGCTACGAGGATCAGATTGCAGTATTTCTCCAGCATTTGGGTCTGGCATGGATACACATGCTCATGACTATTCCCCGTCGTCAGGCTGGGAATCCTCGGTAAAAGAAAAAACATTTTCATTTTCACTTTCACTTTAAAACTGTATTTCTCCTCTAAACCAATCACTGTCCTTTGGGCCATACTGCCCCCACCCAATGACAGTCCTCTCCCTAAGCCCCGCTTCTGGGAGCCATCAATGAGAAAAGTTCTATTTTTGTTCCAAATAGCCTGTGTGCTCTTTTCCTCATCTGCTAGCAACAGGGATCTCTTGGTAAAGTTCTGCGACCCTCAATGGCGAAGATTCTAGAAGGCCACTTTGGGGCTACATCGCGCCCTCCGACCATGTCGGAGGAGGAGGAGGAGGGAAGGTCCGTTTCAGGCCCTGCACCAAATGCGTGCTACGGAATGTGTTTGTAGAAGGCAAGCACCTGCCTACACCCGGAACATAAGGAGGTAGAGTGCGAGATATGCCCTGGTTTTTCTAAGACGACGAAAGACCGGCACAGTAGGCTGGTGTCATGGCTCAACTCATACAAGGCCTCTGACCCGTGCTCTGAGCAGGGTCATGCCTCGTCCAGGACCAGCTTATCTGAGGAGCAGTCTTCTAAGTCCTTTGAAGGCCCCCCATCCATGGGGGTCTAAGGTAAGGCCAATATCTGCAAGTCAGAGTCCACCTGGTTCGCCGCTGATGCGGGTCCTAACGTGGATAGGGCATGCTCAAGATCATTCTCTACCTCCATAGCCAGCCTACCATCAAGCTCCTCTTCGAAGAGGAAGTCATCTACCCCGGGAAAGCTACGGGAGGGATCCTATAAACCAAGGGTGGAGGAGAAGAAGGCTCCTCAGCCCAAGCAAGCTCAACCGGCTCAGTCGAAGTCTTCATCAACGACTCTGTCGACGGCTATCACTACCACAGCAGCTGCGGGCGCTGATACCACGTGCTGTTGCGCCCGTGGCACAGAAAGTGTCCCTGCCCCCACGGTGCAACACCACCACAGAAGCCTTGGCGAAGGCTGCAGGCACCCCAGAAGTGGTTAAAACAGCGACCCAGTTTCCGGTGCAGGCTGCTCAGGGGGTAACAAAGGGGCGCAGGGGCTGAGGAGGCCCCGAAACAGCCCTCCCAGGTTGCCGCTCAAACTATGGAGGTTTTTTTCTCGGACAACAAGGGTCAAGATTCCATGCATACGGTCCACGAGGACGACTGTGGCGGGCCTCGTTTTCCTTCTCTACCATTTCCTATCGACTCTACACACCTTGGTGTCAGAGATCCAGATGAGGATGCCCCCGGCACCTGCAGCGCCACAGGTCCCCGACCTACAGCCAATGAAAAAGAGGAAGTTTTATTTGACAACCCATATCAACCTCCTCTGCCACATTGGGCCCCAAGTCCCCCAGTGGACCCTGATAGGGGTACAGGGATGGATAGGGCCACGACTGCGGATGTCCCCAAAGACTTTGTCCCGGCGGACAATGAATTGCTACATTTGGATGCTCCTCATAGGATTTCCACACCGGACGAGGTAGGATCATTCCACTCCATGACCGCCAGGGCATCCAAGCTCTTCCAGCTGGTACCCGAGGAAACCAAGAAGGAGGGCTTCTTTTATCAAAGGCGAGAGGCCAAAAGGAAGACTATCATGATGGTGCCCTTTTTGGATGATATTTGGGAAGAGGGTCTGGCCCTCATGAAGAACACTTGCACCGCTCCAGCTAAGAGGGACAGGCTGGAGAAGTGTAGGGTACCGGACTCAGTGGTGTTGGCTGCTGCGAGAAAACGGTTGGCTTACCAGTCTTCATCATCGTCAGTCCCTACGGACAGCGAGGGGAAAAGGATGATCCACAATCAAGGCGGTACAAGCTTGGACCGATTCTGGAGTTCCCCCCCGACGATAAGAAGATGGAAACCCTCTCCCTCTTCTAGGAGGGAGTAGTGGTATTCGACCATGGCAGTGGATGCCACTGACACAGCTTCCGTCATATGGGGAATGGTGTCTGCCTTCATCAACAGGGATGGATGAAGGCCACTAGCTTCCGACAGGAGGTCCAGGCGAAGGTACTGTACTTGCCCTTTGACAGGGAGAATCTGTTTGGGAAGGCCGTCGACGAGTCCCTAAAGCCTGTTCAAACAGATACGGAGACAGCCTGTTCGCTGGTATTCTGGGCCCTCAAGTTGTTCCTACCGTCTCTGAAAGGCAAGGTGGTGCAGATCTTCACAGACAACACCACCACCATGTTCTACATCAGGAAGCAGGGGGCCACTCTATCCCTGGCGCACTCCAAGGAGGCCCAGGACTTGTAGCACTGGGCCGTTGGTCAGGGTATGTTCCTTGTCCCTCTTCACCTTGTGGGAATCAAGAACACCATTGCAGACTACCTCAGCAGGGAACTGTGCTCCTGCCTCAAGTGGGAGCTTCGTTAGGATCAGGTGGACCTCCTCTTCGTCAAATGGGGCAGTCCCCAGATCGATCCGTTTGCGACAGCAGCACACTCCAAATGGTAGAAGTTTGTTAAAGGCTGGGATGGCTCACGCAACCATCAAGGTAAATCTGGCAGCTACCTCCCGCTCCACTAGATTCCCAGGGAGATCCTCACTGTGGCCACACAGACTCATCAATGAGTTTCTCAAAGGCCTTTTCGGATCCTTCCTGCTGGTGAAAGCTCCTGCCCCGGCGTGGGAACTCAACGTGGTCTTACGAGGCTCATGGGGGCTCCCTTCAAGACTTTGTATCAGGCCCCACTCAAGTTTCTCTCTGGGAAGATTGCTTTCCTTGTGGCCATCACCTCTGCAAGACGTGTAGGTGAGATCCAGGCCCTATCTTGCAAGCAACCGTACCTGACTTTCCACGAATCAAGGGTGGTACTGCGTATGCACCCCTCTTTCATGCCAAAGGTTCAGTCAGCATTCCACCACAACGAGCCTTTGGTGTTGCCGGTTTCTTCCCAAAACCTTTGTCGCCGGTGGAGAGGGCCTTACATTGGCTGGGCGTTGTTCATGCCTTGAAGATCTACGTGACGCGCACTATGAGTTTTCGGAAGACTTCTCAGTTGTTTGTGAACTTTGGCCCTGTGAACCATGGGAAGGCCTTACCCAAGGCTTCCATTTCAAGGTGGCACTCTGGCTGCATTATGCACTGCCATCAGTTGGCAAACCAACCGTTGTCGGGCCATCCGAGAGCCCACTCCTCCAGATTCCTGGGAGGAGTCCAGAATCGGCCAAGCAATCCTACGCAACCTGTTTGCTTGAGATGAGTCTGTTCCAGGGGTAAATGTTAATTGGTTCTCTTGAGCCTTGCCACCTCCTGTGGTTGTGTAATGTGTACTACTGCTGTGTATTCGTAATTCATGAGCATGTAAATCCATACCAGTCCCCATGCTGGAGAAGGTTTAAGTTACTTACCTTTAACTATTGTTCTCCAGTATGGTTCTGGCATGGATTCACATGCAAACCCTCCTTCTGCGGCTCTTCTTGGTCATACTGCCACTATGTGCTTACCAAATCTGAAGATGGGTGCCAGAGGCGGGGCTTAGGGAGAGGACTGTCATTGGATGGGGGGGCAGTATGACCCACAGGACAGAGATTGGTTTAGAGGAGAAATACCATTTTTTTCAATTAATCTTTTTATTCGATTTTAACAGTAAACAAACATCTCAGGCACCTCAATTCACATCTTGTGTCATTCGTTTAGAGATGAACATCACAAACAAAACATAATAAGGTGGGGATGGGCGGGGTACACTGGTGGAGGGACAGTCGGGGTGCTGTAGTTCTTGGGGGTGTTGTTTTGGGCAGTAGTCTTTCGCTGTGAGGTCTACCTAGTCGATGTCTGCGGTGGGGCGCTTCTGGGGGTTTGCTTTTCCCTCCGCTGCTCTTGGTTCCGAGTTGACCTCACTCGGGGAGGTTAGTTCAGTGTGGGCTTCGGGGCTGGTTTTGAGTTGCGTTAGTCGTATTTGTCTAGCCAGCAGAGGGGTGGTGGTTTCCTTGCCATTCCAGGGAACTGGTCCGCGTAGTCTAGGAAGGGGGCCCAGGTGTCAAAGAACTTGTTTCTATTTCCCAGGCGGATGACGGTTATTTTTTCCGCGACTGCGATGTCCCAGCATTTGGCCCACCACAGGCTCACTGCAGGGCCATCCGGATGTTTTGATTGTCTTGCCATGGTTATCTTTGCTGCTGTGAGAAGTTGTGTGCATAGGCTTGCCAAGTTGCCAGTCAGCGGAAATGGGCCATCCCCTGTGCTGCCCGGTAGGACAATTCCTGGGTCCCATGGAATCGTCAGGCCTGTGATCTGCTTGATAAGGTCCAGAATTTCCTTCCAGTATTTTGTGGACCTTGGGCATGTCCAGAGCAAGTGATACAGTCTGTATCTGCGCATCCTCTCCAACATTGCGGTGAGATCGCTGGGTTGCTCTTGTTCAGGGTCTCTGGGGTTAGGCACCATTTGTAGCAGGTTTTGGTCGCCCCTCCCTGTTGGTGACACATTTCGAGCTCTTCTGTGTTCTGGTCCAGATGTGCCCCCATTCTTCCATTTCAATTGCTCTGCTGATGTCCCTTTCCCATTTTTCCATATAGGCCTCCTTTTGGTTGGGGTCTCCTCTGTCCAGTAGTCCGTATAAGGCTGATGTTTTCCCTCTGGGGGGAGGCACTGTGATCATTTTTTTTAGCGACGTTAGTTCTCTGCAGCCCTGGGATTTCATTGGCTCGTGCGAGAGCCAGTGTCGGATCTGCGCAATGCGGAATCTCTGTTTCCGGCACCCCGAATTTCCTCTTGCATTCTTTGAATGTTAGCGGGGATCCCTCCGCGTAGACGTCTCCCACATGTTTCAGGCCTCCCGTTTTCCAATGATCGAAATGATTGGGCGTCTTTCCGGGGGTTAAGTCTGGATTGTCCCAGATCGGGTATAGGGGGCCTATTGTGCTCCCACGGGTCCATCTCCTGGCTGCCCTCTTCCAACTCTCCACTGTGTTCTTGGTTGCGGCTAGGGGCCCCTCTTTGGGGGGGGGTCAATGGGTCTGACAATGTGTGGGAGCGCTTCTGGGGGGCTCTGGCACCAGACCTCCTCTAGTTTCGCCCAGCGAGGCCTGTTGGTGGTTAGTGACCAGGTGAATGCGGGGAGAGTTGGGCGGCCAGGCAGTATCTCTCTATTTCTGGGGCTCCCAGGCCTCCCGCTCCCTTGCTCCTCGTCACCACCCTTCTGGCTATTTGCGGCTTCTTCCCATCCCAGATGAATTTCATGATGTTTGTTTGAAGATTCTGTAGGTCTTTCCTGGGGATGGAGATTGGGAGGGCCTGGCAGTGGTAGAGCACTCTTGGCACCAGGTTCATTTTTAATTCTGTTATTCTTCCCAGCCATGACACCTCTTGCTTTTTTCATCTTATTAGGTCTGACTGGAGCTCCTTGAACATCGGGGGGGAAGTTCAGTTTGTATGCCTCCTCCATTTTCCGTGGTATCTTTACCCCCTGGTAGGTGAAGTGCGAGCTGGCCCACTGGATGGGTTGGCTGGCGGCTAATGTTTCTATCATGCCTTCTAGGGTGTTAATCCCCAGGGCCGTGGATTTTTCGGGATTGATGGAGAACCCTGAGGCCGCTCCGAAGCTGGCCAGCTCATCCCACAGCGCCTCCAGGGATGACTCGGGCTTGGTCAGGGTTAGTAGGACGTCATCTGCGTACAGGGCTATTTTGTATGCTTCCCCCCTCACCGTTAGTCCGCTTATTAAGGGGTTTTGGCGAACTCTACAGGCGAACGGCTCCATAGACAGTGTAAAGATAGAGTGGGGATAGTGGGCAGCCCTACCGTGTGCCCCTGGTGAAATGGATTCTGGGTGATTTGGTGCCGTTTATCCTCAGTGCCGTGGTTGGGTGCTGGTAGTTGGCCAGGGTCCATTTCCGGAACTTTGGGCCGTTGCCTAGGTGCTTTAGGGCTTTTTCTATGTATCCCCAGTCCAACATGCCGAATGCTTTATTTGAATCTATTGACAGGACTGCCATTTGTTCCCCTGTTCTCCTTGCTGATTCGATAATGTTTAGGTTGCGCCTGGTGTTGTCGAAGGTGCTGCGGCCTGGGATGAATCCCGTCTGGTCCGGGTGGGTCAGTTCTGGGAGGTATTTTGCCAGTCTGCTTTCCAGAATTTTGGAGAAGATTTTTGCGTTGTTGTTCAATAGTGTGATTGGTCTGTATGAGGAGCAGAGCTCCGGGTTTCTCCCTGGCTTCAATATCAGTACCGTCAGGGACTCCTCCATTGAGGGTGTGACGGAGCCGGAGTCCAGAATGGAGTTTTACAACGAGGCCAGGTGGGGGGTCAGAATGTGCGAGAACTTTTTGTAAAATTGGGCAGTTAGACCGTCAGGGCCCGGGGCAGTGTTTTTCAGAGACCGGATTGTGTCTGCAATTTCTTCCTCAGTGATGGGGAGTTCTAAAGCATCGAGCTGCGGGAGCAAGGGGTCTCGTCGGACAGATCACAGGTATTGGGCTTGTGCTTCCTTGCTTGTGATCAGCCCGGACATGATCCCCTTGTGGTACTTGGTGATGATTTCCATCTTCTCTGCTTCTGTGCAGCAGGGCTTGCCCCCTTGGTCCTAGAGCGTTAGTATCTTGTTCCGGGAATGTAGTTTCTTTAGCTTCTGGACCAGCAGGCGGTTTGCTTTGTTGCTGTTTATATAGTAGTAGTGTTTTGTATGTTTTGTATAAGCTAAAGCTCGGGCCGTCCGGTCTGCCAGGTGCATTTTGAGTTTTACCTTTGCTTTTTTAAATTCTCTGCCCCCCTTCACGGATTGACGTGCTTTGTATCGTGCTTCTGCTTCACCCACTTCTGCTTCCAGCTTAGATAGTTGGAGTTGGTGCCTCCTCTTGTGTGCTGCTGTGCAGTTGATCGCCACCCCTCTGATGACTGGCTTCATTGCATCCCAGACCGTGGCTTCCAAGGTGTCTTTCACTAGGTTCTCTGTGAAATAGTTTGCAAGGGATTCCTGGAGCTCGGTGCTAGATGCTATGTCTGCTAGAATGTAGTTTTGGAGTTTCCAGGCTCTCTGCGGGGGTGCTGGGAGGCCTTCAACTTGTAGGCTGGCTATGACTGGGGCGTGGTCAGATATGACTCTGCGGCCGATTTGAATATCTTCAATGCAGGGGTAGAGTTCGCTTGACAGCAGGAGATCAATCCTTGAGTAGCCTCTGTGTACATGGGAGTAGAATGTGTAGTCTCGTTCTCCCTGGTGAGCCAGTCTCCATGTGTCAACGGTGCCTGTGTTCCTCAGAATTTCTGCCATTCCCAGCGCCCGGGAGAAGTCCTCCCTGGAGCGGGGGAGCGTCATGTCCATGTTAGGGTTTGGGGTGAGGTTGAAGTCTCCTCCAATTAGCAGGCGCCCTACGGTGAAGGAGGTGATCGTGGGGAGAATGTTGCTGAGAAAGCGATCTTGTGCGGTGTTCGCGGCGTATATCACTGCTACGGTGATCGGGAGGTCTACCAGACGCCCTTTGAGCAGCAGGTATCTTCGCGCCGGGTCTCTTTTGACTGAGATTCGAGTTAGTGGTACCGCATGGCTGAGGAAAATAGCATCCCCCCTTTTTTTCTGGCCTGACGGGAAAAGAGTTTCGTAGGGTATTGTCGGAAGTTTAGTCTCTTCTCGTCCGATTGCAGGAGGTGTGTTTCCTGAAGGCACACGATGTCCGCTTCCAGGTGGGCCAGTCTGTGCTCCGCGGATTTCCGTTTTCTGGGTGAATTCAGCCCCTGCACGTTCCAAGTTACCATGGTGAGCTCTTTAGTGGCCTCCATATTCCGGGGTAGTGTTGCCTATGAATTCCTTAAGTAGCCTCCGCTGATACTCCTCCCGTAATCCAGCCCCCCTGTCAATTACTGTGATTCTGTCCCTTGACCCCCCCCCGTTCGCTCTCCCCCAAAACAGTTCAAGTTTTTAAGGTCAGCATTTGGCCAATGGGGTGTCCGGCCGGGCCAACGCAGCCGACTAACTTGGAGGCAACTGGGCCTCAACTGGTGTTTGTTGACATGGTGGTTTTCCGACATTCCAGGGCCCCGGCTTGCAGTTCCCAGGATTGTATGATTTGCACTTTAACGGGGCGTGGTCCTTGACGTGGTTTCCTGTTCGATGCTCGTAACTTGAGTCTATCAGTGGGTGGTGCGCTCGGTTCTAGCCGTTCGGCTTGCTCTTGGGAGGTGGTCCGCGGAGCCTGTGGCGTCTCTCCACTCGGGTTCAGGAGGGGTCAGGATTCCTTGCTCGAGCTGGCCGGGCGGATGTATCCTTATCGGGGTCGTCATCTTCTGTAGCCGGGTTTAAGAGCATCTCGCCCTCCTGTAGTGTACGGATGAGGCGGGGCTTTCCCTCCCAGGTAAAGGCCAGAGCTGTGGGAAATGCCCAGTGGTAGGTGGTTTTCTTTTCCCTGAGCCAAACCGTGATGGGTCGTAGGGCCTTCCCCTTCGCGAGTGTGAAGGTGGCTAGGTCCTGCTACAGGGAGATGGAGGAGTCTCTGAAGAGAATGCGAGGTGAATCCCTGGCTTCCCGCATGACTTCCTCCTTCACTTTGTAAAAATGGACTCTGGCTAGGACGTCAGGTGGGGTGTCTGCGTTTGCTCTGGATCTTGTCCGGTGCTCTCTGTCCAGTTCCAGTGGGGCCTCGTCCGGGAGGGTCAGAATGAAGCGAAACAGATCGTTGACATAGGGGCCAAGGTCTGCGTCCAGAACTGTCCTCGGAATCCCTCTCAGCCGGATATTGTTCAGACGAGAGCGATTTTCGGCATCTTCTTGTCTCGACTCGACCGAGCCTTCCCCGATCTCATGGCCGTGTTCGCACAGGGTTGCCTCGACCTCTTCGGTTCTTGCCTCCACTTCTCCCATCCGTTTGTCCAGGACTGTGATCTTTTTCATGACCTCTTCTGTGCCCTTCTGATATTCTTCTGTGAGTGCCTGCAGCAGGTCTTGTAGATCCTATTTGGTCACTGTCTGTGCCATGGGGCCAGGGTCCACTTCCACGTGTGAGTTTGCGGCTGTTGCTTCTTGTTGGTCTCCTCTTTTAGGCTTGTTTGTGCTTGGGGTTGCCAGCAGGGTAGAGATGTCTGTCTGTTTTGTGGCTTTCAGTGCCTTCGACATGTTGGGGGGGGCTAGTGTGTGCTCTTGTGGTGCCTCGGAGGAGGGCCTGTTTTCGCTTTTGTGGATCTTGTCTGATCTCGGATTGACTCGGATTGGGGGAGGATGAAGGTCCGAGGTAGCAGAGCTGTCTGGCTGGGGCTTCTAGGATAGCCTGTATGGGTGTGGATTGCTCTGTGACCTTGAGGCTGGAGTTTCAGGTGGTTAGTCCTATGCCCTCCGGGGTTTGGCTGTGGCTGGCCGTAGGCTGTCTCTTTTCAGGGTATGGAATACCCGAGGGAGACGGCTCCTTTGCTGCCGGTCGGCTGGCCAGGGGCCTCCCAGGGTACACCTCTGACTCTCTTCTTTGTTGGCTCGGCTACGGAAGTGGGGCAGAGCTTCTCCGCTGTCCGGGTCAGGCGATCCTCTCTTGTGGTGAGCGTGTCACCTCTCGGCCGCCGGACCCCATCCACCAAGTCAGGCCGTTAACTCTGCTGCCATTTTGTTGTACAGATGGGCACCCCGCTCCTCCGCAGCTCTCCTCAGATCTCGGATCCCCACATCTTGGGGTGCCCAGTGTCTGGCACTTCACACCTCACTGTTTTAAGGCCTGAGAGCTCCGAGCATTTCTTATGGAAAGTCGCTATCATCGGTGCATTTCCTTCGGCTGCGTGGCGTCGGCCGGGAGCTCTCACAGAGCCCTACTGACCTCCATGGCTCCTAGTCCAGCCTAGGCCTTGTGGTCCTTCCGGCTCCGGGCAATTTGGCCGTTATATTGTCCTTGAGCCGGTGAGATTTGTATATTACGCAGCCCCTTCCATGCGCACTGGGCTTGCTTCTACACCCACTTTCTTTTCTGTGCCCCCGTCAGGGTATTATTGTCTATGCAGCCCAGAATCAAGTCGAGTGCCACTGATTAGCTCAGTATGGACACTGCGCCAGCCCCAGTCACCTCAGACGCTGTATGCGCTCTGTATCACTGTCGCCCCACGTACCTTATGCCTCTGATAGATGGTCCGGTTCCGGCGCAGGGCTTCCCTCGAACCTCCACGGAACGCACTGCTCGCTCACAGCGCACACGGTGGTCCGTCTCCCACCTGCTCCCCAGCCCCGCCGTAGATTGGGTTGGGCGGTGTGGGTCTTTCTGTGCGGCGATCTTCGGGGCCGTATTCCCCACAGGGTCTGGCAAGGATGATTGATGCTTATGGGCCATAACCCGGGTCTTTGAGGGCTGTGGATGGCTCCCGACGGGCTTGGTGGTGGCGCTGTCTTTGGGCGAGACTGGTTGTCTTTGTTGCGTGTTTGCAGGTGGTGGGGGTTTCGAATTCCGGGTCCCCCCCCTGCCGCCGTTGTTGGCTGCCCAGGGCGGGGGGCGGGTGCCGAGCCTGCAGCACCTGCGGTCTTCTTCAGGTTCCGCGGGCCGGGAGCGCCGAGCGATCTCTCGGCCACTACATCCCAGTCCCCAGCGGGGGTCGCCTGTCGCTGATCGTCACCGTTTGCAACCCAGCCTGGACCTCTGGTTTGGAGTGGCGATCTGCGCTGTGGATGTGGCTGATGGGAATGCCTCCTTAGGGCGGCCGCTTTTTGGGGCTCGAGAAATACAGTTTTAAAGTGAAACTGTTTTTTCTTTTGTGGAGGATTCCCAGCCTGACAACGGGGAATATTCATGAGCATGTGAATCCATGCCAAACCCATGCTGGAAAACAATAGTTACAGGTAAGTAACTTAAACCTTCCATAATCCTCGCAATCTCTTCTATAAGAGAGGCAGCCAACCAATCGGTCTCCTTTTCCTGTGGGGTCTGAGCTCCACATGCAGATTAGCCCCCCTCCCTATTTTCTTATTCAGAAATTTCCGTAGAAGCACAAGTATCTTGCCTTACAGAGCTTGAGGGAAAAGCCACCAGCCTCTTTGCTTTTTTCCTGTTCCTGAGTAGTTTCAAGCATGACTAAGTCAGTGCTATCAATTGCACAGTCCACCTCTGGCATTGTCATTGTTGACAACCCCCTTCTGTCTGGTGAAAGAAATTTGTAGACCTTTCTCAATTTTGCTATTATAGAAAAAGCTTTGCTTTGAAAATAATTCCATTGCATCTTTTGGCGGCTCAATAAAAGCCAAAACTGGAGATGGATCATGAGTTGTGTGCACAATCAAGTTTGGCAAACCACCATATGCTCTATGGCTCACCTCAGTCACTTCTTTGTGGATTTCTTCAACACCAGCTTTCATGCCAATTGCCCCCTCAGTCAGTGATACAGGGTTCATTGTTTCACGATCATGGGAGGTTGGAATTGGAATGGAGCTTGTGATATTGCCCCCTTCCTGATTGACTGTAGGTATCATGTCAGAGGTTATTATATTTCCATACAGCATTCCCAAACTCGCCTTATTTGCACAGAATATTGACACTTGCGGTGCATCCTTTGCCATCTCACCAACGTGACCCACAGTGCTGAAGTGGCCACTCGTTTCAAGCTGTCTCGTGCCGAACCTCCCATGCCTGTAGTAACCATAGCACTTGGCGGGCATCGAATGCCATCATTAAACATACCACCAGTCATATCCGCTAAGACAACTAGGTCATAATTGTTCGGTGGGAGGGGAGGACACAGTGCACATACTGGGCTTCCTGTAACTGAGCAAGAGATTCAGTACTGCAAGTGATTTGTCGATAGCTCAAGTCACATCCTTTGTTAGATTTCAATGATTTTACTAACACTGTTGCTCTGCAATCGAAACTCACCCCTTGTGCATGGGAGCCTCAGCCTCTGCCATCCCCATAAGAATTTGTTGTTGTTGATGTGTCGGTATACAAGACAAGCTCCAAACCTCCGCCCTCCAGCCCCCAGCGGACCACAGCAGACCACACTCTGCTTCTGCACACAGCGCTGCGCTCAGCACTGTGGGTGCTGTGAGAAACAAAAGGGTGTTTCACCTGCTAGTCCCTGGGGATCTCTCTCTCTCTCCCTCAGGTGGCTGGGGCCTGGCCAGCGCCTTTGGATCCAGACCCTGGGGGTGGACCAGTGCAGGAGGATCACCTGGGTGAGGGGTTTTCAGGGAGTGGGGGTGAGGCAACCAATGATGAGACGCGGTATTCCCCCCTTTGCTGTACCCATGCCTCATCCTATTTTATAAGATTCTCCAATGTCCCAATTTACGCCCCACATCCCTTTCTGCACAAATACTGGGCAGAGGAAGAGGGGGACTGAGAGTAAAGCAGTTAACCCGCACATATCACATTGGACATGTCCCACTAATCGGGTCAGGCAAAGTCGGGCACTTGACTTTAATCACATACTTTTGATACCCATTAGCTCTCCCCACGCGGATAAAAGGCGGAACATAGAGACACAATCTGAGTAAGGTGGAAAACAAGAAGGAGCAGATCTTCTGGAGAGAAGGCAAACCCACTGGAGTAGAACGACCGACCGAGGGATGTGAGAAAAGGGTAGGGAAACCTAGGAGATCCCTGCAGGAGAGCCGTGAAAGACACGCAGAGAAGGCCAAATCCCAGACAAGAAGACTGCATTGTGTTTCAAGGATGCAAGTGACCCTCCCGGGTAAACGAGCGAGTTGGGGATGCGAGGCCAAGCCTGTGGTATTAACCTTGACTCGTGAATTAAAGCCATAAAAGACAAGAAAGGAATGCACACAGCCTGTGAGTTAGCGAATGACATGACGGGCCGGTGTGTGTGTTAAGGAAAGATTGAAGTTGCAACAGTATTTCTCATGATTGAAGGCTGCGCGCATGCTGATGTGACACGAAGATACAAAAAGGGTAGCAGGCGCCCCTCTCTCGAAAGAACACGGCATGATAACCTGTTCAGTGGTTTGTAACCAGTTTGAAAGTTCACAGCCATCTGCTTTTTGCTCCCTGTACTTTTCACAGATGTGAAATAACAATTTGCATATCAGTCTTTGTCCCGCCCATATGGGCAATCCAGCACCGAAATGCTATGGCAATTCACCTCTGAACAAGAGTACCAACAGCAACTACACGTGTTTCCGGCTTTTTTTTTTTACTTTTTATTTGCAATGTGAACACAAAAAAAACCCACCAAAACTACTTAAACAACAACTCAACACATTTGCTCTGGCACTTTCGAGTTTGAGTTCATATTGTTCTTTATCTGCTCGGTTCACGGCTAGGCCTCCCTCGCCCATTCGTGATGTCCGCACCCACTCTCTTCTCTTTGGGTCGTTTCAGCTTGTCGTCCCCCGGCTTTCTCTTCCGTCGACTGTTCTTCCTCCTGTTCACCCGTGCTGTCTCTGTCATTGTTGCCGAGCAGATCTTGCACAAGAGTGTTCCACGCCAATATCCTGGCCCTGCTGTTACCTTGTACCCTTTGCATAGCCCTTGTCCAGACTGCTGTTTCAGCTACTGCCCATTTTTGCAGGTCTGCCCACCATCCCTCTATCGAGAGTCCCGTACTTGTGTTCCACGCCATCGCGATACGGCATTTCACCAATATTCTCATCAGGTCTTTCATCTTTGCCAAGTGCGTTCTCTGCTTGTCTCCTCTTAGGAACAAGCCCAGTATGTAAAATGCCGGCGACAAAGCTTGCATTTGGATTCCTGCCTTCGACGCCCTCTCCTTGATCGTGCTCCAGAACACATACACCATGTCTGCTAGCTCTGCTTGGCAGCGTGGGCAACTTCGGGTTTGTCTGTTCCCCATGTTTGACATTCTTTTGGGCGTTAGGTATGCTCTATGCACAATGTAGAGCTGCATCTGCCTGAACTTTGCGTTCCTGGAGACTTTCTTCGCATACTGAAGGGCCCTGTTCCATTCCTCGACCTTGAAGGATTGCTGAAGCTCTTCCTCACATTTGGCTAACGTGTTTAGTACTCTCGTATTGTTAGTTCCCAACATTTGTTCATAAAGCCTGGACACAGTGTGTCCCCCCTCAGAAACATCGTACCATGTGTCCAGTGCCCCTCCTATGTCTTCCGCCTCTTGTAGGGTCTCCCACCTCCTCCTTATTGCTTGAACCATGCTGTTGTACAGTATGAATTGGCCCCTGTGTATGTCTTGTTCCTCTACCAGGGACTGGAAATCTACCCAATGTCCTTCTTGCCACAGATCTCCTATTTGGGCTACTCCTTTTTCTCCCCATTGTGTTCTGAACATTGCCAGACTTGCGATGCGGGTGTCTACTAGTCCCGCTAGGGGGATTTGCCTAGAGCAGCGGTCCTTCATGTCCTGTGCTTTCCACGCTCTTTTCCATAGTGCTCGGCCTAGCTGAACCATATTGGGGAGGGCTTTGGCTGAGGCTGCGTCTATCCACAGGAGTTCTCTTAAATAATATCGCTGGAGCGATGGTCGAAAAAGTATTGCGTCTATGGAAGTGTCTTCACCCAGCCACCCCACTACGAATTGAAGTTGTGCTGCCAAATAATATTGCTCGAAGTCCGGGAGCTTGATACCACCCGACTCATAGCCCCTTTGTAGTGTGCTCAGTGCTACCCTGTTCCTTCCCCCTCCCCACAGGAAATCCCTTGCCATGGTGTGTAGTTGTTTGAAAAAGGACCCTGGGATGTTATAGGGAATGTTAGTAAAGTAATATAGAAGCCGGGGTAAAACCGTCATCTTCAATAGGGAGGCCCTGCCTATCATCCCCAGCGGTAGTGTCCTCCAAAACTGCATGCCGTTCCCTATTTTCTCCAGGGCCGCCTGTGTGTTGGCCACGTGTGTCTCAGTGGTGTCATGGTATATATCTACTCCCAAATATCTAAAGGTGATTGGGGTCCATGTGAGGCCTAAGTTTGGTAGCTGGTCTAATGCCACTCTTCTCAGGCCCGCCAAGGGGAACAGTGAGGACTTTTCCTTATTAATGGTGATTCCCGATAGCCTGCCAAACGCTCCCAGTGCCTCGAGCAAGTCTGGCAGATGGGTACGCGGGTCCTGGACATAGAGCAGCATGTTGTCTGCGTATATTGATATCTGGTGTGTTTCCCCATCTATCACTATTCCGGCGTCCCTGTACTCAGCTCTTAGGCCGCAAACGGTTCCAGGGCCAGGATATATATAACATCGGGGACAGCTGGCATCCCTGCTTCGTACCCCGTGCTATGTTCCACTCCCCCGAAACGTGTCTGCCCGTCTCAACCCTTTCTCACGGATCCTTGTATAGCAACTTTATCCAACGTAGGAACCCCTCCCCTATCCCAAAGTGGGCAAGCGCTCCCAAAAGCAAGTCCCAGTTCACCAAATCAAATGCCTTTATCACATCCAGTGAAGCCACTGCGCTTTCTCCCTCTTCCTGATTCATCTTGTCTATGACGTGATGGAGTCTCTGGAGATTCCATGCAGTATTCCTTTCCGTTACGTACCCTGTTTGGTCTGGGTGCACCAATGTGGGTATCACCCTTTTGAGCCAGTTGGCTAGGGCTGCTTTGAGGATTTTGGAGTCTTGGTTTATCAGGGAGATTGGTCTGTAGGACCCACACGCAAGGGGTGTTTCCCTACTTTTAGTATTGGCACTATTATAGATTCTGACATGCTACTCAGGAGCCGACCTGGCTCATATGCCTCTTCTAGCATCTCCAGTAGTCTTGGGCCAGGCTATCTCTGTACCTCTTGTAAAATTCCCCTGGTAACCCATAGGGCCCTGGGGACCTTCCCGTCGGTAGCTAGGTTATAACCTCCAATAGTTCGTCCACGGTGAGGGGTATATCTAACATTTGGGCTTTCTCCTCTGTTAGTTGTGGGATCCTGATTTCCGCTAGAGCATCAGCTATGTCTCCCTCTTCTTCCTCCTGAACCTTGGTGTATAGTTTCTCATAGAATTGTGAGAACACCGTATTTATACCTTCCTGGGACCTTATCACCTCCCCCTGTCCGTTTTTAATTGCGTTTATCTGTTTGCGCGTGGTCTCCTGTTTAGTTAGCCAGGCTAGGAGTCTGCTGGGCTCATCTCCCTCTGCATGTAACTTCTGTATATACTTCTCGTAATCCAGCTTCCGCAGCCTCTCCCAGGATGCCGTGCTCTGTTGTCTCCGAATAGTGAGATCACCCAGTTCTCCTCCCTTCTCGCCTGCCCGTGCTTCAGCCCTCTTGATCTTCCATCCAGTTCGGCCAGAATCTCCCCCCCTGAGACCTCCTGTTTTCCCCATCGCCGGCCCACTGACCACCACCTTAAGTGCCTCCCAGATCATTCCGGTGCTGTCCACGCTACCCGTATTATACTCAAAATAGTCGTCTATCGTGCTTTGGATATACTCCTGGAATTCCCCATCTAGCAGTGCTTCCGCCCTTAGTCTCCCTGTGGGTATGGGGGCTCTCCTGTATGTGTGTGTGCCAATGCTACTCCCAGCGGGGCGTAGTCAGACAGAGTTTATGCGTGAATATGTGCCTCAGTGAATTTGCCCAATGTCTCTTTACCCGTGAACAGGTAGTCTATTTGAGTGAATGTCCCATGCGGAGCGCTCATGTATATAGAAAAATGCCACAAAAACAGCTACCCGCCTACACACGTGCTAGGTGTGTCTAGTTGCAGAAAGTGCTACCTATCATGTCAATTAATAGTGACAAAACCAATAGATATACATCTTTATAAATACAAAACACTCAAAAAATATTTATATTAAAAAAGACAAAAAATGCATTTTGTTTATACAAAACATCACATAAAAAAATCTTATAGTGAAAGTCAATATTTTCAACCAAAAACAATTTCTTTGAACTTGACACAATCATTGTGTAGTGATGGTATTGTGAGGTTAGTAAGGATGTGAGGTGAACATCTTGTTATTTCATGAAACCTCAAGTTACAAATAACTTGTCCTTGACTCTGTCGACACCGAGAAGTATGTTTCTGGGTCTTAGCAATGTTTGTTAAACGGAAAAACACTCTGTAGCCAGTTTGAAAATGCTATAAGATGTGTGCTGGACCCGTCTCCAGGACTTTGTATGGAAATACCCGAAATTGAATGTCAAAGGTAGTCCATTTATTGATGCCCTGTAATGTGTGTATCCCCTTTTGCCCTCATGTACCTTTCTCCAGACGTCTTCTAGCTTGAGCTGATCCAGTATCTTCTGTAGTGCTCTTGCTGGCGGTGCTGTTTTTTTATGTTTGTCGTCCGACCTGTCCAGTCCTGTCCAGTCGGGGGTCCAATGGGCAGTTAAACCGCCAGCCTAGATGATCGTTGCGTTCCTGTATGGGGCCAGCCGGGGTGTGAGTGACTTGAAGAAGTCTGTTGCGTCGTGGTTGGGGGCGTTGGTGTTCACCAGGCCCACTTCCCAGTTCTCCAGAATTCCGTGGACGATCAGGCTCCTGCACCCGCATCTTTTTCTTGGTTGATGAGTTGAAATGGGGCACCAGGGGTGATCCAGGTCACCACCCCCCTTGTGTAATTAGAGTATGTTGTGCCGTACATCTGGCCTCCCACTTCTTGGCCACCTTGGCTTGCTTTTCGGCCGTCAGATGTGTCTCCTGTAGCATTGCAATGTGGACCTTTGCTTTGTTTAACCAGGCGTAGACCCTCAGCCTCTTGACGTAGGTGTTTAGCCCTCTGACATTCCATGTGACCACATTTAGTGCTTCCCGGCCCATGTGTTAGCTGACTCCGGCAGCTCGTTCGTTCCTGTTAGGGAGAATTCTCTTATAAGGCTAATTTCCCAAACCTAGTGAGTCCCCCAGCAGCTTTGCTGGATTTTTGGGTTTTTTTTTCTCTCCTGCTAAGAGTGAGACTCTTTTACTCCCACTCTTAGGCATGATTTGAGGTATGTCTCTGACTATTTGTGTGCTTATGGGCTATGGGATTTTTACTCCATAGGGTATCATCCGTTTTTCATGTGTGTTACACAGCACCCTCAGTGCAGTAACACAGGGGTGTCATAGTGACCCCCAAACATAGACTCCATACCCTGTGACTGACTACTGTCTCCCAGGGCATGTAAAGTCACCATTGACTTTACTAGTCCTAAATTGTGAACAGAACCAGTACAAACCATCATATTGTGGAAGTACTGGAAGGGGTTAATTATATTGCCCCTGGGTCTGTTTTCAAGGGGGCACTGTCCAGTCCCCCCTTGTCGAGTTTCTGGCTGGTGGCAGTGGTTACCACGCAAAATATTCCACCGGAATATTTCCTATGGGATTTTTCCCATTAATTTTAAACGCACCACTTTTTGGTGCAATGTTAAAGATACCGCCAGTTTATTTATTTAATATTAAATCCACGGTTGGGTCTTTTTGCCAGAACTCTTTTCTAAAATGGCGTTCGTGTCTGTCTTTGTAACTCTGTCCAAGCTCGAGCCCTTTGTTCCACTTCTTGGCGGGCTTCTCCACAGAAGCCCTTCAAATGGTGCCACTCTTTCTGTGTTCCACAGGATGTATGGGGAGGGGAATTGGCACCCTGCACTGCGCTGCCTTAGCAACTCAAGTCGCACTCTATTCTGATTGGCCGAGTGGTGAGCCGCCCGGCTCACCACTTACCATGTGTGAGTGACAGCTAGGCTGTTGAATGGGGGTTTTTCTGCATAAAAGCAGGGCTTTTGGGACTGGAACTTCTGAAGTCGCCACAGGACCTAAGAAATCTGAAGAGGGAAGAAGCTGAGCCATCTGCAACAACGACACCACCGGTGGAGCCCTGCTGCAACAACCTCACCACTTTCCCGACGACAAGAGGAGATCTTCTGCTGGAAGAGTCTTTTCCCTCTGAGCTGGTGGGATCAACCAGTTCGCCACTTCGCCTTCCAAAGGACTTCTCTTGGTCGACTCGCCCGTGCCAAGCACCCCGGCGACCGGATAGCCAAGCTTCACCACTATGACCGCGAATAAAAGGAACGCACCTTTTAATGACGAACTCCGCGGCTAGTCTCTTCTCTGGGCAGTGCAACGACTACAAGGTTTCTCCTCGACGAGATCTTCTGTTCCCCTGGTCAAATCCACGACTTGCATCCACTGCCAGAAACAACTGCCGCTGCTGGAGCTTCCCCTCTCTTTAAGGTACTGTGTTCCACCTGGCCTCCCTTTCTTCGAATTGCTAAAGGTGACCCTTAAATCCTTGGATTTCCAACTGGGTTGGCTCCAGACCTTCTAACTTTACTTCTCGAATCACCCCATCCTCTTTTGAAAACTCTGCAAAAACTTTGAGTGCATTTTAAACTGTGTGATCCTGGGTACATTTCGCTTTGCTCCATTTAAAGTGGGCCTGGCCTATGAACTTTAGCTCTATAGTGTATACTGCCTTCACTGACTTGCTTTGGACTTAGAAAAGTGTTGGGAACTGTTTTATTTTTATGCTCTGCCTTCCCCCCCACCCTTTAACCTCATTATTGGAGTGCCATCTAAGTAACGCGCTCACCTCTGTTTTGACAAAAAGTGGTGTTTTAACTTAGACTTGTCTAGTAATTGCTAGGGGAGGTGTAAATACTTTTCTGATTGTGTTTTGAACTTGCTTTGACTTATAGTGCTAGTGTGTTTTCTAAAGTGTGTGTTAAATAAATAATTATATACTTTTGATACAAAGCTCTGGTCAGTGTTTGCTTGTTCCACTGTGTTTTTAGCCCCTATTGTGTATACTCTATATACTGCCTTACTCTTCTTGAGAGAAGTCTGACTGCTCAGCCACAGCTACCAGGTAAATCTGGGTGGTACAGACTGCTACCAATTGGGTTTACTGCTTACACCTGTAGTCTTAATCTTTTTTGCAGTGTTCCCTAAGGGAACTGCCAGGATTCTGCCTAACAGTTCCCATGGGCACGTATGCTGTTATTCGTCCTGTGTATGCTACTTTAGGGGGTCAGTCTCTCTCCTTTCCTCTGCTGTTCTGTTGGCGGTCGTCGATTCTACCTCCTCTCGTGTCCCCTCCTGACCTAGCCGACCCCACGGCTTCCGGTTTCAGATCTTTGCTGGCCCCCTTTCTTGGTGTTCCCCGCTGGCTTCCTGTGTTTGGGTGCGACCGTGCTTGTTCTCCTTCTTTGCCTCTGCCGTGTCCTCGTCGTTTAATATGTCTTCCTCTTCTCATACCTTTTCTTAACAAACCTAACAACACAACTACTACAACTATGAACAAACGCCCAGCCACTCATCCCCTGCTCGGGCCCCGCCGCATTCCAGGTGCAGCCCTCCTTTTCGTGGGCGCACTCGTCGTGGCGTGGTGTCTTAGAACTGACACCGCAAACTCTGTCTCTTCTTGGGGTCCGCTCTGTGGGTCTTGGGTGTCTAGTCCCGGAAGCCATGAGCTCCCATTTTCAAGCTACTGGTTTGGGTCTTTGTACCCCTGTTCTGCTGTTTGTTCTGCTTTTTCTTGTTTCATCAAGGTGCGTCCCTGGTTTCACTGTTCCAATGAGGTCTTATGGCATCTGCCGGTCTGCTCAAGTGTCATTCAGGTTTCCCTCCACCAGACCATTGGCCTACGCCTCTGGGGTGTATGTTAGTCCCTGCTCTCACTCCCTGCCTCGCCGGGGTGCGTCTCTATTCCTCTCGTTCCCCTCTCTTGGTTGTGGGATGCCTTGTTGGTCCATCCAATCTTGAGCGTCAGCTGTGGTCTCGAAGATATGTGTCTTCGTGTTGTGCAACACTTTTAGTTTGGACGGGTATAACAGCATGAATTTCACACCCGCCGCCCGGAGGCGCTCTTTGGTCAGCCAGAACTGCGCCCGCTGTCTTGTACGAGCGCCGTGTAGTCTGGGTAGATGGTTACTCTGGTGCCGTTTCTCGTTATCACCCCGCCCTCCCTTGAGAATGCCAAGATCTTTTCCCTGTATTTGAAGTTCATGATCTTCGCGATCATAGGTCTTGGAGGCACTCCCGGGCGGGGTTTCCTAGTTAGTGCTCTATGTGCCCTTTCCACTACGAAGCCCTGGGACAAGGTCCCTGCGCCCACTTCTCGGAGCAGTAGGCTCTCTGTAGTTTTTGGGGTCTCTGCCTTCTTCCCCGTCTGGCAGCCCCACTATGCGCACATTGTTGCGTCTAGCCCTCCCCTCCGTATCTTCAGCTCTGCGTTCCAGCGTGCGGATCGGTTCCAATACCGCTAACATTTGAGATTGGGAGGTAGTCACATTTGCTGTGTTACTCTGTACTTGCTGTTCCACCCTTGTCACTCTCTCTGCTAGGTTCCTTGTGTCCTGTCTAAGGAGCCCCACATCCACGATCACTGCATCCAGCTTGCCCTCTATCGATGCTTTCAGCGCTGTTATGGCTTCCAGGATACTGCCTTCTACCTGTCTGATCTCGCCTTGTGTGGGGTTTGATGTGGCCGTGTCCTCCCCTGTTGTCCCAGGTTCTGGGTCTTCATTTTTATGGGCAAATGACTCCATGCTGGTTTGTCTTCCTCTGCCACCTTTCCGTTTGTCGGGCATGTTTGCTTCCTTGAGCTTGCGTCACTGTACTTCGTTGCAGGCAATATGTCTCTGGGTTGCCTCCCCTTCGCAGCCGGCGCTCTCTCCTTCTTGCGGGCTGTTTCGGTCCCAGCACTGCCCCCCTTGAGTCCCCGCTGTCTCTACTGCTTCCAAGCACTTTCCTTGAGTCTCGTGTTTGTGAGGTCTGTGTCCTCTCTCAGAGGTGTTAACTTTGCAGTCTCCTGTTGGGTTAAGGTCACCCTTATGATCCCCCACTTATGCTGTCTTCCCGTGATGTGGCCGTCTTCTTCTTATTTTGCACTGTTCCCCGGTAGCTGCGTCCACACTGGTCTGTTTCAGCTGTTGTCAGTGGTTGCGCAGGGAGGGTGTCCTCACTCGCGTCGTCTTTTGCGCGTTTCTCCGTGTCTCTGGGCTAGTGGTGCCCCTTAACTCATCCGGTATGGGTCCCTGGGCTTGCGCTCCTTACCCTTGGGCACCCTGCCTGCGCCCCTGCAGGGCCCTTGCACCTGCAGCATTGCAGTCTTCTGTCTCTGACGTGGGGGCCAGTTTATGGGGCTGTTCCCGGCTGTCTGGTTGGCCCTCTGACGTGTTGGAAGGGAGCTAACAGGCACCGGGGTGCTCTCCCTCCGTTGGCTAGTGTCCTTTTCCCCTTGGGCCAGTGCCTGTTCAAGGAGCTATACTCCTCGCATGTATTATGGTCTTGTTGTACGGGTCGAGGGTCTCCTCACTTCCACAGGAGCTTCTATTCGCTAGTAGCACTCGGCTATGCTATAGTTCTCTTTGAGCCCCTTCTTCTGCCCTTCGCCTTTGGTGCCGGAGCCGGTAGTGTTGGCTTGTGTTCGGCTTGGGTGGGCTTTGTCCTCCCACGTGTGTTCAGTGACCGCTGGGCCTAAGCTGCCCCCTTCATGTGCTCTGTTATGTTGTTGGCCCGTGCTCCGTGGTGCCTCCTAGCCTGGGGCTGGGCTCTCCTGCTATTCCCTCTGCCGTCTGTCCCTCAGAGTCTTCTGCCGCTGTCTTGCAGGGTCTCCTTGTGGATCCTCTTGGTTGTGTTCCTATTAGCGGCCACCCAGCCTTGACTCTGATATGATGTCCGCCCTCCTATGTGCTGATCGGGTGCTAGCCGGATCAGCACATAGGAGGGCGGACCCGGGTGCTAGCCCGTAGTCCTCTCGCTGCACAGTGCCATCCGCATTGGGTCCGGTTGCCAGAGGGGGCGGGGGAGGAAAGCACTCCCTGGATCTGATGGGGTTCGTGTTGTGTGCCCTGGGCTGGGCTGCCCTCCGCAGCCCCCGGCTTTGCGGCGGTCCCCAGCTGTGAAGGTCTCAGTTGGCCGTGCGCTCCCCACCGCGCTCCGATGTCTAGTGTCTGGTGGGGCTCACCCGCTGTAACAGGCGACCTACAGCGTGTCGGGGTGCGCCTCGGCGGGGCCTGGATCCTGGTGCCCCCTCTTACAAGGTCGATACTCCGGTCTGTGGGCCCCGTCGCCTTTGTTATTTAACGGTGTGGGTCCCCGACCGGGACCGCCGCATCTCTGCCGTCCTCTCAGGTTGTCCTCGGACATGGCTGCCAGCGCCTCTGCACGGCCCAGGCGCAGCGTGTCTCTGTCTTCCGCCCACGGTGGGGTGGGCCTTCCGCCCGCCTCTTCTGGTCTCCAGCTGGGTGATTTCTGGTCGTCCGCGGGGCCTCCCCTCCTTGCCAGCGGTCCACGTCCCTGCGCCTGGTCTTTCTGCGCCTCCGGTTGCTCCTTTGTTTCCTCAGAGCGCGGCCGATCGCTCAGTGGGCCGTGCCCGCCATTTTGTGTGGCGGTCTCGCGTTCCTTTTGGGCTCTGTTCTGGCCTCACCGCACTCCGATTTTGTTCGGGCTTTCGCTCGTTCGTCCGCCAGACCTTCGGACGCCTCCTCCTCGGTTTATTTGCTTCTCACTGCCTGCTATCAACCAGTTTCCAGGATCTATAGTCTGATCACACGGGAGCTCTTGGTAACTTGCTCACGCTTGCATGGCCGCCAAACACGTGTTCCAGCCTTGTTGGGCCTCATCGGTGAGGTGGAGCTGTGCCTCTCTGAGAACAGTGAGCAGGGAGTCCACGTCTGGTTGCCCCCAGGTAACTCGGGGTGACCAACCCCAAGTTCCTTACAAAAATACAAAAAAGGTAGCAGGCGCCCCTCTCTCGAAAGAACACAGCATGATAACCTGTTCAGTGGTTTGAAACCACTTTAAGAGTTCGCAGCCATCTGCTTTTTGATCACTGTACCTTTCACAGATGGGAAATAGCCATTTGCATATCCGTCTTTGTCCCTCCCACATGGGAAGTCCAGCACTGAAATGCTATGGCATTTCACTTCTGAACAAGAGTACCAACAGTAACCCCATACACGTGTTTCAGCCTTGTTGGGCCTCATCAGTGAGGTGGAGCTGTGCCTCTCTGAACGAAGGAAGGCAGACCTGTGGTGAACTTTAAATTACTGATCACTGTGAAGCCAGTGATATAAGGTAGCAGAGTAGTCCGGTGACAGGAAATAGCCCACTCGAAAGTCTGCGTGAAATATGTGATATCTTGTTATAAAGCAGCAAAGTGAACAAACTACCTTGAGAGAGAGATTTCTAGGAACATTTGTACTTATGGTACTGAACTACCAAGACCAAGAGACACTGGGGCAAATAGCACAAGATTGTGAGCTCAAGAGAAAGTCGAAGTGGTCCTACGGAGGTCTATATTAAAAGTCTTGCACATTCAAAAGTCTTCAACATCAGTGAAAGGTCCGACCCTGAGTGAGGGAGACCGGAAGTGTGATAGGTTAGGGGAAGGCAACCCCTAAGTAATGTGAATAAAGCTTGGGGAGGGGACCCCCTGCACGTGCTGTGATTGCGAGGTCTGAGCCCGACTGAGGGAGACCTACATGAACTATTTGCTTTGAGAGGCCTGAGTCCGACCGAGGGAGACCTGCGTGAACTTTTGTTGAACTGTGAAAGAACTTTTGAAAGCTGGAATAAGTAACTTTAACGTGGCAGGCCAAGCAGGCCTCAGTCCATGTTTTGAACTGTCTATGTTTTGAGAACTTGAGCCAGAGTGTGCCATCCTGTTTACATGGGCCGCCTTACTCTGTGCTGTCCAACGTGGGAAGGAGAGTTGATTCAGCCACATTGATTTGTTATATTATAAGACTGACTTTCCTTTGCATACATATTCCCCTTTACACATCTTTTGTATAGGAGATAGGGCAGGCATAAGGTTTTGTTATTATAGGCCATTTTGATTTGACATAGAGTGACTAGGACTGTATTTTCCATATTAATTAATGGTAGAGACTACACCCATCTTAGCTATAGGGCAGAGCAGGAGTTTCTCCAAACCCCAAAAAGTTGAAGGTTTTGAAACGAATAACTTGTGTGTGAGTGTAATACTTTTGATACAATGCCTCCCTTACAGTACTCTGATAAGACTCTGCTTGCTGCATCTCCGCCTCACAGGTAATGGACAGTGAAAAAACACTGCTTCTCATAGAAAGTAGGCAGGCACAGCAGACCACACTGCACTCTATCATGATTTGTTTCCATGTCTAGGATTTAATCTTGGGTGGTAACGTGTATGCAAGTACTACCCAGAAAGATTCTGCTGTGTAATGTGCCCAGTAGTGAAGGAACTTTCAAACTTCAAGCATTTATAATTGTATGTCTCAAGAGGTTCTCATGGATGTGACTGGTTGTTTGGTGTTCTTGAATGAGGACCCACACCATGTCTCTTAACTCCTTTCATCTGACTCAACTCCCTACTCCTCCCTCGCACTCCTCTGCCTCCTCTCTTGATCTAATTTTGCACTTCTTTTTCCTGTGGCACTCCTGTCACGTCCTATCCAACCTACTCTTTGGATAACTTTCTTCTCCCCTTTTCCCCTTCTCTTCCTTCTCCCTCTCTCTCCTCGCCCTGTCTCCCTCTTGTGTTGCATGGTTCATTTTTTTAACCCTGCATCCTTGCTTTCCTCACTCTCTACCTTCCCCTGCTCCCTTTGAAAATGTCTATCTCTGCTGATGCAGGTTCATCCCACTTTACTCTGCTCTCCTTGATAAATTACCCCAACCTTGGCTCTTCCTATTCTATCTACTTTTCACTCGTAAGACTTCCTTAGTTTCTGCAAAAAAAAAAGCATGTCTCCGCTCACCGTTTCTCATTCTCACCACCTGTTGTCTATTTCAATTACTTAATACCACCGTCTTTCCTCCCCCTCCTGAACCTTCTCTCCTCCCCCTCACCTCTTCTGACTTTTCAGACTTTTTTCACTTCTAAGGTTCCTAACTTTAATTCCTCTTTTCCTTCCCCTCCTTTCCACCATTGCTCCCTCTTCTTTTCGTTTTCTTTCTCCCACCCATTCGCTGTCCTCATTCTCTCTGCTAACTAACTCTGGCATGGCCACATTTCTAAATCATGCTCACCCAACTGCTACTCCTCTTGACCTCATCCCCTCCACGTTGATTCCTTCAATCTATCTGTTTATTCTTCCTTATCTCACTTAATTCATCTTTCCCTTTTGTCTTCCATCTTTCCCTCTTCTTTTAAACATCTTTCCTATCCTTAAAAAACCCTTCCTGGATTCTTCATTCCCCTCTAATTTACGTCATATTTCCCTATTCTCCTTTCTATCAAAACTTCTTGAACAGATCGTATAGTCTCAAATATCTTCTTTTCTACACCTTCACTCTCTTCTCCCTCACTTCTCTGCATGTCACAATAAACAATTGTCTATCCTTATGTTTCTTGATTTTATCAGCAGCCTTTGACGCTGTTGATCACTCTATTCTTTTCTCCTCTCTTTCCACTTTTGGTTTCTCCGGTACTATTGTGCAGTAGTTTTAATCCTATCTTTGCGATCATACATACTGTCTCGTAGGCATTCAAACGTGCTTCCTCTAAGCCCCTCCTCTATGGCGTTTTGAGGATTCCGTTCTTGGACCTTTTTTCCACTCTACACTATTCCCCTCCCTGACCTCCTCAGCACTTTTAACCCCTTCTGCCATTTCTCTGCTGATAACATTAAAATCTTAATTTCTGTTTCTTATTTCAATTCTTCCCTTCAGTCCTCCATATTGGCTTGTCTCAGCAATCCAGACCTGGATGGCTTCCCGGTTTATTCATCTGAACCCATCCAAAACAGAAGTTCTTTTTCCCATATCGTCTCCTTCCTCTTCGCCCGTTGGTCTCTGCTTAATGACTACTGTTCTTTCCTTTTCTTCCTCAGATCGCACTCTTGGTGTCCCTTTTAATTTCTCTTCTCACTGCACATCAACAATATTGCTTGTTCTGTCCGTTTCCATGTTTGTAACCTTTCATTTTCTTTCTTTTTGGGCCACTAAACGCTTGCCTCAACTACCGCCCTGCTTTACTGCTTGGTCTCTCCCCCCCCCCAATTGACCCATTTACGCTCTCTTTAATTCCTGTATTCGTCTTTTTCAAATCCCATCTCGGTCCGCCATTACTCATTCTCTCTCACTGCCCCCTCTTACCTCTCATCTTTATTTTCCTTCTACACGCCAACGCGTTCCCTTCGCTTCCAGTTTTTCTTTCTTCTCTCTTCCTCCAAGCCCCCTTGTGCTCCCTCCCGTGCTTTATCTTTACTTACCTCTAAATATTGGAACGCTTTACCCCTTCACATTCATTCTTACACATCCTTTCACATTTTTCGAACCCACCTAAAAGAACATCTTCTTTCCCTTCTCTCCAACACCTAATTTCTACTGCCATGGTTCTATTTGTCCCTTTACCTAATGTTTTGTACTATTGTAAGAGTAGTTTTTAATTTGTTTAGCGCTTCTACGAAAGCGCTCTATAAATTCGATAAATACATTACAAATACACAGTGGCGTCTCCTTGAGCGGTGATTTCCTCCTTTCCTATCACTGCTAGTCTGTCACTGCATTCTAAGCTCAAACAACTCCTGCTTGCATTTCCAGAACCTTGTGTCCTGGTCTAGATCACTCCCACAGCAATACCTTACTACCTTCTCATGTCCTCTCAAAATGCACCATTAATTACCAGATCGCTGGGAAACATTGCTTTTTGGTGAAAGGGGAAACAGGGTACCAGACCACTATGAGGCCACAAGTTGGGGACTCTTTATCCTCTCCCAGATAAAATTTGCCTCACCCAGCCAGCAGTCTTCTTTTTTCTAATCCGCAGCATTGCAAGCAAACTGTTCTGGCTGCTCCAGGGGGGTAGGGTCCATTCTGCTCTCCGTCCGTGTCACTGCTGGTTCCCTTGAGCCAGTTCTCTGAAGCCGTTGGCACCCGGGTCAGCTCTTCTAACACAAAACTGCTTCCGTACTACTCCAAATCCTTCTCATTGCTCCAGTGGGCACCAGGTCTCTCTCACAGACACCCAACCCCCCATTAAAAGGAGCTCTGTGATGGGCAGAGGCTCTCTGCTGTGCTTAGTGTTCAGGTGGTTTTTCAAAATCATCCCTGGGGGTGGATTCTGGGGGGCCAACCTATTAAGGTGTACAAGAAAGACTATGAAGAATAGCCAAACACAATCAAGGTGGGTAGCAGAGTGTCAGTGCTTACTCAGGAGTGGTGTGAGTTTTCTAGGACTACAATGAGTTACACACAGGGGATTCCAATAATTCCAGTTAGACAGATAAGTACAGAAATAAACAATGATGTGTAGGTTTTTAAGATGCACACCAAACAATGTAAACTTCAGGTAAGTATTGTCCCACAAGTACTGTCTCATATCTGCATTCATTAACGGGGGTTCTGACTAGAACTGCTAGACTTTATTTTAAAGACATTTAAGCAATAGAGAGCATAGCATAAGCAAAACTGTCAATAACTGTGCAGGAAAGTGAGAGTAGAATGAGAAAAACAAGTTCATCCAAAAACATTAAAATGCAGGCAAGTAATCCATTTAGCAAATCTGAGATTAAAAAACATATGAGCAAACCTAACATTAACTCTTACTAAGTCCAACCCTGAGGTAGGATGGGGCTAGTTCCCTGAAGTCATTTGACAAGGCCAGTACTCGGGTCTTGTCAGGGGGGGGGGGGGTAAGTGCTAGTCCAAACAATGAGAGAGATGGGGACCCTCAAAGGGAGGCCCAACTCCTGTTCCCATCCTTGGAAGCCTCTACTCTCCAGCCTTGTCTCCAGGTGCTAATGCTTGCCAGTGTTTCATATCGGTTGCATATACAACCAAGCCGATGGACAAGAAATCCATAATACCAGCTTGCCTGACGCATTATCAGAATGAGACACCCGAGACTACCACAGCGCTGTAAAGACCCAATAGCAGTAGTAACCTGGCAAGAGAGACAGATACAGGCTACAGTAGCGCACCGCTACAACGCAAAATCAACTGTTCGGACCTGGCAGCCACTATGCCTCTGGTAGCAGCAGTCCCCTAGACCACCAAAGACTATTCCCCAAAATTACCAAGACGGTCCCAAGGAGGGGTCTGGGAAATACATACTTAGACACTGAATTTCCTACACTGCTATGGCCATTCCCAGGTGAGCCAGTGCTAAAAGAGTGGGCAGGGTTTAGCCCCCTTTTGAAGATTTCCCAGGCACATACACATCCTCGTAGGGGAATAACTGGTCTAACTTGCCAGGGAAAGCTGTCCAATCAGTACAGAGTGAGGGAAATTGGGACAGTAATTGAGGGACTGGGGGGGTTTCTGGTGAGGTCAGTAGTGGAGGAGGACCAAGAGACCAGCAGGCGGAAGGAAGGAGCAGCGGGCTGTGGAGGAGATTGTTGGAGAAGGTGAGATACTGGTTTAGGAGTAAAAGTGTGTCTGCAGATTTTAGTGTGCATGTTTGTTTAGCAGGTGGATAGGTGGACTAGACTAGGGAGTGATTGTGAACCAATTTACCGAGTGAAATTAGGGTGTTTGAGTAGCAGTTTGGAGGGAGGAGAATACTAGTGGTAGGAGGGGCAGAGTAGTGTTGAGGATGTGAGTATTGGTGTGCAGGAGAAGTAGTGTAGTGGGAGGAGAGGTGACATCAAAGGGTGAAGACAAGGCCTAGAGTGTGAGGAAGAGGCAGGACTGGAGAGAGAGAGTGAAACGGCAGGAGGGGTGAAGGGGTAACATCAGTGCAGGCCTCAGGTTTACCAGCACCCTGTGCCAGAATGAGGTTTACAGCAAGGTAGTCCAAGAGAGAGCAGGTCAGTCTGCTGAGTGGTCCAGGGACACTTCCGAAGAATCAGCAGGCATGGATCCTCAAGCAGGCGTAGAGTCTGTTTTTTTCCTACCAGTTCAGGAATCAAAGCACTAACAAGGGCCTTCTTTAGATCAGGACAGAGGAGTAGTACTTCACCATGACTTGGCGAGACGTGATGCTGGTCGGCTGCAAGGGTCATCCTCTAGTCTTCTGCATGTTGTTTTTCTTCGTAACGGTCTTTGCTGCCTTGATGATCTGTGGAAAGGCTGCAAGAGGAGACCTTGTAGCCAGCATTTGGACTAGAGTCACCACCAGGTAATGGTAAGGATGTGCACAATTCAAACTGGTAGTGGCTATTGTGAGGAACCAGGAATGAGACTCGGATACAGAGGACTCATGGTGATTGGTATAAACTTTTATTAAATAATAAACGAGATTGAAAAATACCTCACTGTTTCTAATCTAGGAGGTATTTCCCTACCTCAACCTAAAACTAAGGATCTGTCCTGTGTCAAGATGTCCAAAGCAAAACTGTCCTGTGTCTGAAATCCTATCCTTTCCCTCTCATTCTAAAAGTAACTTTAAGGTGTTCAGGGTAGTGTCTTTGGATTGGAAAGTTCACAAATGTTCAACAAAAAGGCATACATTCAACAGAAGCTCCAAATGGATAATGTTCACAGTTCCAGGAAATGACTCCCTTCACCAGGTTTCTCCCCACCAAAACAAAAGTGCAAAAAATAACCAAGTTCTTTGTAGCCCAAGTGGATAACACTGTCGTCTTGGTGTTGCAATCCACTCCATGGGCAATGACTCCCTTCACCAGGTCCTTTCCATATTCAATGCAATTTAAAATCCTAAGGGCATGAATCTTCCTTGGGATTCTCTTTTCAAAATATCACAAATGCAATTCAAAAGCTTAAGGGCATGAGTCTTCCTTGGGATTCTCTTTTGAAGATACTACAACTGGAGTCCTGGACCAGACTCGCAAAACACCTGGTATACTCTCCTGCCAGATTCTCTCATATAGCTCCTTTACTTTGCAGATCTGAGGGCATATGCGTTCCCCCCTCCCCCCCAAGTTCCTCTTATCACTGGTGTATTTGTATCTCCCCAAATATTGGGACTATGAAAATCAGTTTGTGAAGCAAGCCGTAGGAAATGTGTCTCCGATTCCAATTAGGGAATGCCTTCTCCAGCTCCCTCCCGGGGCCTCTACCTTCCACTGTTGGCTCACCAGCTTTAGAACGGCTCCCTTGGCTTCTCTGACCCCGCTCGGGTCCTTCTCTGCTTCCACTTTCTCTTTTCACTTCGGGTCTTTGTGGCTAATGGTGGTCTGAGCGTTGCTCGGGCTTTCCTTGCCGGCGCAAAGTTGCTCCTTTGCCTCGCGCCCCACTTCGGCGTCTCTCCTGCCTGCAAGAATGCATCACTGGTCCAGACGCTGCCTCCCACTTTCTTAGTGTTGCTTCTCTTCCTCTCTCAACGCCTCCTGGATTCCCAGCACAGGTTGCGAAGTCTTCTCGGTTCTCCCGCGTCTCCTTGCTCGCCTGTCCACCTGACAGCTTGACTTCTCCAGCAGTGGCTAGCTGGTCGGATCTCTCTGTTGCTCTCAGCTGTCAATCTTTGAACTCTCTTCAAGGAAGGGAGTTGCTTGGAGCCAATTAGCTTCCTCAAGCACTAGACTGCGCCTTTTGGTACAGCCTAGTAATCTTCATTTGGATAGTCCCCTTTCTCGTCTCAGTCTTTATCATTCTGTTTGCTACAGAATATTGTCTGATACTGTTAGCAAGCTTTGCAGGTTGAAGGGGATTACCACAGTATGCCATCAAATGTGGGGGATATCCCTCAATGGGAAAGTGGGGAGACCATGTCTCATCTAATGATGCCTGTCCCTCCCCATGTGGGTTGCCTCCCCCGATGTGATCCTCCGTTGCATAGCTACCCCCAGGGCTAGGATCAGGTAGCTGCTACTGTCCCCTCACCACATGAGAAGAGGATACCTCCGGGAAAGGATCTAAAACATCATCAGATTCATCACACTATCTAGTCATGGATACCCACTGACCAGCCATTCTGCACAGCAACAGACACTTAGGGACATGAATGTGTACTAGGATGAGACAGTCCGAACCTCCATATCTGGCCAGACGCATAGCTTGCCACTTTCCTGGCAATTCTGGTCCAAGAGGGCAGGACGAAGGCCAAAGGACAATATGGCCAAAGGACCGGCTACATTCTCGCTGCAAGTTCATTAATGAGTATATAGTACTCTTTATGGCCTTATGCAGTAAAATGCAAAAGTATACAAGTCATAAGTCAAAAAGAGGGTAGAAAATATCCACTGCTACCAGCCCATCCTGTACATTTAGCATTTGTAACCACAAACGTAAAAAAAAACTGTTAAAAGGATACAAAGTATCCTAACGGCACTTCACTTTAAAGAGATGTGTGAAGCGCTAAACAGAGAAGAAAATGGCTATGGGAGACAGTCTGCCACTACTGATAGGGAGTGACTAGTTTCCCCATAATATTGAGCACAAGGTAGGGGAAGTAAAGCCCAAGGCTTTACTTGCCGCCCCAAATCAGTTCAGCAGTCAAAAAAAGCAAAAATAAAGGGTGTCCCATAGAAGTCAATGGGGGAAAGCAGCAAACAAGAAAGTCTTACTTTAACAATGAGAATCTTAAATGCACTAAAACTAGAGAGCCACCCAAGCTTATGTAGTTTTTCTGACCGTGTCAACAAGGCTCCACTTTCAACAGGATTTCTTTGTACCAGGAGTATCGCTCTGCTTACACCCCACTGTTGGAGGATCATTTCTCAAACTTGGAATCTGGTTTCAATTTACAGGATTAATGTAACAGCTGTTAGCAACTGGTTTGCTGAGCTCACAGGACTCCCCCACAGCCCCTTTTCCATTAAGCTTAAAACCACGCCTGCCTAGATGCTCTGTTTTGATGCCTCGGAAAGGGGCAGTCTCCTTCTGAAGCACCAGCTTGCATTACATGTAACAAGGGCATTTTAATGCCCCTGTTGCATGTTACAGCCCTCTCTACAGGATCTTAACCCACTGGTGTAACGGTTGAGCAAGCTGCATGTCTGATTGGTCTAGAATACAATCTAAGTAAAACAAGAATGCTATTTTTTTGGGGGGGATTATGTAACTGTATTGCCCAATGACGCATCCATTTGTCATTTGTATTGCTATCGTCAGCATGTGGGGCACCTCTCTTGAACGGAGTGCACCCCATGTTCGTGGAAACCTGGTGCTAAATCATTCGTTGGTCTGGGTTTGACTCTATTTCGTGTCAAAGTACAACACCAAAGGTAACGGTGCCGACATCCGTTTAAACAATGTCGGAACGTTTTTATTAGAAATCAATTTTGATAACATCAATGGCAATGACAAATCTCTCTTTCTACAAGAAAATCACTTTCAAACAGCACTTGGGCTTCATGTTTTTTACACACAACCAATGGTCATACGATGTAATGAATCCAATAATCTCACAGCAGCGAGTTATGTTTGTAAAAAGGCATCTGTTTCAGCCCATCAATTTTTTTTAAAATTAAACTTTAGTTTTTTTGTAGCATTTTAACATTCAAGAACAAAGACCATGTTTTCATGTCGTTTAAAAGCTTAGCCAGTCCTCATAAACTTAACATTTCCACTCCCTTCTTGCCCCCTCCCTCCACTCATAAAACAAACAACGGTGGTGTCTTGTGCAATGTATATCAAGCAGATTGGTGATTCTTCACTGTGAGTCTGGTCCCCCCTCTGGGGACATTGTTCCCAGTCTTTGGATACGTATTTAATATTTCGCCCTTCTTGGCCATAGCCTGTTAGAGTGTTGGGCCCGTCTTGGGCCACCAGACCCCCTTATCCCTTACTATTAGGGCAATGCCTCCTTTGCCATCTATCTCCCCCCTCCTCAATGAACCAGGACCGCTCCTCCCTTAATGCACCTCTCATCAAACTTGGGTGTAATTCTGCATTTAACTTTGCCCATTGATTGTAATCCTGCTAGCCCAGTGACTGTTCCATACCGCTGCACCTGCTTTCTCCTCCCCATGCCTCCTCTCTTCATACTCATGGCGCTGTCTGTTTCTCCCATCTTTTCCAACTGCTTCTCTATCAACTATCCTTCCCTTCTCACTAAGTCTGGAAAGAAGAAGTTTAAAAAGGATATCTTGTCCTCCAACCCTGGTCTCCCTATTGCTGATACCTATACCAGTGCCTCTTCCAGACAGACCCTCACCGACATCCTCTTTGTTGTTCCTTCGCCTGATCTATGGACCCCCCATATGATCTCTGTGCTCTGTCCTGTCTCCTCCTCTCCCATAAATGGTGGCACTCGCTGGGAAATCCTCATGGCTTCTTTTGACTCCTCCAGAGTCATCCTTAACGTCTACCTAAATGGCACTGTCATGGTCCAAGGTCCACAGGCACATCTCCTCCTCTTCGATAGGCGTTTCCCTCGCCTCATCAACTTCCTTTCTTCTCCGGCTGTCCCCTCCTCTCATTCCTTGGCTACCTTGCCCACTCTTCCCTCCTCTGCCCATCTTCTGGCTACCTCTACAACTCCGCAGGGCGTACCTCTGATTTGTACCCGTCCCCGGAAGGTCTTTAAGGCCGGCAACCTTCTTCAACTTGCCACTCTCAACTCTCGCTCTGCTGTCAAACACTCCTCTGACATCTGCCACCTCCTTGAAGAACTTGACCTTGACATTCTCGGTCTTACAGAGACATGGTTCACGGCCAGCTCTGTCACGAGATTTGACACTCTCCTCCCTGATGGCTACAAGATCCTCTCCGCACCCAGATCCACTCGCCCTCGAGGGGTGTAGCCTTGATCTTTTCTTAGTGGATTCCTGCCACTATAATTCCCACTCAGATCTACTCCTCTTTCGAATGCCTTGTCTGCAGGCTCTCAATCTCTCCTAGCCACTCTTACTGTTGCCACTCTCTACCGGCCCCCCGGTCAAATCACCTCTTTTCTCTCTGAGTGGGCTGACCTCTCCTCCTCTCTCCTGGCCTCAACCACTCAACTCCTCCTCCTTGGTGACCTCAACATTCACCTTGATTCTCCCTGTCCCTCAACATTGCTCTTTCGCGACCTCTGCGATTCCCTCTCCCTCTCTATCCTCCCATCTGGCCCAACGCACTCTGCAGGGCACACACTTGATGTCTTGATCTCCTCTAGCCTCCCCCTATCTATCCCTCTCTCCACTCCCCTCTCCTGGAGTGACCACTACCTCCTCTCCTCTCATCTCTCTCTCTCTTCCCCCCAAGCCAAGCCTACCTCAACACTGCCACCTACCTTCCTGGACATCCGGCCCATGAAGCGTGTCAGTCGAGGCTTTTGCTTCTACCTTCTCCCCACCCCTCTTCCTCTGGCTGACTCACACCCTGACACAGCCCTGTCTTCTCTCTATTCTTCTATTTCTGATACTCTTGATGTTCTTGCCCCTGTCATGAGGATCCGCCTGAAGTCCAAAGCCAAGTGCAATTCCTGGTATGACTCCGACCTAGCTACACTTAAACGTAGGTGTAGGGCGGCTGAGAGAAAATGGAGGGATTCCTGCTCATCCTCTGACAAACTGGCTGCCTGTGGCCTTCTCCAAAGGCAATACCGTCTCTCTGTCCGTACCAAGAAGAGAGTCCACATTCAAGCCTGTGTCTCTGCGGCATCTAACAGCTCGGCCGAACTCTTTAAAATTTGTAAGGAGCTGGCCAACCCTGCTGCAGTCTCTACCCCTCCCCTTGCCTCTCAGGCTCTTTGCAATGCCCTGGCCTCACACTTTATCTCAGAAACCCAGGACATCCTGTCCACACTCTCCTCCACCCCCTCTCCCCTCTCCGTCGGTACTCACTGACCCTCCTCCAGCCACCCCCCCACCCTCCTTCTCTTCCTTTCCTCTCTTCTCCCCTGATGAGGTCACTAGACAAGTCCGATCTATGAAAGCCTCGACAAAACAGGTTCATCCCTGTTCCTCTAAAACTCTCAAGGACCACATTGATACCCTCGCTCCGGCCCTTGCCGACTTCTGCAACCACTCCTTTGCCTCAGGATCCTTCCCCTCCCCTCTTAAGCACTCTCTTGTGCATCCTCTCCTCAAGAAACGCACAGCGGATCCCTCTTGTCCGGCCAACTATCGCCCAATTTCCATTACCCCCTTCTTAGGCAAACTCCTTGAAAAGCTGGCCATCTCTCAGCTAAACCTTCATTCTGATTCTGTTGGCTCTCTCCATGACCATCAGTCTGGCTTCAGATCTGGCAGAAGCACAGCAACTGCTCTCCTGAACATCCGTGAAGATCTGCTTTCCAACCTTGACTCTAGCATTCCCTCTGTTCTCATCCTACTTGATCTCTCCTCTGCCTTCGACACAGTCAACCATACCATCCTGCTCAACCGTCTCCGGGATAACTTGGGCATCACCGATCGGGCTCTGGCCTGGCTGACCTCTTTCCTCTCTGATCGACCCTGCCAGGTCCAACTTGGGTCCTTCCTATCATCTGTCTTCCTCTCCACCTGTGGTGTTCCCCAGGGGTCTAACCTCTTGCCCTGCTTTTCAACCAATACCTGGCAACTCTCGCCCGCTGTATTGCCATTTTCTGCTCAAACTTCCAGTGCTACGCAGACAACACTCAACTCATTTTCAGGCTGCCCTCGGCCACCTCCTCCACCTCTCTCATCACTGATTGCCTAACTGCCATCCAAGATTGGTGTGCCACCAACGATCTTTGTCTTAATGCCAGCAAGACAGAGATCCTCCTCATTGGCACACCATCACCTTCCTTTCCCCACACTCTCTGGCCCTCCTCCTATCCCTACCTGCGAGGCCAAGAACCTTGGTGTCACCTTTGATTCCACACTCTCCTTCTTTGCCCACATCGCTGATGTATCAAAAAAAGTCAAACCTCCTACTGCACCTCCTCAGAGGTATTCTTCCTTTCCTTTCATTCCCCCAGAAGCTCACTGTCTCCCAAGGTCTGGTTCTCTCTAAGCTGGACTATTGCAACAGCCTTTTTCTTAATCTACTCTCCGCCCTTTACAACTTATCCAGAACAGGACTGTGAGACTTGTCCTTGGCCTCAAGCCCTGGGATCGTATCTCTCCAGCTCTGAAATCTCTCCATTGGCTCCCAGTGGATGCAAGGATTAAATTCAAAATCCTCTGCATTATCCACAAGGCTTTCTGGGGCCTGGGTCCAACATACCTTCAGCTATCCCTCCGCAAATACCTCCCATCTCGAGCACTCCGCTCCTCTACCTCTAACTCCCTCAGGGTCAGTCGTTTCTCAAAGAAACAAGCTGGGGGTAGATCTCTGTCTTCGGCTGGGGCCTCCCTCTGGAACAGCCTCCCTGCCACTCTAAAACTTGAGGAGAACCATCTCCGGTTCCGGAAGCACCTCAAAACCTTCCTCTTTGCTTCTGCCTTCTCATCCCCTTTCCCCTGTTGATTCTACTCTCCCTCGGCACCATGCACCTGGCCACCTTCTGTCCTTTGGGCCCAGGTACCTGCTCATCTTGCCAACCTCACGCACTGCCTCCGGGCCACCCCCTGCACTGGGGTCTTAATCTGTACCCATACAGCCCTCCCCTTTTCTTCCTGCACTTTCAGACCTACACGGCCTGCTGCCATAAACCCAGCACTTGCCACTTGCTGGCTGCACTCCCATTGTTTGTTGACTTTTTATTTATTATTATTTTTGTTTTTTTTCCTTCTCACTCCGCACTCTCCTTTTGTTCCCCCTTCCATGCACTTCTCCCCCTTCTCCCTCTACCCTGCACTTGCACGTTCTCAATGTCACTGGACCTAGTAAGATCGTTGTTTTTGTTCTCCCCTGTTCCCTTTCCCTGCCTGGTTGCGCTCTGAAACACTTATGTATGAGCGCGATAGAAATAAAATATCAATCAATCCCCATTTCTGTCTGACCCCGTCCCAAGCTGCCCTAAAAGTGCCCGACTCATTGTTCACCAGAGCCATCAACTTATCCATCAAGAACATATTTTTTCAATTCATTCATCCAATCATTTCTCTTTGGAATTGTTGGACTTTTCCACTTTTGGGCCAGGGCTACACTCCCTGGCCGCAGCATTGTCTCCCACATTCGGGGGTACCTATACGTCTCAGAATCTCTCGGCGGTATTCCCAATAACATTGTCATCGGGTCGTGCGGGAGTGATTCCCCCAAGACCTCCTTCATCCACCCCCTTAGGTTCTCCCAATATGCCTGTACCCGTGGACAGAGCCACCACATATGTCCTCTCGAGCCAATCTGGCTGCATCCCCGCAGGCACCGTGGAGATGCCCCTGCAAACATCTTAGATATCTTAAGCAGGTCTCTATGCCATCCCTGAAGTACCTTGAAATTATGTTCCATGTCGGCGGTAAAGAGGTTCCCATGGAATGCTATCTTATATACCTTGCCCCAGACGACCTCTGTGAGTTCCTTCCCCCGCCAGCTCGTTCCAATATCGTTGAAACCCGTGCCTATCTTTTTTTTCCCGCTGATATTCATGACTTTATTCAATTTGGACACTATCCCATTACGGGAGCTGGCTAGGTCCAGTACCTTCTCAAACCGGGTTAACGATCTCTTGAATTTCCCTCCCCATTTCTGGTTGTTCAGGAGCCCCTTCAACCGGAGATATTCAAATACTGTGACCCTACCAGTCCCCAAGACTTCTAACACTGCCTCGTACGTTTGGAATTCTCCCTCCTGGAACAGCTGTCACACCCTTTCCAGTTCTCTCTCAGACCATTAATGTGCGTTGCAGAAACCCCTATCTCACAGTATTACTATGGGACCCTAGAGTGAAACCATTGGGGAGGGCCATGTTGATAAGTTCACTGATTGCGTGTCTCCCATCCACAGGGCCAGCAGTACTCCTAGGGTGGGGTGCTTGAGAATTCTGCCCGGTATATTTTTACGGGGTGCCCACAAGAGATCCCGCACCTTGAACGGGTGGGCGTCCATGTCCTCTAGGTAGGTCCACTACGTACCCATTTTGTCTCTCCTATGTTCCAGTAATACCCTAAACTGGGCTGCTTTGTAGTATAGTCAGAGGTCTAGGCGGCCGAAGCCCCCCTCCTCCTTGGGGAGGTAAAAGTGTATAATTTGGTCCTTGGGGTCTTGCCTTGCCAAATACATTTTTGCACTACTTTCTGGAGTTCTTTAAAGGTGGATTCTAGTACCATTGTGGGGAGGGCTGTAAATAGGTATAATAGTCTCGGCAGGACATTCATCTTTATCGCTGTCATACAGCCATACCATGATTGGATCATTCTATCCCACCGGTTCAAATCCATTTTAATGATGGACAGCAATGGATCATAGTTAGCTGTTGCCAGAGACGTTAGGTGTCCGGTCGCATGTACTCCTAGATATTGGATAGCCACTTTTTTGACCCAAACCCCCAAGAAGTTGCCCACAGGGTCCAGTACCGGGTCCGTTGCTCACAGTGGCATCAGCATAGATTTGGATGTTAACTTTTAAACCTGAAAAAGCTCCAAAAGTATCGATTACTGAGAGCAGAACCAGGAATGTCCAGGGGAGGTCCACAAGGTATCCCGGGATGTCATCCGCAAATAGTGAAAGCTTGAATTCAACCTGACCCCTTTGAATCCCCTATATACTTGGGTGGTTCCTCGCGGCTATCGCCAGAGGTTCCATCGTGAGAGTGTGTTAGGGAGAATTTGCAAAAATGTGCTAATTCCCTTCACGTTAGAGACCCCCAGCAACTTTGCTGGATTTTGAGGACTTTAATTTTTTACCTGGAGAGAGTGTGACCCTTTTTCCCACTCTCTCGTGTGTTTTGAAATGTGTTTTGCTCTTGTGTTTCCTTTGGTGATGGAGTCTAACCAACTACATAGGCATCATCTTTTCAGTTGTGTCACAAAGCACCCTCAGTGCAGTGACACAGGGAAACCTTTTCAGGATTTCCCAAGGTTTAAATACCTTCTCTGGGATAAACTACTATTTCCCAGGGTAAGTAAAGTGAAATTGACTTTACTAGTCTCTTTAAAATCCTAGACCCAGCACACCCTATCTTACAATAGAGTGCTGGAGGGGTTACTTAGTATCCCCTGTGTCTAGATACTCATGTAGCAGCAAATACTACCCTTTCCTCTGGAAATGGCTGGTGGCAGTGGTTTTACAACGAACTACCATGATTTTTCCCGACCGCGAACACCGGTAGCGTTAAATCGCGGGAGCCATGTTTTTCAAGATGGCATCTCTGCCCCCTTTGTTTAAACAGGTCCCAGTCTTTTATCGCCATTTCTTTGGGGAAAGGTCCTTCTAGAGTTTTGCTGTGCATGCCAAACAAGGTTTGGTTCCTTTGTTCATTCGCCTTTGGCAGGCTTCAGGACTGAAGACCGCCTCTGGCGCCCAAGTGTCTAGGGTGGGCAGGAAGTGAGGGAGGTGCCCGAAACTCCCTGTGCTTAGTCTCCTAGGAGACCCAGATGCACTCTGGTATGATTGGCTGGCTGATTGTCCGGCAAGGACAGTCACCCTGCTGGGTGAGTGACAGCTAGGCTGGAATGAATGGGAGAGAACTGAATAAAAGGCAAGTCTCTTGGCTTGGAAGGCAGAGTCGACCACTGGAACGAAAGAACTGAAGACGAGCTTGAAGAGGACGGCTGCTGCAACTCCTGGACCGTTGGTTTGCCTGGTGAAGCCCTGCTGCAGTTCCGAATCGCCAAGTTCACCTCGACAGAGAAGCCCCTTCAAGGATAACATCTCCCTTTGAGTTGGTGGGACCAATCAACTCGACAGTAAGCCACCTGGACACCTTATCTCGGAGCTGGTTGAATTTCCTCAGAGTGCTGCAGGAAACCGTATAACCAGGGAGAGGGGCCCCAGTTTGTGTGCTTTACTACAGCTACCGGAATTGAAGATTTGCCAAGTGCCAGCTTTTTGACCAGTTTCAGTGCAGTGCAGGAGTCCCCCGACGTCCTCCCTCTTGTCCCCACGACTGAGGCGCAGGAACAGCGAGATGTGCAGGAACTGCCAGGAACAGAAGTCTTCAGCTGCATCTTTTTCTTCATTTGTAAGGTACTGTGAAACGAGACTGAGAGTACTTACCTCTCGCGGTGAAAGTGCTTGAAACTTTTGCAACTCGCAGGCCTAATCAGCTTGTGACCCAACATATAATTCTTCTTTTTGCAAGCTACTTCTGAGAACTTCTACAGAGACTTTACCGTTTACTTACCAGAACCATTTTATCCTATCCAAGACTTTAGCCCATTGACTTTGGCCTAGCCTATTGAATTGAATTGACTCTTCTGGTGAACTCAAAGTATCTGCACTGTCTAAGAATAATTGGAATTCTTTTATGTTCTGAACCTATTCCTTTTTGCTCCTCCTTCAAAGTATTCTGAATGCCATTTTGCTCCTCCTTCAAAGTAGTCTGAATGCCTCAGAAACTTAAAGAGTACAGTACTGAAGTATATTTGTGTATAATATTAACTGCCTCCTTCTAGTGAATGTTTTATAACTGACTGTTGAATAAATTATTAAGTGTTTAACCAAGAAACCTTGAGAGTAAGAGTCTTTGATTGTAGACCTCTGTGTAACATAATTACTGCTCACATTCCCTTCTTTTTTTTTTTTTAAATTTTATTTGTGTTTGACTCTCTTAGCAAGTAAGAGAGACTTTACAAAGAAGATATAATAAAAAAAAGGGCATTACAGCAAATGCCTACAAACGTGAAGACTTACAATGCATAGACCTAAAAAGACATCATACAAGTAAAAGTTTAAAAGCCATTAATTCCTATAACATAATGAAAAACACATAAAAAACAAAAGAATACACCATGGGGATATCTATACGCTCAAATGTACATACATCCTCAAATTCATACTAATTTACAAGGGGGAAGAGAGTTAAAATAAGTGATTCAAGAGATATTCATGTAACAGTCTTTTTCCAATTCTCTTGCAATCACTTTACATAATTTCGTTACAGCATATATCAACGGCTTATGGTTACCTCGCATCATTCTGTCCCAAAGAAAAGGTAGGCAGTCAATAAAATTAATGTTTACAAATTCCATCAATAATAACGATCTTTGATTCCTAAAATGGGGACAATTTAAAACCAGATGTTTTAATGTTTCAGTGGGTTCGGTACACATGGGAAATCTGCAGTGCGGACTGGAGGCATACAGCTTGTGACCGATCCATTTTACAACTCTTTCTTTAGTATGAAACAAATTGAGTTTGAACCAGAGATACGTCCTCCGCGTGGAGTCACAAGGAAAAAGCACAATGTAGTCGTGTCTAGGGATACGTTTACGTGCAAATAATTGGTATTCCTTGTAAAGATAGTAAGATCCCATTTTATCAAGGGTTGTGCACCAATCAAGTTCAAAAAGTTTTTTTTTAGCATAGCCCGGTCTATGATAGACATCGTCCACGGTAATGTTAGCCGTCTTGAGTATACCAGCGAGTGGTAAGTAAATTGCAGCACGATAGTTAGCTGGATCATAGTTAGCTGTTGCCAGAGCCGTTAGGTGTCCGGTCGCATGTACTCCTAGATATTGGATAGCCACTTTTTTGACCCAAACCCCCAAGAAGTTGCCCACAGGGTCCAGTACCGGGTCCGTTGCTCACAGTGGCATCAGCATAGATTTGGATGTTAACTTTTAAACCTGAAAAAGCTCCAAAAGTATCGATTACTGAGAGCAGAACCAGGAATGTCCAGGGGAGGTCCACAAGGTATCCCGGGATGTCATCCGCAAATAGTGAAAGCTTGAATTCAACCTGACCCCTTTGAGTCCCCTATATACTTGGGTGGTTCCTCGCGGCTATCGCCAGAGGTTCCATCGTGAGAGTGTGTTAGGGAGAATTTGCAAAAATGTGCTAATTCCCTTCATGTTAGAGACCCCCAGCAACTTTGCTGGATTTTGAGGACTTTAATTTTTTACCTGGAGAGAGTGTGACCCTTTTTCCCACTCTCTCGTGTGTTTTGAAATGTGTTTTGCTCTTGTGTTTCCTTTGGTGATGGAGTCTAACCAACTACATAGGCATCATCTTTTCAGTTGTGTCACAAAGCACCCTCAGTGCAGTGACACAGGGAAACCTTTTCAGGATTTCCCAAGGTTTAAATACCTTCTCTGGGATAAACTACTATTTCCCAGGGTAAGTAAAGTGAAATTGACTTTACTAGTCTCTTTAAAATCCTAGACCCAGCACACCCTATCTTACAATAGAGTGCTGGAGGGGTTACTTAGTATCCCCTGTGTCTAGATACTCATGTAGCAGCAAATACTACCCTTTCCTCTGGAAATGGCTGGTGGCAGTGGTTTTACAACGAACTACCATGATTTTTCCCGACCGCGAACACCGGTAGCGTTAAATCGCGGGAGCCATGTTTTTCAAGATGGCATCTCTGCCCCCATTTTCTCGTGTGCTCCCCAAATTCCATTTTCTGTAGGAGAACCGCCATTGTTACATGTCCGGTTGAAGCCTTCTATAAGGCTGTAGTTTTTTGCCTTTTGTCGGTGTCTTTATTTTACAGGTATTTACACGTGTGTAAGCCCCAATTAGGTTCTGCCCACAGAATGCCAAACTCTGCTCCCTGACAGCCATATACTTCCATTCCATTCTGTCAAAGGCTTTCTCCGGGTCGAGGGAAAGCAGGCTAGCATTGATATCCGACTCCTGCGCATAGTGTATCAGGTCAGTGGTCTTCCAGATATTATCCGACCCCTGTCACCCCTTAATGAAACCGACCAGGTCTCCGTGGAGCAAGGTGGGCATGATCCCCTCCATCCTCCTACCGAGTACCTTCGCCAAGATTTTGACATCTGTGTTTAAAAGAGATATTGGACGGTAGGCGGAGCAGTCTGTTGGGTCTTTACCCTCCTTTGGCAGTACCACTATAATGGCCCCCCATCATCGTTTCGGCAGATTGTCCCCTTCGAGAACCGCATTAAAGACCTTGGCTAGGTGTGAGTCTAGGGTGGAGCGATATAGCTTGTAAAACTTCACAGAGAACCCGTCTCCCCTGGCGTCGTACCCCCCTTCATTTCCTTTATTACCTGTACAGCCCATCTATTTTATAGTCCTGGAAGCACAATCAACAAAAAGACAAGCTGCTTATTACATTGGAAAAGAGTTTAAGAATCTTGCTTATAAACAAGAAATGTCATCATAGATCTAATGTATGCACTAACTGTGAAATCGATCCTGTGGCTGAAATATCCAAGAGCTCCTTGTCAAATTTGGATTGCGCAGGGCACCTGGAAAATAGTCCGGCTTTGTCACAACACAGCCCATGTTCAGCAAGCAAGACCCTGTCTCTGCATAATCACACATTGTAACATTGATTTCCTTTTAGCTACCAGAGGCCCCTTTTCTTTGTGTTTCCTCTTTTTAGTTTGGGCTATTAGGTGGTGCTTAAGCCAAAACTATTGCAATAGAGGATATGGGAGAAATGGCATATGAGGAGGGACACAATGCTTGTGGGTGTTGTTTGGGCATTCAATTGAAAAAACGCTTGGACTGTTTCTATGAATTCATGAATCTCAGACCGGCTAATTTAAGGAGCATATCCAGTCAACAATCGTCTAACACTACAGCTTATTCGCTGTGATCAAAACCAACAGGAACTATCAACAAGAGAGATCCTCCTACCCCCCCCCCCAACCCTCCAACTAGGGAGCCTACTACCAAAACATCTTGAATTGGACCACGGGGGAGGTGAATTTACGCTTATGAATAATAAACTATATGAGACCATAAATTTGCACCCTAACTTTAGCTGGTGCACAAATCATGGTACACTGAAAGCTTTACTCAGGAGGAAACTTGAACAACGGGACTGGTGTAACAATTACATGCGTGTATCGACTTTGCAATCGTACAAATACGTTTCAAATGTCACCCAGTTACCTAAAAACTCAGTCCTATCTTCGACAGTGTCCTAGCCCGGCTGTGTGCAGCCTCATACTTAGATTGTGCACACATCAACTCCCCCTTATGGTGTCCAGGGGTACCTATCTTAAGATCCCACTAACCAGAGAATATGCCAGATATGCAAACTTCCAGGAATGATAGAGACAGCTAAACACGTCTTCACGGAATGTAAACCTCTGGGTCCAATGTATATGAAGATGTTGGCTAGATACGTCTATAGCTATGACTCAATAAAAAGTGAGGTGTTTTGGAACTATTGCCTAAACTCTGAATCTGAAAGTCTGCATATATAACTTTGTATTTGGTGTGGCGTAACATAGTAAAACATCTATAGCCAAATACTGAGATCCTTCCTTAGTAAGGCTCTTTGGTTAAAAGATTAACTGTACACGAAAGTCAGGCTGTTGATTTAATTTCATGTCCTACACTGTGTATCTGTTGAGACAACTTCCTTAAGCTTGAGCACCTTAGAGTTGAAATAAGTTTTTACTCGTTTGAACATGACAATTTCTAACGTTGCATTTTTTATGCTTTTAAAATTGCCTTAAATTTCTGTAAATTGTTTTTTTTAAAAAACTTTTATTAGATTTAAAACTGAAGTAGTTTTATTAACTTAAACATCTACTCTCATGTTCAAATTGGAAATGTGTCATATCTACTGTAGAACGACTGTTAGATAGGTAAGACGACGAATTGTATCTTTTAATAGTATTTTATAGAAAGTATTCATCTTATCATACAACTACATCTGAAGTAGAACTACCCACAACAGTCATGAAACACTGCAACCACAAACATGCTGCAATGCAAGAAGGAAAAGGAAACCAGAATGGAAAACAAAACAAGAAATACGAATGAAACTTCGACCCCGTTGAACAACAGGAACTGCCTACCAGAATTCACAACACCTCAAAATCACAATCAACCACCTCTAAACGAACTAAAGATGCGGAAAAGACATCATACACCTCCCGCTACCCCTCCATCTACAATACTAATGCACCTGAAAACAACCCACAACAAAAGATCCAAACAATACTAGCAGAACCCACCAGATTATCAAACCACTCACCAAAATGCTCAGAACTCAGAACTATGTAAAACGTATTTGTAAAGACGCATAAGAACCAGAGCTAAGCTAGAATCCCTGACCATACACACCCCTTCCATAACCAGGGATTGGAAAAAGGACCACACATACAACAACAAAAACCACTACAACAAATCAGAACAGAGAAATCCATTGAGCGACTTAATGGAACTCCTCAAGGACGGGACAGGATTCAACCGCACACCCAGCATGAAAACAGGCTCATCTAAGAGAGAGCCGAAGATACTCAAATACGATCTATCGCAAAGCACAACATAGAAACATACAACCGCTTAAGCAAAGGCAGAACACATGCGCTCTTTCTCACAGAAACATGGCTGGCACCTACAAAGTAATTGCCCACAAAGCCATACCGACAATTTCAAACTCATACGCTATACAGAGAAAATAGAAGAGGAATCGCTCCAGTGCGCAAAAATAACATCTGCTCAACACCCCTGCCCTCAACCGACATAGAAGACTGCAAATCGCTCCTAGTCAATCTCAAGCTCAATGACCAATCCAACCTACTGTTCCTTCTGATCAATAGACCGCCCACATACGACCGTAACTTCACCACAAATATTAGTGATGCCATACCAACCTCTCTACAAAGCATGACAACCTATTGGTCTGTGGTACTTCAACATTTGGTTCGAAAGAGAAAATTAAACCACTACTGGAAGCTCTACACTTCACACAAATAGTAAACAGTCCTACCCATAGAGTGGGGCACACTTTAGATGCAATGTTGTAGAGATGGACTCTCAACCACTGCCCCACCGGTACCAGTCATATGGAGCAACCATCATATGATCCTGTTCACCATCAAAATCTCAAGCTGCAATATGACCACAAACATAAAGCTATCGTTGACAAACAAAAATAACTGGAAAAAAGTGGGGCCTCATCACGAGTTGGGCGGTAGCCCTTAAATGCGGCGGTAACGCTATTACCGCTGCATTTAAGGGTCTGCCCAATCTCGACACTGGCAGCATTTACCCCCAGCTAAAAGCTGGGGGTAAATGCGCTGGAAAATTGACTATTTTTGGTGCGATTACCACGCAGTAATATCACCGGCGGTAACTGCGCAGAAATTTCCCCACTGGGTCCTATGGACCTAATGGGGAATGGGGAATAACCATTAGCCGCCAACCCTTGATCCGGCGCTATTATTGCTGGACCGGTTGGCGGTAACGCTATTAGCCCGGGCGGTATACTGGCGCTAATACCGCTGCGATACCCACCAACTTGTGATGAGGCCCTTGACCTGGAAACCCTAACAGATATATTGGAATTTACCAAACCCGACACCTCCCAGCTAAATAGAAAGACACTGGACAGATTCAGTGTAAGAGAAGCTCTATACATGGATCCCAGATACGCTAGATCAATTGGCACCTCTAAAACTCTTCAAACACACTCAAAGAAAATCACAGAGAGAATGGTTCATGGAAGAACCAATGGAGCTGAAAAAAACAAACCGTAAACTGGAAAAACGATGGAGATAACTCTACAACCAATTGGACAAAACCAACTACCAATGACATATACGAATATACAAATCGGTCCTGAAAGCCAAAAAAGCATACTACACCGAAAGCGTCCAATTGGCAACTAACACACAAAAACAAATGTTCAGCATCATCAAGGAAATAAAAATGACGTCTTGCAACAACGGCATCATACTATTGCAATCCCTATATAACAATATCACAACCCATCTAAGAGCAAAACTAGAAGCAATACAACGGACCATCGATGCAGGCGGAAGGACCACAATCACCCTTCCAGAAACCAGAACTCCATCAACCACCATAACACTCTGTCGATTGGAACCCATAAGTGAGGAAAGTTTCGACAAATTAATAAGACACCAACACCGCCGGATCTCCCAGTGACTGAAGGCGCCTGGTCCCAACATGATACAAAATAAACTCAATAAAAGGACGCACCCCAGTAGGGAATGCAACCAGGAGATAGATTGCAAGCTGAACAAAGTTTATATCAATAAAGATGTGCACGCAAAGAACTCTGCTGCCCTAAGAGCGCTCTGCCCAACAATACACGGGCAGGGCAGCACATTATGAACCAAAAAATCATCATGAGTGATGTAACGACATATAGTACAATATAACTGTTTCGGTTGGTTGGCCCACACGGCGCAGTAAGGAGTGTAGGTGATGTCAGGCTACAATTGGTTGCTGTGGCTGGTGCGGTCAGTTGGCACATGGGTCAGCTGGGCTCATCTTCACATGGTGAAGTTCAGGCTTAGTTCACAACATGTCACAATCCTAACTAATCTAAACTACACAATGACCATTGACATGCAAAGAATAATGTTAGACATGAAACCATTACTTAGATGGAGGTGGCTATAAAAAGTGGACCAATGTATGCACATTCTAACCCATGCCTTTGTGGGGGCAAGGGTACCTTTGGCCCTTCTCACAGGTGCCTTATCTACAGGGTTTGATCTGTGATTTATTCTCCCTGGTGCCTCACGATTCAAACGAAATGGATGGATGGATGGATGTTAGTTTAGAGGAGGATATACGATCACACGGGATTAGGTATATGGTGGGAAATTTCGGGTGATTTGGGGAGAGGGATCTTCCAGCAGTTACGTTCAAAGAGAGTGGAGAATGCAGGCAAAGGGCCTGTAATCTGTAACTTCTAAAGGTGGAGGTCAAGGTGGCACAGGCAGGTTTGTGGAGACGGATGAGCATGCATCCCATGGTTTACTCGGTTCACGTGCAGGGCAATGAGCTCAGAGGAAGAGAGAACACTACTGAATATTTGCAACAATACATGGCCAAGCGCTTCCGTGAGAAATGGGTGGATGTGAAGCTGCCAGGAGGTGAAGGGGGAGGATGGGATTTCTGTGCAGGGCACTGGACAGAGCGAGAGATGGCTTTTGAGAAATCATGACAGGGCCTAGAAAAATATGCTGTTTTAGGATGGCACAAAATGGAGTCTGTACGTCTCATCAAATGGCTTTGTTTACCATCGTTTTTGTGATTACGTTGAGGCCAAATTATTAGAACAGACAAACCAACGTGGGGACGTCTCCCGCCATTTGGGTAAACGCAAGATCCATTTCACGTGGGAATGTCAGGGGTGGGGGGCGGAAAACACCTTTTCTCCCTTACATGGCCCATGCCAACCTGGTATCTTCAAAAAACTTCTCAACTACAAAACACCAGCATTATGCCTCAGACTACTAATGAATCGATCCCTAAACACAGGAATAGTACAAACATCATACAAATCAGCATACATCAAATCCCCCCACCCCCGCCTCCTAAATGATGAGACGGAAATACAGAAGACCCTACTAACTACATATGTATATCAAATCTATCATGCCAGGCAAAAACCCTAGAGAACCACGTCTACAAAGAACTACTCAATCAAGTAGCAAGCAACGGAATACTTGACCAATCCCAAGTCGACGTCAGACCCATGTGAGGATTTGAATCAGCACCATATGGGACAAACAAATAATAAACTCAGACAACAGCACCCAATCGGTTCTCATACACCTAGACATATCATCCGCCTTTGACACAATCGGACACACAACGCTAACAAAGAGACCGGAGCATTGCAGCATTAAATGCTGAGCACTACAATGGCTGAAATCTTTCCTCACCAACCGAAAGAACACACCTTCTGCCATTTACATCAAACACTAAAATTATCACATGTGGTGAACTACAAGGATCAAGCACCTTCCCGCTTCTCTTCAACATCTACATGACCCCGCTAATGAAACTCTTTCAAACCCATGGACCGAAAGCCTACAATGATGCAGAAGACGCCCAACTCATCTTCAAGATAACGTCTGACTGAGACCCTGACAACAACCTCAACAAATGCCTCACCGGCAACCACCTGAATGATAAAAAACAACCTCAAGGTACATCCAACCAAAACCGGAATAATGATCTAACCTCTGCTAGATAATACAGCGCAGGCATACCTAGCCTGGCCACCGAGCATGGGAACCCAACCGGAGACATTGACCTTGATAAAAGAAATCTGGGAATTCTCATGGACAATGCCCTCTCTTTGGAACTACAAGTCCACGCAATAGGAAAAAAAATGTTCATGTGATTAATAAGGTGGAACCTCCCCTCCCTCAATTTCTCACACAGAACCCTTGTGATCATCTCCTTAGTATTATCAAGAATAGAATATGCAAATAGACTCCATCTCGGAATTCCAGAACCCCTTAAAATAAAACTACAACACATCCAAATTACTGCAGCATGACACCTCCCAAGACTAAATGGAAGAGACCACATCACACCGGCCCTGAGAAGTCTACACTGGCTGCCAGCAAAGAAACGTGTTAACGTCAAAGCCCTCTGCATTGCCCATAAATCACCATATGGACAAGGGGCCGAATTCCTCCAAGGTAAAATCACCCGTTACCAGCCAGCGAGAGACTTGAGATCGAGCAACAACCTCCAAATAGAAATAAGACACTACGAGAAAAGAAAATTCAGAGGAACCGCCTTCTCCTTCCTATCTGATAGCGAAACTATGGAACTTGATATTGAAGGAAATAAGAACGAAAGAAGACCACCCAACATTCAGAAAACTACTAAAAACATGGCTTTCAACTCACTGAGATAAACAGACGCATGCCCCTACAAACCATACTTCTGGAGCAAAGCAAACATGGGACAATACAGAATGGAAATCCGACAATAAAACTACTCCACACCCAGAGATCATCAGAAGCCAACTAACCAAGCCCTCCTTCCCTTTCCACAACCCACAATCTCTCACGTACTACACATGTCCAGAGGGCTACTGAAACAACCCACCAAAATAATAAAACCACACCCCTCTCTCTAACCCTGCTTCAAACCCAACATCTGCAGACAACAAACTCAGACACTGGACGCCACCCTTCAGGGCACAACATCCCCATGCACATCATAAAGCACACCAAAAAAGCTCATGCGCACAGACAAAGGTTTCTCCAGGTTCTGCATTCATCAACAGATGAGCACAACCTCTGTTCTATCCCTCACTAACCGATCACACCCACTTTTCTTACAGGACCACATGAGCCCCTGGAGACCACACATTTATTCTTTTACAAAGTCTGCTAACTTTCATTTATTTGCACTAAAAGCTATGAAACCTTTTTTTCTCTGCTTCTAATGTTTGGCTGTTAGTGCAGGCTTTCGAGTCTCCCGCATTGATGCAGGGAATTCATCCCTGGCTATCCTCCCTAAGATATTACTCCCCTGAAGAACTGTCCATGATGCTGCAACCAGACTGGTGGCTGAGGCTAGAAGGTTTGAGCATGTTACGCCCATATTGCCACATCTCCACTGGTAGCAGTACAATTTCAAGTAGCCCGTCAGCCCCATATGGTTGTGCTTTGCCAGAATTCAAAGTTGCTTTGCTAATAAACTGACCTTTTTGGGGGGCACTAGAGGGTGAGCTACTCTGGTCCTCTTCATTGAAACAATGTTTTCTGTTGGAATACCCTTCCATTTGTTTGCCAGGCTTGACTGAATGTTCCCGCGTCTTTGAATGCTTAGTTTTGGGCCCACGTCTTCTATGAGCAGGCGTTGTGCATGAATTCCAACTTGGTGTGATGCTTTTCTATGAATTACAATTGTTCCGGAGTTATTATTTTTGTGATTTGTATTGTTGGATTTATTGATGCAAGTTATGTATTTTCATATTGTACAGGCGTCAGTGTTCTTTGATGACTCGGTAATGCTTCTTATAAAATAATAAATAAGAAAAACATCAGAAAGTCAAAGATTCCAGACTAAAAGGAACTCGGTATTGATGTGACTGTGTCAGCACATCAGAAGGAAATACTTAAAATATGACTTTTTCAGGTTAAAATGTTTATTAAGTATCACAATGGCGGGTTGGTATTTCTATAGTCATGTAAGCACTGATGGTTTTAGGTTTTTCTTGTCTGTAGAGTTTTGCCAATGCCACTAGGATGATGCCTCAGTAGTCTGATCCCAGATGTGACTGCTGAGCAGCTAGCTACCGGTCCCATTGTATTGGCCTCTGGTTAATACAGCACAATCCACTGAGGCCTGCTGAAGTCCATAGCCCACAAAATGTGTCCACCAAAGTGTGTCTGGCACTGCTGCTCCTGGTGCCCAGCCTGCCCCCGCCCCTTCAGTCCACCATATTGTCCCATGCCCTTCCCTCCAGTCTAGTCTGCGCTCAGACCGCATAAGGCTCATTGAATCAACTTAGTCCTTTTGGACATTCAGACAAACAGGGAAAGCCCAGAGAGTGTGTACGGCACAAACCCTGATCCAAATGAAGGGCAGCCCTCAAGCAGATTAACACTTCTACATCCTGATTTAATTAAGTACCCAGGAGGTAGAGTGTGAACTGTGCTGGCCACTCTCACAGGACTCTCAAGAGACCCTAATCTTAATTGTTTAAAAAGTTCCTCTTGTCTTCCAAGGGTGAGGTGAGGGGGGTGCATTGAGGTAACAAGAGACAGCAGCTCAGTGGGCAGCAGGACACAGTACCTGGTGTAATTAAAGGAGACTTGATAATGGTGGAGGCACTTCTACCATTCCCAGAGGGCTAGAGTAGCTGATTTAGTTTGACCAGACTTGCAGAACCCCATGAATCAGGACACCAAAAGGAATCCTTCCACCTCTTTACTTACACACGTAAAAATGAAGCTGTCATTGTGTCTATTTCCGTATATATGCATTGTGGTGCTTTGACCAGACAATCCCAGGCTCCACTATTCCTGTTAGAATGTGTCACCCATTGGCTCTAATGGAAGCCAAAACTTAATTTCCATTTTTCAAAGTCACTCCTACAGCTTTTCATGTAACAATCTCCCAATATCTGAAAAGAATGATCTTTGTACATTACTATTCAAGGCACTTCAATTTCTCCCAAAACCATTTTGTCTTCCTTGGATTTAAGCAATTCACCCTTGTTGGGATAATGTTATTGGCATTAGGGTCAATAAGCTGGGACCAAAACCCATCCAACGATCATAACACCCTGTTCGTACATTGCGTAAGATTCTGGAAGCATACCTCTTAGTCCTGTTAGCATCTAGAGTGGCGCTAGCTCTTCCATTTATCTAGGAGAATTCACTTTTCCAAGTAGTGCTGAGTTGAAATGCTCGTTAGATCTTTAATGCAAATACAAATTTGAAAAGTTAAAAAAATGACAAATAATCTAGTAGAAACAGCAAGAAATAGACTGTTATGTTTTGTTTTGTAGGTCTATTTTTAAGCCATTCATATTTGTGCCAGATATTGTGCAGCTACTTAAAACTACATCACCAACATTTGGTCCTGATGATCCAGTCAAAAAAACACCTCGATTTCAAACCAAGCCTGATCGAAGACATGAACTCTATATTCAACATGAGATTGTCATGGATATAATGGACACATCTCAGGTACTGAACATGGTCATAATTATGGAAAATTAGATTGCTTTAAAATGCGGATGGTGTGTATTTATTTAAGGAAGTTCTTTTGTAAGGTGTGTTAGGTAGGTGAGAAGGTTCAATCACCCAGACAGATCAAAATATCTTTTTAAACACTTTTATTAAAGGTACAAGGTGACAGGTTGGCCAACTGATACTAATAATAATACTCTAACCTTCTAGTATATTTTATGAGTCCCTCTCCCCAAATCCCTTCTGTTTTTAGTCTCAAGGAAATGTACTCCCTTCACAGCCCTTCTAGCCACAACCTTCATCTCACATTCCAGCAGCAAGTTCTCAAACCCTTCTCTATTGTTCACTGTTGCAGGTTTTAGAATGGTTCCAATGTCCTTCTTATGCTCTTCTTTCTGGGTCTCCTACTTTCCCATCAAAGCCCAGTCTAACACTTAGCATTCCTTACTTGTTCTTCTCGTGCCCTCTCTCACCTCCGTTTTGTTCTCTGGCTTGCTTTCAGTGCCTCTGCGTTTTAGTGCGCTTGCATCTCTTTGGGGGCTTCTTTGAAGAGTAGGAGATACAGCTGGATCAAACTGGACAATCCTCTTCCTGCCATACAGTTGCCTGGACTTCTTCCGCCTCTAGCAATTGAGTAGACCTTACTTTCTCCTGACCTCCATGCCACATGCTCGTATCTCCTCCCACCATCGGTCCAATCCATTCCGTTCAGGGTCTTCCCATTTCTCCCTGCCTTGGGCCAAACGTGCAAATTCAAACCTTTCTATTCTTATCTACAGCCTGCCCAGCTGCATGTACCTTCTCCACCTGGGTAACTGTTAGCACAGAATTCATATTTTGGAGATTTTAAGACCTCTAATCATTTAGATTTTTCCCCCTTTTTTGGGATCACTTACCTATTTCTGTTGGCCCGAGAACGTCTACTTAAGTCTCCCTGCTATTGCAGCCCTTTCTACAATTTTGGACTATACAGTCCTGGGTTCCCCATAAGGCTCCTTCCCCCATGGGGTGCTCCCAGAGAACCCAGTTTTTGCACTACAGTGATCCTACATTCGTTTTTGGAAGAAGGCTGGTGCCAGCTCTACTTTAGTTTTAGCTTCACCAGGGGTACAATTAATTGTACTGCATTAGTAGTCAAATGTACTTTTTTGGTAGCCTTGGTGTACCAATGTATTTTTTTAAAGCCCTGCTCTCGTCTATTTTGTGTTCGAGGCTTTCTTTGTCTAGGGAACCATGGTTGTTCTGCCCACATGGGCTCTTTCGGAGCCCACATGGCAGCCTCCATATTGGTTTTTACTGATTTCAACCAGTATAAGCCCCTGGGCTGTTGCTTTCATATTCAATGAGGGGTGACCTGGGCTGAGTGGTAGTTCTAGAAACCAACCAAAATTGTTGGCTACCTGCCCTCTTTTTCCCTAGCCCCCTCTTGCGACTGGTGAGCAGTATTCAGCCAGCCCCTGTGTAGTGATACCTAATGGGGAAACCTTGCCATTTCTCTGACTTGTTGCTGGATTTTTGTGGAGGATTTGCCACCATTGCTGCATTTGTGGGCCCTCATTGGGCCATACTGGCTGGATGCAGTGGTCTGGGAATATGGCTGGTTGAGATTTTCTGATGCTAGAAGTCCAACCCAGGCTTCCCCCATCCTCCTGCTGACTCCACTGTGTTGAGGCGGGCTTTCGGAACTTGGACCGTCTCCAGGCCAATTTACGCCTAGTGCCTACTGTTTCTCAACAGGGTGTACGGCCTCGGGGCTGGTTGCTTCTGTTGCCTGAAAAGAGGTAGGAAACCACTACCCCACCCTATCTGATCCTTGAGCTGGCCTAGGTCACCTCTACCATACTATCTACTGTGAGACCCTTTTCTGTGGCTCTGCCACCCTCCTTTGTCCATCTTTTATTCCTGCATTCCCTAGTCTTCCTCGTTGGTATTTTCAGTACTTGCTTGAGGAGCTTCTTTGTGGGGCAGCTGTTTGTTCTTCATTTCCATGGCGCGGGTCGTTGTTGGTTACAGGGTCCAAGTCCCGGGGAGCCGGTCCTGTAAAACGCACCTTCAAATGAAGCCCTTACCAGCTCGTTTTCTTTCTGAAACCAGTGTTGCAAGTACTTACCTCTGGGTCCTGGAGTGGGCATTTGTTCTCGATACTCCTCCCTCAGGGGTCCCTCTGGCCCGTTGTAAAGACTTTTCGTAAGTGGGGTTTTCCTGCATTTCCCATTGGTTAACATTGGGGGCCTCCCTGCTGTTCAGCAACTCCTCCTGGGGCTCCTGTTTTTTTAACCAGCCTTGATCTCTTCATTGGTGTCTGCACGGTCTTTCCTGGGGTTGTTTGCCGCCAAATCCGCAATGGGGTAGAACTGGAATGTACCTTCATTTTACCAATACACATGAATGTCCTACTGGCTTTGTCCTGTGTAATCCTATGGCACATTCCACTCAACTTGGAACTCTCCTAAATTGACTTACCTGACCCTGAACATGCTTCCTGTACTCATCTGTAGTTTGGTGAGTTCTAGGACAAAAACTGTATTTTAGCACTTAACTGTGATTTCTAATACATTTTTAAAGTCATGCTTCCCACTGCTGTGAATGTGAATCCTTACTTGCATTGTGCCTATTTCTAATAACACTATTTTACCCTGGAATGTATTGCAATGGTAACTCGAACAATAAAATATATCCTGTGTTTTTTAGGCCTTTAGCTCTGTTTTTATGTGCATTTGTATTTTGTTTTCAAATACTATACTCTAGAGCAGGGGTCTGCAACCTCCTGCTCTCCAGATGATTTGGACTACAGCTCCGATTTTCTCAAGCCAGCATAATTAATAGCAAGTTATCATAGAAACTGTAGTCCAAAACATCAGTAGAGCTTACGGTTGCAGACTCTAGAGGGAAGAACTAATGTGGATTGTTTGAACTGGCCTTAGGGGACTGCATGATACGTTTCCTGTGTGTTAAAATGTCTAATTTTCTTTTTTTGTTTCTTGTGTGTCTACCACCAGGTAGTAGACCCACAATATAAATTAAGAATGGAGTGTGTCTTGTAGGACAGTGTGCTAAATGTTGTTCAGGCAGTAGGGATTTTTAACTATGTTTAGGATGTTTAACAAAGTCAGTGACATGACCATGTCGAGAGAGGATGCAGACCCCTCTCACCCTGTTGTGGGAGGCCTAACAGGGTGGAAGCGAAACCAGTCTTACCCCAGAGGGGGAATTTAGCAGTTTAGAGGGACCCAGTTCTTGTCCCTCTAAGTACCTATGTGTACCTGGGTTGTACCACTGAATCACCACATACCTTTTCATAAAGATGCTGTCTAGTTTCTTTTTTTTTTAATTGAAGACCCCAAAGTACAACCATGATCTGGCCGGACCGCCGGCAACATGTCAGCCCACCAAAGCCTCCAGCTAGACCACTTCAGACACAAGATCTGCACAAAGATTGTGGGAAGAGAGAAACGCTATATGGAACAGACTTTACACAGCCACAGAGAATGCAGTGGGGCTCCAGCTGATGCCAGCACATGTTGCAAGCAAGCATCTGTGGCAAGACTGGTCACCACAGACTGCTTCAAACATGCCACGGAGCGGCTCTCCAGCTTGAAATCCAGAAATACACAATCATTTAGTTTGGCCACGGCATGGCTCCCTGACATGAACATGTACATTTTTCAATGCAGGACGCCATCACGCTGGCACAGCAGACCATTTTATGCCGTATGACATCCGCACCCCTCCTGGGGAAGAGGGCCAGTGGAAGGAGGGAGGAGGATAAAGATGGAGCCATGAAGCAGCAAGGTATGGGATGTTCAGGTGATGTTACAGGGGGAGGCAGCAGACCAAGACACCAGAAGTAGGAAGGATGGTGGACTGGAGTGTGAAGGAGATTTACAGAGAAGGGGAGGTATTTGTTGGTGAGGGCAAGTGGTTGTGACTCTGTGTTTGCATGGTGGGTGGGACAGAGTGTTTTTGAAATAGTGGAGGGTGAGTAGAATGTGGATTGAGAGAGTGAAAGGAGAGTGTGAGTAGAGGTGGAGTAGTAGTGGAGAGGGCAATGTGGGAGTGGAGAGGGCAGAGTAATACATGAGTGGAGAGAGCAAGAGGGCAGCATAATAACAGAGTGGCGAGGGCAGCTTAAGTAGCAGAGGGGAGAATAGTAGCGGAGTGCAGAGGGGAGGGTAGTAGTGGAGAGAGGAGAGAAGCAAGAGAGAAAGTAGAAAGGATTACCATTGGAGGGTGGACGTAGGTCAGCGAGAGAGAGACCCATTGGAGGAACAGAGAAGGAAGATGTAGGATGAGAGAGAAGGTGGGTGGAGTTGGAAGGAGGAGAGTAACAGGAGGAGCTTGGAGGATAGCTCTGGAGCAACAAGTTTGTGTTAGAAGCAAGACAACGCAAAGCAGCACAGGTTCTAATCCCCGTCCCACACTTGCAGACTGGCATGCAGTATTAAGCGTGCTATAAAAGGTTAATTCCTTAGGAAGCATTGGGAAAGGAATATCAGGGTTTGAATGGAAGGTGATGGATTGGGGCTCGAGTGTCTGGAAGGAACAACACCTTAGAAGTAACCCTCAGCTAGTTTAGCACTCACACAGGAAGTCCTTGAGGAAGGTTAGATGAGAAGGCGGGTGCCTTTAGACCCTCATGGATAGCCAGTCAGAAACTAGTTATCAGGAGTAAACAAGCAGTGTACCATAACGTGGGGAATGGGAAACCTGGGTTATCGATGGTCTAATTGTTAGTAGATGAGAGTGAAGGATGGCCCTTGGAGCCCCTTTCCCCCATTCAAGAATATTAATGGAAACCCTTGCATGTTGACTCCAAGACCTTTATTTACAGGGACAGACCCTGTGGCCACACCGCCACTAAGCCCCACTCTCCAACCGTTTCTAGCACCTGGAATGCTGACCGCGTAGCAACGCGAGCCGGCATTCCAGAGTGCATTATGACACTTCTCCCCCTTAGCACATACCACATTAGGCACAATAGAATGAAAATAACTTGGAACAACAGAAAACATATGTGCATCAGTTAACTGTAATAACACACAAATTGAGACGATGGTGAAAAAGGAATAATGGGTAAAACAAGAATGCACGTGACAAGCCCCAACGCACACTGCAGCAATAACACCATACACGCTGTGGCCATGAACCCACACGCACACTAACTACACACGTGTTACTCACTACCACCCTTCCACATATAATCTTTCATTCTGACAAGAGGCACATGCACCCTCAGCTGACGCCCACCCTCACCACCACACGTGGGGACAAAAACGTGCTCCTCCCCTTAGGGATGAACCTGGGGTTTATCACACAAACACGATCACCTATCTTGACCTTAATGGGTCTTTTTCCACTTTGATATGCCCTCACACGATCCTGGTGTGCACGCACCCTTTGCAACACCTCTGACATGTTCACCTCCACCAAGAGCAGCCGTCCTCAACGTTGACCCAGCCTTCCTACCCCTCATGAGCTCAAACAGTGATTTGCCCGTAAACACCAAGGCGCCTGCCTGTATGCCGTCAAAGCCTCTGAAACCACCTGCCAACACAACCCATTGGCATTGGCCAGCTGAATACCCCCGTTCACAAAACTATTAATTTGAATGGATTGTGTCCTCCAACGTATTGTTACGCTCACCTGGTCTCTGCGGGGGTGTTGGGGCACGGTTGGAGCCCTCCCTCGACTTGGCTCCCCTGTATCGGCTCCCCCCCCCCAGCTGCTGCGTAGTATGCTGTTCTGGATGCTGGTATTGCCCCTGGGAGAAGAGGAAAGGCAATGAGGATGGCGCAGAGGTGTTACGAATTCCCTCGCCCCTTTCAACCAAAACGGAGTGCGCAAGAGCCTTCCCATTCAAGCTCACCTGTTTTTTGTAATGCTGGGCTCTCCATCCTGCTTCCTTCAGCAGGGATGCATAGAATGGGCCCAGTTGCTTCAGTGGCCCGTGAAGTGGCGATCCAGACCGGCTGTGACCAATCCACTTGGAGGGTAAGTCTTTGGTTATGGTTATTGCTCGTTTTTATAATAATGTCTTTAGCAATGAGTCTTGACTTGATGGTAAGTAATAATGATTTCTTGCAATGTCTCTGCTCTTCCCTATAGGTGTGAAGATAATTGATCGGAAGCGTGGAGCGGATCCTGGGATTCCCCTGAGGATGATGAACTCTCAAGGTCAACAGGTAAACTGGCCGTTATAATGGAAGTCAAGACTCAGGTATGATGCGGCCAAGAGTTTGTTATTATGAGGTTTCTAACCTGTTGTGTTCTTTTCCCCTTGTCGGAGCGGTCCGACGGCGTGGAGCAGAGTCCCGATGCTTGAAGACGGTTCAGCGGCTCCGGAGGAAGATACTGTGTTGAAGCGGAGAAGAAGCGGAGGCTCCCGCGTCGCTGAAAGTCCGAATTCAGGTGAGAAAAGGCCCCAACTTAGATGGAGTGCAGGTGGGTGCGCGCACAGCGATGGAGCGGCTGGAATCAGGTAGGAGCACCTCAGCGATGGAGCGGCTGGGATCAGGCAGGTGCGCTTTCAGCGATAGAGCGGCTGGGATCGGGTAGGTGTGCCTTCAGCGACGGAGCGGCTGGGATCGGGTAGGTGTGCCTTCAGCGATGGAGCGGCTGGGACCAGGTAGGTGCGCTTTCAGCGATGGAGCAGCTGGGATCAGGTAGGTGCACCTTCAGCGATGGAGCGGCTGGGATCAGGTAGGTGCGCCTTCAGCGATGGAGAGGCTGGATCAAGTAGGTGCGCCTCAGCGATGGAGTGGCTGGAATCAGGTAGGTAAAATGGTCTTCAGAGATGGAGTAACCGGAATCAAGGTGAAGAACAGCGTTAAGCATCACGCTGCCAAGCAGAGCAATGCGAAGCGAGGGCATGTGGTAGGGCTGGCCTTATATGGGCTGGCTCGGCCCCCCCCTTTAGCCACGCCTTGTGGCTCCACCTTGCCCCGCCCAAGGACTCCAGCACGTGCCTCCTAATGCTGTTCTATGGCCACACCCAGCCCTGATGCACGTGCCTTAAGCACAGAGTGTGTAAAGCACACATTTCCATGAGCCTGGTGCCAGAGACGCCAGGACTGGGTCCATGTGGACCCTGGGGGTGATGAAGGCCTGGGCCCTAGCCCAATGGACATGACACTTATTCCACATCTTTGACATGTAATGTCCACAGCTGTGCACTTCGGAACCTTTTTCAGCAGAGGTCGTCCTGCGTCGATGACATCGAGTCGATGTACCTCGAAGGCCTCTGTCGAGGGTGACGTCACGGGATGTTATAAATAGGACGCGCGGCGCCCGTAGCCTCGGTTCAGTTTTTTCTGTGAACGTGTTGCTTTGTGAGACTCGGCGCGCCGCGTGTTTTATTATCCTTACAATGTCTTTTTCTTCGACCCCTCCAACTCCGCGGTCTGGCTTCAAGACCTGCCGGGAGTGCAAGTCAAAAATGTCGGATCACCGACCCGCATTGGATTTGTTTGTGGTGCCTGGGCGAGTCGCACGACACCGACGACTGCTCGAAATGCCAGTCGCTGACTGACAACCCTTGCGGGTAGCGTAAGGGGAAGCTCCAGGTAGATAGGGGCTCCAAGCCTGTTAAGTCCCGAAAATCCAAGTCCAAGGAGGTTTCCACCAACGACTCGACGGGCGACTCTCCTTGTCGGAAGGAGTCCCGGGGATCTCAGTCCTGGAGTGGTTTCCGCCATTCGTCTTCCTCGTCCCGGCACTCTAGGAAGTGCCGCCACCGTTCGCCATCCCCACCAATCCATTGGCACACGGATTGTACAAAGCTGTCCTATGGTACCATTGTTACTCAGAAAATCCTGCATTTGCTAGGAGACAAATTGCACCCTGTTTTCCATGACCATATTCGTGGGAATACCTTCCCTATCAATTTCCTTTTTGGAAACCAATCACCTTATCCAGTAACCACAGATAAGTAACTACTTATCTGTTGTTACTGACTCAAAAGCAGCAGCCTCAACCCACTGCGACATATAGTCAACCAACACCACCACAAATCTCAAACCCCCCTCCAAACATTACATTGGACCATACCTCATTTGGGACATCCACGGGATACACTGGTTGCGGGTGCACCACTCTGCTCTTATCACTCGTGGCACACGCCACACACTCCTTCACCACCACTTCTACCTCCTCATCCATAGCCGACCACCGATACGCCTCCCGCAACCTCCTTTTGGTCAGGGACCTACCCAAATACCCCTCATACGCCAGCTCAACAAGCCTTGCTCTCACACTCACAGGAGGCAACAACCTCTCCTCTCTCGTGACTCTGCATGGTCCCTTTGCCAATTCACTCAAAACCTGCATGTATCGCTTCCCAACCATCACGCAGACCATCCCTAATCCACGCGAACTCTGCATCCTTAGCCAATTCTTCCTCCCACTCATCCTTATCCACAGCGGGAAGCACACACGCCACCTCAGTGCTTATAACACACTCCCCCTGCTCCTCAGGTGGCTCCACCGGCAATCGTGATAAACAATCTGCTACCACATTCCTCTTGCCTGGTAAATACTCCACCCTGAAATTAAACTCTTGCAGGTCCACCATCCATCTCGCAATCCTCAGAGACACTGATGCCACCCCCTTGGTGGTGAGCACGTATACAAGCGGTTTGGTCTGTCCTGATAACATATGGAATACCCCACAGAAAAGTCCTAAAATGCTTGGAAGCCCAAGAAGCCGGAAAAGCCTCTCTCTCTCAATGACAGCGTACCGCTTCTCATCATCCCTAAGCACCATGGACGCAAATGCAATCGGCTTGCACACACCACCCCGCCACTGCTCCAAAACTGGCCTCAAGCCCACATCGCTAGCATCCACAGTAAGCACTGTCTTGTTCTTCGGGTCAAAGGACTTCATGGATGGCACCTTGGCCACATCTTCCTTCAATTGAACAAATTCAGCCTGGCACTCCTGAGACCATTCAAACCTGGCATTCTTCTTCAACAAAGCATGTATGCACACAGTCTTTTCCGCATGCAAAGGTATAAACTTGACGTAGTACTCAGTCATTCCCAAAAACGACCTGAGTTGATACTTATTCACGGGAGAGGGAGCCTCCCTCATAACACTAACCAACCCTTCCCTAGGCCTTATGCCACCAGCATCAAGTGTGTACCCTAAATATGTCACACTGGGCACCCCCACCTGACACTACTGTCAAGCCACTTTGCTGCAGGATTTGCATGACCCGATGCACCTTCTCGTCATTTTCCCTTTTGTTCTTACCCCACACCAAAATGTCATCTTGAAAGTAGCTCATTCCTGGGACACGCTTCTAAACAATTCCTGCATCAAACGCTGAAAAACTGCAGACACAGATGCTAACCTCAATGGCATGCGCCGAAACCTATATGCCCCAAAAGGTGTCACAAATGAAGTCAACTGTCGCAATTCCTCATGCAGGTTAATTTGGTAATAAGCCGATGACAGATGAAAAGTGGAACACCAATCTGCAAAACCATGTTGTCAAAAGTAATTAATTGATGTTAGGTAGCGGATGACAATCAACTCAAATATTAATATTCAGCTCCCTAAGGTCTACACACATCCTTAATCCACCATACTGCTTTCGTGCTAATAACACAGGAGATAACCACTTGGAACTCAATTTCCTCTCTGATCCCTGCCTCCTTCAACTTTTCCAATTCCAATTTCAACCCTTCCCTGGCCAGAATGGGAACACCTCTGACCTTGTGTACTTTCGGCACTGCCCCCCTTTTAAAAACAATTCTGTGAGAAAATCTATGCAACATACCCAGTCGCTCTGCAAACACTGTGGGATACTTGGTGCACAAATGTTCGGCTGACATGACCTCACCCAACCCTTCCTCCACACTCAGCACAGGCAGACTCTTAGCAGGCCGTATTTCAGTATCAGGGGCCTCTTGCTCATTCCACCCCAAAACGCTTGCACCTTTATGTGCCACATACAACTTCACTTGCGTGCTGTGTCCTTTGAATTCTATTTGCACCAATATATACCCCAAGACTTTTATGGGTGCTTGACCATATGCACTGGGATTAATGTCTTGAGGTTTGAGAGCAGAGACCTCCTTCCCAAAGTTCTCTTTGTACACTTCTGGAGAGATCATAGTAAATGGAGAACCAGAATCAACTAGCATCTCCAAACACATACCATTCACCGTCAACATGTCCCATGGCCCCTTCCTGGCCCCCCCTCGACATGCAATATCACCCCTTCCCTCACCACACTGCTGTTAAAATTCCCTGCGCTCCCCGGAACACCATCAGCTTCAATTATCCTGATGTTCTGTCTTCCTTGAACATTACCCTCTTCTGCATTCATTCTGCACATCCTAGCATAATGTCCTTTCATCTTACACTGCCTGCACGCTATTGCCCATGGAGGACACTCCTTTGCTCCAGTGGGATGACTCCACCAACCACATTTTTTACATGCCTCCCTTACTCCACCCCCATAGTTCACTTTACTCGGTCTGTTGGACTGCCCTTCAAACTTCTCTGACTTCTTCCAGATATTGCAGCCCCCCTTCATTAAAGGCGGCAACACTGCTTGGATCGACTTTCCTTGGCCATGCCTGCCCGTTTTCTCAGTGACAACTTGAACACTGGCACGTCACTCTTCAATGGCTCTCGCAATCTCAATCACTTTGTCTAAAGGTGGATCTCTCTCTCTATCCACAGCCTTTCCCTGACTTTGGAATTACTAATTTTCATCATGATCTGGTCCCTGATGTACTCCTCCTGCACACCAGAAAATGTGCATGTGGCCATCACAGTCCGCAGTGCTGTAACATATGCATCAATGACTTCCCCCAATCCCTTGTGCCCTGGAGAAGAAATGGGACCGCTCGAGCACAAAGTTGGGTCTCTACCCAATCCGTCCTTCCAATTTATTGAGAGCTGTTTCATATGCACTAGAACTCTCTCCCCTTCTCCACCGCCAGGCACATACACTTCCTCACCTGGAGGATGTCTGAGAGTCCCTCTCTCCCAATACAATTTAAACACGCTGCCTCCTTTTCGTCATCACTTTACTTCATTGCTCCAGTCGCTCTCATGTATACTTTAAACGCGTCGACCCATAAATCCCACGAAACTGGGGGTTTGCCTGGTGACATTAGAAATTCTGGAGGGGTCTGGCGTTACTATGTTGCATGATGTCTGAGGGCCCCAACAGTCCTCTGCACCTACTTCAAGCCTACAGGTGCCTTGTGTGTCAGTGCTGCTCACTGCCGCTTATAATGAAACTAGGAAACTAGTGTGCCATGTATTATGTTCCTATTGTCACAGCACCTTCACTAGCCCATGCATATGGCCCACTCCAGGACTGGTCACTCACAGATCCCCAAAGTCATTGTGGGTGTAATGCATGTTTGCCTTCCAGTGCCATCTGGCGGAACAGCTATGGCTCAAAAGAAATGCTTCACTTGTAACAGTTCCTGCACTCACCCTGAATATGGCAGCCTTCCAAAGTCAGTCATTTACAGGTTCCAAACACTGTTTCTCAGTCTGTGCCTCTTGCAATGCAGCTTTGAATTGCAAAGAAAATACATCTCTGCCTCAGTACCTGTAATTTCCAGTGGATATGCCAAATTCCGAAATCCAATAACACCCAGATTCCAAAATAACTTGTTTTGCCTCCACCTGCTCGTTCTGTGTGACTGCCGTTGAAATCCAAACAAAAAAGTTGCCTGGCTATCAAAGATGGCCGCCGAAATGTTGAAGTTGTTAGGTCCTTTCCTCTAGTGAATATGCTCCTGTGACTGGAGCTACTTCGGTGTGGCCCACTCTTATCCCCTTGCCTGGTGGCTCTGTGGCCCACCCTGCCCACTCCCTCTGCCCCAACCATCTCTGCAATGGGTTTGAGAGATGCCAGGATCAGGCCGTGGCCGCCCGACTTGCAGATGTGCTGATTCCTGCACACTTGAGTCCTGCAGGGTCTGTCCCTTACCGGTGCTAATCCTCGTTGCCAGTGATGTGACTCCTGAGGCGGTAGATGCGGTAAGCAAGACCTTTATTTACAGGGACAGACCCTGTGGCCACACCGCCACTAAGCCCTGTTGTGTGGTGGTCTAGTGTTTTGATCTGACGTGAGCGTTATGACTTTGTCATGACGCTCACTTAATAAAAGGGGCTCTGCTGGTGCTACGAGGGCAGAGCAGCAGAGCCCCAGGAAGCGGCAACTCGTGTCTGTGTTTTTGTGTCCTGTGCGTCTGCCACATGGTTGTGGCCTGGTGTGCAGCGTGGCCCGATGTGTCCTCGGAGCCACGGCTGCTGGCAACCCCGCACTGTGAGGATTGCGCCCGGTGACCCCGGGTGCCGTAGGGTGTTCCCCTACCATCAATCGGCAGAGCGCCCTCAGCGCATCCGCCGTGTCGGGTGATCCCGACAGCATCTGCGGCCCACCCCGGTGACCAGAGGCGGGCCGCCACAAGCCCCACTCACCAACAGTTTCTAGCACCTGGAATGTCGACCGCGTAGCAATGCAAACCAGCATACCAGAGTGCATTATGACACACGTCTCTGGAAGTTGGTGTGTTATTAAGGCCATCTGTGACAGATGCCTGGTTCCCCTTTCCTCCCTCTTCCCTTTGTCTGTAGATGGTGGGCACCCATTTAAGTGCAGGGGCGAGGAGGATTCTCAAAGCAATTTACTGTTTTTTATAATACACTGTATGTTTTGTACTGTTATGTGCATATACTTATTTGAACTGTTTTACATGTGTAACAAAATAAATGTATTCATTGTTCAATATATCAGTGCAGTGTATTATTAATGGATAGGTTTGTGGATTCATTGTACCTTTGTATCATGTTGATAACCCTTCCTGAGGGTAAAAGCTGATTGCTCTGCCACAATACCTACCTTTTAAGAGACGTTTGGCTTTCTTTTTGGCTGGGTGCTTTTGAATCACCCTAGGGTTAGTGTTTGTACAGCCCATAACAGGAGGATGTACAAAACTGCCTTAATTGACTCTGCTATCGCTTGGTATCCCCTCCTAATGTTCTCCTCCTACCACCTATCTTTCACCTACTGCCACCTCAGGGCGTTTTCTTACCACCTCCAAACCTCTCTGCATCTCCTCCTACCACTTTCTTCCTTCCACTCACCATATTTCTTTGGTATCAGGTAATATTATCCCCACCAAAAATATCGCCATACATATGGTCGTCGGGAACGGTCATAGGCGATATTTTAAGTGGGGATAATTTATGGGGTAAATGGACAGGGGTTGCGGGGGGGTAGCTCCCTCCTAATGGCAATTTCGAACCCTCATTGCTTTAATTGTATTAACTGTTGTCAAACCTGCTGGTCTGCCTATTGATTTTTGCAGTAACATTTGCCTCTGTCAAAATTGAAGGCTCCAAATGCATGGCTGTGTCCTTGTCTCCTAATGACAGTCTGCCTTTCCATGTCTATTGCCTGTTCCGTAGGAGATAAGAGCAGCAGCCAAGGGGCATGTCTGTGATTAGAGCATTTCATTGTTTTAAGGAATCCTAGGTTTTTGTGTTCTGCCCATATTAGTACTGGGCCAATGGAACCCTCCAAATAATGTTGCAATTGCATAAATGTTTCCCTAATGGCCAGTATCACATTTGGAAATGGTTTAGTGTTCTTTCATCTGGGAGAGAGTTCTGGAGAAAAGAAAAACTTGGTGAATTTCATCAGTCCCCACATTCCTTTGCAAAGGTTTCACACCAGTAGCCTAAGACAAGGCATCGGTTGTTTCTATAAAGGGTAGGAGTAAGTTTGATTGCAAATAAAGGGGGCTGATGGAAATATTTTGTTTGAAAATGTGTTCTTGTTTTGACGCCAAACAAATTTCAAAGCTTTCTTGGTTAACTGGGTAATAGATTCTACCTTTGCTGAGAAGTTATTTATGAATGTCCTGTAGAAATACTCTACCTCTTTCATGGACGTGGGTGGGGTGGCCATATAAGAACAGCTTCCATTTTCTGAGTATACATTTTGGTCCTTTTCCCCAATGTCCTGAACCCTAGAAAGACCACTACATCCACTTCAAAGTGATGTTTCCCTATTCAAGCAAATAACACATGTTTTCTGGCCTTGTCAAGAGTGGTAGTGAGAAGCCTTCCACAAAGTAAGCCCGGGCCAGCCCTGGCTCTGAGGGAGAATGTGCAGTGGGAAGGGACCCCATTTTTTAATTTTTTTCTCCTTGTGCCTGTGTACTTTATAGCAGTACACCCTTCTCTCGCACCATGCCTCTTTCTGACAATTGCTCAACAGTTTTTTCTGTTCCTTACAGAGCATTTGTAGCAGACTACCTAGTGAAAGTGAAAAACCAATTAGCTCCCCACCACCATGCCACCTTATTCGCCCATATATAGAACAACCCTCCAGTACTTAGTGAACCCAGGGTCCCATTGCAACCGCAGGAGCAGCCCGCGAAGGAGGAGCAGCTCATATGCCACTGCATAACCCACAGCCTTCACTACAGCAACCTCAACGGTATGAACAACCCTCCAGTACTCAGTGAACCGAGGGTCCCACTGCAACTGCAGGAGCAGCCCGCGAAGGAGGAGCAGCTCTGCAGGTCATATGCCACCGCGTAACCCACAGCCTTCACTACAGCAACCTCAGCGGTATGCTTCGGGAGATTTTGTGTCAGCCATAGACCATCACAGACAAAGACAGGAAGTGGGGGCATTGGCAGCTCAGAGATTTGCCTTTAAGGGCCTTGGAAGCCTAACATCCCTTTCTCCAGCATGGGGTCTGGCATGGATTCACATGCTCATGAATATTCCCCGACGTCAGGCTGTGAATCGTCTGTAAAAAGAAAAAACAGTTTCACTTTCACTTACAAACTGTCTTTCTCCTATAAACCAATCACTGAGCTCTGGGTCATACTGCCCCCAGCCAATCACTGCCCTCTTTCTAAGCCCCTCTTCTGGCAGCCATTTTCAGATCTTTACTACATGTTCAAGTGTTGGGAGTCCTCGTGTTTTGCTATGGGAACTTTTCTATGTTTTAGTGTTTTTTCAATGAAAAGGTTTCTATTTTTGCTGAATACCGCCTGTGTGCTCTTTCGTTCCTTTGACCAGCAAGCAGGGGTCGTTTGTCGGTGTCTTTCAATGCCCCAAGGGCAAGAATCGCAGAGAATTTCATCAAAGATTCCAGAAGGCCATCGGGCCTACACCGCATGCTGGACCATGTCGTCAGAGAAGAAGGAGGGACACTCCCTCTTCATGCACAGTTCCAGCTGCAGATTGAGGAACGTGTTTGTGGATGACAAACACTCCCAGTGCCTCTACTGTCTCCATCCGGACCAAAGGGAAGTGGATTGTGAAATCTGCCTTGGGTTCTCCAAGCGCACTGTCAAGGATCGTCACAGTAGGTTGGTGGCGTGGCTCAACGCCAAGGCCTATACCCCATGCGGCAAGCAGGAGCATGCCTCACCCAGGACCAGCTGGTCCGAGGAGCAGGCTTCTAAGTCCTTTGAGGGCACTCCATCTGTGGGGGCCCAAAACAAGGCAAAGAACCGCAAGTTTGTTTCCGTCAGGGTCACCGCACAAGCAGGTCCCGCGACAGGCAGGGCGCGTTCATCTTTGCCATCTGCTTCCATCTCCAGTCATGGTTCCAGCTCCTCCTCGAAGAGGAAACCGGCTAACCCAGGGAAGCTGCGGAAGAAGCCGGAGAAGACCAAGACGTAGGGAAAGGTGTCCGACCTGCCCCTCAAGCCCCAAGTAGTCCAGTCAGTCATCATCGATTATCGAGCTAGTGGCGGCTGCCCTCTCAAAGGCGTAAAGGGCTGACCTGGTCCTGGGGACCCGGGCGGGGCCCAGAGTGGCCCTACCCCGTAGGCGGGAGGCATCGGCCAAGCTGGTGGAGAAATGCCGGAGAAGAGTGCCAGGCCCGCCGCCGGCAAATAAGATAGAATGGCACCTTACGCCGCCTCATCATCCGCCACACATGCTCTCCACCCTAGGCATACGGGGACAGTTATGGTGACTACAGACACGGACAACAACGTCAGCATTTCTCCACCACCAAGGGCTTCTCCCCCGGACGAAGTGGGGTCATTCCATGCCATGGTCGCCCCGGGCGTCGGAGCTCTTCCAGCTGACGCCAGAAGAGACCAAGAAGGAAGGTTTCATTTACCAACGACATGATGCCAAAAGGAAGAGCCTTCTGGCGGTACCTCTCCTGGATGACGTTTGGGATGAGGGCTTGGTGCTGATGAGAAACCCAGCCCTGGCCCCGGCAAAGAGGGATAGACTGGAGAAGAAGTACCGGGTGCCGGAGTCTGCACCCAAGTGCCTACATACGGTCGCATCCCTTCCTGGTCTCGGCGGCAGCGAGGAATAAGTCATAAAATCCCTCATCTTCAGCCTCCATTGCCCCGGACAGCGAGGGGTACAAGTTGGACGCCAAAAGTACGAAAGTGATCTACTCAGCAGCGACGACAGTCAGGGCAGCGAATGCACTTGCGATCCTGGCCAGATACGACATAGAGCTATGGTATAAGATGGCCCCGCTGCTGGAATTTCTACCTGATGATAAGCGGGTTGAGGTACTTGTGATCCTCCAGTAGGGAGAGGTGGCATCGGACCATGCCATCACTGTGGCCCTGAACATCGCAGACACAGGGTTCCGACAGATGGGTAACTGTGTCTGCCTCAGTCGTCGTGGCTGGTTGAAGGCCACCAACTTCTGTCAAGAGGTCCAGACGAGGGTGCTGGACATGCCTTTCGATGGAGACAACCTCTTTGGGAAAACAGTCAACGAATTGTTGCAGGCCATTAGGATGGACACAGAGGCGGCATCGCCCATCCTTTCGTGCGCCTGGTGGAAAATAAGGTAAATCCTCGAAGGGGTTGGGCAGAGGGTCCTCCTCGTAACATCAACCCTCCCTGTCCAGGACCCAAGAGGCCTACAGGGGCGCTTCAAGCCTTTCGGTGGGGGTGGCCGACATCGTAACTCCCAAGGTGGGACGCAGGCCCCGAAGCAAGATTGAACAGTACAGGACGGTGGGAGGCCGGCTGGCGGGGATCGTCAGTGAGTGGGAAAGATCTCCACCAACCGATGGGTGCTTGACGCTCTTGCCCACGGACAGACTCTAGAGTTCTACTAGAAATGTCTGTAGATACCACTGGTGGCCCGGCAGGAGCAGCACATCCCTCAGCTCTTGCAGGGAGTACGAGCCATGCTAAAAAAAAGGGGGCGATAGAGTTTGTTCCAAAGTGACTCTGGGACATATGGCCTGAAATTGAAAAGCTATTGTAGCAAATAAAATAGGAATATTGATATGAATTAGATATATATTTTAATGCATACAGATAAATTGAGGATGAGATGATTTAATGAATTTGAATGGATTTTGTGTACTGATATTGTTTTTAATATGCAATATATTTTGACATTGTCATGGCCATTGGCACGGAACCACAGACCCCGCACCATCAGGGGACGAGAGCAAAGGGTAACACAACCTTTTATTGTCCCTTGGGGACAATACAGCATAGAGGGCCCAGCTGGACTCACTCCTGCACGGCTTATAGAGAGAGTTGGATTGCAGGTGCAGCATCCTTTAGGAGTGGCAGGGTGGGGCTGGTGAGCAAAGACTTATGGGCGTGGCCAGGGCCAGACTATATAAGCCCGCCCAGCCTGCATGCAAGCGCTTCGCTTTATTCTGCTGATGGCAGCGTAACGCTCACTGCCGCCTAGGCGCATCTTACCTTGTTTCCAGCTACCAGCTTGAGCGCACCTTACCTTGTTTCCAGCTACCAACCTGAGCGCATCTTACCTTGTTTCCAGCTACCAGTCACAGCACTTCCCTTGGAATCTGTTTTCGGCAAGCACCATCGTTGATTCTGGCCTTCATCATCCATCTCCAGACCTCTGGAAAGCAGCGCTCCAGGCCGACATTATGACACTACGAGCAATTCATCGGAAGACGGTGCCTGCAACAGAAAAAGATAAAGACAAGGTTAGAATTCGCTAAGACATTACGTTTTAAGGTCGCGCTTTGACAAATCCTTGCGCTTAAACTTAAAGCAACACTCACCTTCTGTCAGAGCATCGTGGACTCCATTCACTTCCCATTTGGCCTCACTTCATGCACCGCAACTACTGCTGGGCCGCATTTCATCTGTTGGGAGAAAGCGTAGGGAAGAAATCATTAAAAGATGCGGACAATAATCAGGAATCAACATCACAATATCTTAAAGCCATAAGACACTTACCTTCAGGATTGGTTAAGCCACAGCTGGACTGGGCTGCCGCGCACAATTGGCCAGTGAAGGAACTTGGTCCATGAAGAAGTGCCCCTGCAGTGAGAAGCAGGACGGAGAGCTTGTCATCATTAATCAACAGGTGAGACTATATGGGTCGGTGTATGCTCACCACAATTCGGGAAGAAGGGTTTGAGAGAGACAGCAGTCACATAGCAGCATTCTCACGATCTCTCATATCCACACAGGAGCAGTGTCATCAATTGTCGCAGCCCACAGCATATGAGCAGGGGAAGAAACCTGACAACGGGGATCCACTTCCAGGGAGGGCTGCAACCATGCCCCTACGTCCCCACAGAGACCAGTTGAGCATAACAGACATGTATAGTGTTAAAGGTTTTTTCTAACGAATACACTTTCATTTAAAAAAAAAAAAATATATATATATATATATATATATATATATGTATATATATATATATATTTCTGAGGCTTGTGGAATCTGCTTAGATCACATTCTGTGCATAGGCCGACATCTAGTGGAAGCTGCGGAGTATTACAGTTTGTTTTTCGAAACTCGAAAATGGGCGTCGACACAGGGCGTGCCAGTAATACTATCCCTAGTGTGACGTCCACTGTACCCAAGATCCCTCACGCGTCTAGGATCCTCAGATTGTTTTTTTCCACCATACTGGTCGGAAGCATTTTGCGGAGTCCCCTGGCCTTAGCCATACTTTTGCTAAAATTTAAAATAATAATCTATTGACATCCTTCCCCACCCCAACGTCGAACTTCGACAACTCGACGCCGGCTGGAGAAGAAATCGACCGTCGGCTGCTGCACGACAGATTTGGGCCTCGGAAGGCCGCTGGCCTCGGCCCGGGCCTGGTAGGCCGCTGGCCTCGGCCCTGCAAGTAGGGAGAGTGGGGGGTGGTACATACTCTACACTCTTGGTATATAGGTACACCTTATTCATTTCCTACACTTAACAGCCCGCTGCCTCAAGGTGTGTATGGAGGGTACCCCTTTTCAATTCTGCCCCAAGTGCAATCGCAAATACCCTTGGGTCGACAGGCATGCCACATGCAATCTCTGCTTGCCGAGGGACCACCCCGAAGCGAACTGCAGAGCGTGTAGTAGGTTTAAACCTAAGACATTTAAGGACCGTTCGACGAAGCGTTGGGCCCACCACGCCAGGCAGGCGGCCATGGCAGCGGAGGGCGCCTTCAGCGATGGCAGCGACATCGTACTTTCGGACGGCGAGGGCATTACGGCATCGAAAGACAGCCGAGCGCAGGTCCCCGACCTCGGAAGGTCGTCCGGCAGGGCGGCTATGGGGAAGACCCCCGGCGACACAAGCGCTTCACATACTACACACACTAAACACACTAAGTCCAACCGAGACTCGACGACATCGAGTTCTCGGAAAGAGGCACAGACAGAACGGTCCGATTCGGTGTCCTCTGGGCGCTCTCGATCAAGATCGCCGCATGACTCCAGGCAATCATCCACTCTTGCCAAGAGTGTCTCGCTCCCAAAGCTAACAGAAGTTTGATCGTCGGAAGACGAAGACGACTTCCACCCCCAGGCCGCGCTCCAGGAGTCGGAGCCCGCAATTAAAGCCAGCGAGGCCCCACGCTCGAAGGACAGGGACACCTCTCCCGATCCTCGACGCCAGGCGTCGAAAAACTCCGGAGCCACTAAGGGAAGAAACTACCTGTACATTCTTCCACACCTGTTAAACACTCCACCCCCCCCTAAACAGACAGACAAGCCCAGGTCTGCTGATAGGTCCACAACCAGCAAAGCTACTCAAGATAAATCCCATAGACTTGCTGAGAGAGTCATTCCCAGTTCCAAAAAATGGTCCAGTGAAGACATAGATAGGGTCATGTCAAGAATGTCTTCTTTGGCTGATTTTTATGATAAAAATCCAGAACATTTCCTCTCGTATGATCCACAAGGGGCCACACCCTCAGGCTCTACTGATCCTATCCCCCCGAGTAAAAAGGCCCGGTTTGAAACTCTGATGAGGTCAGAACCCTTCGAGGTACAACCTTACGCAAGACCATACTCACGTTATCAAGGAGAGGCTTCCTTTTGTGAAGACCAAGAATTTGGTATGATAGAAGAGCAAACCAGGAAGAAGAAGAGGATGACCCGCAAACATACAGAGTAGATTCACCGGTAGAGAACGAAGCCCCGGTTACCGACTGCCCGGTCGATAACCAACCCCTCCTAAATGAGATTCTCGCTCGTGCAGCAGAGCATTTCCACATTGACACCCACAGTGTACAGGAGGAAAGGGACTTGGCAGAAGAGTTAGTGGGAGAAAGAAGGCCTGTTGCCCAGACATCCCTATCCTTAAATCCATTCAGCGGAGAATAGATCCGTCCCTGGTGAACCCAAACCTCACCAGAGCAGTCAATCCCAGGGTTGAAAAACTTTTTAGGGCGAAACAGTCTGACCCTCTCTATATAAGAGGACATCTGAAGCCAGACTCCCTAGTTGTCACCAACTCTCGTAAGAGGGCTGGGACACCCTTGTCTTCGTCAGAAGCTCCTCCAGACAAGGAGAGCAAAAAACTATACGGTTTCGGCAGGAAGGTAGCCTCAACGTCCGCCTATCAAGCAAGGATTGCTAACTCCACCACCCTGTTGGCCAGCTACAACTGCCATCAGTGGGAAGAAGTCGCGGCACTCATAGCCTCTGCTCCTGAACCGTTAAAGGGCCAATTAGCTCGGCTTTCCGCAGAGGGTAGAGCCGTGTCTGGTTGCATTTTGAAAGCAACCTTCGACGCTGCGGACAACGCAGGCAGATTGATAGCGGAGGGCACTGTTATCAAGAGACATGCGTGGTTACGGCAGTCTGGTTTTAAAGCAGAAACCCAGGCATCATTGTTGGACAAGCCGGTGGAAACCGATCTGTTGTTTGGTAAGGCGGTCGAAGACGCACTGAAAAATGCCAAGGACGAATACGAGACACTCAAATCCCTTCCCTTGGCCAGTTAACCAATAAGCCCCCTAACCAGAGAGGGAATAGTAATTTTCGTCGCCCACGCGGCCAAAATTCCCAGAAAGGATCTAACTATTCCCAGGGGCAGGGTACACAGTGGAACAACAACCAACAGTCTACCCAGGGTTACGGCAGAGGTAATAGGAGAGGTCGTGGTAAAGGCAGAGGCAGCCCCAGCAAAGGAGGCGGCACGCCTCCACCAAAGCAGTGACGCTCAGTTCAGGGTCCCTTCTCACGCAACCCCAGTAGGGGGACGCATTTCAAACTTCACCCAGGCTTGGGAAGGGATCACATCAGACAGATGGGTGCTGTCAACAGTATCCACAGGATATTGTATAGAGCTACTGCAGCGTCCCCGGAACCATCCTCCACGACAAAGAGTACACTCCTTAGAACATCAGAAGATTCTCCTCGAGGAGATCGCCATTCTTCTACAAAAGGACGCGCTAGAACTCGTCCCGGGACACCAGGTAAACAAGGGTATTTATTCAACTTACTTCCTTGTGCCAAAGAAAGACTTGACAATGCGCCCAGTATTGGACTTACGGCCTGCCAACAAGTATGTCAAGCCCCAAAAATTTCGTATGACCACGCTACAAGAGGTAATCCCCCTCCTAAGAAAGGGGCATTACATGGCAACCTTGGATATGAAAGATGCTTATGTTCATATTTCCATGTTCCCAGCGCACAGAAAGTACTTGCGCTTCAAGGTGGACAGTCGCCACTACCAATTCAAGGTACTGCCCTTTGGGATAGCTTCAGCACCAAGGGTATTCACCAAGGTACTGGCGGTGGCGGCTGCACACCTACGCAGGGAGGCAATCCCAGTGTACCCTTATCTGGACGACTGGCTCATAACGGGGGAAACCCCAGGAATTTGCAGGACAAACATTCAAAGGACTATCGACCTCCTCCACGAGTTAGGCTTCTCAATCAACGAGAAGAAGTCAAGCCTGGTGCCAAGCACCTCAAAACAATTCCTAGGAGCTATCCTGGATACCCAGGAGGGGTTGACCTTTCCTTCAGAAGAAAGAATTCGGAATATACTACTGCAAATTCCGCATTATCAGTCCGGTCAACAAATAACGGTACGCAAAGCAATGCGTTTACTCGGCATGATGGCGTCATGTATTTACCTGGTCCCCCACACGCGCCTGCGCATGCGTCCCATGGAGGAATGGTTGGCGAAACAGTGGTCTCAGGCAAGTGGTCAGTGGGACGATCTAGTGGTCGTTTCGCCAACACTGGTACAAAGCCTTCACTGGTGGACAAGAGAGAATCTCGCACAGGGGAAACCCTTTTACGATCCCGAAGTACAGGCAGTAGTCACTACAGATGCATGTCTGACGGGGTGGGGAGCTCACCATCTCCACCACACAGCTCAGGGTCTCTGGTCTCACTCAGTGGCCAAGAACCACATCAACCTGCTAGAGCTTCTGGCAGTATTCAGAGCGCTTCAGGCGTTCGAGCCCCACCTACTAAACCTGTCAGTGCAAATCCGGACGGACAGCACTACAGCCATGTTCTACCTGAACAAGCAAGGAGGGACTCGCTCGCCAAATCTGTCCAAGCTTGCCCAGAAAATCTGGATATGGGCACTCAGACGGAACATCTTCCTGTCATCACAACATGTTCCAGGGGAGCTCAATTCCCTAGCGGATGCTCTAAGCAGAGACTCCCTCCCAGAGGAACACGAATGGGTTCTTCACAGAGAGGTCGTAGAAGATATCTTCTCTCAGTGAGGTTTCCCCACTATAGACTTATTCGCCACAAGCAAAAACAGACAATGCCCAGGATTTGCATCCAGGTTCCCCCAACCAGACTCCCAGGGGAACGCCCTGTGGATGAACTGGTCAGGGATGTTTGCGTACGCTTTTCCACCAACTCCTCTCATCAGGAAGGTGGTGAACAAGATGAACAAGGAATCGATGACGCTCGTCCTAGTTGCTCCCATGTGGGCAAGACAACCGTGGTTCCCACACCTACGCAGGATGGCGGTGTGCGAGCCCATCAAACTTCCAGCCTGGTACAACCTACTGTCCCAGCACCAAGGTCAAACAGTGCACCAGCAACCCAACTCAATGAACCTGGCAGCATGGCCCCTGAGGTCATAGAGTTTGGACACCTCAATTTGCCACAGAGGTGTATGGACATCCTAAAGGAATCTAGGAAACCAAACACAAGGCACTGTTACTTTGACAAGTGGAAGAGGTTCGTTATCTGGTGCCAGAGTAGACAAATCAACCCAGTTGATTGCACTCCTTCCACTATTGTTACATACATGCTCCACCTCCTAGATGCGGGATTGGTTTTTAACTCACTGAAAGTACACCTGGCAGCCCTCTCGGCTTACACCACTTCCCATAGCAAGGTTTCGTGGTGGAAAGTACCAGTAGTTAAAGCCTTCATGGAAGGAGTAAAGAGACTTCACCCTCCTATTTCAAACCCACCACCAGGGTGGGACCTTAATGTGGTGCTAGCCAAGCTCATGGGCCCCCCTTTCGAACCCATGCATAAGAGCAGTCTCAAACACCTGACTTATAAAACGGCCTTCTTAGTAGCTATTACTTCTATAAGAAGGGTCAGTGAAATTCAGGCTCTGTCAGTGCAGGATCCCTTCTTTACTATCCATAAAGACAAACTGGTTTTACGCACACACCCTAGGTTCTCACCTAAATTTATATCAAAATTCCATGTAAACCAGTCCATCGAGCTTCCGGCTTTCTTCCAGAACCCGCAAAGCTCGGCTGAGGTGAAACTACACACCCTAGATGTGCGTAGGGCGGTCCTCTACTATGTAAATAAGACCATACCGCTAAGAAAAACAGATCAACTGTTTGTCTCCGTAGCTACAGGCAGAGAGGGGGATCGCGTCTCTAAAGGTGCCATCTCGAAGTGAATTATTAACTGTATCCAGCTGTGTTACTCACTCTCTGAAAAAACTCTGCTTTTTACGCCAAGGGCCCACTCTACTAGAGGCATTGGGGCCACTCTGGCTTTCATTGCAAATGTACCCCTTGACACCATTTGCAAAGCAGCTACTTGGAGCTCTATTCACACTTTTACTCAGCATTACTGTATTGACACCCATTCCAAGGCAGATACACAAGTGGGACAAGCGGTTCTAAGACACTTATTTGCTCATGACCCTTCTCACATCCCACCTCCTTCTTCTGGTACTGCTCGCTAATCTATGCACAGCATGTGATCTAAGCAGATTCCACAAGCCTCAGAAGGGATACATTACTCAGCGTAATCGTATTTCTGTTGCTTGTATCTGCTTAGATTCACATGCGACCCACCCTTCCTCCCCTCCGAGAGAAGGCGCATGATTGCTTGTAGTCTTACCTTTCTGTCCATCTGCTTGGATTATCTGTACTCACGCTACTCCTCATGCTACCTCATGTCAGAAAAAATACAATCTGAGGATCCTAGATGCGTGAGGGATCTTGGGTACAGTGGACGTCACACTAGGGATATTATTACTGGCACGCCCTGTGTCGACGCCCATTTTCGAGTTTCGAAAAACAAACTGTAATACTCCGCAGCTTCCACTAGATGTCGGCCTATGCAAAGCATGTGAATCTAAGCAGATACAAGCATCAGAAATACGATTACAGTGAGTAATGTATCCCATATGTATATATATATGTAAATCAGAACATCTGTTAGTTTGTTCCTTATACAATTCCACACTGTTCTATCAATCTACACCAAATTTTGCAGTTACCTGTTAGGACCCTCTGGACATTACTGGCTACATTTAGACACCCCACCCCTTTCCCCGGATTTCAGCCCCTTCACACATGGGATGGTTGCCTGCAATCAGCGTAACATCAGTATGGTCGTAGAAGGACCGTAAAAAGCTCATTTTTAGCATCTCGACAAGAGGAACAAAATAAAAAGTCCTCAAACCACGTTTCAAGTTCCTATGACGCACCATTTCTGAGATATTTGCACCGCAACAGGGTGAGGCGATAGGTGAGGAGAGCGCGCAGAAGGTCCCAGTTTGCTGCAGCACGCCAACTCTCACCTCCCCTTCATGTCTACTCCGGGGTATGTCAGCCAGCCACACGTGCCCATTTCCAGTGCAGTTCACAACAGAGTGCAAAGCAAATCAAGCTATAAACGACTCGGAACCGCGACCTAAAGGATCATTGATTTTCAACAATTGATGCTTGTTATCCTGTCTGTCTACAAAACCTGTGTGCAGTATGGGTACTTTTTGCTAGTGATTATTATTTGACAATGTGTTAAAATAATAGACATTGGGCCTGATTACAAGTCTGGAGGTAGCCATGCCGCTTTTAGCGGCATGGCTACCCCCATACTGGGTACTGCGTCCGGGTTCCTCGGAATCAGGAAATACCGGGCTCCCAAGGTCAGAAATGGCCCGGTACCTCCCCATTCCCATTTGAGCCACCATAGGGCTCAATGGGAATGGGGAAGATGCTAATGACGGACCCGTTGTTAGCATCCTGGTCTGCTCGCGGGTCCCGCTAAGGACGCCTAGTTTCGCCAGGCTTCCTTAGCGGGTCCCGCGAGTAGACCTCGTAATGAGGCGGTAAGGGGTTAATGGCACCGGCAGCTCTGCCGCCGCAGTTAACCCCTACCGCCTGGGTCGTAATGAGGCCCATTGTGAGGAATCCAAGGCTATCCTTCCTCTTTTTCCTGGATTAGCCTACACCCAGCTAGCCAGGTAATGTGGCAGGATTGCTATGCCATGTTATGCAGGATTGTTATGCCATGTTATGCAGGATTGTTATGCTATGTATGCAATGCTATTAGGCTCTCCCATAGAGTTAGGCCTCAGACCCTCCATGTCACCTCCCTCGGCCTCCCTGGGCCTGCTCTACACGACACCCCGGACAGGCCCAAACCCCCACCAGGGCAGAGGACACGTCAGACCTTCCATTCCGCTTATTCTCTACAGGTTTAGCATTAGCCCCATACATGGGAGATATCAGAAGGGGTTTCTGCAAATGCCACTTATTCATAATAAAACACGATGTCCCCGCAGGACTGCGTCACAAGGAATATGTTGACAGTTCTTGCCAACTGTCTGTAATGTTGTGCCAAGTAACACCCCCATTGTGATAGTACAGAAACATATTAGTGTTTTCCTATGATATGCTATATAAACCTGCAGTAGGGTGGGGGCGTAGGAGAGAGCTCCTTGAGCCGGCTGCCCTAACACTTGTCTTCTGCATGCTGTTTTTCCCTACTGATTACTCTGTGTGCTGTGTATTTGCAACATAATTGTCTGATCTCCTTATTTGCTGCAAACTGAGGCTGGCCAAGGGGGGCTTATCTTGGCCACCACAGAAATGGTGCAGTGACTTCTGGTCAGGACTGCACAGGAATTATTTTCTGGGGTCTGCCATCGACCACCACTGCAGGCCGACTACATTAGGTCCTCATCATGCTGAGGATGCTTTTAATAAGCATTGGCACACCTGTTATCTGCAAAGATGCCAAACTCAGTGGTGTGATTGGGAAGTGGCCTCTTGAAATCTCTGTCGCAGAGCACGACTGTGAACCTGTTTTGATATTCCTCAGATGGAGTGGTAAATATCAACCTTCTACTTATGACACTGTTTTCTTGGCACTGCATGTTATTGTGATTAAAGTTGCTTTGCAATGTCTTATATGCTTTTTCTCTCACTCCTTACATGCCCTGATATTTTGTGTTGAGTATTTTTTTTAATTGATTTAGCTGATTTTACTCAACTTTTCAATATTTAAAACCGAAGAAAAGAAAACACAAGAAAAAAAAAACTTTTTACAACCAGTGTTGACAATAATACTTATATCACATCTTTTACATTTTTTTAAAAAAAAGGTAAAATAGACACAACAACAAAAGAAATCAATGATCATCATTCTACTATGGTATATCAATGGTTGTCCTATACAATTAAAAACATAAATTAATCATGTTACCATTAACTTCTATTTCAGTCCCGTTATTTCGGGATTCGTGACTTTCTCCATCTCTGACAAGTTTAAGGCATTAAGGAAATTTATCGTGGCAATACGAATGCTCATATTTCGAGTTGACAAATGAAGGCCCACCTTTGTTCAGGCAAAAAGTTTCCAACTCGTGGACTGAGATGACGAAAATGTTTTTTTCTCAAGCACATAAATTCTGAATTAAATGTTCCGAGGTTTCCTTAATTGCCACATTTAAACAACACCGACAAAAATAATCTCCAGCTTTTATCTGTTTACGCTGAGCCAAAACATCCCGAGTTAGCCACAGATTCATCCGGAGTTCTAATATGGCACATCTTATCTGTGGCGAAGGTGCTTTAAGCAGGTATGGTTCACCAACTCCCAAGTATTTTTCCCCAAATCGCAAGTTATTAAAATGTTTATATTTGAGGCATAATGTTCTTGTCTCAATCCAATCCTGCAAATATATTTTAAGCTTAGCTCTATCTGGATTTGAAAGTAAGGTGTCAACTGTTAAATCCGCCATAGCGAAGAATTCAAATATATATTTAGTCCATTTTTGTACAAACGCATGTTTAGAGGTTAGCATATATTTTGACAGGATGGTAAAGACAGTGTCATCTTTTGTATACAGTAGGCATTTCCGTAATAGCACACATAAATGCCAATGGTATTTGGTTACTAGAGAAGTGAGACTCAGTTCATACCACAGCCATGCTCCAGGGGTACATTGAGGGAGATTTAAAATTTGCCTCCAAAATGGGGCCTCTAATTTCTCAAAAAAGAGCATTGGAATGATTTCTTTTGTTTCTATACCATATAGTATTATTGGGGTTGCTTTTTGTTGCCAAAACGTAATGGCTGGATTAATTGAGAATTAGCCAAATTTATAAATGATGAGCTTTGTCTGCGATACGGCTGTTGACACTTTAGTTTTAATAATGTCCAATTGTGACTCCATAGTTGGAGAACCATCAAACACCAATCCCAAATAAACATAGTTTGGAACAATGCCCAGTTTTACAGTTTTGATTTCCCATTCCATTCTGTTTCTGTGAGTTACCTTTGGCGCATGCATGACTATATGTGATTTTTTTTAATTAATGATCAATTCATTGCTATCAAAGTATACATTGAGTGCTAATAGTAATTTCTGCAATCCCATTGGAGTTCTAGAAATGAGCACTAGATGATCTGTATACCAAAGTGCTTTGATTGCAATACCATCCATCTTTGGTAAATCTGCACAGATGTTAACGAACACCTCTCTGACATCATGAATTAAACAATTAAAGAGGACTGAAGCAAGGCTGCATCCCTGCTTCAGCCCTCTTGCTGTTTGCACAGCCCGTGACAACAGTCCCATAATAGAGAGTTTTATCTTCACTGATGTAGTGGAATGGAGTGCAAATATTATATCACATATAGATGTCGGGCAGTTGGCATTTATTAATTTCTTCATTAGCATTACTCTTGAAACTGAATCGAACGCAGCGTGTAAATCAATAAAAGCAAAACAAAGAGGCGTATTAGTAACATGGGATTGAGCTTTGAGAGCATTCAAGGTTAATAGATTTATTGATGTACCCAATCCTGCCACAAAACCAGTTTGGTTGGGATCACGCTGTTTAACTGTTTTGGTCCATAAATTGAAGTCTCTGAGGACAAGCCGAGAAAAGGTTTTTCTGGGAGCGTCAAGCAGCGCTCTGGGGCGATAATTTTTTGGGTTACCACGATCGCCCTTTTTAAATATTGGGACAATCAAAGATGAACACCACGAGACAGGTAATCGTTGTACTCGTAAAATATAATGAAAGATGTTATTTAGGACAGTGGCCCATTGTTTAGGATGCTCCTTGAGCATAGAATTAGTTAGCCCATCGGGTCCTGCTGCCCGAGATGACGAAGACTTGTGTATCAATTCTTCCACTATTTCCTCAGAGCATTCCAATTTCCATGCAGTCTTTGTTTGTATTTTGTAAATATACTGATCAATATTCTCATTAGCATATAATTGTGAATAATGCATGAGCCATTGATCCTCAGTAACACCATTTAGTTGTGTATCTGTTTGTGATTGACACGATGTTTCATTTAGTAATGCCCCTGTTTGTGCTGCATTTTTGTTACATAAAGCCATCATAAGCTTTTCAATGTCTATTTGGAAAGGTTTGGCTTTATGACCGTGTGACCAATTGCAGTATTTGCATTTGATGGACTTGCTCAATGTTTCTCTTACGTGACCAGAGAATTTAATGGTTTTCAAATCCCTTCTATAAGCGGCTCTTTTCTTGCAAAAGAGCATCAAATGTATGGATATTTTTTTCTTCCGTCGAGCGTCATGAATGACATGCAGATGCCTGAAAGAGGATGTTTCTGCATATGAATCCGCTTTCTGCAAAGAATGTTGGACATTAAGTGATTCATTCAATGTATTAAGGGTATTTGGATTCCACCAAAATCGAGTTTTTGCATTATTTATAATGAGCTTCTGATTCATCCAGTGTAAGGTTTTTGGTTTGATATCTGCCCACATACTGTGTTGAGTATTTGTATGTGATGGCAGCACAGCAGAGAGTTTCAGCACTGTTGAGTGCATTCCTCATGTTTGTCTGTGGTCTGTCTGTCTGTTGTGGGCTTCTAGGTGCTAGATGCTGGCTTCGGTGTAGAGATAAAATGGATATCTAATATTGAGTGCAGCAAGCTATCTTGCGCGTAAGGATTTTTTATTTTGTATTGGCCATTTACTGAGAGATAAATATTATTACAAGTTTGTGTACAGTTTATGGCAGGCAGATAGTGTCCTATAGCAGAGCAGAGCAGTGACCCTGCATTTGCCCATGATCCCTTCTTCCCTCTATCCGTGCCCCATGATCCAAAGGCGGAAAGCGCTAGCACAGCTCAACATCAAAGCCGAATGTTCAATGTTCAGTGTTTAATGCTTTCGCAAATGTTCTCGACAAACATGAAACAATGATAAATTCAAGCATTCAAGCTCTGGACTACAGAAACCAGGAGAGGTGTTGTTTTTTTTTTTTTAAAGGGCCTTTCTCGAACAACAGCTCTATTGTGTAATGTAATTTCTGTCTTGTCATGTTCTGGGTAAGAATGAAGGAAGTCTTTATACTACTGGTCAATTTGTTATCGCTTGTTGCACTGGCTGTTTGGATTATACATTTGTCATGTTGGGTTTAACTGTTTATGTTGCAGTTCATTTTGCTGTTCTCACTGTTTGAAGACGATGTTTAGATACTGATTGCATTTTCTATTGATATTGGAAAGGGGCTGTGTGCCGTCACGGTCAATTTCTGGTTTTGGAGCTAGTGAGACATGATGCGGTCTCCTAGTTAAGTGGGTTGAGAGTCACTGTGCCTTTTTTTTGTGTGTTGTCACATAAACACTGTTTGTGACTAGGTGTGGGGGTTCCAGGTGTGTTGCCATTGGGTGGCTTATAAGGGTGTTTTCTCAGATTGATTGTTGTGCATTCCTGTGAGCTGCCGTTTCCAGGATTGCAGCTGACAGGATTTTTTTCTTTCTCTCCTCACCGCGGTACAGGCACTACGATGTTGGTCCTTGGTTGGTGGTATCATTGGACAGGATTGTGCGCAGATGTCGATGAACATGTCCTTCGCTGGTTATTAGGTGTTCTGTGTTTGTGTCAGCACGCCGTTGCTGTTTTATTTTGGTGGTGCACAGCTGATTGATTTACCTTGTGATTATTCTCTGTCGCTGAGTTAGTTTTGACTTTCTCCACGCCGTGGCTTACATTTGCTACTCAAAGGGTCGCTGTGCTATATGCCATTACCACACATATCCTTGGCCTACGCCAGACGTCTTTAAATTGCTGCCTGCAGGCCCGCCTTGTTCAGGGAATTGCCATATTCCGTTGGGGTTACTTGTAATTGTCATTTTGTTTGTTGATGAATTGACTTTGGGTTTTAGTTCTTGATTTATTGTGGGTTTTGTGCTACTATTCACCAGCACACTGTCCATGCTACAGACAACTTAGTGCTACAGAAATACCTACATGCTTTTCTTCCAGGCACAGGGAGGCCTTGATTGACTAGAAAAATGTTCCTGCTTAACTAAATTTGCATGATTGGCCTCCCACTTTCATTGCTTTACTTAGCACAACACTCAGAGCATTGCGGTCTATATATATGTTCTTATTTCAACTATAGAGGTGAAGTGGAGCACATTTTGGCCATTTGATAGTTAAGTGTCAAATGTTATTGCGGAGATAAGCCGGATAGTGTTCCTCTGGTCCTTCTTGTATATGACTATCCTTATATTACGTAAACTCTATAAATACTTGCTTGCTCCTGTCTCCCTTTTGTGTACCACCTCTCCTGTTTGTCTTTAAGCTATCACCACCTGCAAATACCAATTGCCGGGAGGTTGTTTGCAATACCCCTCTTGATCTGCAGTACCTGCGGGCCTACCTCACTATGTGTCTCCCCTGCTCTTTTGGATTTCTAAACTTAGCTATGGGCTCTGAGCTTACCACTACACAACTTACTCGTGCAGTAGGAACAAATGCCTTCTCAGGTTTTCGACATATGGTGCATTAAACCTGTAAATATTTGAAAGTGGAATTTTTTGATTCAGAGTTAAAAGGGGTTTCAGTGGCCACTGGAAGGGTTGTTTTAGGCGGACCACCTTATTGTCTTGAGCGAGGCTTTGGAACAAAAAGTTTGAGGTGTCTGATGGTCATTGGTCAGCTTATTTTGCATGGTACACGGTTTCTATGGATAGATTGCACGATAGTCAGACTAGATCACTTAAGAACTCTCAGGCTAGTTTGGAGAAAGAATTGGAGCAGAACAGGCTGCTCTCAAGAGCCGGCCCGGCAAAAGAGTAGACCCACTAGCAAAGCGGGGCTCTACCCAAGTGTTTCTGCAGATGCCGGTTCAGAAGCACAGACAGCGCCACCTGTAGATTTCTTTCCAGATGGACTAGCACCATGCTCGCCCTGCCTGAGGGCCCGCACACCTCAATTTCTGCCTCCACCCACCGCGCCACCGCCAACTTTCACATTCCCCCCCAAATGCCCACGCCACAGCAAGCTGCCAGACCAGCTTCCCCCCACCACCCTTCCCTACCTCTAGCATCCCGACTGCCTCATTTTCCTCTCCCACCACAACCTCATCTTCCTCCCCCTGCCTGGCCTCCACTTCCGCCACCAGCGACCTCTACTTACACACCATCCCGGACCTGCTTTCAGCAAAGTAGGTTCCCACCTCAATGTACATCCACTGCCCTGTCTACCCCCCAGTGCTTACTAGGCAAGATAATAAGTTGTTACATTCATTTATGTCTGAGCAACCCCCGCTACACACTGTGGATGCTTCAACATCCTCCGCTCCATCCACCCTCATGTCTACACGCACCTTTGCTCAGGCTAATACTGATGCAGAACCTATGAGGATTCACACTCCCTGGAGCTCCACTGACTTATAACAATTCCCCACATTGCCTGACAACCACCACAACGTTCATGGAACATTTGGACACAGTGATTTCCTGTTATGATCCTGCCATTGGAGACCTTAAACAACTCTTACGAGCTTTGCTCAAAGACACTCCGTACAAAAATGAATTATGGACAAACTGCAATAGCCTAACACACTAGCGGAAGTTGAGAATATTACAGCTAATATTACCGCTCTTCCGCCCTCATCAAAGAAAATACTCTGTCAAATCTCTCTGATCAAAGACTGCAGCTTTCAAACCGAACCAATGTGAATACCCTGTGACTGCCTATCTAGACTGACTTTTTTCTACCACAGTTTTTGTGACTAGTCTACTTCCGGAAATGTCTAATGAAAAGAAATGTTCAGGTGGTGGGGGGCAAGCTTAATTCATTTAAAAAGCACAACAAATCGCTCAAGATTTCTATGACAAACTCAAATGCCAGGCGCAAGAGCGCAAGATGGGGCTACCCGCCTCATGGCTTTGCAAATACAGCATGCGCAACAAAAGGGTGCCTCTGGGGGCTGGGGAAACCTGGGTACTCCACGCCAGACCTATGCCCAACATAATCCTCCACCACCTTGTCATCTGGGCCACCAGCCACTGGGGATTTTTGCACACCCATTGATGCCTGCCCAGCAACCCCTGGCAGGGCAACCATTCTGCAGATATTGTAAGCAGAGGGGTCATCTCATCCAACGACGTCCTACCAAGCGTTCCAGACCACTGTACTATGTTCCCACTGCTGCTCGCAATGATTTCATTCCTCCAAACAGTTCTGTTTGATACCCTATACCCACACCACCTGCCCCTACACCCCATCCTAACAGGGGCTACCAGTACATTCAGATCTTCTATGGTCCACAATGTCCTTGCCAGAGGGACTGTGCCAGGCGGCCTGCTGCTTTGCTAACACTGGACTACTTGGCACTGATTCCAGGCGCTCCACACTGCGAGCTGCTGGTTTTCTAAATGTGGATGTCTCCAAGGAAATTGTCAATGCTGTTGGCATATCCTGCACCACTATCACACACCCAGTATCACCTGGATTATCTATTTCCATTGTTCTTATTACTGAACACCACGCCTTTCTGTTAAGCTATTGCTCACCTACTAAGGTGTTATGTATTGATCTGCTATGTAAGATGCATTGTACCAATGATTGTTCTTGTGATGGTATTTCTCTAGAGGTTCCGCAAACTAGGCAAGCTGAAGGTTGGTTTCACCCCCAACAACCCACTCACGTGAAGCCTCCTACGGAGCCTCCTTCACAAACACCTGCACAGGCTACACAGGTACAACAACTTATTGACTCAGTGCCAGTGGCACATTCTCTATGTTGAACCTGTTCACATCACTCTCAATCCAGAGGTGCTTCTCGACACATGTGCCCCAGTACAGAATATCACCTCAAGCAGAGGAGGGTATCGAGCATGGCGTCTCACCCCTCTTCGCACAGACTAGGACTTGACTCTCTTTGGCTTATCCCTGGTCTTATTTCTGAGTTTCCATACTGTCTCTCGCCTCTCGTATTCATTTTTATCCTGTTTCCAAACTCTCCCCACACTCACATTTGACTTATTTCTGGTATTTCTCTCGATTTCCAGACTTACTCACTTCTATTATTCCCCCTCGCCCTATGTGTCCAGAACACCTGATGATCTCTGTGTCTCTTATTTCTGTTTCTAAATGATTTTTGTCTCGCTCTATCCATTTATTCTACTCCCCAATGGTTCAGCCTCTCTCACTTGTTCCAGGCAAACTGTCCGGCTGTGTTAACTCTCCCTCACACTGTTTCTCTGGGTCTTGTTTCCTGTCTCTGCCTCTTATGTCTGGCCTTTCCTCTAGCTCTCTCATTCCCGATTATTATGCCTTCTGTCTGCAGGTCGTATTCTCCCCGTTTTGTGTCTTCATTCTTCTGAACAACGCCTGCTTCTTTTGCCTGTGTAGTTTTCTCATGCAGGCCTCGAAAAATCTTTAAAAATCTACTGGGCCTGCAAGTCTAATAACTTGATGTATCTACTCGACCTAGAAGTAATGTACTCGACCAATGATGACAATGTTCTTTTTGATTAGAAACATGCTGTGAATGTCTCTTTTTAGTTTACTAAGAATAATGTACACAGCCATACAAACTGAACATCAAACTTAAGTATTATTTAATTGAGGTCTTCTGGCATAGCTTTATTGGTTTTCTTGCACCTTGATAATTATGGCCCATAACTTGTCCTTATGAACAGAAATGTCAACATGCAGGGGTTGCTAATGCGCATGGCCTCTATTTGCAGGGGCTTTGAATTAGAAGAACTGCTAATTTACAACAATACTAGCTTGCAGGGTCTGCTAGTGTAGAAATCGGCATGTCCTTATGGAGTACCAATGTTCAGGGTTATCTCTTAATATGGACAGTCAATGTTAATGGCTGTCATTTTACAGTTGCAAAGGTAGAGAGTTGGCAGTTTGCATGGTATTTTAATGGGCTAGCACCCTGTTTTAGGGACTGCTAATGCACATACCCACAAGCCTATCATAGCTGCATATGACCTTGGCAGCCAGTTCAACAAAGGTTAATATCCTCGGGGGCATGGCTAAATGGCCACGGAGTAGGACGCTCCTTCGAATGCAGCTCCTGTTGATCCGATATTGATCCTGTGAATTATGCCTGAAAAGCGGCATGTGCGTCCTATAACTGAAGGCATGGATGTCTGAATGTATGCCCTGCAGCTGTCCTGAACGGCAAGTGTATTGCACCTGGTATTCGGGCTGAAAAAGAACTTAGGGGAAGCTGCTGCGTGGATACTTTGTCGCAAGATGGCAGACAACAAAGGGACTGTAATTGCAACCCTGGGAAGGACGGATTGCAATTAAACAGCGTGGGAGACAAAAAGAAGCCGGCTGCCGATGGACAGGCGACGCTGCTCTAAAGCTGTGCTTTGTATGAAACGACATTGTGGCAGCGCTTCGGGATTGGAAGAGGCGGAGCGGTAACAGTGGCCGAGCACAGGAGAGCGGGCATCGAATGTTCGAGCGGCTCCCAGCCACTCATAAACATTGAGCGAATGTGAGATCTGCAAAAAAAGCACAGGCCGCGAGCGCCCTGCAATAAGTACAGCTGTGGTCCTAGGCGTATGAGACAGCTGACGACAGCATAAGGCGGGCAGAAGCTCGATTAACAACAAGTGCGAAACGACTGAAGGAAACGGTACCGGTGGCCGTGTAACAAGAGACGGGCACCTGATGTTTGCACGACCCCGAGCCATCTATAAATATTATAAACATTGTAACACGAGATAGCGGGTGGCGGCGGGCTCCACAGAGGACACCGACCACGACTCATGAGCGGACTGCAAATAAGGGCACCAGGGCCCCGGGCGCAAAAGTAAACCGAACCAGAGCATCAGAGGTGAGCTGCACAGGGTGAAAAGGACGCTCGAGTGATGGGAAGCGCCTTATTGTTGCAGTGCATGGTCATGGCCTGATATGCTGTCCGGTAAGGGCGTTGCTAGAACAAAGGGTCACATGAAACAAAGAGCTATATATGCACACGAAACACACCGAAAATCTGCCCTTTCACAATAAGGGCCAAGGCACTGTTGTGACGTAGGGGGCCTTGAAAATGGCTGGGATCTGTTAACAGATACAGAGCCCATAGCGAAGCGCTGCGAAGCGACACAGTCACCTGAACAAACTGGCACCCTGACTTCCAGAGTGAAATCTCTGAGGTGGGAGTATGTAAGTGCATGCACTGGCCTCTAAAAACATGCCATTGGAGCACGGACTACAGTAGCCAGCAAAGAGACGTGGGGGGACACAGCCCACTCGAAATACAACCATATGTACCACTGGTTAGTGCAAACCACTGAAAAGGACACTCCAGCACTAAACTGTACTGGCGAAGACACAATAATATCGTAGACCCGATACTAGATGCGAAAGAAGGATTGCAAGATGTCGGGGAGAGGGGTAAAGCCCAAGACCAAACAACTTGTGCACAAGCAGTAACAAGATGGGGCCAAGAAGGGGTCAGGACAGTTGTTAGATGGCAGAACATGCCGGGGCTCAGAATTGAGTAGGCTGGATGCAGATGCTGTGGGGCAGTTCCCCTTAAGGTGAACACATAACGCTGCACACTACGGAAGCCTGAGGCACGGTGTTGGCAGCAGAGAAGGCGTGCCCATTGGCCTGCAGGAACAGGCTTAGGAGACATCACCTCCAGAAATACATGGGAGGACATAGCCCACTCGAAACACAACCCCGTAGGCCACCACACATCGTAATGCTCCGAGGGAGATGTCCCAGCGCCTAACTGAACTGGCAGAGGCACGATAACGCTGAGGGGCTGGAGCCAAACGTGCAGGAAAGTTGGCACAATGTCAGTTAAAGGATTGAGGGCCAAGAGCAAGCAACCCACAATGGAGACCTTCGCGAATGCGCAGCGGACCCTCTCGACCCCAGCGCAGAATGGAGTGGCCGCTTCCGTGGAAGGTACCCCGCAAGGGGATAATCATCAGGTCCTAGCTGCCATAACAGAATTGAGTGCCAAATGGGGGACGGCTATGGCAGATTTAAGGACAGCCTTGGAGAATAAAATAGATGCAGTGGGGATCGAAGTTACCGTGCTGCGACAGGATGTCAGAGCACTGGCGGAAAGGACGAGTGGCCTGGAGAGCGCGGTCAAGACTAACACGGATGTAAGCACGCAGAATGCGAAGGAGGTCCACATATTAAAACAACAGATTGCTAACCTCGAAAACCGAGTGGAAGAAGCGGAAGGAAGGGCAAGACGGAACAACATCCGTGTGGTCGGCCTGCCGGAAGGGAGAAGAGGGCCAGGACCCCACGGACTATGTCGAAAATATGATTTTGCAAGAGATGGGGGCAGACAAGCTCTCACAAGGGTTCACGGTTGAACGTGCACATCGGGCCCTGATGAGGAAGCCACGGCCAGGGGCCCCACCGCGGGCAATAATTGCAAATATTTTGAACTATAAAGACAGGGAGAAGATCCTGGAGTATTTTCGTAAAGGGGGAACGATAGGAAGAGTATCCTCCAACATCACGGCGTATTCCGACTACACTATGCTAGTGCAAAGGCAGAGGTACAGCTATGTGGCGGTCAAGAGGAGACTGCGCACGGCTGGTATCAGGTATATGCTCCTGTATCCGGCAAAGCTAAAAGTGTTGCACAAAAACAGAGCGCTCTTTTTTGACACCCCAGAGGAAGTGGCGAAATGGCTGGACTCGCAGGGCAGGCCAGAACAGAATGAGGAGCAGTATCTGCAGAAACACGATGAGTGATGAGAAGGTATCAAGACCACGGGGAGATGAGTGGGAGGGGAGCCCTTACACGAGGCTTTTGAACATTAGAACTACATGGTGTAGCCTATGGACTCTATACCCCTATTGGACTGGAATATAGCTAATTAAATGTGTAAATGAACTGGGTAGCACTAGGCGTAGGAAATTCAGAATAAACAGGAGCGGCAGGATGGAGGCAACCTACCCCCAAGAACTAGTAGTAAGGCAGCCATTAGGGCGGCTTTACCCTGCTGAGCTGCGAGTACAGGCTTTGCCAGAAAGGGCCAGATGCGGGGATGCCTGAGATCCAGGGATGGAGCTGGGAAAGAGTTGGGGAGGGTGTTGTTGGGGAAAGGTGGGGAGGAGGGTGGGTGGGAGGATGGAGAGTTTGTTGTGTTTATAGTTAGGGGAAGTTTAAGTTGGGGTACGAGCCTACATAGACGGAGTAAGCGGCTGGAGCCGGAATCCATAGGTGAGGGAGATGGACTTTGACATGCCATGGGGGGAGCTTAAAATAATCACTTGGAATGTCAGGGGACTTAATAGTTACCTGAAGAGAAACAAGGTCATGCTGTATCTACGAAGGCAGAAGATAGATATTGCCTTATTGCAAGAGACGCACCGAGCGCAAGATAAGTTGGAGGTGATTGGGAGGAAATGGAAGGGAACCGTGGTGGGCTCACCATATTCGGCTTACGCTAGGGGTGTGATCACCTGAGTCGCACCACACGTTCCGTTTCAGCTGTTACAGACGCTGGTGGAGACTGACGGGAGGATGGTGATAGTGAGGGGACTGGTGGAGAACAGGGAAATAAGTGTTGTCAATACGTATGCCCCGAACCAGACACAGCGGCCTACTTTAAAACCCTGTGTAACAAGCTTAGCATGTGTGTGGGGAGTGTAGTGATTTGGGGAGGGGATTTTAACTGTGTATTAAACCCTAAGGTAGACAGATCAGATGGAAAGATGGATAGGCCTGCCCCATCGGCAAAAGCGCTACAGACGCTGCTGCATGACTTTGGGCTGGAAGATGCATGGAGGGTGCGTCATCCTCATGAGAGGCAATACTCGCATTACTTCGCCCCACAGCAATTGCACACAAGGCTAGATCATGTCTTTGTCACTCCGGACATACTGACGGAGATCACGCGGGTTGAATATAAAGCGAGGGTCCTTTCCGACCACTCGCCCCTGCTCCTTGGATGGCAGTGCTGCTCCCCAAGAGCAAAAATTCCAACGTGGCGCCTCAGGGCAGAGGCGCTTAGAGACCCCCTTTTTAGGGAGGACATGAGGGAAGAGATTGTTAGCTACTTTGAGACGAATACGGCACTGTGGTGTCGGCGGGTACATTGTGAGAGGCCTTTAAGGTTGTGATGAGGGGGGTGGCCATCGCAAAGTCTAAGGGGTTGCAGGGTGGGATCCTGGCGGACCTGCAGAGCACCGAAGGGAGAACTGGAAAGGGCACTGAACGGAGGGGACAGTACGGGCCAAAATGCTGATCTGATACTAGAGCTGCAGCAAAAGTGCGTGGGGGCTCTGGGAGAGGTTGTGTAACCTTAACTATAAAAAATACATAGAGAGGCAGCATGCGGGAGGAGATAAACCGTGACGGATCTTGGCATGGTTATATAAGAGCGAAACCCCTAGACCCCCGATCAGATCAATAACGAGGGAAGACGGAGGGGTGGTGGATACCCAGGAGGAGGTTAATCAGGAATTTGTAAACTATTACGGGCAGCTGTATGGGGATGACGGAGAGGATAATCGGGTAATGATAGCAGAAACATTAGAGGACATTGTACTGCCGCAGATTAGTGCTGAGGAAAGGGAAGAGCTGGATGCACCGATCACCTTGGAGGACATAGGAGAGGTGGTGAGACAGTTGCCAACTAGTAAGACCCCGGGGGAAGATGATCTTCCAAGTGAATTTTATAAAATCTTTAAGGATGAGGTTCTCCCCCCGCTGCTAGATTTGCTGAATGACGCGTATGAGCTAGGCAGATTGCCAGAGTCACTCAGAGACGCGATTATAATACTGCTTCCTAAACCTAACAAACCTGGGCATAGCTGCAGTTCTTATAGAACCCTGTCGATGTTAAATCAAGACAGTAAAATTCTAACTGCCGTTCTGGCAAACAGTTTGCGTAGGGTCATAGGCAAATTGATACATCCGGATCAGATGGGTTATGTCCCCAATAGGAATATATCTAACAATCTCAGAAGACTCCATAGAGTCATTGAATACGGTAATGAAAGCGAGGACGAATTGGCGATTGTCTCGCTGGATGCAATAAAGGCCTTCGACTCTGTCAGATGGCCATGGTTGTTGGCATCCCTGGCTGGCTATGGGATAGGTCCGGAATATTTGCAGTGGGCTAAAATGTTATATAGCAAACCGCTGCCCAGAGTAAAAACGGGGTGGGTGATATCGGAGAGATGGAAGCTTCGAAGAGGAACCAGACGGGGCTGCCCATGGTCCCCCATGCTTTATATACTGGCCTTGCAACCCCTAGCGATCTATTTAAGGCAACAATATGACACGATAGGCATCCCTGCGGGAGGGGAACAACATCTGATATCCCTATACGCAGATGACATATTACTGTACTTGCGACATCCAGAGGAAAACCTCCAATATATTTTGGAGGTGATGGGAAGGTATGCGGACATGTCTGGTATAGCGGTGAACCCTGAGAAGTCTAGCATGTTCCCATTGGGGGCGTACAAGGGGATTCCCCCGGAGCAATTACCGGTGTTGCAAGTGCCATGGGCGGCCAGCACATTCCGCTACCTTGGCATAGACATATACCACACGGTTGAAGAAGAGCACAAGTGTAACACAGAGGTAGCCATCAAGAAAATTGAGAATTGCATGCGGTTTTGGGTAAGGCTGCCTTTGGCAATGATGGGACGTGGTGTGATGCTAAAGATGGTGGTTTATTATTATTTTGGGAATATTCCATATTTTATACAAAAGAAGTTCTTCAACCAACTGGACAGCATGTGCAGGGACTTCCTGTGGCACGGCACACGGAATAGATTAGTCCTCTGGAAGCTGCAGAATTTTCATGAGAAGGGGGGTATAAAATTGCCAAATTATGAAGTTTATTAAGTTGCAAGTCAGCTGCAATATGTGGCTAAATGGCTCTCGGAAGAGGTAACCACTGAAACCAGGTTGTTCGGGCGGGACTGCGGCCCGTTTTATCTGAAGGAGGTTATGTGGTTGCCCCCAGCAGTAATGGGAGGGTGCCCTGAGATGATGGTACTGGGGTGGAAGATGTGGCACAGGGCTTGTCAGTTAATGGAGAACCCATACCCGTGCTCCCCACAGGTGCCACTGGTTGCGCTGACAGGCGGGGAAGAGCAGTTAAGGAAGCTGATTAGGAACCACTGGGAGCCGGTGGGGATAGTTACGGTGGGGGATATTTGGCAGGATGGGATCATAACAGACTTTGAGGAGCTTGGGGTGGGAACTGGGCTACACAGTGGCCAATATATCACGTATCATAGATTGGTGCGGAAGATCAAGAGAATGTGGCCTGAACTAGTACTGGAAGGAGAACCAGACGCTATTATAGATGTAATATATGATATAGCGGAGGGGGGCCATGAGACATCTAGGATATATGAGATGTTGATGACTAAAGTGGGAAAGTAGGTGACGCAGCTGAGACTGGATTGGGAAAACGAGGTGGGAGCCCCGATGGAAGATGGGATGTGGGAACGTGCGCAAGGGGAACACAAGAAGGTGTCGAGGAATGCTAGACTCAAACAGATGCAACTGTATGTTACGCATAGGGCATACCTGACACCCCAAAGGATAGCCAAGTTCAAAAATGCAGGACGACAGGCATGCCCTAAATGTAATGAGGAGAATGCGGGCATGGTGCATATGTTTTGGTCATGCCCGATTATTGAGAGCTTCTGGGGAGAGGTTGAACATAAGTTCGCGGAGAAGGGTATCAAGATTGTGGTAGATACAGTATGGGCATGTCTGTTGGGGGGCTTCCCCAGGCCACGTAAATTTGGGCACGTAGGCAAATTGAAAGATCTGGCATATGCGCTTGCAAAAAGGAGAATAGCTATGGGATGGAAGACATGTCACAAACCACGTTTGGAAGTATGGTGGAAAGACCTACAAGAGTGGGCGGAAGCAGAAACCATGGTATGGCAAGAGGCTAGTAGTGTTGGGGGGGGGGGGAGGCTGAGACCTTGATGGCCTGGAAACAGCTGATAGCGGAACTATTTGGGTCAGTGCAAGACCTACCAGAACCCTCGGAACTAAATACCCCAATACAAGATGCAGAATAGAACATTAGTAGAAAAATAGGCTCGTAACGGGGGGTGGGATACGGGAAGCAGCGCACGCGATTGAAGAAATGTATAATTGAAACGTTTTTGTATATGCTGCAAGTTTGGTTTCTGTTGGTTGTTTAAAATTAATAAAAATTGTTTAAAAAAAAAAGGTTAATATCCTCAGCTGCCTGCTTGCAGGGGGTTGTTTTGTCCCAGTCCTGCTGCAGCAGCAGCTAACCTTGAAGCTGCAAGTTTACAGGGGCTCTCAATGTGCCACAATGCCTACAGGGTCTGGTACTGGGCAGCACTATGAATTTATCGAGGCAGATAATGTGCAAGGCCACCTGCTTGCAAGGGCTGCTAATGAGCAAAGCTGCCAATCTATATCTATAAGTGCATAGAGCCATCTTTGTGCAGTGAACATTGAGGTGAGGCAGAGGAGAGGTGGACACTGAGGACAAGAACAGTGGAGTGAGGGAAATGAGATCAGGGAGGTAGGTACTGAAGGAGAATTAGTGAAAAGAGTTGATGTGAACAAAAGGAAAGTGGATGGAGAAGGAAAGTGGAGACAGGGAGCATGGACAGATCATGACAGAGGGTGAAAGGGCATGGCATCGGAGAAAGGATACATATATGGGGGTGAGGTTAAGAAGGGAAAGAGAAAGAAGTTGCAAAGGGGAAGTGAAGAGAGCCTGAGTAAACCGGTTAGAGAGAAAGAGAAGTAAAAGATTGAAAATGCAGGTGGATGACAGACTGAGCATTCACACATAGAAAGATGTAGACTAGTGTAAATGCAAAGAGCCAGATGACCGGTGTAGACTAGGAATGGTCAGAGATAGAGAACACAAGGGAAGAACGTACCTGGAACGAGTGATGGAACACAAGTGAAGAGGGTAACATGGACAAAAGAGAGAGAACAAGGGAAGATCGTAACTAGGGCTAGAGAAAGTGAGAGAGCAAGAACTAGGGAAGAATAACTACGACTAGGGCAAGTGGGAGAGAACAAGGGAACAGCATAAGTGGCACTAGAGAGGGAAAAGGAACAAGGGAAGAGCATAACTGGGACAAAAGGGAGAGAGGATATAGTGAGCCAGGACAGCTTGCGTCTGAGCAAGGACAGAGATATGGACAGTTCTACACTGGTAATGCAGGAATAGACGGTGGAGCAGGTGCCAGACTGGAAACAGGGGGTACAGGAAGGAATAAATAGTGCTGAACTAGAGATAGTCAACTGAGAGAGCCACACAAAATTGGGAAATGGCAATGACAAACATCTACAAGGTAGACAAACTGGTTTTGCACATAAAAATGCGCCCATCTTTTCAAAGTGGCAATATTTCTGGTGGCTGGGGACATGCGATTTGCTATGAAATGGCCTGCAGACTGCCTCATTGAGCCGATGCTGATGTTGGCATGACTATCCAGCACTGCATGAAAGGGGACTTAAACATGCAGATGCTTGTACTGTACTAACAGTGTAAGATAAAGTTTATTTGCTGACACTGGCTATACCTGTATTGTGTGAAAGAAGTAACTGCAGCATGTGTATGTATGCTCTTAAAGAGAGAAGCTTCCACTTAGGAGGCCTGCTTGTCCAGTTGTCTGTGAAAGAATCGGATAACGGAAGGTGTTTATTAAAATACATATGAGGTTCTAGACCATTTCACCCTCCCAAAACAGTCCTGCTTTTGCAGAGTCAGAACTAGCAAAAAAATAGTTGTATCAACTTCAAAAGCATCATTACCCAAGGTCAGTGCACAGACATGCCGTGACCCCCTAAATATGTGACACCTACCATCCTCTCTGCTCCGCTCCCTCCGATGAAAACAGTCACAAGACAAAAAGGTCAATAGAACTCAGCTGGCTTTGATCCAGTGCTTCACAGGCACTGATCTCAGCTCAGGGCAGGACGCACCACACACAAGTTACTTCCCAAACAATGATTCTGGCGTACCTAATCTGATTTAGCAATTGGCATTGTACTGAATTGTCTTCTGAATGTCAGTCCACTGTCTGCTGGCATCTAGTGGGCACTTAGAAAAGTGAAAACAATCATGCTCAGAGAACACTCACCATCAAGGACCAGCATGCTGTAAATGTTACACGCCCTCCTAAAAGTGGGTAAGTGTGTTTAGCAAGCCCTGGTAGGTGTTCGGTTGCTGTTCACTTTTTCTTTCAGGATCTCCCCCTTTAGTTCACTGCGCATTTCCCACAGCTCTCCACTCCCTTTGTTTTTTTTTCAAAATCACTTCGCCTCCAACACATCCTCTGGCTGCTGTCCTCCACATGAGGCCTGCGGCTTTCCATATTTTTTGTACTACGATTTCCATGATCTAATGCCAAACGTTTCACTTGCATCTTGCCTCTGCCTTATTCTCTGTCCCTATCCACCAGGACTATTAGTACCTCTATGCATCGACTTACAAATGACGTCACCTCACGTACAGGTCCCTTCTAATGGACTTTATTAATGCACCATCTCTCTTCTCGCAGATTCTGCAGGAAGGCCACCAGGATGTCACCTTCCCGGGGGTCCACTATGATCCAATAAATGGGATTACCTACTGTTAGCATTACCTTCCTTTCAGGTCTTCCTGGCCAACTCCGAATCACAGGGTCTCCTGACGCTTCCACAGCCTTCGCCAAGTGCAAGATTGCACCTCTCCATTGCTCGCGCCCTCCGAGAGGACCCGAAATCATTTAAATGGTTCTGTGATGAGAAAGAGGGGTATACCATAGACATACTCACGCAGACACACTTGGACCTACAATGCCATGTAGCCTATTTTAGTTCACAGTTAGCCCTGCAGCCTCTGCCTTTCCCAAAAGTCTCAGAGCGGTAGCTGCCGCTGCAGCCTTTCTCCTGACAAAAGCTGACAACATTGCCCTAACACAGGCGTGCACAATCGCCACACAGAGCACATCTACTATATCCATTGATTCACGGTATGCTTTTTTTAAAATTAAATTTGCAATAAACAGTAATAACGTCACACAAAGTAAACAATGTCTCACATGAATCTGTCACAACCAAATTTGCAGAACGTCTTAAGCATCGTACATCGTTCAGTCCACAAAAATAGCTATATCCTGTAAAACATAATTTTCAAACTGATAGGTATACACAAAACAACACAAAACACAACACAAGAGGGAAGAAAGAAAGAAGAAGAAGAAGAAAAAGAGGACTCCAGGACCCTCTGGAAACCAAGAGGTTTCCTAACTACATAAGGTAATCCCATTTTCAATGCACCCTATGTTGAAGCACTGCTTATTGCAATTCTGCCACATACTCAGTAGGCCATTAGGAAGTGCAGGGCCCATACTCAACTTTCTGACAGCACCCTCCATCGCCCTCAGGCTCCTGTTGATGAGCCAATGTTTCTCCTATGATTTGAGGACAGGCTAGCATCTCTTTCCTTCCTGCCCTTCCAGTTCCATAAACTCTGACGTGGTCTCTCCCCCCCACCCACAATATCCTCATGGGAAGGCCCATGCGAATGCCAGTTACTTCACCACCTTCCCCTGAGTTCTGTGACTTAAAACTGAATGATGATCGTGTTGTCATATTGCAAAAGACTAATGCTCGTTTTCAGTTCTCACTTCCAGCGAAAATAGTCCCTGCATCCTCACTTGAATGCTCCTGAGAAACCACGCCGCAATCCACACCAGCCAGTGTGTGAAAGCAGCACCTCCATTCCACTACGATAAGCAGCAAGATAAACAGCAAGAAGTCCAGGACAAAGACAACCTGTCGTCCAACATCACCAAAGACACAGCACACCTTCAATCTGCAGGGGTACAGGAGCAAGAGACCCCTCTTCACCATTCCACTGGGTTCCCGGCATCTAAAACATTAGTGACTCCACCACCAGCACTCCTCGATGATGAAGTTCCGCTACCTGTCCGAAGGTACAATTGAGGAGTGCGGCCACAATCTCACCTTCAGCAGGTGACCCATCGCTCTCAAAAGTTTTGCTACACTTGTCTCTGGCAGGTGACCCATCAGTCGCAAAGGTTTGCTACCCTTGTGTCCTGCGGGTGGCCCATTACTCCCCAAGGTTGACTGCCCTTGTGTCCTGCGGGTTGCTCATCCCTGTCAAAGGTTTTTGTCACCAAGCAGCCACAGTAACGCTGCACACCTGGAGAATAGGTGCATAAGTGATCCAGCCAAATGGGTTTTTGGAGGCCAGCTAGGTGGGCCGAGCACCACAGCTGGTTTCTTCCAGCTCTATGTATCTGTCATCATCCGGGCAGGGATCCTGAACCTTTGCATCAGCGTCCCTCCTGTCTACCCATTCCTGGAACGACTGACACTCTTGGGAACATTTGGGCATACGGCCCCAATCTGTGTAGGGTTGGACTGCTAAAGCTAGGAATAGTTTTGTTACTACCTTATTAAATGTGAAGTATTTGCACCATGTTGCTGTTCATTACCAAGATATTGATTCTGCCTCACGCTACATCCACCATCTTACACCCAGACACAAACACCTTTCTCAATTTCTCTTGAGGCTATGCTGACCTAATAAATGCCTCTGAAGTCTAGATAGGCTCACACACACTTCTATGCCAGTGGGGGGATTCCATTCATCCCCGTCCCATTCAATCTTGCTCAATGGTGTTAGGACCTCCTTATCAATGACTCTTCTTGTCCCACGATGACCCATTCCTTTTCCTGTGGATTCTTCTACCCCAGCTACACCAATATGTTATACTCTGATCTCTTTCACCACTTTCAAACACTTTTGAGTCCCCAGGGCTCTTCCATTTTCTTATTCGCTGCCTTATGTCATGCTGTGCTAGACATGTGTGTTACTGGGCAACTGAGGCCAGATTGCTGCCACTTGAAATAGAAAAGTTTCAAATTATGGACATTTCAAATGTGCAACACTGATTGGGCTGAACTTTTGAAATAGGAACGTGTTGGTCCACAATCTCTGTCTCTAGGAAAAACATAATTTCAGTAGCAATCCCTGTGCATCTCCCCCCTATCCTTATGTCAACCATATAACTGAGTATCTTTAGTTAAGATTATACCCCAATCAGGCTCCCTGTGGTATAAACCCTGTTCAGGGACGACCAAATTGGGGGGGGGGGGGGGTTGATGTGGCAGGATTGCCATGCCATGTTATGCAGGATTGCTATCTTATACTATGATATGCAGGATTGCTATGCTATGTTATGCAATACAATACTGTTTTTTTTTAAAAACAATGTTTATTGATTTTAACAAACACTCACAACAAACCAAAAAGAGAAGGGAAAAAAACAACGAAACTAGACCGTGAACATCAAATATGCAATACTACGTTATGCAATGCTATTAGGCTCTCCCATACAGTTAGGCCTCAGACCCTCCATGCCACCTCCCTCAGACTCCCTGGACCTGCTCTACACGACATCACGGACAGGCCCACACCCCTCCCAGGGCAGAGGACACATCAGACCTTCCCTTCCGCTTATTCTTTACAAGTTTAGCATTAGCCCCATGTATGGGAGATATCAGAAGGGGTTTCTGTGAATGCTTTTTTTGGATGCCTTGTCTAGCGTGCTGACTGAAATAAAATTGACCTATCCCGATGCATATGTTTTGGTGGCAGGGGATTTAAATTCACAATGTGTGGAAATTGGTAAAGGGAGAGGAGCACCCAAACATAAGGTCATTTCCTCAAATGGGAATGTTTGGGGATCTTTTTTCAAAGAATGGGACTTGAAAATGGGGAATGGATCCTTAGAAGGGGACATTCCCCCGGCTAGCACATGGTCCTGGGGATCATCATAATGTATTTTGGATTATATGTCAATGTCACCAAGCATGTTTGATCAATGTGAAAACATTGGGGTAAGAGAAAGAGGTACAAGTGATCACAAACGACTAGAAATGTCAGTTAAATGGCATTATGTAAAGAACATAAAGAGGCAGGTGGAGTGCATAGTTGTAAATAATCAAATAAAATTGCTTATTTAAATACAAAAGGGAAAGAGAGAAATTGAATAAAGCCCTGGATAAGTATAAAACTATGAGTTAAGTGACAGAGAATTGAAAGATATTTGCAATCCTTATGCTTTTCATGACTTTCTGTGGTCAGTCGAGGCTCCCCGATTTGTGGTAGGCCAAACGAGAAAAGCCCATAAACATACATTTGACAAACAGACTTGGGAGAAGAAACGTGAGATGCGGTGGTCGATAAGTGCTATCAAAAGGTAGGAGTTTGTTAAATCTATCAGAGGTGAAAATAAAGTCCATCAAAAGTAAATATAAACAATGGTCGAAACAGCAACGAATGTCTCGTGCCCAGGTTGATGGGGAAACTATGCTCCAGGCGGTTCTAAATAAGAACTCATGAAATTTCTGGTCCTTGATTAATCAGCAATCTATTGACCAAGCCGGTGCTTTGTCAAACATGGTCACTGAACTAGAGTGGGTAAATTTCCTCTCGAAGAAATATGCCAAGTCGAAAGGGGAGCCAATTTTCTCCACTTCTGGTGGCCAGTGGACTTTGGACACAACGGAAGAGGACATTTATGCCCTAATAATGAAATCTTCGGCTTCAAGGGCAGCAGGCCCTAGTGGCCTAACTCACCAAGTCCTAGAGGGGAAACCCGAAAAGGTGGGCCAGTCTCTTGAATACATTGTTTCATGGGATATTAAGGCATAAAAAGATCCCGTCATCTTGGAAATCGGGAATTGTTCCAATATTCAAAAAGGGGGACCAAAGGGACCCTCTAAACTATAGACCAATTACCCTCCTCGATGTGGAAAGCAAGTTGTTTGCCAGCCTATTGTTGAGAGATTTGGAATGTTGGGCCGAGCCAAATAATATCCTTCTGAAATAGCAGAGAGGTTTTCGGAAGGGACATTCTACATCCTCAATGGCATAGTACTTTCCACCCTCTGTAACATCAAGGAAGGGGGGAAAACTTCACGACTATATGGCGCATTCATTGATCTATCAAGCGCTTTCGATTTGGTGAATCGGGATAGAGTATGGTCCAAACTAGGGGCGCTCCGGCCCCACTCATTGATATATTAGTTTCCCTGCACGAAGGAAATACGGTGCAAGTAAAATTAAACTTAGATGGGTTTTTATCAACACACATCCCAATGAATAGGGGGGTGAGACAGGGGTGTATGATTGCTCCCTTCTTTTTTAATTTCTATGTAGCTGATTTCAGACAGGAGGTCGAGATCGCGGCATTGGGTAGTGCCAAGATTGGCACAAATTCAATAAAGTTGCTCATGTACGCGGATGATATCGTCTTCCTGGACGAGATACCAGTGGGCCTTCAACGGCTGTTAAATGCTTTGGATCAATATATGAAAGATAACGATCTAAAGGTAAATCCAGAAAAATCGAAAGTCGTGATTTTTGGAAAGAAAGGTGGTAGAGGAGGCAAGTATTGCTGGACAGTGGGGGGCAAACGTATACCAGTGATCGAGGAGGTCATTTATTTGGGCTATACTCTGTATGCTACACCAAGAGCCTGTCTTTTATGGGCAGAGATATTACAAAAATGTACCCAATTGACGGCACAACTGCAGAAAATAATTAAGCAATACTGCAAGTTTTCTCTCCTACCTGCAATACGTTTCTATCGAGCAAAGATTATTCCAGAATGCTGCTTATTCATAATACAACGAGATGTCCCAGCAGAACTGCGTCACAAGGTCGATGTTGACAGTTCTTACCAACTGTCTGTAATGTTTTGCCAAGTAACACGCCCATTGTGATAGCACAGAAACAGATTACTGTTTGCCTATGATATGCTATATAGTCCTGCAGTAGGGCGGTGCGCAGGAGAGAGCTTCTTGTGTCGGCTGCCTGAACACTTCCATGCTGATAACTCTGTATGCTGTGTATTTACGATATAAATACATGAAGTTTCATTTACCACCCAGCTGTCTGATCTCCTTATTTGCTGCAAACCGAGGCTGGCCGAGGGAGCCTTATCTTGGCCACGACACATGGAAAGGACAAAGCTGGTGGATCTGTGAGGGAGGACTACCTGGGGGTAGGTGATTTGGGGAGAGGAAGTGAGGTTCTCGAGGATGAGACATGGTATCCCCCTTTTTCCCTTTCATGATGTTTCCGTCAATTCCCAAAGCCTTTATGGGTTATCGTCATTCCCTTCCTTGTTTTATATACATACAACTTTGGTACTGGGATGAGGAAGAAGACAACACACCACTTTGGTGCTGACACTTGGAAGCGGTGGGCAAACCACATGTCAGGCTCTGTTGTCGCCAGTGAGTAGTTTAGTGTTTGGTAGGCCATTCTACTTGGCGGGAGGTTTAAAGCCCCCACAAACAGAAAAGATGATGTTGCCTGCAAGGGAAGTTCAAATCCCATGCAAGGTGTGCGGCGGCAGGCGAGATGCTAGAGGAACCAAGCTGGTTGCAGAGGACACGCAGTGAGAAGTGAAGCTGGTGACACGTGGAATCCTGCTGAGAGCTGCCATAGCGAGGCCCAGCGGACCCATGCAGTGAGATGCGGTCCTTCAGAAGCAGACCAGGCTTGGCAGCGAGGCCACAGGGATCAACCGAGAGAAGCGGGATGAAGCGCTACATGCAGAAAGGACCGCATCGGTCCAGAGACTTCCTCAGACGCTGTCGAAACGACTGATAAGTCCACCCGATGGAACAGGGTGTACGGGCACAGTGAATGGGCCTACATGCCCAGAAAGATATTTGCTAAAGTTTTCAATACCGACACAAAGTTAAACGAATGTAAGAAGTTAAAACACTTCAAGTTGATGGAAGAAATTAATGCAGATTGAATTAACAATAACAGTGAATACAGTAATATACTCCCTAAAATGGCTGTGGGAATGTGGAAATCAGCATTGCTTAAGCCAGCAAATAGACTTTGTGAAGTCCTGAAAACAAGCATTACCAAAAGTTAGGAGAATCAGTGAATGTGATATGTGAAAGTATAGCGATAGCCGGCAATCAAAATCTGAGAAAGGCATTAAGCAGTGAAAGTTTAATCACTGGGACAGCTTTCTGGTGGAGGAGTGCATCGGGAGAGCCACCAAACCCCAGTTAGCAGAAGTGAACTGTTAAACTATGAAACCCTGGTAGGGAGAATTGTCAGGTTACAAGTGAAGAATGATTACAGGATGTTGTTGTGGAATTAAATCTGCACTGCAGGGCGGGGGGGCCTGCCAGAAGTGTGTACCAGGCTTTCACTAGTGTGGAAGAACAACTGTTTTGTTACGTTTACCACTTGATGAACTCTTGTGAAGTTGGGCAAGGAAATATACCAGCTTCTAAGTGGATGAACCTTATGTTAGGTTGACCATTTGAGAAATGTGCAACACAAGAGGGGCTGGGACGCACCCCCTGCGTGTCCTTTTTGAAGTGCCTGAGAACGTGGGGAAGAGGGTACCCTCCTAAAGTGAGAACTGTTGCAGCCATTGGAACAATTATTGAACACTTGCTATTTTTGAGACATAACCCTCACACCATTTGGTCCCATTTAGTATGTGAGGGCAAGAATAGGTTTTGACACAAATAGAACATGGCTTTGGACTTCCTGACTTAGCCTGGCCTTAGTTTTAGTTATGTATGGAAATTCCTTCTAGAAGAGGGCAAGTTAGGCCTTTTCCCTACCCTTTTCATTTAGTTATACAGTTTTATATCCCAAACATTCTCTTGTGTCTGTCTCCTTCATGATTCCTTCACAACATGTACACAAATAATAATGTTATCCTATTAACTAACACATTTATGCTAGGTGGAGGCAGTTTATTTATTCATTCATCTTTATCATTTATATAGCACCTTTCACCATAATTATGGTCCCAAAGTGCTGTTGGCTGAACGCCCTTGGAGGGACTAAAGTATGGGAAATTGGGAGGTGCTATTGTGTTTGTGTGTATTTGGGCCATTAAAGTTGTGAGAGGATGGCCAAGACCCAGGTAGTCACCCATATCTGAATAGCATGTGGATGGGTGGAAGGAGTTATACTAGGAGCTAAGGAGGAAGGTGTGTGCGAGATGATAGGCAGTTATGTGTGTAGCTACAGTTCACATTTGTTGTCGTGAATGGTAGCTGCATTCTTATGGGAGGGGTGTTGTGGAAAATTGTTTGAGTTGTATGTGAAAGCAGATGTGTGTGGGAGTGAGGCCGTGCCTTTGTCTAAGATCCGAAGCTGCGAGGTGCAAGAGGAATAAATGGGTTAGCTATACATTCAACATTGTTTATCTGTGGATATCAACTAGGTGCCTGGAGCAGCACTTAATCTCACATACAATCTAAGTGCAATAGATACCCACCCTCTTTGTGGATCTTGGAATGATACATAGCCCACCCACAGGTCCTTCTAGTGTGAAAAAGTTCCCACCTTAAGTGACTAGGTGCAGCGACAAAGCCTGTCCTCATAAGCAGTAGAATATGACACATTGCCAAAGTCCACATGAATCAAATGCAACTATTTATGTATCCTTCTCCTTATGGTCCAGCTAACTTAATAAAGGTTGTGCAGGATTTACAGTCTTGTGTTGAATCCTTGTGCGAAATGTGACAATAGTGCAATTTCATATGTGAGCAGAAACCATGCTGCCCAAATGAAAGTGATCGACACCGCCCACAAACAAACATTGCTCATCATTTCAGCATTCCTTCAATGAGTGATGGTGGGAATGTAGACCTCCTAACTCCCCATTGAAGACTGCAGAACTGTGAACACCCGTTAAATACAGACAAAAAGATTAAAAGGAAAGTCAAAAAAATGAAGAGAACTGGCAAAAAACTAGGGCAAAGATCGAAAGGCACGGCATCAGCAGTGACTGAGTATTTTCTCTTGAAAAATGATTAAGGATGGAGAGACTGCTAAGGGGGCGTGGCCTAAGGTGGCCATGTGAAAGTCAGTTCCCACATCACCCTGCCTTTAACAGAGATTTATGGCGGCAGACTACCCAGGATGATGGCAGTGTTTTGCAAGGGGAAAGGTACACAGTTCCCCCCCCATCAATGTTGGTGTGGTTGAGATGGTGAAACTGGCTGGATGCTGGAGGATGGAGCGTGGCCTTTGTTAGGGAGAATTCTCTGTAAAGGCTAATTTCCCAAACCTAGTGAGTTCCCCAGCAGCTTTGCTAGATTTTTGGGGTTTATTTTTTTCTCCTGCTAAGAGTGAGACTCTTTTTCCTCCCACTCTTAGACATGATTTGAGGTGTTCCTTTGACTTGGTATGTGTTTTATGGGCTATGGGGTCCTTTACCCCATAGGGCTTCATGTGTTTTTGGTATATGGGTTACACAGCACCCTCTGTGCCGTAACCCAGGGGTGTCGTAGCGACCCCCAAACATAGACTCCCTACCCTGGGACTGACTACTGTCTCTCAGGGCATGTAAAGACACGATTGGCTTTACTAGTCTCAAATTGTGAACAGAACCAGTACAAACCATCATATTGTGGACGTACTGGTCGGGGCAATTCGATTGCCCCGGGGTCTGTTGTTCGAGGGGGCACTGTCCAGTCCCCCCTGACCGAGTTTTGGCTGGTGGCAGTGGATACTACTTTTTATATTCGACCGCGAATATATCCCTATGGGATTTTCCCATTGTTCGAGGCTGCCACTTTTTAAAATAGCCTCGAACATACCGCCGGTTTATTAAATTAATATAAATTCACTGGCTGGTATTTTTTGCCAAAACTCGGTTCCAAAATGGCGTTTGTGTTCGCTTCTGTGACTCCAACCCAAGTCGAGCCCTTTGTTCCACTTTTTGGTGGGCTTCTCCACATACGCCTCCAAAAGTGGTGCCACTCTGTCTGGGTACCACAGGGGGTGTGGGAGGGGGTTTAGGCACCCTTGACTGAGTTGCCTCGGCAACTCAAGTCGAACTCTTGTGTGATTGGCCCAAGTGGTGAGCCGCCCAGCTCACCACTTAGCATGTTTGAGTGACAGCTAGGCTGAATGAATGGGGGTTTTCTGCATAAAAGCAGGGCTTTGGGGACTGGAACTTCAGAAGTCTCCACAGGACCTAAAGAATCCGAGGAGGGAGAAGCCGAGCCGACCTGCAACAACGACACCACCGGTGGAGCTCTGCTGAACCATCTCACCACTTTTCCCGACGACAGAGGAGATCTCCAGCCCGGAGAGTCTTCTTCCTTTGACTGGTGGGGATAACTAGTTTGCCCGTCTTTTCGCCTTCCTGGACCATCTTGTGGCCGCCTTGCCTGTGCCAAGCATCCCGGCAACCAGAATACCACGGTTTACCACTACCGCAAAGAAAAGGGTGGTACCTTGTAACCGGGAAACTCTGCGGCTGGTTTCTTCCCTGGCAGCGCAACGACCTTCAGCTTTCCTCCATGTCGAGACCTCCTCTTCCTCTGGACGAAACACCGACTTGCACCCGCTGCCAGGAACAACTGCCCCCGCTGGAGCGTTCTTCACATCTTTCAGGTACTGTCACGCCTGGCTTCCCTTGCGACAGATCGTTCGGGGTGACAGTAAATCCTCGACTTTCTAACCTGGGTTAGCCTGGGACCTGTTAACTAACTTTTCCTGACTTGATCTCAATCTTTTTGCAAACTATTTACAAAGACTCTTTTGGCATAACCCCACTGTGTGATCCTGGACACATTTCGCTTGCTCTCTCTAAGAGTGGGCCTGACATTTGAACTTCCTTGCTCTCCAGTAGACTTTGCCTAACCTGCCTCACTGTGGTTCTTTGAAAAGTATTGAAATTTGTGTGCTTTCATAACTCTGCCTTTTTCCCTCCCTTTTTAATAACTTATTAGAGTGCCATCTTATGTTAAGCGCTCACCTCTGTCTGAAAATAAGTGGCGTTTCTCACTAAGACTTGTCTAATAAGTAATCAGGGTTGTATACATATGATTGTGACTGTGTGTTGAATTTACTTACCTCTTTTTGTGCTGGTGTAATTTACAAGTGTGTCTTTAAATAAATAATTATATACTTTTACACCAAAGCTCTGGTCAGTGTTTGCTTGTGCTACTGTGTCTCTGTACCTATTGTGTATACTCGATATACTGCCTAACTCATCTTGAGAGAAGTATGACTGCTCAGCCACAGCTACCAGGTAAATCTGGGTGGTACAGACTGCTACCAATTGGGTTTACTGCCAACCACCTGTAGTCCTAAATCTTTTGCAGTGGTCCCTAAGGGAACTGCACAGGTTTCTGCCTAACAGCCGCCTTTGTGTCTGGGCGCTGAGTAGGACCGCATTGGAGGCTGCCTACTGAATTGAGCACAAGACCCTTGCGTGAAGAGAAGGAGTGGCAAGGAGTCTAACAGACTGCCCTGGTGTATCTTGGGCCTGCAGCGACTTGAAACAGGCCGGAGTCAAAGGGGGGACTCTCACGGCTGTTTCAATACCACAGAATGGAGCTGATGAAGAGGAGCAGCGATGAAGAGTGGTGGGCCACGAAAACGGAGCTGCCGGGGTCCTTGGGTGCTGTGCGGACCCGCTCAGGAGTTCAAGGAGCAGTTGGTAGACCAGAGTTGATTGTTTTGGGGGACCCTCACCCCAGTGGCTGGTGCTGTAAATCGATTGAGCAGGAGTGAGCAGCGGAAGAGACAGAGACACTGGCAAGTGCCGCTGTGAAGTGCAGAGATGCAGGGAAGGTGTGTGAAGACTCAGAGGCCTGGTTGAAGCAGACCAGAAGTTGGTAAGTAGAGGGCAGGCCTGGAGCGAAGCTGAACTCGCTGCCATCCCTTGTGATTGAGCACAGTGAAGTTGAACATGAGAGTGCTGCATGGAGGGCCTGGTCTGATGCATGTGGGCCTGTGAAGGAGGCAGTGATGACCATGTGTCCCTACTGTATATGGTGGAGTCAGAGTGCTAGCAGCAAAGCTGTGCAATGGGGAATACAGGTGATCGGGTGGATCCCATGGGAGCCGAGAAGAGTGGAACAACCTGGGGGTACTTGGCCTGAAGGAGTCTACGGGGGAGACACCTGCAGATGTGGAGAGGGAAGTAAAGGCTATAGTGAATTCCTTGGGAAGGAAGTATCAATTGACAGAGCCAGCAGGGTTGGAGCTGGGCGAAATAGGGGCCTGAGGTCAATTGTGAGATTCCATTACTGAGGTGATGAGGAAGGCAAAACTGCAGAAGGACATCTCATATGAAGGTGACTCTCTAAGAATATATCAAGACTTGTCCGGCCTCACACTCGACAGGAGGAGAGATTGTCATCCACTTACGCTATGCTTGTTGGCTAGGGGGGCGGGGATATCAGGTATCATTGGGCATTACCCTTTGCATTTGGTTGAGTTCTGAAGTGAGGACTTTAGGCTCACCTCAGGGGAGGAGGCAGCAACGGCGCTTCAACATCTTTCGGCTTTGCAGGACAGTGAAGGGAATGGTGGCGATGATGAGTACCAGGGGGCAGGACATTTCTTAGACTGGGAACACCTTCACCCAAGAAGTGAGAGGTGCAACACTCTGCCTTAGACAATGCAGTGGTAGGAGTAATGGCCGGGGGGGGGGGGGGCGGGGTGGCGTTCACATATAGGTGGTGTGACGAATCTGAAGATGTCCTCACTCCTTTCCCTGAGGTAGCCCCTCCCCATGCGAACAGGGAATGGCGGCCGCTACCTGATCCTGACCCTTGGGGTGGCTATTTGAGGGAGAATGACATGGTGACCCTCAGGAGGGGAGGGGAGGTGAGTGAGGCATTATCAGTTAAGACAATATCCTTTTTGGGAATTAGGGATATCTCCTCCACATGCTTTGATGGAATATTGTAATAACCCCCCTCATCAATCCATAAAGCCTCTTGACAAAATCCTTCAATATATCTAATGACAAACACTGACACGAGGAAGAGGGCAATCAGAATGACTCTGAGCAACTCCCTTTCTCTGTGCAGGAGTTCAAAGATTGAACCGCTAAGCAACACAGGGAGATCCGACCGGCTAGCCTACGACGCCGGGTAAGCCAAGCTGTCAGGTGGACAGGCAAACACAGAGACACAAGAGACCTGTGGAGAAAAAGGAGGAAGTGAACAAAGCTGAGGAGCGGAACAGAGAGCAGGAAAGGCAACATCTGTGTTGGCGGTGCACTCCCACAGGCACCAGAGACGCTGACAAGGGACGCGAAGCAGAGGAAGCTTTGTGCCAAGCGAGGGAAACCGGGGAGACATGCAGAAATCCATCTACCACAGAGCTGAGCCTTCTGAACCAAAGAGAGAGAGCAGGTGCAAAGGAGGACCCAAACTGGGGTTGGAGAAGATATGGAAGCCGTTCAAGCACCGGTGAGCCCATAGTAGAAGGCTGGGGCACCGGGTGGCAGTGGGAGAAGGGAATCCTAAGCAGAAGTGGGAGGCAGATTCCTATGGCTTGCAACATGGCTATACTTCATAGTCCCAGTACTGGGGGGAAAAGGGAAAATACAAGTACTTGAAAGGAAAAGGAGAACTTGGGGAAGCTAAATACCCCTTTGGTCCCGAAGCTGTTGATGGTTCTGTTGAAAGTCCTGGCAGGAGAGTACAACAGGTGAACGGCGTAGTCTGGGACTTATAACGTTGAAATTGAATGTCCTGGCAGGAGTGTATACCAGGCAAGCTAGAGCATTGAAGCAAAACAGAAAGGAAAAGCAATACCCCTTCTTGAAAGAAACTGCACAAAAGACCTGGTCAGGGAGTATCAGGTGTTTTGTGCATCTGGGACCTCATCGAAGTTGTGGCATTTTTAAAAGGGAATCCAAAGGAAGATTCATACCCTTATGGATTTTGAACTGCATTGCATGAGGATAGAACCTGAGAAAGGGAGCTATTTCCCCGGGAGTGAATTGCAACACCAAGAGGAGGGAATTATGCACTTGGGCTACAGGAACTTGGTTATTCTTTTTGAAACTTTCGCTTTAGTGAAGAAAAAAATCTGGGGAAGGGAGCCATCCCCTGGAACTGTGAACACTATCCTTTTGAGATTTCTGTTGGATTTACACCTTTTGTTGAACATATTTGCACTTTTTCAAGCCAAAGACATTATCATTAGCAACTTATAATTATTTTTAGTGTGATAGGGCTAGGATAGGATTTTGGACACAGTACATTTTTACTTTATGCATCTTGACAATGGACAACCCCTTTGTTTTTGCTTGATGTAGGGAAATACCTCTTAGATTAGAGACAGTGGGCCTCATTACAAGTTTGCTGGTCTGGAAACTACGGTACCGGTAAGCTTGCCATTACCGTAGTTCCCGCACCACCAACCTACAAGTTGTGCTCACGGGTGCCTTTCTGCCCACCAGGTTGGACCTGGCGGGCAAAACGGCACCCGCGAGCACAGCATGTCAGATGCACCGGCATCATTCTGAATGGATTCCGGCCCCTGGCAATGGGGGCATACAGGGTCCGCCAATGTTGTAATGGACCTGTACATCCCCGTATGTCCCCATTGCCATAGGCCGGAAAAAATTGCAAGTTCGGCGGCAGCCTGTCGGTTTTACCGGCAAGGCTACTGCTGAACTTGTAATGAGGCCCAGTGAGGCCTTTTCCCAAGTCCCATTATTTTTTTAAGAAAGGTTTTTATCCACAAACATAAGTCTTCTGTGTCCGCGTCTCATTCCTGGTTCCTATCAGTGGTTTGTTGGCATTGTGACGTCAGGTGGTGCTATGTTCGTTAATGGCCTGTGCTTCAATTTCATTATGGTTGATTTTGTGTAGGTTGCAGGGAGGTGGGCGTTGATCCTAGTGGCCCATTTATAAATGGGTGTCTAATGCTATGCAGGTTTTTGTTCTATGATTTGTTGTTTTTTCTGAGGGATTTATGGGGGTGTGGGGAGTGTGATGCTGGAACATGGTATGGGACAGCTTGGGTATACTTATGAGGAATGGGTCAGTAAATGGGTGCAAGGAGCGATTGGGACATAAGATCTGGGATGTGACAGCATGGAGTTGGATTATGCAATTGATACTCTGGAAGGATAGTTCCTTAGGGGCAAGAAAGTAAAAAAAAAAATAATACTAGACTTGACATTCTGCTACTTCAAAAACACTAGGCTGAAAATGTGCGACAAACGTAAGCTCTTCAGAGCCCAAGTGGGTCAGACTTTTTGATCTTCTGGTCCAGTTAAGAAAGGAGGAGTGGGGATTGACTTCCATAAGACTCTTACATTCAAGGTGGCTAAAATACTCAGGCCATGGAAGGTCGTGTTCTCCTCGTACAGGGGACGATGGGAGACAGCAAGGTCACAGTGGCTACATTATACTGTCCAAACTGCGTTTTGCTGACATTCACTGGAGCTCATAATTGGTGCAGCAGTGGGCCTTATTGTACTGAAGAGATTTCAACATGTGGGCTGATCCTGATCAGGACTGGGTTTGTGAGGAAAAGGGGACTGACCCACTCTTTGCATGGGAGCAATGGCCTGAAGGAGCAGGGGGTTGGCTGTCGTCTGAAAGCTGAGGAACCCAATGGTTAGGGGTTTCAATGTCTACTCGTCCTACATGATACATACGTTAGGATTGATTATTTCTTGTTTGATAAGGGGGCAGAAGGGCGAGACTTTAACTGTTTGATAAGTCAGGTGGGATGGACAGATTATGACCCGGTGCCTATGGAGGTAGATATAGTGGGCTTGCATAAGGAGTACTATATATGGCAGTGCAATGATACACTCTGGAAAGACCAGGTTTCGGGAGGGGGAGATAGGTGATTAGTTTATAACAAATGACACAGCGGAAATAAGCTCATGCACAGTCAGGGAGGCGGCAAAGGCGACCTAGAGAGGTTTACACATAGAGAAAGGGGCGAGGAAAAAAAGGGAGAGAGGTGTAGTAGAAAAGGCCCAGAGGGAAGACAAAAGTGTGCTAGAGAACCTGGTGAACGAAGGAGAGGTGGAAATGTGGGAAGGCTTAGCGACATTGAGACAGATGAGACAGGAGTTAAGGTCCCTGGCGGTAGCCTATCTGGTTAAGAAATTAAGATTCCTTAGGAAAAAATGTTATGAGTGTTGTTTGGCAACAACGGAAAAATATGCGTTATGTCATTACGTGATCCTCTACGCTAAGTCATGTATGGGCTCTGCCTTTTAGTGATGATTCCAGGAACTGCTCAGGTTTCACACGTGGTTTGATACTGGGCTTTAAAGGGCTGGGCAGCTCTGACATAAAGGGTGTGTTCATTATGATGCTACAATCGGAAGAGAATCTTAATATATGCAGGCTAAGTTGTTATACCTCCAACTAAAAGAGGTGACGAATGCTGAGAGGTGGATGACGCCCCTGCGGAGAGAACTCACACTAACAGAATTAATATTAGTCAAGTGTAACGGCTGTAGAGGGCAGATTTTGAGTATTTATACAACTGGCAAAAATGAAGGGTACTGTACGACTCAGAAGTAAATGGCAAAATGACCTAGGGTTGGAAATAGGCTGTGGGAAAATCTCTGTGTGAGGGTACATAAGGCATCACTTGCTTACCAATGCAAGCTCCACAGAAAACCAGTATTCCACAGATGGCAGTTTGACCCGCTTAAACTCTCCAAGATGTTCCCTGCGTTGAGCCCCTATTGTTGAAGAAATTGTGGGTGAAAGAGCCTCCTAATAACATCTGTGGTGGGCATGTTGCGAAACCCAGTGTTATTGGAAGGAAGTCCTGGACTCGATTAGGAAGGGGTGCATAGAGAACTGGACCCAATGCCAGTTCTTTTCAGATTGGAAAAAGACCAGATACCTGGATCCCCTTCCACACAAGGCAAATTGTTTTGCTATTGGCTGCTAGAATGAGCTCGACAATAAAGTGGAAACACAAGTCCATGCCGAATGGAAGAGATTGGGTGTCCAAAGCAGGAGATTTATTTGATATGGAGAATATTACAACACTGTAAATTGGTCTGCACTTTTTTCACCCCAATATCGTTCCATGTAGAATATGAATGGTTAGGTTGAGCCACCATGTGAATCTAGGAGTTGTGGTTGCAGAGTAGTGGGGATGCAACAGTACTCTGTACTCTGTGGGTGTATGGGCCTGATATAGGGATGGAAGTATTATGCTATCCTAATGGACCTACTGGATGAATGTAAGACTCTTGTTAGTAGTCTAGAGTGGCCCACAGATGTTTGTGCACCACAAAAGGGGTAGGGGGGGAAGGGGGTAAGAGTAAGGGGGAAGGGAATGGGGGGTTGGACAATTTTTGGATGTGGCAAGTTGAATTGTCGTTGAGATGGATAAAATCATAAAAATTCAATAAAGACAATTTTAGACGAAGAGGAAAAAGAATGAACAAATCTGGTCATTTGGCCAATGGGCGTAGGAAGGCCCACCTACATACAGAAATAAAGCTGCTTGAATGTAAAAGTGGGCTGATTCCTTCCTCGAAGTATTTCCCTCCACTGGAGGCACAAAGTGATTTAAGACTTGCTGTAAGAGTTCCTACTGTTCAGTGAATTGTCCTCTTTCCAAATCTTCACCTCATTGTAAAAATGATGGCACTAAATAAGGAGGAAATGGCTGAGTTCGCCTACGGGAGGCTTGCAGATCTGCTGTTTGGAGCTTTCAGCACTGGTAGTTGGGCCCCCATATACCTGAAGTATAAACACAGTTGGAGTCATTTATTTGTTTGCTGGTTACAAAGCCTTAGACATAACATTGACAAAGCACAAGCTTTGGATCTCCGAATCCCTTGCATGGGATAATGTACTGTCATGGCCACCACCTATTGACAGTGGTATGTGCCATTTCTGCGGTCATGTCCGTAGATGAGGAACAGGATGAGATGCAGACTCTTGGTGGCCTTGGAGGCGAACATACTCCTACCCTAAAGTATAGTCCCCTTTTGGTAACAAAACACCTCCACAAGGGAGTCTATCCCCTAAGGCGGAGTGCTACTAGACAGAGGCAAGTGAATAGGGGTCAAAGGACAGAATTTAGGAGCAATAGATAACCTGGGTCAATGTAAGGGTGATGGGATTTATGGGGCTCACTGTGTGAGTGAAACAAAGTCTCTGTTAACCTAACAGTGAAGCTCCAATGTGGGGGAGCAGGATTCAAAGCAGAAGGAAGAAGAAAACAAGAAATCTAAATACTTAACTAATTACCAGAAGAAATATATCACTGGCAAAGCTCCTGACGGAGGCTAAACTCTGTTGCAAGAACAGCCGAGTTGTGTTCCTGTGAATCTTATATAGTGCTGCCTGGTGGTTGGGAACGCCAAATGTTCTGCATAGAGGAAATGACCTTCATAATGCATACGCCGTCACACGTAGAGCGTGGGATTACGCTGAAGTCCATTTCTGCTCAGTGCATCCAGCTCGGGCATGGAATCGATGATCTGACAGCTTCCACGGCTGTCGAAAAGCTGTCAGGAAGGGGCAGTACAGGTGAGTAGGGTCCCAGAGGAGTGGGGTTCTAGGTCACAACCTACCAGCTGCTCATGGACAAGTGCTGCAAGGGGGTACTTGGTACTGGAAGGCCAATGGGCCTCAGAATTCCGGCATTAGATCAGGCTGTAGATAAGGTACATGATCTGGCGTCTGGCAATTCATCTGTGCCAGTGTTGGAAAGTGGATTGGGGCCTGGTGACACAATGGGGTAGGCAGCTAATAGGGTAACTTCAGCTCTGCACTCAAAGCTCCTTTTCATGTGTTGTCTATAGAGCATGTGTTCAGCAGCTTCTTACTGATTGGCTGAGGAGGTCATGTACCCATCTGTGCATGGCTGACTCACACCCTGACACAGCCCTGTCTTCTCTCTATTCTTCTATTTCTGATACTCTTGATGTTCTTGCCCTTTGTCATGAGGATCCGCCTGAAGTCCAAAGCCAAGTGCAATTCCTGGTATGACTCCGACTAGCTACACTTAAACGTAGGTGTGGGGCGGCTGAGAGAAAATGGAGGGATTCCTGCTCATCCTCTGACAAACTGGCCTGTCGCCTTCTCCAAAGGCAATACCGTCTCTCTGTCCGTGCCAAGAAGAGAGTCCACATTCAAGCCCGTGTCTCTGCGGCATCTAACAGCTCGGCCGAACTCTTTAAAATTTGTAAGGAGCTGGCCAACCCTGCTGCAGTCTCTACCACTCCCCTTGCCTCTCAGGCTCTTTGCAATGCCCTGGCCTCACACTTTATCTCAAAAACCCAGGACATCCTGTCCACACTCTCCTCCACCCCCTCTCCTCTCCCCTCTCCGTTGGTACTCACTGACGCTCCTCCAGCCACCCCCCCACTCTCCTTCTCTTCCTTTCCTCTCTTCTCCCCTGATGTGGTCGCTAGACAAATCCGATCTATGAAAGCCTCATCAAAACAGGTTCATCCCTGTTCCTCTAAAAATCTCAAGGACCACATTGATACCGTCGCTCCGACCCTTGCCGACTTCTGCAACCACTCCTTTGCCTCAGGATCCTTCCCCCTCCCCTCTTAAGCACTCCCTTGTGCATCCTCTCCTCAAGAAACCCACAGCGGATCCCTCTTGTCCGGCCAACTATCGTCCAATTTCCATTACCCCCTTCTTAGGCAAACTCCTTGAAAAGTTGGCCATCTCTCAGCTAAACCTTCATTCTGATTCTGTTGGCTGTCTCCATGACCATCAGTCTGGCTTCAGATCTGGCAGAAGCACGGAAACTGCTCTCCTGAACATCCGTGAAGATCTGCTTTCCAACCTTGACTCTAGCATTCCCTCTGTTCTCATCCTACTTGATCTCTCCTCTGCCTTCGACACGGTCAACCATACCATCCTGCTCAACCGTCTCCGGGATAACTTGGGCATCACCGATCAGGCTGTGGCCTGGCTGACCTCTTTCCTCTCTGATCGACCCTGCCAGGTCCAACTTGGGTCCTTCGTGTCATCTGTCTTCCTCTCCACCTGTGGTGTTCCCCAGGGGTCTAACCTCTCGCCCTGGCTTTTCAATCAATACCTGGCAACTCTCGCCCGCTGTATTGCCATTTTCTGCTCAAACTTCCAGTGCTACGCAGACGACATCAACACATTTTCTGGCTGCCCTCGGCCACCTCCCTCATCACTGATTGCCTAACTGCCATCCAAGATTGGTGTGCCGCCAACGATCTTTGTCTTAATGGCAGCAAGACAGAGATCCTCCTCATTGGCACACCATCACCTTCCTTTCCCCTCACTCTCTGGCCAGCCTCCCTTGGCCCTCCTCTTATCCCCACCTGTGAGGCCAAGAACCTTGGTGTCACCTTTCATTCCACACTCTCCTTCTCTGCCCACATCGCTGATGTATCAAAAAAGTCAAACCGCCTACTGCACCTCCTCAGAGGTATTCTTTCTTTCTTCTTATTCCCCTAGAAGCTCACTGTCTCCCAAGCTCTGGTTTTCTCTAAACTGGACTATTGCAACAGCCTCTTTCTTAATCTACCTGCCTCTACTCTCTGCCCTTTATAACTTATCCAGAACAGGACTGCGAGACCTCAAGCCCTGGGATCGTATCTCTCCAGCTCTGAAATCTCTCCATTGGCTCCCTGTGGATGCAAGGATTAAATTCAAAACCCTCTGCATTGTCCACAAGGCTTTCTGGGGCCTGGGTCCAACATACCTTCAGCTATCCCTCCACAAATACCTCCCATCTCGAGCACTACGCTCCTCTACCTCTAACTCCCTCAGGGTCAGTTGTTTCTCAAAGAAACAAGCTGGGGGTAGATCTCTGTCTTCGGCTTGGGCCTCCCTCTTGAACAGCCTCCCTGCCACTCTAAAACTTGAAGAGAACCATCTCCGGTTCCGGAAGCACCTCAAAACCTTCCTCTTTGCTCCTGCCTTCTCCTCCCCTCTCCCCTGTGTATTCTGCTCTCCCTCGGCACCATGCACCTGGCCACCCTCTGTCCTCTGGGCCCAGGTACCTGCTCATCTTGCCAACCTCACGCACTGCCTCCGGGACACCCCCTGCACTGGGGTCTGTATCTGTACCCTTACAGCCCTCCCCCTTTCTTCCTGCACTTTCAGACCTACACGGCCTGCTGCCATAAACCCAGCACTTGCCACTTTCTGGCTGCACTCCCATTGTTTGTTGCCTTTTTATTTATTATTTTATTATTATTTTTGGATTTTTTCCCTTCTCGCTCTGCACTCTCCTTTTGTTCTCCCTTCCATGCACTGCTCCCCCTTCTCCCTTCACCCTGCACTTGCACGTTCTCAATGTCACTGGGCCTAGTAAGATCGTTGTTTTTGTTCTCACCTGTTCCCTTTCCCTGCTTGGTCGCGCTCTGAAACACTTGTGTATGAGCGCGATAGAAATAAAAAATCAATCATGCTTATTGACTGCGATGCTTTGTAGTCCTGACTCGTATTTAAATGGGCCAGCCACAATCTTGAATCTCTTTCCTGTAAGTTCTTCCTGAGCTGCTGTGCTCTCTCTCTCGGTCGCTTGCTGTGTTGTCCCAGATTCATTCCAGGTTTTACCCCTGGAAAAGGGTATACACGCATTTCACCGCAGTATTTTTCATCGCATGTTTTTTCATCGCCGTTTTTATTTCGAAAAAAAACTTTTTTTTTTTTGGAGGGGGGGTTAAAAAATTAAATATATGGTTGTGGGTGTAAAGCAGTGGTCTTCAAACTTTTTTGGCCAGGGCCCCCCTGAGCAAAATTTGGGCAGGTCGGGACCCCCCAGAAATGCCAAATGGACAGTATATATTGCGCGCCGTCACCTGCTCCCATCAAAGTCGCTGGGCTCCCTCATCCCACTCCTACCCAGTCGCTGGTCTCTCCCCACCCCATCACACACCCAGGGCTCTCCCCACTCTGCTCCCATCACTATCCCATGGTTCCCGCCCATTGTGCTCCCACCATAGTCCCTCGGTTCCCCCATCCCGTTCCCAACACAGTCTGAGGGCCAGTGGCGGCTGGTGAATCTTTTTTAAGTGGAGGGGCATTAAGGGGAGGTTCGGGGGGGTTTCCCCCTGTGAATTTTTTTTTAAATAATAGGTTAAAATGTTGCATTGTAGAGCATACTTTTAACAAAAAATGGGTAAATAGCCAAACAGTTTGCAATTGTTGCTGGGAGTCCAGGGGGCAGGCATTGATATTTTATTTCTATCGCGTTCGTACACAAGTGTTTCAGAGCATGACAAGGCAAGGGAGGGGAACAGAGGAGAATAAAACAGCGATCATACTAGGCCCAGTGACATTGAGAACGCGCAAGTGTGAGGGGAAAAGTGCATGGAAGGGGGGAGAAGTGGAAAGTGCGAAGCAGAGGAGAAACAGATAAATAACAATAAATAAATAATAAAGGCAACAAACAGTGGTAGTGCAGCCAGCAATTTGCAAGTGCTACGTTTAAGGCAGCAGACAGGGTAGGTCTGATAAGTGCAGGAAGAAAGATGGTTCTCCTCAAGTTTTAGAGTGGCAGGGCGCTGTTCCAGAGGGAGGCCCCAGCCAAAGACGGAGATCTACCCCCAGCTCGTTTCTTTGATAAACGACTGACCCTGAGGGAGTTGGAGGTAGAGGAGTGAAGAGCTCGAGAGGGGAGGTATTTGCGGAGGAATAGCTGAAGGTATTTTGGACCCAGGCCCCAGAAAGCCTTGTGGACAAGGCAGAGGGTTTTGAATGATAGATGTCCGGTAAAAAGATACCATCCCTGTCCCCTGAGCCCCACTGGTCCTAACACAATGAACATGATTATGTGTATATGCAAGGCGCTGCACATTCATACAGCAATCACTCTATCATTCACATGAGCATCCATCACCATACACTCACTCATAACGCATCCATACACATGTTTAAATAAAAACAATGAACATAAACGTACCTTCTGCATTGGCCTGTGTGTGGGTGCTGAAACGGCCTGCTCCAGCTGCTCTGTCCGTATGTGCGAGGAGGCGCAGGAGCTCCCCCTCGGACATACAGACATGCAGTGCCCCAGCCAGCATTTCCAATGAGCTATGCAATGCTGGCGAAGCAAAACGCCCCAGCACTTGCATGGCTCAGTGAGCATGTGCGGCTGGGGAACTAAACTGAACTGTCAAAGGGAAACAGTGTTTCCCTTTGACAGTTCAGCCAGCCCAGGAGCACTCCATTAGCTGGATAAAGCAGCTGAGGGAGTGCTCACTGTTTCACTGGGCTGGCTCCTTAGCTCCTCCATAATGGGTGAGGGGCCACTGGGTGGGCGCCTCTTGCCATTATGGATGAGCCGCCAGGCTCGGACAGGCCTATAGGGCAATGCCTGTACCAAAAATGTAAAATGCTAGTTTGGGCCAATCAAAATGGGCCACCATTTTGGCCAATGTGGACCATTTTGATGAGTTACTTAACTATGCAGTTAGTAATGTTGACCATTGTTGCTGAATATATCACAATTTACTTACATTTTAACACAAAGCACCCCTTTGGGTACTATTGAAACAGTGGGCTTCATAACTACTCTGGCGGTAGCTGTGCCGGTAAAACCGGCACGGCTGCCACTGGAGTTGCATCCGGGTCTGGCACCCGCGAATGGGCAATTACTAGGTCATGCCGAGTTAGGCGGACATGATAATTGCCCTTTCGAAGGTGCCGGTAGATCCCCATTCCCATTTGAGCCCCATATGGCTCAAATGGGAATGGGGAGCTCGGATGCACCGGCACCGTTAATAACGGTGCCGGTGCATCCGACGAGCTGAGGTCAGACCTGGCGGGGGCTGTCAAGCACCTACGAGCACAACTCTTACTATGGCGGAACGGTAGCAACGGTGCCGGTAGCTTACCAGCACCGTTGTTACTGGTCCGCCATAGTAGTAATGAGGCCCAGTCTGTGACTAAAGGAATGAATATCCATTTACAACTGTGGGCCACTTTTTCATTGTTGCCTGAGACAGTTTCATGCTTCAGCCCGCCCATGTGGGCCACCCCTGCCCATTTCTTCCAATCTAAAAAAAAAAAAAACAAAAAAAAAAAATCTTTTTTCATGCTGAGCTCTCAGGGCCCCCCTGGGATGCACCCGCGGACCCCTAGGGGGCCGCGACCCACAGTTTGAATACCACTGGTGTAAAGGAATAAAAAAAAGGGTGGATTGTGGGGGTAACCCCCCAAAAAAACAAACAAAAAATACGAGTTTTTCGAGAAAAAAAACGCTGATGAAAAAACCCGCAATGAAAAATACTGCGGCGAAATAACGTAGAACCTGCAAAAGAGGGATCTAATGAGAGATGCGTTTTTTCCCTGTTTGGTCTGTTAGAAGGATTTGGATGATTTGGGCAAATGGCATGTCCTCTCATATCCTTATTATCTTCGGGCACCTGATTAGGGTTTCCCCATAGGATCTAATGAGTGAGACATAATGTAATTCTAATGTGTAAAAGTCTTGCATAAAATGTTAGACAATAGATTTATGTCAGTTCCTTTTTGTTCATTTGTATGGTGGGGGGAGGCATGGATCACAAGTTAAGAATTCGTCTCATCCTTCCTCTCCGTCTAGCAAATACTCTAGCATTTCGGCCAGCATGTTTGTTTTTATGCTGTCGCAAATGCTGTGAATTCCTAAGGAATCCTCCTGCTTTTGACAGCAGCAAAAAGCAGGTGGATTCCATAGGGATCCATTATAAACGCTGGTTGCTATGCGTAAATGGCAGACAGTGTTGCATGGCGGAGGCCAAAAGGGTGGAGTACAAGCAAGTAGACCACCGTTCCACACTCTGATGTGCAAAAGTTTAAAATTACACAGCAAAGTGTAAACTTAACAGGGCCCCGCTGCATACTTTACACAGAACTCAAAATGTAGCTCCATAGTCTTCGTCCCCCTGAATCCAAAGTTTACAATCCCAGATGCATTCCAAGTTTTTCTTCTGTAAGAGAGGGGGATTCTGGGAGACAGTTTTCAGTATGGAATTATCACTGCTATGGTATAATTCTTCTTTTCTGGCTTTGAGGACCTGTGGCTATCATTCTTAGGTCGATATGACTGTGATTGCAAGGTCACATCATCACTGCAACTATCAGAAGCGTGGAATGATGGGCAAGACGCAGGAGGGCAAGTGTGGAATGAACACGTGGACCCTCATTTCAACTGAGCTAGAATCACCAATATATGCTCATTGTGTATAAGGTATGCACACAAAGACAACCTCCCGAAAAGAACTTGCACAGAACAAATGAATATGCACCCACCATAGGAGCAGAATACTCTGAACAATAATACACACAGTCAACATACCTGCAGAATGAGTGAACCAGAGCTTATGCTCCGATGGACACGCATTCTGGCCAGAATAAGGGCAACTCTAGCCACAAACAAGACTTGAAAGCAGAATGCACATATTCATGTGCAAACATTACATTCTGAATGAAGAGCGAAACATAAAACGGAAATCAGTGGGTGGAAATGCACTACTTCTACTTCACAACACTTGTTTTTATATTAGGTGGATACCATCCACGCTTCGGTTATTAGGTGTTGTGAAGTAAGGTTTAATTTGAAGATTGATGGATTTGTATTGGAGAATTACTTAATCTGGACTGCTGGTTGGCACTTTAACATTCCTATGTTTGCAGACATTTTGTTACCTTTCAAGCGAGTGTGTGTACTGTAACGATGGTGTTCCCGATGTGTGTAGACTTCACCTTGTTCTAGGTAGTAACCCAGCTGTTGTTGAACATTTATTTTGTTGCCATTAGTGTGATAGGATATGCTTTAATGCAACATGCTTTACATTCCCAAACTCTGCTCGAGTCAGACAGTTCCACAATTAAAGAATGAGCTTGTACTTGGTTTTAACGAGTATGTTTTTTCATATCTTTTATTCAAAATGCTGCATCCAGCAAAAAGAGAGAGATATTTTGGAGAAGATGAAGGCACTAGAGAAAGAAAAACTAGAGCTGATGGAATCAATTTTACAGAACAAGAATTATGACGCTTCAAAGTTTGCCGACCTGTTTACTAATACTGTGGAAGAAGAAATCAATTCTTATAAGTAAATGTGCAATATGTTCTGCATCAGCTTCCTATTAGAGAAAAGCACAGTGTGATGCCTCTCACACATCTCATGCCTTGAAACCAATATTCTGTTACTAGGAAAGCATGACCATATGTATTTTATCAGCACTTATTTCTGCATGACAAATGTGCAGTGTATTGTGTCGATTATGTACATGCATGCCTGTTGATTACAAATACAATGTATAATCAAAGCGTGACTCACATATGTAGCGTATTGCATCACTTATGCTCAAAAGAGATACATAAAACTAGGTTCATAGGCACTCTTCACCACTGATCAAGTTTTAGGAGAAATTAAACAAGTAAATGTACATATAGTAGTTAGCATTAACATTAGGAATATCGGCTTCTAAGCAAAGGGATTGTTTTTCTCCAAAAGCAGCACACAGCCTTCTATTCTCATAAAATGTACACTCAATGATCCTTGTCCTTTGACATTGACCATGGAAATTTCATTGCCCTACTTGGATTTTACATTTGGCTGCTATTGCCATTGTTCTGGTAGTGGTTTGTTGTGGCTAGTGGTTTCATACTAATCCACCTTACAAAGCCTTATTTTATATCAACTTATTTTTACCCAAAACAGCTCCACAGCATTTCCCAAATCCTTTAGAGAAATCATAGTAAACAGGTCAGCAAGTGTGCACGCTTGAAGTTCATTCACATATGAATTACCGTTCGTTGTGTTTGAGAACTTGTGTGCGCATATGTGCCTGCTTCTTTAAACTGAAGGCTGCATCTTTTCCTTACATGGTTCACCATGAACAGTATGTGTAGAGGTTCCTTTTTGGGGTCCACAAGCCTGTCTGGTATTCTATGCCGCTTCCTGTGTAGTATATTTTTGAGGGTGAAGTAGGTTTTCATAGAAGCCATGCTATCAGAACGATAGTTCAAATAGTAAAGATTTCTGGATTGAAACCAAAAGTTGATGCTTGCTTATCTCCAGTGTCATTGAACAACAAAATTCCTTTGTTGTATAAGGTACTTCCGACCTGCACCCATCAATAAGACGAACACACCCCACCCCGCCTTCCTTAGTCTTGTGAGGCAAGGCCAGCATTATTCGTAGAAGAGCACTATACAAGATCACTTACTTACCATAGCATCATGTGTTGTCATAATCTTGGTGCAACATGCATACATTTTCTTTTTAAACAGATTGAATGTACATCAGCACTCAAGCTGATTGTGACAATACACACTCCTTAAGCTACTAGCTAGGTGTGATGCGCACAATGGCATACAGCCTGTTTCAGAAGAAAACCTAAGTATTGCATTGTGCTGGTTGGTGTAAGTCTTTCTATTCACACAACACAGTTGTATTATGTTGCGTTGATTCTAGTAGAAGATATTTTTGTTACATTTCTCAAGCAATTGGCATACTAATTCACCTTATAAAGTGGGAATTTAGTTGTACATTTTATAAGCGCCTTTAAATAAATGTTAATCTTATGTTTACAGTGGCCGTGTATACAAATGGCTTCTGCTCTCAGTACATCCACCTCTGGCTAAAATACCAAAGTTATCCAAAATATACTTTGGAATTATAAATGAGTTACATAAGAGCTCCATGTGTGCATACAAATCAAACCAAATAACATGTATTTAAACTGATATAAGCTCAAATGTATTAAATTCAAAGCAGTTGACAGTGTTTATGTACAGAAAAGAAAGTTGAAGGATAATTTAAAAGATTTCTTTTGTGTGAAAGTGAGGCAATAAAAAGAACAAATCATGCTGACGTGATCAGAAACTAGCCATGTGCCTGATGAACCATTATATTTTGTTTTCTGCATGTCAACCTCTTGTCGACAGCAATGCCCGCAATTATTTTTATGTTTTAATACGTAGAGTGCATGTTTTCACCACAAAAGTGTTTTTTGGCATGGAGGGAAAATGTCACCATTAGTTCAGTGGGTTGAGTGTTCTCGTGTAAGTGGATTTCAGTTTTTTCTGAACAGTATGTTGCTGCTGGTGTTTGAGATCCTCCAGGAGTAATTCCAGAACTTGGTTGCCGGGATGGAAATGGATCTCCCTGCTTAATCACTTAGACTAATTCTTAGAACATGTTCAAACGATGAGAAGTGTAGAGTCGTTTACAGGCTAAAACACTTTAATTTGGAGTACAGGAATGCAAGGCCAAAATTATGGAGCACTCTCTGAGCCATGCACTCTAATCTTCGCTGGTCGCCAGTGCAAATATCAGAAGACTGGAGATACATGATTAACCAATCCCAAATGCAACAGAGCTGAAACAGCCTTCTAAAGCCTTTGCAGACTGTGCATTAGGTGCAGTAGCAAATAAATCTGAGATGTTCACATGCCTCTCCTAATTTGCAACAGTGCCAATCTTTGTGAAAAAGGCAGTGTTTGGAGTGTAACTCGCTTTCTACTCACCGTGTCCTCTCATTACAGAGTCTTTGCTCCTCAATTTAGTTTTTTAAATTTCCAACCCAGAGTTTTTGCCAAGTCTGACATTTATAAAGTACATTAGCCTCAGAGGGCCCATACATCATTATAAGGTGAATTTAAAAACAGAATATCTCAAATGTAACTCCCCACGTTATTGCATTCATATCTATCCTATGTCATATGTTTTTCTATCATATTTGCATTCACACTTACCTTGAGAGAGCTTTTATTTTTAAAAATGTTTTGCAACTCTTTAATTTGCTGTGAATAATACTGATTGTACATAATACATCAATGACAATACTTAGTAGCACCATATGTGGAATGATCTTACTTTTAAAAAATAAAGTTTCTTTTGAAAGCAAATTAATTTGTGTCATGCTCTGTAATCCATTTGAAAATGTACCTTCTCCAGCATGGGATCTGGCATGGATTCTCATGCTCATGAATATTCCCGTCGTCAGGCTGGGAATCCTTGGTAAAAGAAAACACAGTTTGACTTTCACTTTAAAACTATATTTCTCCTCTAAAACAATCACTGTCCTCTGGGTCATACTGCCCCCATCTAATGACAGTCCTTTACCTAAGCCCTGCCTCTGGCAGCCATCTTCAGATTTTTATTGCACGCTTCCGGTGTTGGGAGTCCTCAAGTTGCTCTCCGAGTTATTTGTATGATTTTTCGACGAGAAAAGTAACATTTTTGTTCCAAAGATCCTGTGTACTCTTTTCCTCATCTGCTGGCAACAGGGATCCGCTGTCACCAATGTTCCGCGCCCCTCAAGGGAGAAGATTCATAGACGATTCTAGAAGGCAATCTTGGGCCTACATTGCACCCTCCGCCAATGTCGAAGGAGGAGAGAAGGTCCCTCTTCAGGCCCTGCACCCAATGCGGGCTACTATTGTAGAATGTGTTTGTAGAAAACAAGCACCTGCAATGCTTCTACTGAATACACCCAGACCATAAGGAAGTAGAGTGTGAGATATGCCAAGGTTTTTCTAAGAAGATGACTAAAGACAGGCACGGTAGGCTAGCAGCATGGCTCAACTCAAACAAGGCCTCTGACCCGTGCTTTGAGCAGGGTCATGCCTCGTCCAGGACCGGCCGGTCCGAGGAGCAGTCTTGTAAGTCCTTTGAGGGCGGTCCAAGATAAGGCCAAGATCTGCAAGTCCGAGTCCACCGGGTTCACTGCTGATGCAGGGGTCAAGGGCAGAGGAGAAGAAGGCTGTGCAGCCCAAGCAGACTCAACCGGCTCAGTCCAAGTCTTTGTCAATGGCTACCACTGCAGCTGCGGGCACTAATCCTATGAGGGTGGCTCCAGCAGTGTGGAAAGTGTCCCTGCCCTCATGGCATGACAGCACCGCAGAAGCCTTGGCGAAGACTGCAGGCACCCCGGAAGGGGTTAAGAAACTGACCCAGGTCCTCGTGCAGGCCCCTTGGTGGGGGGAGGGGTGCGAGGAGGCCCAGAAACAGTCCTCCCAGGTCACCTCTTAAACTATGGAGGTTTCGTCCACAGACGCTGAGGATCAAGAGTCCATGCAGTCCATGGACGACGGCGCAGGGCCTAGTTATCCTTCTCTACCATCCCAGCTGAGGGATATTTCCGTGGACATTCTATCCACTCTCCACACCTTGATGTCAGAGATCCAGATGAGGATGCCTCCAGCCCCAGTACATGCAGCGCCCCAGGTCCCACACCAACACCGCCAACGAAAAAGAGGAAGCATCATTTGACACCCCCGTATCATCCTCCTCTGCTACTTTGGGCCCCAACTCCCCCAGTGGACCCTGATGTGGGGATGGATATTGCCACGACTACGGATGAGGATGAAGACTTTGTCCCGACGGACAATGAATTGACACATTTGGATGGTCCACATAGGGTTTCCCCACCGGACCTTGGGGGATTGCTCCACTCCATGATCGCCAGGACTTCTAAGCTCTTCCCGTTGGTACCCAAGCAAACCATGAAGGAGGGCTTTTTGGATGAATGGCGCAATCGCCAGCAAGGGCACTGCCATGATCGTCTAAAGGAAGACTATCATGGCAGTGCCCTTGCTGGACGATATTTGGGAAGAGGGCCTGGCCCTCATGAAGAACCCTTGCATGGCTCCAGCCAAGAGGGACAGGCTGGAGAAGAACTATAGGGTTTCAGTCAGACTCCGGACCCAAGTGCCTGAGGTCCTAGCAATCACCGGACTCTGTGGTGTCGGCTGCTGCGAGAAAACGGTCGGCTAACCCATCTTCGTCGTCAGTCCCTCCAGACAGCGAGGGGAAAAGGATGGACGCCATGGAGAAGAAAGTTATTTACACAGTGGCATCCACAATCAAGGCGGGCAACGCCCTGGTGATCCTAGCCAGGTACGACATGGAATTGTGGTTCAATCTAGGACTGATTCTGGAGTTCCTCCCCGACAATAAGAAGATGGAAGCCCCACCCTCTTACAGGAAGGAGAAGTGGCATCCGACCATGCCATCACGGTGGCAGTGGACGTCACAGACACAGGGTTCCGTCAGATGGGGAACAGTGTCTGCATTAGTCAACAGGGATGGATGAAGGCCACTAACTAACGCCAGGAGCTCCAGGTGAAGGTACTGGACTTGCCCTTCGATGGGGAAAAAATCTGTTTAGGAAGGACGCTGACAAGTCCCTCCAGGCCATTAAGACAGGTACGGAGACGGCCCGTTCCCTCTGCATCTCCAGCAGCACCACTAGTCTTCTTTTCGCTCCTCCAGGGGAAAATCAAGTAGGTCATCAAAAGGTTTCTCAACATCTTACAGAGCGCCTTCCCGGTCCTGAATGCAAGAAGCCTACATAGGCCACTCCCAGCTCCACAGTAGCATAGGACAGTGTCGCCGTCGCTCGCAGGGCATGGCACCGGCATCCAAGGAAGCCTGTACTGGCCAACATGTAGGGGCCCCCACTCGTGCACCTCAGTGGGAGGCCGGCTGACAAGGTTACTCAGCGAGTGGGGAAAGATCAGCACCGACAGATGGCTGCTGGATGCTCTTGCCCAGGGGCACACCTTGGAGTTCCAATGCAGGTGTCCTCGTTTTCCGCCAGTCCACCCCCAACCACCACCCCCCTCGAGCAGCACATCCCTCAGCTTTTGGAAGAGGTACGAGCCATGCTGCGAAAAGGGCCGATCGATCTAGTTCCCCAGATGCTTTCTAGTCAGTTTATTCCAGATGCTTTCTAGTCAGAAAGAAAACAGGGGGCTGGAGGCCCATCCTGAACTTACAACATCTGATCAAATATTTAAAGTCACAAAATTCAGGCTGGTCACGTTGCAGCAGGTGCTCGGCCAACTGGAGAAAGGGGATTTCTTGAGGTCGTTGGACATGGAGGATGCCTATTTCCACGTCAACATTCACAAGGCACATCACAAATGTCTATGCTTCGTGGTGCAGGGACAGCACTACCAGTTGAAGGCCCTACCATTCGGCTTGAAGTCGGCCCCAAGAGTGTTCACAATATGCCTGGCACCAGTGGCGGCGCATTTACATTTGCAGGGCATACATGTATATCTGGACGACTGGCTGGTACACGCCCGCTCACGGGAGCTGGCTGACGAACACACGAAGGAGACTGTTTGACTATTGACGCATCTGGGATTCTCCATGATGTTGTCCTGCATCTAGCTTGTTGTTCTCTGCAGGTTGCAGATACAACCCCTACAAGAATTCCTGGACGCCTGTTTGATAGAGGTGTCTGGAAATTTCAGGGACAAGATCCCTCTCAACGAGGAGTTCCGCCAGGCCATAGAGTGGTGGGTGGTCTGCTCCCATATCGCCCAAGGCACGGGATTTCAAAATCCCCCATACCAGAAGACAGTCACCACGGATGCCTCCCTGGAAGGTTGGGAAACGCACACCAGATGTCTACACGCCAGAGGCATGTGGCTACCAGAGGAGAAGGGTCTGCAAATCAACATCCTGGAGCTACGGGCGGTATTCTGGGCCCTCAAGTCGTTCCTACCATCTCTGAAAGACAAGGTGGTGAAGATCTTCACGCACAACACCACCACCATGTTCTACATCAGGAAGCAGGGGGGCACTCGATCCCCAGCGCTCTCCAAGGAGGCCCAGGACTTGTGGCATTGGGCTGTCGGTCAGGGGATGTTCCTCGTCCCTCTTCCCCTGGCAGGAGTCAAGAACACCATTGCAGACTTTCTCAGCAGGGAACTGGGCTCCTGCCACTAGTGAGAGCTTCAGCAGGATTAGGTGGACCGCCTGTTCGTCAAATGGGACAGTCCACATATCGATCTATTTACGACAGCGGTGAACTCCAAACACCAGAAGTTTGCCAGCAGGTTCCACCAGCCGTGTAGCTTGGGGGACGCATTCTCCTTCCTGTGGGAAGGACTGTTTCTGTATACGTTCCCTTTCCTACTTTGGGTCATCACCACACTCAGACAGTGCCAATGCAAAATGATACTCATCGCCCTGGCGTGGCCAAGGCAGATTTGGTATCCCAACTTTCTCGGCCTGTCAGCAGCGTCTCCAGTCAAGCGCAATCCTTGATCACAACCCAGGATCGCTGAACCTGAAGGCTTGGCTCCTGCAGCCTTAGAGTTTGGAGGTTATGAGTTGCCAGCAGCAGACTGCAGGGAGGTCCTCGCCAGGGCGTTGTTGACTTTGAAGTGCTACAGCCATAAGTGGGAACGTTTTGCTATGTGGTGCCGGTCACAGAAGATTACCCCTCTGAGGGTCATGGCTCCTCAGCTCATGCCGGACTTGCTGTCCTTGGCAATGGCTGGGCTGGCTCACGCATCCATCAAGGTACATCTGGCAGCTATCTTCTGCTACACCAGATCCCCAGGAACATCCTCACTGTGGTTTTAGTTTCGACTCAATTAGCGCTGGTGGCGTAAGTGATATGCAGTAGGTTCTTATCCCCACTCGGCTGAGTAGGTAAGTAGAGTCCACAAGATTACTTGTTTTTTTTTGGTGTTTTTATTTTATTTGATTAATTCTTGATGAATAATTCAAGTGTTCTTAATACAGTAATGTGTCAGGGTATATTAACATTCTTCTTCAGGTGCTGCCGACATGTGTTTCGACCATACAGGTCTTCATCAAGGCTACCAAGGTTTAACAGGTCCATAAAATATCAGATATTGCATTATCATAATAGGTGACTACGCACAAGCTCACCAGCGCCACAGTCCTCTTCAGCCAGGGCCTAATCGGCATGGCACAACCAGCCACTTACATCCAGCCTCACTTCATCCAATAGGATCACGTGCCTTTTGGCCAATACCAGGCCCTCTTATATTAACTAAAACAGGAAGTGTTTGCTGTGCACGCCGATCCGATGGCCAAACGAAAACGAAGCAGACAAACGCAGGTGGGCGGCTCCCCACCATTAGATGTACCAGCTCCCAATCCTTCATGCGTAACACACCCACCAATGCCTGACCCAACCACCATCCCCACATGCTATCACCTGGGCACCGAGCAAAGCAGGACCTACGCACAGCACGAACGGACCCCTCTGCCTTCTCCAATTGAGAGGCGTGACAGAGGGGTACCCGAGCCCTATATTTCCAACGCCAATCTCATTGCAACGAGCGGTTCGCCACCAATAAATGCAACCGTTCTCAATTCACACAGGCCACCCCTTTCCTAGATACCGGATCTAGCCAACCCCTCGTGGCATTCCACGTGGGAACCGAGAGAACAAGAGCTGACGCTCCTCCCTCCAACAAGGTCAGCTCCATAACCACTTTGTAAATTGTTTCATTATTCACTGACCGCTCTGCCTTCTACAACTGAGAAGCTGGACAGTGGGATCCGTGGACACCCGAACCGCGCATAGCCACAGCCATTAAACCACTGCAATACCCATCTTCACTAATGAGGAATTGGAACACACAAGTTCCGTGGCACACGAGCTCTGCAGCAGCTACCCACAATGGACTCAGTCTAACCCGGGACTCACAACCTGATATCTACCTAGAGATATGACCTATCTCTAGGTCTAAGGGCTTACACACCTACAGTAGATGCTCCCAAGCATGTGCACGCAACATTGTTCAGTGTCGGACCACACTCACCAGTCCGTCCCTGACCAAAAGCACAACAGACCAACCCACTCAATCGCCTAACCACCACCAGTGAGAGGAGGGCGCCCCGACACCCCGGCAACACCCATCTCCATCACACCCCACGCTTAACCATGTTCACACCATATATTAGACATAGCAGACAGCTCTTAACCTCTGGCCATTCGACCTCTCATGCATTTAGCATGTCTCAACACACACCCAGGTACCAAACTAAGATGACCCTAAGGAGCATTGGCCAAACCCTCCGGCTCCACATTATACTCGGGACACCGCTGAGCAACCGAGAGACTCCTCTATCTTCCACTTCAATCCAAACCAAGGACAGACACCCACCAGGTGAGCCCATCCCGATGCCAATCCCGACTGCACTGACAGTCTCCTTATCTCCAAACCTTACTAATATTTGTTCACCAACTCTTCCTTCCCTTGTGCTTTCACCATGCTCTGATCTACTTACGAATGATACTATACAAATGATTGTTATTATTTGAATTATGCTTCTCCACTGTTATGTATCTGAACAATACTGATGGATGGGACTATGCATATGTGACACATACACACCACCTACTGCTATTTGCTCTTCGTGTGATCAATCTTATAGATTGGACCCACCGTTCGAATGCAATATCCAATTTCACCACCATGTCACATCACTCAATATAGATCTACACCATTGACTGCAAAATCACACTCACCCTGCACTTACCACCTATTATGATAATGCAATATCTGATATTTTATGGACCTGTTAAACCTTGGCAGCCTTGATGAAGACCTGTATGGTCAAAACACCTGTCGGCACCACCTGAAGAAGAATGTTAATATACCCTGACACATTATTGTATCAAGAACAGTTGAATTATTCATCAAGAATTAATCAAATCAAATAAAAACACCAAAAAAACAAGTAATCTTGTGGACTCTACCTACCTTCCCGCTGGTGAAAGCTCCTGCCCCGGCATGGGAACTCAACATGGTTCTGACGAGGCTCATGGGGGCTCCCTTCCAGCCTATGCATCAGGCCCCACTCAAGTTTCTCGGCTTTCTTTGTGGCCATCACCTCTGCCAGGTGTGTAGCTGAGATCCAGGCCCTAACCTGCAAGCAACCGTACCCGACTATCCACAAATCAAGGGTGGTACTGCGTATGCACCTCTCTTTCATGCCGAAGATTCTGTCGGAGTTCCACCTCAATGAGCCTTTGGTGTTGGCTGTTTTCTTCCCTAAACCTTTGTCACTGGCGGAGAGGGCTTTGCATTCACTGGACGTTGCTCGTGCGTTGAAGTTCTACGTGACGTGCACAAAGAGTTTTCAGACGACTTCTCAATTGTTTGTGAACTTTGGTCCTGTGAACCATGGGACGGCCTTGTACAAGGCTTCCATTTCAAGGTGGCTCTCCCCGGCTGCATCATGCACTGCCACCGGTTGGCGAACAGACCGTTGCCGGGCCGTCCGTGAGCCCACTCCACCAGAGCGATTGCTGCAACAACGTTGTTCCCTCTGGTGTGCCCCTGCTAGACATCTGCAGGGCTGCTACTTGGGTCCACGCACACCATCAAAAAGTTCTACTGTGTCGACAGGCATTCCAGGGAGGAGTCCAGAGTCAGCAAGCAGTGCTACCAACCTGTTTGCTTGAGGTGAGTCTGCTCCAGGGGTAAGTGTTAATTGCTTCTGGTGAGCCTTGCCACCTCCCGTGATTGTTTAATGTGTACTGCTGTGTATTCGTTATTCAAGAGCATGTGAACCCATGCCAGACCCCAAGCTGGAGAAGGTTTAAGTTACTTACCTGTAACTATTGTTCTCCAGCATGGGCCTGGCATGGATTCACTTGTGTATAGGCGCATTACAAATGCCATATCATATCATATCATTCACATGCAAATCCTCCGTCCGGCCCCTCTGCGGCTCTTCTTGGTCATACTGCCACTTTGCGTGCTTACCAGATCTGAATATGGCTGCCAGAGGCTGGGCTTAGGGAAGGAGCTGTCATTGGATGGGGGCAGTATGACCCAGAGGCCAGTGATTAGTTTAGATAAGAAATAGTTTTTAAGTGAAAGTGAAACTTTTTTCTTTTACAGAGTATTCCCAGCGTAACGACGGGGCATATTCATGTGCATGTGAATCCATGCTGAAGAACAATAGTTACAGGTAAGTAACTTAAACCTTATCTATCTGTGTGTGGTATTCACTCGTCCATGAGTGGTTATCTTCTAAGGTACCATACTTTTAAAAAATCAGGAAACAAGGTATGTTTCTAATGAATTTGTTCATCCCGTAGCTTCCTCATATATGGTATAAGCGTCTCTCCTGTGGCAGCTGACATCGGAAACATTTTCAGCCACTGGGGAGTTTGTCGGCTCCACCCAGCACCACTGCCTGCCCAGATAAGATGGGATGTCTGGCAAGTATATATGAAGTTGTCAGGCCCCATGTCTTCAGTTCCTTTTTTTCTGTCCACTCAGTACCCTTCTCAAAAGCCACTTAGCTTTGCTACACTTTTTTCCATCATACCGAGCCCTCCAAAGGCCTCTGGCTTCAAGCCCTGCTCATTCTCTCATTCTGTGGGAGGCAGATATCTGTGTCAGATCCCCCTCACCGTGTTCCTCTTCTGCCTTCGAGGAGGACCAGAATATGCAGGATTGTGTCTCCCACCAATGAATGCATTTAAAGACCTTTGCGTAGCATGCCGCAAAGCCCTCCACCTATTGCCAGAGGGGTGGTATGAGTAAAGGCCTAGAAGAATGTTGTGCAAGAGCCAGTGGAGGAAAGTGCAGCGGTTAGGAATCATAATAAGAAAGAGCATAGGAATAAGTCCCGCGCTCCTAGTGACTCTTACAAGCTCCATGCCTCTTCCTCCAAGGAGCACAGTTATCACTCCTGCTCTAGGGATATCTCAGAGGAATCACAATCTATGATGCATTTATCGTTCCCCAATCAATCCTCTACTCCGGGCGAGTAGGAGAAATTGAGGTAGTAGATGCTTTACATCTTTGTGAAGGCGCCAGCTGCAACCTCATGCAACTTTGTGCAGATGGCAGAGGTGCCTCTTTGGACTGCAACTGCATACCTGTTGGCTCTCTTCTGGCTCAAGCACTGAACACTGCTCCACCTCTGTGCCATGCGGCTCTCCCTTCTGATGTTGATGCCACGGCTCCTCCGACCTCTGTACCAACCAGTGCTGCTAACACTGTTATATCTCTGGAATACACCACCGTCGCCTCCCATTTAAGGAGTAAGTTCCACTCTAAGATGAAAGAATCTTCAGTGAGGAAGGGGATGCTAAACCCTTTCATTTTGAACCACTTTTTTCTGGTGAGACAAGGGACTTCCATGAGGAAATCTGTGGTGAGGATCTTTTTGATTTGGCCATTGACATGCAAGAGGTCATTGACTTCAGCACGTCTCTGGAGCTGAATATTCTTCTAGCACCTGTACCTTTTCAGAAGGTCATTGTCAAAGTGTTGAAGATACTGGGTTGTCCGCCCCCCACTAAATCTAAAATCCAGTTTGACCCTACAGAAATATTTGTAGGAGGGTCTTCCATGGGAGACCCTATTGGTTTTCAACACAGCAGTTGCTGTCTCTGTGTTGGCACCCTGGGAGAATGCAGCTTCGGCCCCTGTGGTAGACCTCACCTAGAAGCATTGTCTAGCGCCCTCTGATCCAGGCTTCCTTTCCACACCTCCATCAACAGAGAGCTTGGTGGTGAAGGATGCAACAGTGCCCACTTTGCCCCCTGACAGGGAGAGCAGAAAGCAGGTTGCCATGGACTGCAAGGTGTTTGCATGAGGCAGCCTTCTTTGAGGGCTACTAATGCTACCTGTATCCGGGCCAAGTTTGCATATGGTCTGTGGAGTGGGATATCCAGGGCGGTAGAGAAATTGCCAGCCGAAAAGATGATGGAGGGTTTCAACACTCTAGTGGGTGACAGTAAAGAGTCTGAATGGCATATGTTCCAGACAGGCTTTGAACAAGGGACATCAGGAAAGATGACCAGCTCTCTTTAGGTAACATTGGTACCCATGCAGGCAGGGCTATTACTAAACAGACCCTTTCCAAATGGATCATCCTCTCCATTTCTGAATGTTAAAATATGTCTGGGAATGATAGTTTCGGGCTCATTCAGCTAGAGACATGGCTTTCACCGCTGCCTTTCAGAGTAGCGTCCCTGATGTGGACATCTTTCAAGAGGCTAGACTAGCTCTGCTGCACATGTTGCTGCCTGAATGTCCTGTCAGGGCATTATGCTCGCTTTGGCCAAGCGGTCATCCAAAGTTTTCAGGAGTAGGTGGTGGTTTCTGTATTGGAATGGGAGTCTAAAATGAACAATTTGTGGAAGGAATCCAATAGAATAACAAAGGACTTGCCTCTAAGCAAAGTTCTTTCTAATGGATTAGCCCTTCCTCCCACCGATTCCTCATCACCCTCCCAACCTAACCGTCTTTGCCTACAGCATATACACCTTGTCTGTTCTGTGGTCCCTCAGTTGCTGAGAACTAGAGAAAAAGGCAAAACAAGTCTTGGGAAAGGCAACTCCATATATTCTTGCTCCGATGTCATTCCCAGCATCTTGGTGCACAAATGTGCCGCGGAGAACACACAGAGCCATGCTGCTCCCCATTGTGGCTGAACATTTCCCAAGTCAGCTGGTGTTAGGGAGATAATAGATATAAGATGAGGAACATGTGGGAGGAAAGTATTATTCCATCAGAAAGAACATTAACAAGAAGCAAGTAAATTGTTTTTTTATATGTGAGGGGTTTACTAAATAATTTTCCAATGAGAGATAATATACTAAATATGTACATGCATGTTCCTTAGAGCTTTTGAAAAAGGATGACCACATTCTTAGCTTTGGCTGAAAGTTGGCAAAAGCAACTGTACCAAAGAATTCCTGCATATAAAAGGATTCAGATTGGTGTAAAGATACATTGCTTGGTCTATGTAACCCACCTTGCTGTTTTTGACACGTATGGTGGTGCTTTGGCACCTCCGTATGACCATGAATATGCTACGCAGAAGATGAAGGGTGTTGAGAAACAAAACATTGTGTTGGCATGGCACCGCTTGGGTGGTTGCTGTGTGTGAGGCAGTGGATGCTAGCTGCCTGGCCTGCCCCTCTCTGCCATTGGTTGGTGCCTTCTTCATCTGCCCAACTGGGGACCGGAAAGTGAAGCCGGCCCTCGCTCCATATGCTCACTGCTCACATTCTATTTCTTCCGCAACGGAGTGGGAGGCTCTGCTCTCCCCCAGCTGATCATCTGCTCTTCCCTTTCCTTGGGCGTCCATGCGCCGAGATGCTGCCTCTCCTTGAGGTAGGTGCAGTGTATTGTGACATGGCTCTTGTTGGAATCATCACCACCTTTTTAGAGGCAAAATTTGACCAAAAGTAAATGTCTTTAAATTTTCTGAAAAATGTCCGAATTTGTAGCCCTTTTACCACGCTTTCCTGCATTGCTCCTTTGAAGATCCTGGAACCTGCTATTTGTTAAATTTGCTTTTCTTGGAACTTGGCAGCATTTAATTTGCCCCGACCATGCGCTCCCTTCAAGATGGCCGCTCAAGTGGTTGCTGTGTGTGGGGCAGTGGATGCTAGCTGCCTGGCCTGCCCCTCTCTGCCATTGGTTGGTGCCTTCTTAATCTGCCCAACCGGGGACCGGCAGGCGAAGCCGGCCCACGCTCCAAACACCCACTTCTAAGGCCCCTGTCAGCTTCCTGTCCGCTGACAGGCTGCTAATTGAGACTCCTGTTTCTGCCACAGCCCAACGCTCTCTGAGGCTGCTACCCCTGGACTATTGGACTACCATGACTCTCTTACCACATTCTGCATGGGTTAGTTCCCTCCCACTTATGTACTCATCTGAAGCTGTTTCCATACTCACCATTACCATCTCACTCCCTTCTTAATTTCCTTAACCACTGGGCCCTCATTTAATTGGATAATCAAACTTCCAAACGTGTGGTGTGTTTTGCATTTAACTTTGGTCATTGATTGTTACTTGCTAGCCCAGTGACTGCTCTACACTGCTGTACTTGCTTACTCCTCCCTCTGCTTCTTCTCCTCCCACTCATGGCACTTTCTGTTTCTCTCATCTATTCTTTTTTTTTTTTGAAAATTGAATTTTTATTAAGGTTTTGTGATTATAACATAGGCAATTCAATAGTACAATCGGCAGAATAAATGAACATGAACAATCACAGCTTTTATGTCCCCCCTTTCCCTCCCACTCCCTCCCCACAACCCATTTCCTCCCCCCTCCCTCTCCCACACCATGGCACAATAATAAATAATAATAACCACGGGGTTCAACACGTTATCTTCACAAAGACATATCACTGGTACAAGGTAAGTTCAGAATAGGGGTGAGGTCGCTCGAAAGGCAAGGGCCGTGGCCTGGCAACAACACCTTCCGCACCAGTCTGTCCCTTCACACTCGGGGAGGTTTAATTTAGACAGAAACACTCGAGTCCAAGCAGGCCATTCCAGGTGTTGCTCGAGTCTTATGCCGATCTTCCATATTTATCAAAGAAGGGAAGCCACAGGCCCTCAATATTGGACCTAGATTCGTCTATCAAATGAGTTAAGAATTCCATGTCATAGATTGCTCGTACCTTAGAGACCCACTCTCTCTCTCCTGGGGGTTGAGGTGATTTCCACTTCTGGGCCCAACAACACCTTGCCGCTACGAGCATCACATGCAGCATGTGGTCATGTTTCACCTTTGGTCCCCCTTCCACTTCAATGCCGAACAACACCAACCAGGGGGACAGGGTCCTTTCCATCCTGTCTACCTCTTTGATCCAAGAAAGGACCTCATTCCAAAATGTTTGTACCACAGGGCACTTCCACCACATATGTATGTAGTCCGCTTTTTCAGTGTGACATTTCCAGCAATGTGGATCGTAGCCCCTTCTCATCTTGGCTATCCTCTGCGGGGAATAGTGCCACCTGTGGATCAGCTTAAGGGCCTGATGGCGGTATTGGGGTGCAGCCGTGGAACAATTGGCCTGTCTACATATCTTGGTCCATCTCTTTTCGGTGATGGGAGTGCCCAGATCTTTCTCCCATTGTACTTGGGAGGATGGGGGTTCCCGTGGGGTGGTGAACAATAAAAAGCTGTACAGCCGTGATATTACCCCTTTGGTCCCTTTGTGTGTGATATGAAACTTCTCAAAGTCTGTTAGATCACGCCTAAGGGTATCTCCCCAACTGCTTTCAGTGAGGGACCCTTTGAGTTGTAGGTAACGAAAGGGGGAGAGATTGGGGAGACCCAAGGCCTCTTGCAGATCCCCTAATGAGATAAACACCCCTTCCAACCATAGCTGTCCAGCTCTACAAAGGCCCGCCTCGTACCATTGTTGGAAGGCTAGGGGCTCATTGATTCCCTCCCAGAGTGGGGGAGCCCAAATGCAGCTCAGGGGCGAAGGCCACGTTGTGAGCCACCGAAGGTAGCCCCCTTCCCTCCATATTGTCCATAACACTCCCAGTACTGGATGGTGCAAAACTCTCCTCGGGATACTCGCCCTGGGAACCCACAACCATTCATCTAGTGTGACCGGGGAAATAGCAAGTTATCCAGGCCCACCCACTGCTTCTTTGGGCCCATCACCAAGTGATCCACCAGGATTCGCAGCTGTGATGCCTTATAGTAGGTGTCTAAGTCTGGGTAGTTAACTCCACCCTCGTCCTTGGGTCTTACTAGGGTGTCATAGGCAATTCTATGGGATTTTCCCGCCCAAAGGTAGCAGAGAAGGGTCCGCTTGATCTCTAGGAGGAAGGGCTTTGGTATCTGGGTTGGGAGCATTTGGAATAAGTATAGAAATTTGGGGAGGACCACCATCTTTATGGAATTAAGGCGTGCCATCCATGAGAGGCCGGATTTTGCCCAGCGCTCAAGGTCTCATCTGATCGCAGACCAAAGAGGGGGGTAATTCACCTTGAAGAGGTCCGCCAGGTCTGTTGGTATTTGAATCCCCAGGTGACAAAATCCCCCGGGTTCTTCAACATATCGCTTCTCTGAGTCCTTGAGTTGGCCTGCTGGGAACACGACTGATTTGCCCAGGTTTACTCTATAACCTGCGAGGGCCCCATATTGCTCTAGGCTATGTAGCACCTCGGGGACTGACTGGGACGGGTTAGAAAGATATAATAGGACATCATCGGCAAAGAGGGTAACTTTGTGGTTGGTATCTCCCATTTTAATGCCCTGGATCTTATTGTTTCCTCTGATGGCTACGGCCCAGGGTTCCATCACTAGAGCGTATATGAGGGGGGATAGCGGGCACCCCTGCCTTGTACCCCTGCCCAGTGGAATGGCTTCAGACTCACTTCCATTAACTACGACTTTTGCAGAGGGGTGAGAGTACAGAGCCAAAATCCATCCTCGCCATTTAGGTCCCATCCCCAGGGATGACATGACCCCCTCCATAAAGTCCCAGCTCACCCTATCGAACGCCTTCTCCGCGTCTAGGGACAGGAGAAGAGCACCTTCCACTCTGACTCCTCTTGAGCTCAATATATGCAGGGTTTTACGCATGCTATCGGCCCCCTGTCTGTCCAACACAAAGCCAACCTGGTCGGGGTGGATAAGTCTGGCTAGGCATTTTTCTAGGCGTGTTGCCAGGATCCTAGTAAAGATCTTTGCGTCCGTGTTCAAAAGTGAGATGGGTCTGTACGAACCGCACTCCACCCGATCTTTGCCTGGCTTAGGAATCACTGTGATCATGGCCTGCAGGAATGTCGGTGGGATGGTTTCCGAGGTTCTGATTTGATAGCCCCCTCCAACTCTTCCTCCGTTATGTCCCTCTCCAGGGCCTCCCCCTCGGGGTCTGTAAGCCTGGGCAGGGGATGGTCTTCAAGATATCTCTGAATATCTTCTGATGATTCGTCCTTATGTTTGGCGTAAAGCTCTTTGTAAAAACTTGCAAAAGATTCAGCTATATGTTTAGTTGATGTCTGGATGTTGCCTGTCCCATCCTTGACCCGCTCTATCTGCCTAGCAGCTCTGCTTCCCCTCAGCCTCTGGGCCAAGAGAGTTCCCACCCTATCCCCCCTCTCTTAATATTGCTGTTTTGTGTATCTCATTTTCTTTATCACTTCACCCATTAGGAGTGTGTGCAGGGCCTGTCTCTTGTCTCTCATTTCGCCCAGGAGTTTTTCTCGGTCTACGTTGCCACTAGTGAGCTGTGCCCTCATGTCCCGTAGTTCCCGACAGAGTTTAGATTCTATTAGCGCCCTCTCCCTTTTCTTACTGGCGCCTTCTGCGATAAGGAGACCCCTGAACGTGGCCTTTGCCGCCTCCCAGACAGTGGCCATTGGGACCTCCCCTGTGTCATTAATTTAAAAAAAGGCTTCCATTTCCTTCCGTAGGAATTCCCTAAACACTTGGTCCCTCATTAGAGTGTCATTACAGCGCCAGCTCTATGTCTTTGGGGCGTCCTGCAGTCGCCAGTCCATGGTTAGAAGTTCATGGTCTGACCAAGTCACTGATTCAACCGTGGGGCTACCGACCTCTCCGCCTCCCTCTTCCAATATCAAAAGTAGATGAATTCTGGTATATGTTTGATGAGGAGGGGAGAAGAACGTGTAGCCCCCCGGGGTCTGCCAGCATTTCCGCCATACATCCACCCAGTAGTATTCCCGTAACAGGTCCCTCATAGCTAGGTTATCTTTTGTGGGGGCTTTTGGCCCTTCCCCCCTGGCAGACCACCAGTCCCCGTCGGGAGTCGGCAATAAGATTGAAATCCCCACACAAAATCTTAGCGCCTTCTGCCCATTCATCCATGACTCTAAGGACCTTACGAATAAACTTAATTTGACCAACATTGGGCGCGTACAAGGTAGCAAATGTGACACGCATACCCTGGGACCAGCCCTTGATCCCCAAAAATCTGCCCCCAAGGCCCCTTTTGGTTTCAATGTCGGTAAGGTGCAATGATTTGCCCAGGATGATACCCACCCCCTCCTTCTTTGAGGATTTGTGTGAGGCCCAGAAATTGCTACCTATTTCTTTTCCCTTTATCGTTGATTCTGCCCCCCTCCTGTAGTGAGTTTCTTGTAGGAAAAGGACTGTCAATTTGTGTTTATGGAACATGTTGCTAGTAAGGGACCGCTTGCTTTGTGAGTTTAGGCCCTTAACATTGAGCGAACCAATCCGTCCCTCAGCCATAATCATTATTGTCTTTGCCCCTTAAAGTTTCCGTGGGTTCCCCCCGCGTCATTCGCGTGTTGGAGCCCCAGTCCCATGGTGTGGTGTCCCTGTTTCCCTTGACCCTCCCCCGTCCCTTCCCCTGATCCACGTTTCCCTTACCCATTTCGCGAGGCGTTTGTCTCCGTCGCCCAACATACATCAGGGTTGGTAAGACGAACCAACAGGGCCGCTACCCCGGCCCCGGGATGATGAACAATACGGAACACATCCTCCGTTACTTTTACTAAAGGACTTTTTCCCCCCCAAAACTTCAGTTAGGATTCAGGCATCTATCTTGGGTCCCCAATTCGGTTCTCCCCCTTCGTCATCAGCAGACTGGGTTGCATCCCATATATTGCAAGCCACATCATACATTAACTTTTGGAACAGGGCTGGGGGGGTGCACCCCAACCTCAGGGGCCATGCCCATAGAGCCTCCAGAGAAGGAAATCCCTCTCCGATGAACCCCGAGCCGGGCTTCCGGCTTTCTGTAACAAAACCCAAACTTAAACCTAGCCAACAGTGGCTGCTTCAACAGTTAACATACGGTTGCCCCTGAGGGCCATGCAAACAATTGCGCTGTGAAAATGGGCATCTACTTTCTTCACCATTCCCCCACCCCCTCCTCACGATCCCGCTGGCCCACCATGGCCTGCAGAGGAGTGTCTGGTTTTCTGAAATGTTTGCGTGCCTTTCACTTTGTTTTCCCTGGTTTGTGCCAGGGCCCCGCGGAGTCCGGGTTGGGTCCCTCTCCGTCCCAGATTGTGTCCCCGAGGTTTCTGGTGGGGTTCCAACCAGCTCATCGGTAGCCCTCAAGATATCTTCTTCCGTCACCAGTTGGTGACTCTCCCCTTGCCATCCGAACGCCAGATAGAATGGGTGGCCCCAGCGGTATCTGATTCCCTTTTCCTGCAGCCATCTGGTGATTGCTCCACACTTTTTCCGCATTTGCAGCATGAGAGCGGACAGGTCCTGATAAATTGCCACCCTGGAGTTGTCATATTGTATGTCCCTTAGAGTCCTTGCCCTTTCCAGTATTCTCACCTTGTCCCTATAAGAGTGGAACCGTGCTAGGACCGAGCGTGGGCCCCTACCACCTCCACCAGCTCGATGGACCCTGTCGATCAGGACGGTCTCCCCAGAGTCAGTCCCCAGTACAATCCTGAAAATTTCCTGAACCTTACTCTCAAGGCAGGCCTGGGTTTCGCCTTCCGTCTCGGTCAAGCCAAAAATCCGCAAGTTGCTTCTCCGTTCCCGATTTTCCATATCGTCCACCTTGAGACGAAGTTCATTCTCCCGTTTCTGTATCTCCCTGAACTTCATCTCCATCTGCGTCTCCAGAAGGTCCGTGGATGCCTGATTGTTCTCCACCCCCTCCATTCGGTCCTCAAGTGTGGAGACTTTGGCGGTGAGGTCAGTTAACTTGGCCCCCATATCCGTTCTCATGCCCCTGATTTCGTCCAATATCGTTTGGATGTTGTTCTGCATAGTGTTCATATCAGGGGGCGATGTGGAGGAGGCGCTGGTATCCATTGTTTACTCCTCAGGTGCGTATTGGAATTTTGCTAGGGCTGTTTTCCAACTCATGGGGTGTTATCGCCCTCTCTTGTAGTGTGCTGGAGGGGGCCCGGGCGCGCTCCCGCGTTGGCCCAGGCTGTCATGATCTCTGCTTCCAAAAGGTCAGGGTTTTCCCAACTCCCTTGGAAGCAGATCCATAACCCAGGTTCCGAGTGCCAACCAGTCCCAATTGGGACCTTTTGGACCCAGTCCTGGCGCCAGTGGCACCAGGCTCATAAATATGCCCAGTCCCAGGGCTGGAAGCGCCGGGCTCATAATGCTTGGGTGGACTTACCTGCAGCAGACCATGCTGCTTACTTGCCTGCCAGTTGAGCCTCTGATCCTCTTCTGTTTGGAACTACTTTTCCTGTTGGGTGGGGTAGGAGCCACTCCCTAGATTCAGAACACTGGAACTCTTCTGGAAAGCAGGAACTCTTTTCTTATCTAGGCGTGGCTGTGGAAGGAGACACCTAAGCACTACAGGAGGCTATTTAAACCACACCCGATGGATGAATCTTGCTTTGCGTTATTCTGCATCCTCTGCAGCAGAACGCTCATCGTGTCTTCTGCATCTGATCCTGGGCCTAAGGAAAAAGGCTTACCATCCTGAATCCAGTCTTCTGCAACACCTATAAAGACAAGAAAGAACAGGTTAGCATTACGGTCTTCAGTGACAGCTCTTCACTTACCTGGTCCATCGGCTGTCACCAACGCCTCGCGCTGCATTCCGGCATCTGAAAGACAAAAGCTTACCAACTCTTCGCACGCTCCGGAGGCCTTCGGCGCTGCATCCCGCATCTGAAAGACAAAACAAGGTGCGTTTAAAGACATTGGGGAACTTTAATACTCACGTGCCATTACTCCTTTCCACATCTAACCCAGTGGGTATTCCGGCACCCTGCAGCCGCTCCGAACTTGTACCTGCAAAATAAAAAGACAGTTAGAGCGCATCGTGAAGCAGGCAACAAGCGCTTACTTACGTGCTTCCAGGCGCTTCTATTCATCACACGGGCTCCATCTTCAACTCACTTCAGCCCATCATCCGCCATCGCCGGAACCCTGCAAAACAAGAAACATCATTACTAAAGACTTTAAAGACATTAGAATTACTCGAAACTTACCGTTCGTGCAGTAAACGACGGACAGCAGTCCTCTGAAGTCAAGAGGCCTGCTCCCCTTATCCAGTGAAGAAACTGGTTACAGCACCCTGCCCCGAGGCAGATGGAGAGCACGTCGTTCACTTACCTAAGGTGAGAGCGTTAACCTTTGGGGTTCTACAGGAGAAGAGAAAGGGAAGAAGAGAGAGACATTCAATAACCCAGTTCCTTAATCCCATATTTTCTATCTGCAGACATCTTACCCTTCAAGTCAGACATACAGTGCACAGAGGTCCAGCCCAAAGAGACAGCCGTGTGTTACACATCACCTTTGCAGATACGGTATACGCCCAGTCAAGACCGGCGCCTCTACGGGAATCAGGTGAGCGTTACACAGGCCTACACGACGGTCAGTCCCGCAGTAGAGCCCCGGTAGGATGGGGCGCCACAGGCACGCTCCCACAACGGCACAGGTCTGTAAGGGGGGGGGGGAGGACCAAGAGGCTGTGTCCCACGGAGAGTCAAGAGAGTCCGATCTTCCCCTGTTGGCTTGGGGGGGACTTACAGTGTGCTGGAGGGGGCCCGGGCGCGCTCCCGCGTTGGCCCAGGCCTACACAAAGTCTTTTGCCGGCTCTGTGACGCAGTGGGGCTCGTGAGGATCTGGTGTCGGGCCGGAAGGGAGGGGGGACACAGCGACACCCCGTCGGTGCCTGGATGTCCGATGCCCGGGTCCGTCACCGGCCGTCCCGCGATGTGGTCACCGCTCACTCCTATGGACCCACCTCTGAGGCCGCGGGGATCAGGGTGTCCGCCGCCTAAGTCCTCGGGGCTCCTTGGATCCCCGCCGAGGCCACCTGAAGCTCCCCGGAGTCCGAGGTCAAATTGCTGGCTGCGGCTTGGGGATCACCCGCTGTAAGGCGGTGCACCATGTCCCCGATTTGTTCGTGGTGTCAGCCTGGTAGAGGGGGGAGGGGCGCGGCCGCTCCGAGTCCAATATCTTCAGTTCTGGTGCACCCTCAGAGTTCGGGAGGGTGTCGCTGGGATCCTTAAAAGTGCCTGTGGCTATTTTTCCATGTTTGAGGAGGACAGTGTTCCTTTTTCTTTTGTTACCACGCTGTTATCCCGGGGCGATGCAGGGAGCAGATAGTTCAGGCAGCCATCTTGCCCGCGCCCCCTGGTGGCCTCCTCTCATCTATTCTAACTTCTTCTCTATCAACTATCCTTCCCTTCTCACTAAGTCTGGAAAGAAGAAGTTTAAAAAGGATATCTTGGCCTCAAACCCTGGTCTCCCTATTGCTGATACCTATACCAACGCCTCTTCCAGACAGAACCTCACTGACATCCTCTTTGTTGTTCCTTCGCCGGTTCCATGGACCCCCCTTTGCTCTCTCCTATCGCCTCCTCTCCCATTAATGGTGGCACTCGCTGGGAAGTCCTCATGGCTTCATTCAACTACTCCAGAGTCATCCTTAATGTCTACTTAAACGGCACTGTCATGGCCCAAGGTCCTCAGGCCAATCTCCTCCTCTTCGATAGGCGATTCCCTCGCCTCATCAACTTCCTTTCATCTCCGGCTGTCCCCTCCTCTCATTCCTTGGCTACCTTCCCCACTCTTCCCTCCTCCTCTGCCCCTCTTCAGGCTACCTTCACAACTTCACTGGGCGTGCCTCTGATCAGTACCCCTCCCCGGAAGGTTTTTAAGGCCAGCAACCTACTTCATCTTGCCACTCTCAACTCTCGCTCTGCTGTCAAACATCTGCCACCTCCTTGAAGAATTGGACCTTGATGACCTTGGTCTTACAGAGACTTGGTTCACGGCCAGCTCTGTCACGAGCTTTGACACTCTCCTCCCTGATGGTTATAAGATCCTCTCCGCACCCAGATCCACCCGGCCTGGAGGGCGTGTATCCCTGATATTTCCTGAGTGGATTCCTGCTACTATCATTCCCAATCAGATTTACTCCTCTTTCGAATGCCTTGTCTGCACGCTCTCAATCTCTCCTACCCACTCTCTTACTGTTGCTACCCTCTACCGGCCCCCTGTGCAAATCACCTCTTTTCTTTCTGAGTGGGCTGACCTCTCCTCCTCCCTTCTGACCTCTACCACTCAACTCCTCCTCCTTGGTGTCCTCAACATCCACCTCGATTCCCCCTGCCCATCATCTCTGCTCTTTCGCGACCTTTGCGATTCCCTCTCCCCCTCTATCCTCCCCTCTGGCCCGACACACTCAGCAGGACACACACTCTACGTCCTGATCTCCTCTGGCCTCCCCCTCTCTATCCCTCTGACCACTCCGCTCTTCTGGAGTGACCACTGCCTTCTCTCATCTTTCACTCTCTTCCCCCCAAGCCAAGTTCACTGCAACACTGCCACCTACTTTCGTGGACATCCAACCTATGAAGCGTGTGTCAGTTGAGGCTTTCGCTGCTACCTTCTGTCCCCCCTCTCGTCCTCTGGCTGACTCACACCCGGACACTACCCTGTCCCTTCTCTATTCTTCCATTTCTGATACTCTTGATACTCTTTCCCCCGTCATGAGGATCCGCTTGAAGCCAAAATCCAAGTGTAATTCCTGGTATGACTCCGACCTAGCTACACTTAAACGTAAGTGTAGGGCGACTGAGAGGAAATGGAGGGCTCTGTGTTCATCCTCAAACTGGCCTGCGCCTGCTCCAAAAGCAATACCGATTCTCTCTCTGCACCAAGAAGAGAGTCCACATTCAAGCCTGTGTTTCTGTGGCATCTAACAACTCAGCTGAACTCTGCAAGGAGCTTGCCAACCCTGCTGCAGTCTTTACTCCTCCTCCTACCTCCCAAGCTCTCTGTAATGACCTTGCCTCTCACTTTATCTCAAAAACCCAGGACATCTTGTCCACCCTCTCCTCCCCTCCCCCTGCTATTCCCCCTCAGTCTGCACCATCTAACCCCCCTTTAACCACCTCCCCTAAATCCTTCTCTTCCTTTCCTCTCTTCTCCCCTGATGAGGTTGCTAGACAAGTCTGATCTATGAAGGCCTCGTCAAAACAGGTTCATCCCTGTTCCTCTAAAACCATCAAGGACTACATTGACACCCTCACTGCGGCCCTTGTCGATTTTTGCAACCATTCCTTTGCTTCAGGATCCTTCCCCTCCCCCTGAAACACTCCCTTGTGCATCCTCTTCTCAAGAAACCCACAGCTGTCCGGCTAACTATCGCCCAATCTCCATTACTCCCTTTCTGGGCAAACTCTTGGAAAAGCTGGCCATCTCTTATCTTAACCTTCATTCTGATTTTGTTGGCTGTCTACATGACCACCAGGCTGGTTTCAGAGCAGCCAGAAGCCGGAAACTGCTCTCCTGAACATCTGTGAAGATCTGCTCTCCAACCCTGACTCTAACATTCCCTCTGTCCTCATTCTACTCGATCTCTCTACTGCCATCAACACAGTCAACCACACCATCCTGCTAAACCGTCTCTGTGAGAACCTGGGTATCACTGACCAGGCTCTGGCCTGGCTGACCTCTTTCCTCTCTGATCGACCCTGCTAGATCCAACTGGGGTCCTCTTATCCTCCATCTTCCTCTCTACCTGTGATGTTCTCCAGGGGTCTAACCTCTCGCCCTGGCTTTCCAACCAATACCTGGCAACTCAGCCAACTGCATTGCCACTCTATGCTCAAATTTCCAGTACTACGCTGATGACACTCAACTCATTTTCAGGCTGCCCTCGGCCACCTCCTCGCCCTCCCTCATCTCTGATTGCCTAACTGCCATTCGAGATTGGTGTCCCGCCAATGATGTTTGTCTGAATGCCAGCAAGACAGAGATCCTCCTCATCAGCAAGCCTTCTCCATCTTTTGCCCTCTCTCTCTCTGGCCAGACTCGCTTGGCCCTCCTCCTATCCCCACCTGTGAGGCTAAGAACCTCGGGGTCATCTTTGACCTTTGACTCCACACTTTCCTTCTCTGCTCACATTTCTGAGGTCTCTGAAAAAAGGGAAAACTTCCTACTGCACCTCCTCAGAGGTACTCTTCCTTTCCTCTCCTTCCCCAAGAAGCTCACTGTCTCCCAAGCTCTGGTTATCTCTAGGTTGGACTATTGTTACAGCCTCTTTCTAAATCTACCTGCCTCTACTCTTCGCCCTCTGCAACTAATCCAGAACAGGACTGCAAGACTTGTCCTTGGCCTCAAGCCCTGGGATCGTATCTCTCCATCTCTGAAATCTCTCCATTGGCTCCCAGTGGATGCAAAGATTCAATTTAAAACCCTCTGCATTGTCCACAAAGCTTTCGGGGGACTGGTTGCAAAATATCTTCAGCTATCCCTCTGCAAATACCTCCCCTCTCGGGCTCTTCGCTCCTCTACCACTAACTCCCTCAGGATCAGTTGTTTCTCAAAGGAACGAGCTGGGGGTAGAACTCTGTCTTCGGCCCGGGGCCTCCCTATGGAACAGCCTCCCTGCCACTCTAAAATTTGAGGAGAACCATCTCCGGTTCCGGAAGCACATCAAGACCTTCCTCTTTGCATCTGCCTTTGGTCCCCCTCTCCCTTGCTGATCTGCTCTCTCTTGGCACTGTGCACCTGGCCACCCTCTGTCCCCTTGGCCCAGGTAGCTGCTCACCTTGACACCCTTCTGCACTGCCTCCTGGCCACCCCTTGCACTGGGGACTGTATCTGTACCCATACAGTCCCCCACGCCACCCCCATATTCTTCTTTTATGCACTTATCTGACTTACCCGTTCTACTGCCGTAAACACAGCACTTGCCACTTGCTGGCTGCACTACTCCTGTTTATTGCTCCACTATCTATTTTATTTGTATTTATCTGTTTATCCTCTGCTCCGCACTTTCCACTCTCCCCCTTCCATGCACTTTTACCCTTATCCTTTCCCATGCACTTGCACATTCTCAATGTCACTGGGCCTAGTAAGATCATTGTTTGTTCTCCCCTGTTCCCTTCCCTTGCCTTGTCGCGCTCTGAAACATTTGTGTACGAGCGCGATACAAATAAAATATCTTATCATAACTGGCAATGTTATTGGCAGCATCATACATTCTTTTTGTGGTCCTTTCGCTCACTATTATTCTTCCTATTCCCTCTGCTTTATTATTGCCCTTCTCCTTAATCATAGTCCTATGTCATAGTCTTCCTCTTTCTTTTTTGTCAGTCCTTTATTATAATCCTTCTTTGTATCAGTACTTATTGGTCAGTCCTTCTCAGTCATTCTGCTTTGCCACCAGACATGTATTTTAACCCTGGTGATCTTTTGACCCCTTGCCCTGAAGAAAGGAACTGTTCTCAGATTGAAGATTACAAAAGAATCTTAACGGGTGTGAGGGGGGCTTTCTATTTGCATTCACCCTATCTGTTCCTCAAACACAAATTGGGAACAATCATTTCTTCCATCTACTTCCATCTCAAACCATGCATCTTAATTTGCCATGCTTTTATTCACTTCCCTCTGTGTGAATGGAAAACCTTCTGTTTATGACTACACTTTATATTGCACATCATTTTCACTCCTTGAATTAGCCACTGTTCTGGACTCATGCATTAGCTTTTAGAAATTGCAAATAAAAATCCAACTGTTTGCTATTGTATCTCTAATTATTTCAGTTCATTTTAGACATTTCTGCTTGTTGTACAAGAATTGAAATATCAATCTCACCCAGGGTGGGAGGCCTACCAGGGAGCAATCTATAGCTATTCCTTTGCCTAGGGTGGACTGTTACGCTCACCTGGTATCCACGGGGATGCAACCCAGCCTTGGTTGGATGGTTTGCACTCTCGAACCCTCTCCTGGTCCTTTGGTAAGGCCTCTGGTTAAAGGTGGGTCTGCAATATAGGAGAGCTGGATTCAATACCAGATTGTCTTTGTTTTCCCACCTCCTTTGGCCTCAACTCCTTACTCCCCCTTGGGCCTTCTCCTCACCTTAAAATTGTAAAAGGTGGATTCTCCGTCCTGCTCCTCGTGGCAGGGGCACGTAGATGTGGGGGGCGAGCAGCGACCAAGTTACTTCACTGGTGCAAGCCCCCCTGTGGGAATCCAGGCCTGCTGCGACTCCGTAGGTTTGCTGCTTTACAGTCTTTATATGCAGTTCTTATATTCCTCTTAGTTCAAATAATAATGTCTTGCTTTTTTCCTTTTAGGTATGGAAAGGTATTTTGGTGTTGTCATGCAGTTTGGAGATGAGCATGGGCCGGTAGGCGAAAGCACGGTGTGCGCGATGCTGTCTGGTGAGTAATGCGTGATGCGCGGTGCTATTTCGCCTTTTATATTGCTAACCTGTGTCTTTTCTCTCCTTGCAGGTTGCGATGTTCCTCGCCGAGCGCTGTAATGTTCCAGCAATGATACTGACCAGGAGATGACTACCCAGGTAAGAATTGTGTGGCTTTCTTCATTCGGGAGGAAGCGTGAGTAAACACTTACTAATGCCGTCTTTCTTTCTCCTCTTTCCAGGCTATGGTATTCCAGGATGCATGCAGTGCCGGATGATGGAATTCGTACCTTCAGGTGAGTGGAACTGAAGTCAGCGATGGATTGAAGATAGGATACTGTTCCAGGTAAGTTTCGTAGTGTTCTTTCGAGGGGATTGGGTCCTCCGACGTGTTCCATATCTATGACAGGTAATCACCATAGCTGTGCTGCTTCGGAAACTTTTTTCGGCGCCTGCGTCCTGTGTCGATGATGCCGATGCGCCGTCGTCGAGGACCTCCTCCGACGTCGTGATAAGTAGGACGCACGACGCCCGTAGCCTCAGTTCCGTTTTTTCCGCGAACGTGTTGCTTCGTGAATCTCGGTTACGCCTCGTCTCTTTGGAGTTCTGTTCTTCTCGGTTCTTCGAACCTGTTCGTTTTTGTGAGAAAATCCTTCGTAAGAAGATGTCTTCAACCCCGCGTCCGGGCTTCAAGAAGTGCGGGGAGTGTGGGTCCAAGATGTCGGTGACTGACTCGCACGACGCCTGCCTCTGGTGCCTCGGGGAGGCCCACGACACGGATGACTGTATCGACTGCCAGTCGCTCACATCCAGAGCCTTACGGGAACGTAAGAAGTTGTTGTCGGTAGGTCGGGTGTCCAAGCCCCGGAAGTCGAAGTCTGCGGGGCTTTCGACAGATGATTCGAGAGGTGACTCTCTGTGTCGTCGTCGGAAGTCTCGTGGGTCTCCTTCTAGGAGTCGGTCTCGCCACTCCTCGGCCTCTTCTAGGCATTTTCGGAAGCACCGACAGCGGTCGTCTTCCAGGTCCTCTTCTGAGCACTCTGCCCGGCACATCGCTTACCCCACCAGCCGTGCGACGCCAGAGGAATGGGCTTCCTTCGGGAAGAAAATGCTGGCGATTCTCGAGTCGCAGGGTACTAAGCCGTCCGTGCCCCCGAGTGGGGTCAGCCGTCAGAGGTCTAGAGACACCGCTCGCAAGAGTGGTCGGCACGAGTCACGGGAGAGGTCCCGTTCGGACAAGGGGACTCGTTCTCGACGTACCCATTCCAGGTCCCGGTCCTCGACACGTTCGAGACCGTGTGCACCTGTGATGTCTTCGAGGAAGACATCGACGCCTGAGGCGTCGAGGGCGTCGACAGGCTTTCTCGAGGCTCCGGCTCAGAGGAAGTCGTCGAAGCCGTCGACGCTCAGGTCGTCGAAGGACACGCTCGGAGCTCCGGCTTCGAGGACTGTGTCGATGCTGTCGATGCTGGCGGCGCTGCATCTGACGTCGACGCCGATTTACTCGACGCCGATCCTCTCGGAGCCGATGCCTGTTCTCTCGACGCCGGCGCCGATTCACTCGACGCCTTTCGAGGCCGGGGTGTCGGAGGTACCCCGTGGCACGGCGGAACCCCCTAGAAAGGCTCTGGTTAAGAGCAAGCACTCTCGGGTGCCTTCTTTTCACCACCTGGAATATATTTCGGAGGTGGATGAGGATTCTGATGGCCTGGTTCCTAGTCAGGTTACAGATGAGATGGTCTCGAGCCATAGCCAATTTGACGATTTGAGGCAGTCACTGCATGATGCCAGTGGGCTGGACACCTCTCCGGAGATGGAGTTTTGTAGGCCTGAGCCTGGCTCTCATGCCGATTCCTCGTACCGGCGCCTTATGGCTAGGGTCTCTTAGTACTTGGGATGGTCTGCTCCCCCAGGGGAGTTTGTGCAGGATGATCTCACGGACATCCTGGATGTTGGTCCCCCAACGGACCCGGTACTGCCGTTTCATATGGCTCTACAGAGAAGGGTGGCGGCGGCTTGGACTGCTCCGGAGAGTCTCCCGGGGGTGGGCAGGTCCTTGTAGCGAAAATACCGTCCAGCCAGTAGCGACCCCTGCTACTTGACCAGGCACCCCACTCCGGAGAGTTTGGTGGTGCAGGCGGCCACGGCCCCGGCAAAGCAGGCGTCGTACCCTACCATCCCTCCTGATAGGGACGACAAACGTTTTGATGGCTGGGCGAACAAAGTGTTTTCTTCGGGTGGTATGGCGCTTCAGACGGCCAACTCCATATGTGCCTTGTCTCGTTTCACTGTGTTGCGGTAGCGGCTGAACATATTCCCGAATGGGACGAACGGGATGGTTTCCTTGCTATGGTCCAGGATGGTAAGGATGCCATGTGTGAGTCCGTTCAGTCGGGTTTGGACATGGCTGAATGCGTCAGCAGGTCCATGGCGGCGAGCACCGTGATACGCAGGTTTGCGTGGTTGTGGAAGTCGGGGTTTGCTCCTGATGTGCAGTCCTGGCTCCTCAACATGCCCTTTGACGGTGAACACCTTTTTGGCAGCAAGGCTGACGAGAGCCTTGAGAGGTTGCAGACCTCCAAAGCTGCAGCAAAGTCATTGGGCGCTGCAGTTCGCCAACCTCCGCCTTTTCGTCCTAGGGGACAGCAATGGAGGGGTGGTTCCTTTCGCTATTACTCGTCCTTCAAGTAAAGCGAGAGGAGCTAGCAGTCAAAGATGCCAACGCAGGGGTACCAGAGGTGGATCACAGGGTACCCGTGGTGCCAAGGCCGCTCGGGCAGTTGCCTCTTTGCCCTCAGGTAACGCCGCAGCCGCTCCCACTCAGTCATGAGGCCATGTCCCATGGTTCGCCGTTTGGGGGAAGGCTGGCGCAGCATCTTGTAGAGTGGCGTGCCATTACTTCAGATGTGTGGGTTCTGGAGATCATAACCCACGGCTACTGTCTTCCCTTTCGGCAGAGGCCTCACGACAATCCACCAGGGAACCTCTCTTAAAAGAGTCCGGATCCGCTCCTTGCGCAGGAAATTCAAGCCCTGCTGGAGAAAGGCACCATAGAACTGGTGCCTGTAGCGGAGAGGAACAAGGGATGGTATTCCCCTTATTTTTTGATTTCGAAGAAAGACGGGGGATTGAGACCCATCATGGACTTGCGCGGTTTGAACAAACTCCTCAGGGAGGACAAGTTCAAGATGGTTACTCTCTCTCTCAAGTCCTCCAGGCCCTTTAGCTTCAGGACTGGTTGGTGTCTCTCGACCTCAAGGATGCTTACTTCCATGTGCCGATCCATCCCAAGCACAAGAAATACCTGAGGTTCACGGTTGGCGACTCGCACTTTCAGTTTCGGGTCCTGCCGTTCGGATTGACCTCCACCCCGAGGGTTTTCACCAAGCTCATGGTGGTGGTGGCAGCGCATCTCAGGCAAGGGGGGGATTCACGTCTACCCCTACCTGGACGATTGGTTGACCAGGGCACGCTCTCCGGAGCAGGTCCTGGATCATCTGTCGGTCACCTGCCACTCCCTTCACAGGCTGGGCTTCTCGCTCAATTTAAATAATTCCCATTTGACGCCAACACAGCGGCTCCAGTACATCGTAGTAGTGCTCGACACTTCCCTGGGGCAGTGTTTTCCTCCCCAGGTGAGGGCTCTTCACATTCAGCAGATGGTGCACAAGTTCAGGCTTGCCCAGACGCTCCCAGCATTCGAGTTCTTGAGGTTGCTCGGCCTCATGGCATCCTGCATTCTTCTGGTGCCAGATGAGATCTTTGCAGTGGGCACTCAAGATGCAATGGTCGCAGTCCTCCGGCAGGATGTCGGACCCGGTTCAGGTGCCGCCCTCAGTCGCCCAGGACCTTCTGTGGTGGGCCGTCGAAGGCAACTTGATGAAGGGGCTCCGTTTTGACTTCCCTGGCCGGAGGTGACGATCGTGACGGATGCATCCCTCACGGGATGGGGAGCTCATGCCAACGAGCTGACAGTCAGCGGTCGTTGGTCTCCGTCGGAGTCCAGACTCCATATCAATCTGTTGGAGCTGAGGGCTGTCAGGCTAGCCCTGAAGGCTTTTCTGCCGACTGTGCGAGGAAAGAATGTCCTGATCCTGACGGACAACACAGTGGCCATGCACTACCTCAACAAAAAGTGGGGGCAGGGTCACTTCCTCTGTGCAGGGAGGCGATGCAGCTCGAGTTCTGGGCCATCCAGCAGGAAGTTTCGATCTCGGCAGTTCATCTGGCCGGGGACGAAAACGTGACGGCAGACGCTCTGAGCAGGCAGAGCACGATCTCTCACGAGTGGGAGTTGGCTCAGGAGATTCTCCTGGAGATCTTCGCCTTTTGGGGGACCCATCAAGTGGATCTCTTCGCCTCCAGTGTCAACGGGAAGTGCGTGAGGTTCTGCTTGCGGGAATTTCCTCCAAAAGGAGCCTTAGGAGATGCGTTCGTGGTGGAGTGGTCATTCCCACTGCTGTACGTGTTTCCTCCAGTCCCCGTCATCCCGCAAGTGCTGCGGAGGTTTCGGAAGTTCGGTTCCCGGATGATCCTCATTGCTCCGGCGTGGGCTCGGAGGACGTGGTACCCGGACCTTCTCGACTTGTCCATCTGTCCTCCACGTCGTCTTCCCTACCGAGACGATCTGCTCTCACGGGAGGGGGGTCAGGTTCTCCATCCAGAGGTCAGATCCCTCAACCTTCAAGCTTGGCTTCTGAAAGGTTGAGGTATAAGGGTTGGGACCTCCCTGAAGACGTGATGGAGGTGTTGCTCTCGGCCCGACGGCCAGCAACAAAGTCTCTGTACCGTTGGCGTAAGTTCTGCGACTGGTGCAGAGTTCTGAATGTGGATCCTTTTGCATGTGACATCCCCATGGTTCTGTCCTTTTTACTTTCTTTGGCCCACAGGGGCTTGCAAGTGGGTACCATTAAAGGTTACCTGGCGACGCTGTCCATCTTTAAGCGCTCGTCTGAAGAGTGTTCCTACTTTAAAATCCCTTTAATTTCACAGTTTCTGAAAGGGCTCACTAATGCGTTCCCTCCGTCACCTTTCCTGGTGCCCGGTTGGGATTTAAACCTTGTTCTTAAGTTTCTTATGGGTGCTCCGTTTGAGCCTTTACATTCTTGCCCTTTGAGGCTGTTAACTCTGAAAACTGTGTTTTTAGTTGCGGTTACTTCCGCTCGCAGAGTGAGTGAGTTACAGGCACTTTCAGTTAAGCCACCCTTCACTGTATTTCACAAGGACAGGGTTGTCCTTAGAGTTCGTCCTTCTTTTCTTCCGGAGGTGGTTTCGGAATTTCATTTGAGCCAGAAGGTTGTTCTTCCGGCGTTCTATCCTCCTCCACATCCTGGTAAGGAAGAGGAGAGGCTCCATAGGCTTGTCTCGCTGGATTAGGCTTGAACCTAGGAGAGCTTTAAGCTTTTATGTTTCACGCATGTCCCAGGTCAGAGTGGACGATCAACTCTTTATTGGTTACGCTGGAAAGCGTTTGGGACAAGCTGTGACGAAACAGACTTTGTCTCGCTGGATTATTTTGGCCATCTCGGAGTGTTACCGCTTGGCGGGTAAGGACCCACCGGCTGGCTTGCGGGCCCATTCTACCTGGGGTATGGCTGCATCTACTGCCCTGCAGAGGGGTGTTCCTATTCGCATCATCTGTGATGCAGCCACCTGGGCTTCAGTACATACATTTGTACGTCACTATTCCCTCGATTCCATCCGAGGACAGGATCTGGCCTTTGGCAAGGCGGTCCTTTGCTCTGCTATTTGATTGGCAATTCTAAATTTTGATTCTAAATTCTTTCCCTCCTCCTTGCTCTGGTACTGCTTTGGGAGTCTGTCATAGATATGGAATACGTCTGAGGACCCAATCCCCTCGAAGAACAAGTTACTTTCTTACCTGGTAACGTTCTTTCGATGGGATGGTCCGACGACATATTCCATATCGCTCCCTCCCTACCTTCCCCGCTGCAGAATTTCTTTTGCGATTGCATCTTACGTTCCGCAAGGCTTTGTGTCTGACTGGCAGTAGACTAATGTCACACGTTCTGGGGGAAAAAACTACAACTGAGGCTACGGGCGTCGTGCGTCCTACTTATCACATCGGATGACGTCGGACGTCGGAGGAGGTCCTCGACGACGGCGCATCGACGTCATCGACACAGGACGCAGATGCCGAAAAAAGTTTCCGAAGCAGCACAGCAGTGGTGATTACCTGTCATAGATATGGAATACGTCGTCAGACCATCCCATCAAAAGAACGTTACCAGGTAAGAAAGTAACTTGTTCTTCTCTCTCTGCAGGTCCTTGGTTGCAGGTAAGCTGGCATCAAAGAACTGGACACGGTGAGCTTTACGCTGCCCACAGCAGAATAACGCAAAGCATGTTCTGCTGTTTGGGTGTGGTTTAAATAGTCTCAGGTAAAGTAGTCCAGGTAAAATAGTCCCAGGCCTGCCACACCCAAAGTAGTCAAGGTAAAGTAGTCCCAGGCCTGCCACACCCAAAAGACTAGACCACATAGCTCAGTTACTTGTAACTGAGCTATGTGTGCACCTCCATGTTGGCTGAACCCCCCCCCAAGTTAAATAGTCCCAAGTAAATAGTCCCATTCTAATGTTGGTCTTCATGATGGTTATGAGCCTGGCGCCAAAGGCCCCAGGACTGACTCCAAGAGAGTCTTGGATGAGGTTTTAAGGCCTTTGACCTGGCCCTAACTGGAAGGCTGACTTGCCAGTGAGGGCCAGGGGCAAGAGTCATGACAGCACTCCCCCCCCCCCCCCCAGGCCTCTCTCACAGTGGCACTTCTGCCTGGTCCTGGTTTGGCTGGGTAATTCTGATGGAACTTTTTAATTAAGCGAGGTGCATGGATGTATTCACTAGGTTCCCATGATCTGTCTTGAGGGCCGTATCCTTTCCAATCCACTAAGTAGTACAGTTTGGATCTGGTGTATTTTTAGTCTAGGATATCCTTTACTTCAAACTCTGGTTCTCCATCAACTAATACTGGTTTTGGTGGTGTTGTAACCCGAGTACCGGGTTGTACCGGTTTCAGGAGTGATACGTGCAACACAGGATGAATCTGCATAGTGGGTGGTAGGGCTAATTTAACTGCCACTGGATTTTTTATGGATTCAATAGAATAAGGTCCCAGATATCGGGGACGAAAGGTCCGAGTCCCTTTTATGGGCACATATTTTGATGCTAACCAGATCTTATCTCTAATTTGATAGTTGGGGGCTTTACTAGAATGTTGGTCAGCGAATTTCTTTTGTCTGTTCTTGGCTTGGAGTAAATGTTCTGCTGCTTCTTTGAAGGCCTGGGAAATAGTTGTATGTAGGGTTTTAACTGCTGGCATTTCCAAAGGGGTTGGGAGATCCAATTCTGAAGTACGTGGATGTCTACCATATATAGAGTAGAAAGGGGTTTGTCCAGTGCTGGTGTGTAATGAATTATTATAGGCATATTCAGCTATCCATAACAAGTCCTGCCAATTTATTTCCACTTGATGTTACATGCAACGTAAGTATTGCTTGACGGTTTGTTTTTTTCTTTCTGTTTGACCATCTGTTTGAGGATGGTGACTTGTGGATAGTCGAATGTCAATTTGGGCCATTGAACAGCATTTCCTCCAGAAGTTGGATACGAACTGACTACCCTCGACCTGAGATCAAGACCGATGGAAAGCCATGTAGCCATACGATTTCCTCCGGGAATACTTTTGCTAAATTGGATGCATTTGGAAGACCCTTAAAAGGAATAAAGTGTGCCATTTTAGAGAACAAGTCTACAACTACTAAGATGGTGTTGAATCTTTGACTGGGAGGTAGATCTGTAATGAAATCAAGGGACAGTGTGTGCCATGGTGCGGGAGGAATTTCCAATGGTTGGAGAAGACCAGCTGGTTTCTGCTTTTGGGACTTGTTTTGTGCGCACACACCGCAAGATTGGATAAATTGTATGATGTCTTTACGCCATGTGGGCCACCAATAATTTCGTTTTACTTTAGCTAGAGTTTTGGCAATTCCAGGATGACCTTCAATCAGGGAGTCGTGATAACTCCGAAATAACCTGCTCTTGTAAATCTTTACTTGGCAAGTATAGACGGTTCCTAAAATATGGTAACTGGTCTTTAATGGTGTAATGTTCTCCTTGAGTACACCACTCTTGTGAGAAAGTCGGATCAATTAAGAGTTGAATCTTGTTTTGGAGTTCACCCTGTGTCAATGTTGTCGTAAGACCCAGGAGTTTGTCTTCTGGAATAATGGCTACTGGATCTGGAGTTATGTATTCCTTTTCATCAACACCCATGCGGGACAAGGCGTCAGTCTTTCCGTTTCGGACTCCTGGCCGGTAGGTGATCACATAGACATATTCAGCGAAGAAAAGAGCCCACCGCAGTTGACAAGATGATTGAGCCTTTGCTGTTTTTAGGTATTGCAGGTTTCGATGATCAGTTATGACAGCGACAGTATGACTAGCACCAAGGAGATAGTGTCGCCATGCCTTGAAAGCTGATTTTATAGCCAAGAGTTCTTTGTCTGTGATAGCATATTTGAGTTCGGGAGGTGAGAATGTTCATGACCAGAAGGCCACAGGGTGTAACTGGCCAGTTCCTGAGTCCCTTTGTGAGAGAACAGCTCCCATAGCCATGCTGGAGGCATCTGTTTCAACTATATAAGGGAGGTCTGGCCGAGGATGCCGTAGAACTGTAGCAGAAGTGACTTTTTTCTTAAGTTCTTGAAAGGCCTTCTCTGCTTCTTCGGTCCAATGGAACTTTTTATTGTTTTTTCTCAATAGTGATGCAATTGCATGCACTATTTGGGAAACATCTAGGCAGAATCGGCGGTAAACGTTTGCAAAGCCCAACATACTCTGGATTCCTTTAAATGAAGTTGATTACGGCCAGTTAAGAATGGCATTTACCTTTTGCCTATCCATTCTGATACCTTTTGGTGTGAGGATAAAACCGAGGAACTCCACTTCGGTGACATGAAAAGAGCATTCTTCGAGTTTAGCAGACAGTTTATGTTGGCAGAGTTTAGTAAGGATGGAGCGGACATGCCTGACATGGTCTTCTTTTGTAGCAGAATACACTAAGATGTCATCAATGTAAAGCAGGGCGCAAACATCGATTAACTCCCGCAAAACATCATTCATAAAGTACTGGAATGCAGCAGGAGCATTGCAAAGTCCAAAAGGCATTACCTGGTATTTATACAAGCCGTATTTGGTACGAAAGGTGGTTTTCCATTCGTCTCCTTTCTTCACTCGAACAAGATGGTACGCCCCCCCTAAGGTCCAGTTTGGTATAGATTTGGGCGTCTTTGACTTGATCCAATAATTCGGGAATAAGCGGCAGTGGATAACGTTTTTTTACTGTGATCTGGTTTAATGCGCGATAGTCAAAGCAAGTCCTCAAATCTCCTTCCTTCTTTGGTACGAAGAATAAGGGACTGGCTGCCAGTGATTTAGATGGGCGGATACATCCATTTGCCAGGTACTGATCAAGATAAAATTTCAAATGGAGGTCTTCTGGTTCAGTAAGTGCATAAATTCGACCACAAGGAATTTGCGCACCAGGTATGAGGTTGATCTGACAATCGTAGGGCCTCTGCAGTGGTAGAGTATTGGCTTGTCCTTTCTGGAACACGTCTTGAAAATCTTGGTATTCATTTGGTAGAGTACTAGTCACACCTAGTACAATCGCCGCCGTGCTGGGAGTAACAGATGTACATAAGTCTGTTTTCCCCTTTTCTTGGTAATAACAGGTGCACCTGTAATAACAGGTGCAAGCACAATCATCGGAAAAAGCCAACTTCTTGGCACGCCAATCTATTAGAGGGTTGTGAGCTACCAACCATGGCATCCCTAAGATTAGTTGAAATTGAGGAGCTTTGATGAGCAATAGATTCTTGGTGTCCATCCTGGCACAGTAGGGTTAGTGCTGCTGTACATTGGGTTACTGGTCCGGAAGCTATTTCTGTCCCATCAACAGTAGTAACTTTTTCATTAGTCGACTTAGAGCATAAGGGAAGCCCCATCTCTGCTGCCAGATCTTGGTCTACATAATTCCCAACTGCTCCGCTGACTATGTATGCTTCGACAGCATGCATCCGAGACAGTTGTTGGTGATTGATCAAAATTCCTGGTAATGCAAAGTGTGAAGTGTGTGGCTCATCCTTCTCGCTCGACAAGCGGACCTCTACGCTTGCTGGGCTTGTAATTTTCCAACTCCTTGTTATTATCTTCCTTTTCTGTGGCTCCAACAGTTCTCCTTGGTGGTTTCACAGGACATTCTTTGAGGAAGTGGCCTGATTTTCTGCAATTTAAGCATAATTGCTGTTGCCTTCTCTTGTCTCTTTCAGTTTTAGTTAAAGAGGGCCGTACACCTCCGATTTGCTTGGGTTCTACTGTGTTTTCCAATGTACGTGGAACATTATCCTTTGACCGACATACACAGCTCGAGTGTCTAACCTTATCCGGTCCGCTTTTCGGTCTTGTAATCTGTGATCTAATTGCACCACAAGGTTGATGAATTCTCCAGTCTTTAGGTGGGTTAACCACTTGAGCAAGGACATCCTTTAGTTCCCCTCGTAGACCCCGATGAAATAGTGTGGTCCTTTTTTCCTCAAGCCACCCAGCTTCAACGACTAGTCTGTTAAATGTTGCTATAAATGTAAGCAAGTCTTGACTTCCTTGACGGAGTGACAAAAGTTCATTGTCTAATGCTTGGCCTTGGGTATGACGAGCAAAGAGTTTTTCCATTTCCATCTGGAAACCCCCAAAGTCATGTAACAACGGGTTATCCTGACTTACCAATGGTACCGACCAATCCGCAGAACTGCCACTCAGATATGACAAGACAAAAGCAACCCACGCTTGGTTGTTAGGAAAAGCCCCAGGTCTGCAAAGGAAATGAAGACGACACTGGTTCATGAACGTTGCATACTTCTTGGGGTCCCCTGTAAATCGTGCAGGTGGACCTAAAGGAACTGCCCCAGCAAGGGTTATTTGTACTGGATTGGTGGAAGAAGTTGGTACAGGTGCTGGCGGAATGTTACCAGGCAATGGGGTCTGTCCTTCCAGTGATTGGAGCAATTGTCTACTTATTTCGTCGGTACAATCCTTAGTAACAATCAAATCCCTCCTAAGAGCATTGGTTTCTTGCCTGACTGTACTTCAGCCCGTAATTGTCCCAACAACTGAACTAACTGGTCAGTCTCTGAAGTCTCCATGACGCCCAGGTGGATAATATTATTGAGGCTTTGCGTTCTGTTACGCTCACCTGGTATCCACGGGGACGCCACCCAGCCCTGGTTGGATGATTTACCCTCTCCCAGTCCCTTGGTAAGGCCTCTGGTTAAAGATGGGTCTGCAATATAGGAGAGCTGGATTCAATACCAGATTGTCTTTATGTTTTCCCACCTCCCTTGGCCTCAACTCCTTCCTCCCCCTTGGGCCTTCTCCTCACCTTAATATTGTAAAAGGTGGATTCTCCGCCCTGCTCCTCGTGGCAGGGGCGCGTAGATGTGGGGGGCGAGCAGCGACCAAGTTACTTCACTGGTGCAAGCCCCCCTGTGGGAATCCAGGCCTGCTGCGACTCCATAGGTTTGCTGCTTTACAGTCTTTATATGCAGTACTTATGTTCCTCTTAGTTCGAATAATAATGTCTTGCTTCTTTCCTTTTAGGTATGGAAAGGTATCTTGGTGTTGTCATGCAGTTTGAAGATGAGCATGGGCCGGTAGGCGAAAGTGCGGTGTGCGCGATGCTGTCCGGTGAGTAAAGCGCGATGCGCGGTCCTATTTCGCCTTTTATATTGCTAACCTGTGTCTTTTCTCTCCTTGCAGGTTGCGATGTTCCTCGCCGAGCGCCGTAATGTTCCAGCAATGATACTGACCAAGAGATGACCACCCAGGTAAGAATTGTGAGGCTTTCTTCATTCGGGAGGAAACATGAGTAAACGCTTACTAATGCCATCTTTCTTTCTCCTCTTTCCAGGTTATGGTATTCCAGGATGCATGCAGTGCCGGATGATGGAGTTCATACCTTCAGGTGAGTGGAACTGAAGTCAGCGATGGATTGAAGACAGGATACTGTTCCAGGTAAGTTTCGTAGTGTTCTTTCTCTCTCTGCAGGTCCTTGGTTTCAGGTAAGCTGGCATCAAAGAACTGGACACGGTGAGCGTTACGCTGCCCAGAGCAGAATAAAGCAAAGCATGTTCTGCTGTTTGGGTGTGGTTTATGATATGATATGATATGGCATTTGTAACGCACCTATACACAAGTGTTTCAAGACGCGACCAGGCAGGGGGGGGGAACAAGGGGAAGACAGACAACGATCCTACTAGGCCAGGTATCATTCAGACCGCGCAAGTGCAGGGGTAGAGGAAGGGAAAAGTGCAAGGGGAAGGGGAGGGGGAAGTGCAGTACAAGTAAGTAGAATAAAAATAAATAAATAAATAGGGCCAGCTGGTGGCAAGTGCAAGGTAAGTGCTGGGAAGGGGGGGTTGTAGGGATACAGAGACAGTCCCGCAGTGCAGGGGATGCGATGCCAGGGAGGCAGTGCAGGTGAAGAGTGGCTGGGCCCAGGACCGAGGTCGGTGAGAGTGGCCCAGTTGCAGATTCAGTGCAATTTCAGTGTAGAATTTAGCAGGAGAGAGGGACAGAGAAGGCAGAGGCAAAGAGGAAGGTTTTGAGGTGCTTCCGGAACCGGAGATGGTTCTCCTCAAGTTTCAGGGAGGCAGGAAGGCTGTTCCAGAGGGAGGCCCCTGCCGCGGAGAGAGATCTACCCCCAGCTCGTTGCTTTGAGAAGTGGCTGACCCTGAGGGAGTTGGAGACGGATGAGCGAAGGGCTCGGGAAGGCAGATATTTAGGGAGAGAGAGTTGAAGGTATTTTGGCCCCAGGCCCCAGAAGGCCTTGTGGATAATGCAGAGGGTTTTGAACTTAATATTCGCAGCCACTGGGAGCCAGTGTAGAGATTTCAGTCCTGGAGAGATACGGTCCCTGGGCTTGAGGCCAAGGACAAGTATCGCAGTTCTGTTCTGGATGAGTTGCGGAGAGTGGAGGCAGGCAGATTAAGATAGAGGCTGTTACAGTAGTCCAGCTTTGAGAGAACCAGGGCTCGGGAGACAGTGAGCTTCTGGGGGAAGGAGAGGAAGGGAAGAATACCTCTGAGGAGGTGCAGCTGGTAGTATGACTTCTTAGAGACGTCAGATATGTGAGGAGAGAAGGAGAGTGTAGAGTCGAAGATGACCCTGCGGTTTTTATCCTTGCAGGTAGGAGCAGGAAGAGGGCCAAGAGAGGCCGGGCAGAGAGCTGCAGGGAAGGAGAGAGTGGGTGTGCAAATGAGTAGAATCTCAGTCTTACAGGCATTAAGGCAGAGGTCATTGGCGGCACACCATACCTGGATAGCAGACAGACAGTCAGAGATGAGGGAAGGAGAGGAGGAGGCCGAGGGTAGCCTGAAAATGAGCTGGGTATCGTCCGCATAGCATTGAAAGTTGGGGCAGAGGGCGGCGATGCAGTGAGCAAGGAGTGACAGGTACTGCTTGAAAAGCCAGGGAGAGAGATTAGATCCCTGGGGAACACCACAGGTGGAGAAGAAGACGTCAGAGAGGAAGGACCCAAGTTGGACCTGGGAGGGTCGATTGGAAAGGAAAGAAGTCAGCCACGCCAGAGCCTGACCAGTGATACCCAGGTTATCACGGAGACGGTTGAGCAGGTTGACAGTATCAAGGGCAGAAGAGAGATCGAGCAAAATGAGAACACAAAAAGTGTTAGAAGGAGATTAAGTCTTCACGGATGTTCAGGAGAGCAGTTTCCGTGCTTCTGGCAGCTCTGAAGCCAGACTGATGGTCATGAAGGCTACCAACAGATTCAGCATGGAGGTTTAGCTGGGAGATGGCCAGTTTCTCCAGGAGCTTGCCCAAGAAGGGAGTGATGGAGATTGGGCGATAGTTAGCCGGGCAGGAGGGTTCGGAAGAGGGTTTCTTAAGAAGAGTGTGCACAAGGGAGTGCTTGAGGGGGGATGGGAAGACTCCAGAGGCGAAGGAGTGGTTGCAAAAGTCAGCCAGGGCGGGACCCAGGGAGTCGATGTGGTCCTTGATAGTTTTGGAGGAACAGGGGTGAACCTGTTTAGACGAGACTTTCATAGATCGGACTTGTCTGGAGACCTCGTCAGCAGAAAAAAGGGGAAAGGCAGAGGAGGAGGGGTGGCTGCAGAAGGGCCAGAGGAAGAGCAGGGAAGAGAGGGAGGGAGGTGATAGGAGGAGAGTGAGGACAGGATGTCCTGAGTTTTAGAGATGAAGTGAGAGGCCAGTGCCGTGCAGAGGGCCTGGGAGGGGACAGGAGAGGTAGAGACTGCAGCAGGCTTGTCAAGCTCCTTGCAGATTTTAAAGAGTTCAGCCGAGTTGTTAGATGCCGCAGAGATGCATGCTTGGATAAGGGCTCTCTTCTTGATGAGAACGGAGAGACGGTATTGCCTTTGGAGCAGGCGGCAGGCCAGTTTGTCAGAGGATGAACACGAAGCACGCCATTTCCTCTCTGCCACCCTGCACTTGCGTTTAAGGGTGACGAGATCCGAGTCATACCAGGAGTTACATTTGGCTTTGGGCTTCAGGCGGATTCTCATGACAGGGGCAAGGATATCAAGAGTATCAGATATAGCAGAGTGGAGCATACAGAGGGCTGTGTCAGGGTGGGAGTCAGCCGAATGGGGAGGGGAGGCGAGAAGGTGGCAGCGAAAGCCTCAACTGACACGCGCTTCATGGGTCGGATGGCCGAGAAGGTGGTTGGCGATGATGAGGGTGGCTTTGCCTAAGGGGTAGGGAGAGTGAGGTGGGAGGATAGGAGAAAGTGATCACTCCAGGAGAGAGGAATGGAGAGAGGGACGGAGAGGGGAAGGTCAGAAGAGATCAGAGCATCAAGAGTGTGCCCTGCAGAATGAGTAGGCCCAGACGGGAGAATAGAGAGTGAGAGAGAGTCGCAGAGGTCACGAAAAAGTCCAGTGGGGGGACAGGAGGCATCCAGGTGGATGTTGAAGTCACCAAGAAAGAGGAGTTGAGTGGTAGCGGACAGGAGTGAGGAGGAGAGGTCAGCCCACTCAGAGAGGAAGGGGGAAATTTGACCAGGTGGCCGATAGATGGTTGCCACGGTAAGGGAATGGCTGGGGGAGAGAGAGAGAGAGTCGGCAGACAAGACATTCAAAAGAGGAGTAGGTCTGCGTAGGAATGACAGTGGCAGGAATCCACTCAGGGAAGATAAGGGCAACACCCCCCCCCCCAGCACGGTTAGGCCTGGGAACGGAGAGGATCATGTAACCATCAGGTAGGAGTGTGTCAAAGCTAGTGACAGAGCTGGCTGTGAACCATGTCTCAGTGAGACCGAGGACGTCAAGGTCCCGTTCCTCGAGAAGGCGGCAGATATCAGAGGAATGCTTGATGGCAGAGCGAGAGTTAAGAGTGGCAATGTGGAGGCGGTTGCCAACCTTGAAGGCCTTCCGGGGAGGGGTACAGATCAGAGGTACGCCCTGCAGAGGTGTAGAAGAAGGAGGTGAAGAAGGAACATGAGAGGGGGCAGGGAGGGAGGGTAGAGGCAAGGTAGACGAGGACAGAGGAGGGGAGACAGCAGGAGAGGAAAGGAAGTTGATGAGGCATGGGAAGCGTCTATCAAAGAGGTGAAGGTTGGCCTGGGGGCCTTGGACCAAGACGGTCCCATTAGCGTAGACATTAATGATGGCCTTGGAGGAGTGGAAGGAGGCCAAGAGGACATCCCAACGGGTGCCACCATTAATGGGAGAAGAGGAAAAAGGAGAGAGCACGGAGACCATATGAAGGGTCCATAGGTCAGGCGAAGGCACGAAAAAGAGGATGTCAGTGAGAGTTTCCTTAGAGCAGGCACTAGTGTAGGTGTCAGCAATAGGGAGGCCTGGGTTGGAGACCAGGATGTCCTTTTTAAACTATTTCCTACCAGATTTAGTGAGGAGAGCAGGATAGTCAATAGAGAAGTTTAAATAGTCTCAGGTAAAGTAGTCCAGGTAAAATAGTCCCAGGCCTGCCACACCCAAAAGACTAGACCGCATAGCTCAGTTCCAAGTAACTGAGCTATGTGTGTGCCTCCATGTTGGCTGAACCCCCCCCCCCCCAAGTTAAATAGTCCCAAGTAAATAGTCCCATTCTAATGTTGGTCTTCATGATGGTTATGAGCCTGGCTCCAGGACTGACTCCAAGAGAGTCTTGGATGAGGTTTTAAGGCCTTTGACCTGACCCTAACTGGAAGGATGACTTTCCAGTGAGCGCCAGGGGCAAGGGTCATGACATGGACAGTGGTAAAACCTTTTGATTTTCCTAGAGTCCACCTGTGTGACCTGAGCTGGAACAAGCAGCAGTGAACATAGCTCAGTTCTCCAGAGTCCGTATCATCTCAGAGACCGGGACCCAAACAAATGACATCAAGCCTCCACATCCCCCACTCTAGGCATTATGCCACTGGAGTCCAAGATCCAGCCAAGAGAGCTAGAGAACCAGCATTTTACCGATTACACGGCTGGGAGAGCTGCCACCCAATGCTCCCCAGTCCCGACTGTAGCATAATGCAGTTGCCAGCACTCCACTTTCTAGACCACCAGGGACAAAACCACAGGAACCAAAACCCCATAAAGACTGCACTTAACATAAGGGAGCCCAGAACCAAGCCCAGAAGAGGAGAAGGAGACCAAGAGACCAGCAGAAGAAAAGGAGCAGTGGATTGTGCCACTGATTTATTGAGAAGGTGGGGTATTGGTTAGTAAGTGCAAGTCGTATTGCCTTGTGAGTGTGCATGACTGTGTGGTGGGTGTGGTTACCTGAGGTATCGTAAGGAGTCAATATTAAGTGTTTGCAAACTTAATGAAAGGAGGTTGTCTGTATACGACGTGGGTTGATTTGTAGTGTGGAGGAGGGAGGAGTAACATCAAAGGGTGGCAGTGAGGTCTAAAAGGACGAGAGACATTGGAGGGACAGAGAAGAGGAGTAGAGGTGAGTGGACCTGGAGGGAGAGAGTAGTGAGAGGGAGAGGAGAACATAAACGTGGTAGAAGAAAGACCGAGCCAAGCAGGGTTTGTGCAAGAAGTGAAAGTTAAGGGTAATAATAGTTGAAGTAGTTAATGATGTGGGTAGACTTGTTGCAGAGGGCTTGGGCATTCAAGAGGTCAAGTGAAGGAGTGATAGGTGGAGCAGAGATACTGGTGTTGCGCAGTAGGCAAGGAGGATTGATGAGATTGGAGATCCTGGGAGAACGTTGGTGTCTTGTGTGAGGGGTGTTGGTTCAGGAGGAAAGGAAGGAGATGGGAAGGCCCACATGTGAGACCCAAGTTCCGGCTTAAGGCTATGAGAGGAGGGAAGGCGAAGAGTGAATAGAAGGAGAAATGGACCGAAGTCAAGGTGCATACTAAAGGATAGAAGAAATGGGCAAGTGAAGACAATGAAGAAAGGGTGCAGCCCAAGAGACAGAGCAAGGGTAGCTGGGTGAGTAGAAAGTGAAGGGGTGGATGGATGGCTGAGAAGACAATGGTGTAGGTTCCTTAGTCCTATCAGGTAACAGAAGCTCTGTGGTGAAAGGATAGTCAAAGGGTGGAAAAGTCCCTATGCTTGAAAGCAGGTATCAGGTAAAGGGCAAGCTCGATTAAATCCTGGCTTGAGCTGGGGTTCTAGTTGCAGGCCCTTACAAGCCCCAACAGGCAGCTACACATTGCTGCTTTTTGCCCTTGGCTGTAGACGCCCCAGGGAGACTGAATAAGGAAGGATGTGTCACTTGTAAACAAATCGTAGTGCTTGTTGGCTTCCAGACTTGCAGGCAGGGTCCTGTAGATCCAGAGAGCTTTGTTTTACAAGCAGACCCCAGGGATAGTACACCAGGTCCTCTGGCAAAGCAGAATGTGGCCAAGAAAAACACAAATCAGAAGCTAACCACCATTCAGTCACATAACCCACTGGTAACCAATCTCTGTGATCCAGATGGCTTCTAGACTTGCAGGTAGGGTCCTAAGTGTTGTAGACCCTAGGAGCTTCCTTTGGCAGGCAGGACCCTCAGACAGTGCACAGGGTCTTCATAAGTCATAGAACCAAAACACCATCTGTATGGTTAGCCCTCGAGATAGAGAAGAATTTCGACCATGTAGAGTAGTCATTTGCACATGAAGTAATAGGTAGGATGTGCTTTGGTGAAGGGTTTATCAAAGTGGCATTTTTATTTTAAGACAATACCAGGTTTAGGGTTTCTCTGAATGACTAGAACCACTCTCTTTATCTATCTCGAGGGACCGGGCAGGGCTGCCCATTGTTGCCCTTCATTCTCAATGTGTAACCATTGGCTATTAAGATATGGACAACAGAGGTTATCGCAGGGTTTTCATATAAGGCTCACACGTGCAAGTCCTCCCTATTTGTGGAAATTTTGCTTACCTTATCTAATCCTTTCTTCTTTCTCTACATAATCACACTTGCCAGAAGTCTTTCGAAAAGCTGCAGGGTAGGGGGTTCTGTGGTAAACCGACAAAAATGGCCATCTGAGTGAGGAGCTCTGCACCAACCACATCTTGAATCTAATATGCTGCGGAGTGCTCGGTCTTCTCATTGCAGAAAATCAAGCCGCATTTAAGCGCATGTAAGAACCTCTGCAGCGTCTGTCCGACTTTCGTGTAAAATACAGCTGTGGAACGGCCGTGTCGAGCGCTTCTGTGGCTGACCTGTACCAAGTTGGCAGTGAGGTCTACGCGCCAAATCCGACAGACCCGGTTCGGAAGGTGAGGTGTGTCGGATGGAGCATGGCAGATCGCAGCTGTGGAGGCTGCAGAGGGGTGATTCGTGCTCCCCCTGTGAACGCAACGTACCCGAGATCCAGAGGGTTGGGCCGACAGCATAGCTGCTGCTTTTACTGCCGTGTAAGGTACGTGCCTGCGTCTCCCTACCTCCGGTCACTGAGTGCCCCGTGCAGGTAGAGACACGGGGAGCCGCATACTGTGGGACTAGAGCGGGCTGCATGGGAGGAAGTTCCGACCCCGTTACCGGAGCCCTGTAGAAATCCGACGTGACCACCTGAAGCTCCGGCAGCATTCTGATGCTGTCCTACAGAGGGTAACCGCTTTCCATACAACACGTCCCGATGGCAAAGAAGAGGGAAACGACAATACCAGCTGCCCTTTACACCGTGCACGGCATACACTACCAGGCATATACTGGAGCGTGCAGCCTCAAATCATATCCGCAGCCTGACCACCTGAAGCTCTGGCAGCATTCTGACACTGTTCTGGAGAGGGTAACTGCTTTCCATGCAACACGGTCCCAAAGGCAAAGGAAAGTGAAACAACAACATATACCTGTTGCCCCTTACATCCTGCAGGGCATACACTAACAACAGGCACACACTGGCGCGCCCAGCATTAAATCTAGTTCACAGCCTGTACACTGAGGGTGGAGATATCACGTGGCATGAAAGGCTACAAAAAGGGCCCCATGGATGCCTTCACAAATGCACACACCTCAGAGGAAACTGAGATGCATCAACAGGACGCACTGGCACCGAGTCAGGCCCAGGCAGAACAAGCTATGGACGCATACATGTCAGCACTTCAGGTCAGGTTTTCAGCAGTAAATAGCAAACTGGGTGACATAGGCAGCAATATTGTCTCTATAAGGGCCGACCTACAGAAAGTAAATGCTAGGGTCACTGAGGCAGAGACCAGAGTGAGGGCCCTGGAGGACACGTCAGTCGCACACGGACATGACATTGAGGACATAAACAAATGTTTAACAGCAGTGCGTGCTAAATGTGACGACTTGGAATCTAGGTCACTGCGTAACAACATTCGGGTGGTGTGCATGGCCGAGAGGTCCATAAATGTGCCGAGGAGGGGTTCCTGGAGGAGGCACTTCGCTCAATGTTCCAGGAAACGCAGTTCTCTCTGCAACTTCAGGTGGAAAGGGCTCATAGATTTCTGGCCCTGCCACCCAAGCCAGGGGCCCTGCCGTGCACTATCATTGCTCGCCTAATGAACTATCGTGACCTCGATCCGGTACTTCTGATGTCACGCGAAAAAAGGGCACCGTGACCTATGATTCCGCCAGAGGTCATGTCTATCCCGACTTCTCCAATGGAGCACAGACGGCCAGTCGAACCTACGCCCATGTCAAAAAAGCACTCAGAGACAGAAAGATACCCTACACCATGATGTTTCCAGCTGAACTGCACGTGCAGCATGCAGGCAGATCCCACTTTTTTGCATCCCCAGAGGAGGCCATGACATATATCGAACAAAACATTCTGGCACAATCAGGCAGCGACTGACATCTGGTGCTATCCTGCATATCCGCGCAATGTCCACAGTTGCTGGACCCACACGGGCCATCTCCTGAAAGGGCCTACCACTCCGCTTGAGCCACACGGTGCAGCTCACAATGGTTAAAAACTTAATGCCATTGGATGTGGCCACATGTTACCACCCACTGTTGCAGACTTGGAAGTTCGGGAATGGGTATACACTGTCCAGTTGGGGGGAATGATGAGGGTGGGAAAGGGGGGGCAGTTGGTGAAAGGTTGTTAAGAAAAACTAACGGTTGGGGGGGGCACTGTTGAGCAGCCCAAAAGGTGGCTACCTAGCCTTTCAGCTTTGCGTTACACCGACAAAACTCTGCTTGTAATGGCGGTTTCCCAAAGCTCCTGACTCTAAGAAGCAAACCACACATTAACGAAGGTGTGAAGAAGCCTCAGTCTGTTTCCTGAGTGGAATGGTTGCTCTGCGGTGAAGAACGGACCGACTACCTTGCACGCGATGACGAGCGGCCCTCGATCGCCCTGGGAACCACGAACTGTGGTGCATGCCTTCTTGTGCGAGCGTCTCGGCGTCTGGGGCTGGATGATAGGCTACACTTGTCATTGTGCCCCTGCATCTGTGATTGGACCGGCCTTAGCGGGGCCATTGGCTTTCTGGCCGCTGAGCTGTCCGGGCAGGAGGTGGCCCATACTGAATCACTCGGCGTGGGACCGTGGAGTGCCCTGGGATCGGGGCTGCCCACTCCCATACTACAGCCGTAATACGCTGCCAGATCTGGGCTCCTGATTCGGCTTGGAGCGGCGTACTTTGCTTCTCCGGATCTTCTCTGACGCTGCTGTCGCTGCTGGGGGCTGCGGGAGCAGACGGCATCCCCCGGCTACCCGGACACCGCCCGCAAGCGACATCCTGAAACCTGGAGACGCGCTGATGAGGGGCGGTTCCGGCGCCGTGGCTAAGCGGAACCATCATTGACCTCGCTGAGAAGCGTCCTCTACTGCCTGTGCCCCCGCATCTCTTGACAGTATCAATACCCCGGCCCAGGCTGCGTGGCTCTGCCACCGGGGCCCCACTCATCTGTGGGGCGGCCTGGACACCGGCCCATCACGAACCCTGTGGGGCAGACACCACCCCTGGGCCTGTGCTCGGCCCCTCATACTGTTGCTGCAGGTTAAAGGAGCGGAGGTGAGATCCCCGGGATGGTTGAGTGTTACGCTCACCTGGTATCCATGGGGATGCCACCCAGCCCTGGTTGGATGATTTGCACTCTCGAACCCTCTCCCGGTCCCTTGGTAAGGCCGCTAATTAAAGATGGGTCTGCAATATAGGAGAGCTGGATTCAATACCAGATTGTCTATGTTTTCCCACCTCTCTTGGCCTCAACTCCTTCCTCTCCCATGGGCCCTCTCCTCACCTTAATATTGTAAAAGGTGGATTCTCCATTCTGCTCCTCATGGCAGGGGCACGTAGATGTAGGGGGCGAGCAGCGACCAAGTTACTTCACCGGTGCAAGCCCCCCTGCGGGAATCCAGGCCTGCTGCGACTCCGTAGGTTTGCTGCTTTACAGTCTTTTTATGTAGTTCTTATGTTCCTCTTAGTTCGAATAATAATGTCTTGCTTCTTTCCTTTTAGGTATGGAAAGGTATTTTGCTGTTGTCATGCAGTTTGAAGATGAGCATGGGCCGGTAGGCGAAAGCACGGTGTGCGCGTTGCTTTCCGGTGAGTAATGTGCGATGCGCGGCGCTGTTTCGCCTTTTATATTGCTAACCTGTGTCTTTTCTCTCCTTGCAGGTTGCGATGTTCCTCGCCAAGCGCCGTAATGTTCCAGCAATGATACGGACCAGGAGATGACTACCCAGGTAAGAATTGTGTGGCTTTCTTCATTCGGGAGGAAACGTGAGTAAACGCTTACTAATGCTGTATTTCTTTCTCCTTTTTCCAGGTTATGGCATTACAGGATGCATGCAGTGCCAGATGATGGAGTTCATACCTTCAGGTGAGTGGAACTAAAGTCAGCGATGGATTGAAGACAGGATACTGTTCCAGGTAAGTTTCGTAGTGTTCTTTCTCTCTCTGCAGGTCCTTGATTTTAGGTAAACTGGCATCAAAGAACTGGACACGGTGAGCGTTACGCTGCTCACAGCAGAATAACGCAAAGCATGTTCTGCTGTTGAGGGCGGTTTAAATAGTCTCAGGTAATGTAGTCCAGGTAGAATAGTCCCAGGCCTGCCACACTCAAAGTAGTCCAGGTAAAGTAGTCCTAAGCCTGCCACACACAAAAGACTAGACCGTATAGCTCAGTTCCTTGTAACTGAGCTATGTGTGTGCCTCCATGTTGGCTGAACCCCCCCAAGTTAAATAATCCCAAGTAAATAGTCCCATTCTAAGGTTGGTCTTCATGATGGTTATGAGCCTGGCGCCCAGGAGAGTCTTGGATGAGGTTTTAAGGCCTTTGACCTGGCCGTAACTGGAAGGCTGTCTTGCCGTTGAGGGCCAGGGGCAAGTATCATGACACTAAGGGATTCGTGCCACCACCTATGTGATGCCGCAGTCACAGCGGGACAGAGGGCACGAATGAATCAGAAGTAACTGCAAGTAAGTGCACCAGCTGGGGGGCGACCCAAGGGGCCCCTGGCCTGGTTGTTGAGCTAGTTCTGGCCTGTGATAATCTCTTTCTTCAGCGCGGCTGCACCCCGCTCCTCAGCGGCGACATCAGCCCAGTGCATGCCGCGCTCTCTCTGGCCCCATCTCGCCGCCAGGGCCGGGACCCCGGGCCTTGAGCAAGGATCCATGCCCAGGATGCTATAGGCGACGCCATCTCAAGCTAGAAGCCCAGAACCAAACCATATCCGCCTGCATTGCCTCATCAACACATTCTGGCTGGCTGGAAAGGTGCCAATTGCTAGCGGGCCAGACATACATAGCAGGCTGGGGGGTGACCGTGCCGAGCCACTCTACCATCACCACAATTAAGGTTGGACTCCCAGACTCTGACCACCTTGCTCGGCCCCTGCTGTCTACACCCTACGGGTATGCATGGGCACCATTGCGTTCATACCCCTATGTCAACTGTGGCCTAGCTGAATTCACTGAACCTAGAACCTACTCATCCACTCGGAATACCTGCTGCATGGTGCACGCATCGGACCTGCTCACGTTTGACACCAAGGCCCGCACAGGATGAATGGTCCCCTTTTTTTGCATTAGTGATACTAGTGGAGCGCCCTGTCATCTTGCGATCTGCTGTCACCAGTCTTGGGGGCGTAGGGCTCGTAGCTGATGAGAGGATGACATGTGGCCTGATGATCCATCCCATACCCCGGCTCCAGATTTATCACCTGCCGGTCCTCCGACCCTCACGAAGACACCCTTGTGGAACTTTACATAATCTGTCCTTACTTTGATTATATTGGGGGTTGGCTGAGGGCCCCTGACGCGACTGTGTGCCCCTCGAACTGCACTGGGCGACTCTCTGGCTGCTGCTATACCAACTGCAACCTCTGGGCCTAAGATTATACACGATCGCCGCCAACGAGTGAATCAACGGGGGCCGGATCCACCCAGCTACCTTGGGGAAAAATACTCGCCTAACTGTATAATGTCTAATAGATCCCGTGGAGCACATAAGGTTGGCACCATGGACAAATACGCCAAGGCAGCACCCAGGCCCGAACAGGGGCAATCCTCATCTGACCAGGAAGATGGGGCCATGCTAGTGGACATCCCGGCTCCTGACTTAACCAGTATGATGGAATCCATGGCCAAAACTTTGCATCCTTTCATGAAAAGCTGGATGACATAAATGCAAATGTGGCGTCACTCAAGTCCAAGACAAGCAGGACACAAGAATTACCGAGGCCGAAACTAGAATTGGCGCTAACGAGGATAGACTACATGTGCTACAGGATACAGTGGCTACCCTTGCCTGGGATATGAAATTCGTCAAAGCAAAATGTGATGATTTGGAGTCCAGATCGCGCAGGAATAACATTAGAATTGTTGGGGTCCCGGAGAATGCACTCAGGGGACGAATGAAACTGGCAACTGAAAAATTGCTTAAAGACCTACTGGATGACCCTAAACTGTCTCCCTTCTTAGCGGTTGAGCAAGCCCATCGTGCGCTGGCCCCACGTCCCAAACCAGGAGATTTTCGAAGGCCCATAAACGCAAAGATTTTAAGCTACAGGGAGAGAGACCACATATTCCGCCTGACGCGGGAGAAGGGGGAACTCAGATTGGACTCGAAAGTCATCAGAATTTTCCCGGATTTCTCTACAGGAGTGCAACAAGAATGACGTTAATTCACTGGAGTAAAGAAAATGCTTCGAGAGAGAAATGTCTCTTATGCAATTCTATTCCCAGTCTCAAGTTCACCTTCAGAAATAAGCTTTACTTTTTCACTGTCCCACATGAAGCTGTGACATTTATTGAATCACACATCCCATTGGACAGCCCTGTGGATGAACTGATGGAGAATGACTGAGTGGGAATGATGCCTTTTCACTACTAATGGTCCCTACTATTGGGTTCTGCTATCTTTCTTTTTAAAACCCACCACAATATCCAACACAAAGTGGTATCTACCATGTCTCCTAATAAGTTAGTTACACGGCAGCGGTGCACCCCACTGCGGCTGCAATGGTTACTCTGATGGTTCTGTTGTACGCGAGCCTCTGTTGGGCCCGTGACACAGGTAGGCCAAGTTAGGGGCGGCTCACTATAACATGGTCTGTGGGGGGAGTAAGTCACACTGCTAGTTAGCAAGGGCAGTGAGGGTGGGGGGCGGGAATGTTGGCCGAGCAACATGGTGCCATTGTTTATGCAGCTGCATATGCACGATGGTGTGACAGTTGGGATGCCCCTTGAAGTAATGACATGGCTACTCGGATATGTCATGGAAAGTCTGGGGGATAGGGGGATAGGTAACTACACTAAGGCCAGCAGAATCACAGATTATGCTCAGAGGCACGGGGTGAAGATACTCCTGTTGCAGGAGACTCATGCCATGGGCCGCCTAGCACTGTCCTGGGGACCTAATAGGCTCTAGACGACACACTCCACACAGTCCAGGGGAGTATTAACGCTGATTCACAAATCTGTTAAGCTTGTGCTGAAAAAGAGCCATATAGACCCTGAGGGCAGATATGTTGTCCTATATTGTGTAATAGCGAACGGGGAGTACCTAGTGGTGAACACATATGGGCCAAATGTTGATACCCCTGAATTCTTCGACACTGTGGTTTCCCTGCTTATGGGATACATTGGGGTTCCAATAATTTAGGGGGGGCATGAACTTGATATTGGACAATGACCTTGATAGGACAGGGACAGCGCCGAGGACCTTGTCCCGCACGGCTTGGAGATTACACGCACAGATTACGTCGCTTGGCATGCGGGATGTGTGGAGGACACTCCACCCCCAAGTGCGATAATACACCTATTATTAATCGGTGCACGATAGCTCATCTTGGACAGACCCGTTTCTGGCAACAGGCGGACTAATAGGCAGAGTCGTGGAATCTCAGATACTCACCTGCACGCTATCTGACCATGCCCCGGTGACGGTGTTGGTGGAGCTGTGGTACAGCCCGCCTGCCCGTACTGCCTGGCAATTCAAGTCAGATGCATTGCTGGACATAGTGTTCAAAGCAGAGATCCTCTCTGATATAAAAACCTTCTTCGAATGCAATGCACAACAGAACAGGACCATTGGGGTCCGTTGGGAGGCCTTCAAGGTGTACACAAGGAGCATGTCCATTTCACGGGAGGCGGGAATACTAAAAACCATAAGGAACGATCTACACCGCTCTGAGGCTAAACTCAAGGACCTGGTGTAACGCCCACCTGGTTCCCACGGGGGCGCTGTCTAGTCTGGATTACTGCGGCCTCTTCTAGCGTGATGCGCAGGACCCGGAACACCGATTGGACAGGACCTCCAAATCGTGCTTCCTTGGCCCGTAGGAATATCCTTCTGCAGATGAGAAAGGGGATTAACAGTCTGCAGAATGGTGTGCTAGCTCCCCCCTCACCACCTCCGTTCCTCTCTATTCCTCCAAACCCGGTTTAAGCTCACCTTATGGTTTGGAAGGTTGAACTCTCCATCCTGCTTCTGGTGCAGGGGCGCGCGTTCGTCCAGTTACTTCACTGGTTTTCAGAATGGCGCTTGCAAAATCCACTTGACTTTCCTGAGCGATGCGCCGTAAGTATGAAAGTTCAAAGTTCAAATGAGGCCCCCTTTATGCTGTCTTTCTCACCTGTGATCTGTCCTTTATTTCATGTGCAGTATGAAGGCGATGCGTCGAGGGGTTAACCTGCCGAGGTGAGTAGTAATGAGGGCGATCCCTCTAGATGTCCTTATCATTCCTCTGAAATGTCTCTAGTCCTTTCCCCATAGGGGCCGGTGTACGGTACCTGCCAACGGGGCGGCGCCGACCCGAAATGTGGAAGAAAAGCCGGTAAGTATTATGGCTGTTAATCAGGCTTTCCTTCTGTGTGTCCTTCTGCTCACCTTTTGTTTCTTCCTCTCTCCCCTAGGTGCAGAGATGTGGCGTCCGATGCTGACAGCCGCAATGGAGCCGGGAGATGTCTCGAGGACAGGACAGGTGAGTGAAGCGTGGCGCTGCAGCGAGCAACGCGATGCTTTTAAATTGAAGTCTTCCTTCAGGGATGCTGGCGAGAAGATTCCGGATGCAGGTAAGAAGCTTGAAATAATCCTTGGTTTTCACCTTTCTCTCCTCTTCCTTCCTTGCAGGTCTTCCAGGTTCAAGACGGGCGTGGCTGTAGTCCAGGAGCAGGAGCAGACACGGTGAGCGTTAAGCTGCAGGAAGCAGAACAACGCGAAGCATGAGCTGCTGTCTGGGCGTGGCTTAAATAGCCCCCAAAGAAGTCCCAGGTATGTATCCTTCCCCAACTAGGTATGTATGCTTCCCTGGCCACGCCCGAGTGAAAAAATAGTCCCTTTCAGGTCTCAGGGAGGCCTGAAGCGTGCAGCATGGTCTGTATCAGGTAAGTGCACAAAACACCTCCCTTTATGAGCCTGGTGCCTATGGCACCAGGACTGATGTCCAAAGAGTCCCTATAAGGGGCCGCTGGGCTTTTACCCGAGGGCATGATGCCTGCTTCCAGGGGGGCTGGGCCTGGCCTGATGCTCCGGGGGTAGGCATCATGACACCTGGAACGGGAATGCATGACAGCAGCTACCCCCCCTAAATTATCACAAATACGGCAATAATTGGAAGCATTTGAATCACATGCCCTTCGGGAGATACAATACCTAAGTCGCCCATGTGCAGTGAAGAAATATGGAGAGGGCGATGGAGGGGGAGGACACTCGCTAGACTGGTTCACACAGAGGGGGGGTAGAGCTCAGATTGAATGTATCGGGGACGCACAAGGCACCCAGCAATGGTCAGATCAACAAATACTTGAAATTGTGTCTAACTTCTACACCGATTTATACACACCATCCCATGAGCACAGTATACAAGACGTTCGTGAATTCCTCGACCAAATTCCCATGACGTGTATATAGCCCAATCCACCAGGGAACAGCTCGACACACCGATCAAATTGGATGAAATAGTCAAAGCCATCACTGATCTTCCGAGGGGTAAGGCCCCCGGGCCGGGTGGACTTACTCTGGAATTTTATCAGGAGCATGTGGTGCTCCTCGCGCCAAGGCTGCTGGAGGTCTGGGCTGAATCCTTTCGCAAATCCTCTCTCCCCCCTTCCTTGCATGAGGCAATTATAACTGTCCTTCTTAAGCCCGGCAAGCCCAGAAACGAATGTGGATCCTATAGGCCCCTGTCGCTTATGAACATAGAGCCCAATATATCCGGCAAGACAATAGCGAACAGATTTCTCCCGATCATGCCGCATCTCGTCCATGAAGACCAGAGCAGTTTCGTCCCTGGGCGGTCGACAGCCCTTAACATCAGACGGCTCTTTAATGTTATGTCCAGGATAGATCAAGGGGTGGGGGCTGTTGCAGTCACATTAGACACCCAAAAGGCCTTCGATATGGTCTCATGGCAATACATGTGTGTGGTCCTGGAGAAAATGGGGGTGGGTCCATGCATGATCCAATACATCAAAAATAGCATAGCGAGTAGAGCGCCCACCTTGGTATCCGTGCAGAGCCTGCTGACGCAGGTTCGAATCCCGGCAGGGCCAAACTCAGCCTTTCATCCTTCCGAGGTCGATAAATGAGCACCACACACCGTGGGTAATAATAAGCGGCGCTCAGAAACCTGAGGGTTCGTAGCACTATATAAATGCTAAATTATTATTATCAAACTATTGTACATGTGTCCCACAGCTAGAGTCCTGGTCAACTCATTAACCTCGTCATCCTTTGCACTGCTCAGGGGCACCCGACAGGGTTGCCCGTTCCCCCCTGCCCCATCCTTTTTGCACTTGTTATCGAGCCAATGGCGGATTACGTCAGGGCGCGACATTCCCGTAAGGGAATATGCCTAAAAGATACCCCTGAGATAATATCACCATACGCAGACGACGTCCTGCTATACGTCAGGAACCCAGTCACTCACCTTGATCCCATTATACGGGACATAACGAAGATAGGCACCTTCTCCGGCTTCAGCATTAACTACTCTAAATCTGAGATATTCCTGCTTACCCAGCACAACTCGGCAACCGGCGTGCGATAACCCTGTCCGATGGTCCCTGGGTGGCATCAGGTATCTGGGAGTTCAAATATCACTATCCAAATTCACCCTGATAATTACACTGGATTAGCGCAGTACTTTAAAGAGATGGCGCTCTCTCCCGCTCTCATTGGCCGGGAAGCTCTCACTGGTCAAGATGATCTTGGTCCCTAAACTTCTCTACATCTCTGCTAATGTCCCGGTCTGGCCAGGGAAACAATACTTTGACAATTTACACAAAATGAGTGCCCAATTATTATGGCATGCCGGCACCTTATGGGAGGGGGGCTTCACTGCCCCTGATCTGACTCTATACTGGGTTGCAGCACAAGCCCAATACGCCACATACTGTTACAAGAACCCAACTGCTCCGCCCCATGTCAAACCAGAAAAACTGGCATTGGCCGAGGTAAACATCATGTCGCTTGTTCTACATCGCAAGTATGTAACGGACGCGCCGGCTGACCCCATCGCGCCCATACTGATGGCGTGGCACCGTCTCCTTAACTTGATATCAGAAACACACCACTATTACAAATGGCTCAAAATCTGGGAGTTTCCCAGGCTCAAACCTACACATGATAAACTCCTTTCTCAGCGCTGGCTAGAACTAGGATATCAAGCTCTGACTGATCTATTTCCTGAGGGGAAGTTTATCACCCCACAGACGTGGCGCCCTGGCCACTACAGATCAGCATTGGAGATACTGTAGTACTATAGATTTCGAGCGTCAGTCCGGGCCATGTGGTCATCCTATCCGGACGAATGCCCAGATACACCCGAACTACATTACATTGCAAACTCCAGTAATAGCCGGGGAGTATAAAATACTGCTAGCGAAATCTCCAGACCAATCCCCCAAGGGACGCAATGAGTGGGCTGGCGAGCTTGGTCTCGAGGTTACGGATGGTTTGTGGAGGAAAATGTGCCTGCATACACGCAAAGTCTCACTTAACTTCAGATTTCGTGGCATGCAATACAAGCTGCTGAACAGAGTATATTACACTCTGCATAAATTGACTAGGTTCACACGGGCCAGGTGCATACCTCCCTTAGATGCCACTTTGAAAGCGCAGACCACATGCATATGTTCTGGTCGTGTACCGAGCTGAGTAAATACTGGAGGGAGGTCCTTGGGGCTCTCTCTGAGATTGTGGGAACTGCGGTCGACCCAAATCCGATTGGTGTGTTGTTCGGGGTGTGGAGTAACGATGATGTCAAGAGAATGTCTTAAGTTTTTTAATGTAAGCAGTATGGTGGGCAAGAAATGTATACTGCATTGCTGGAAATGCCCTTCTCCCCCACATTTAAGATGTGGCTAAATATATGCTCCATATTGTCGGCCATACTGGACCACACTATAGACGCCTCCCCAATGCGCTATAGACCTTCCCCAGTTGGGACGTGATTCTAAGAAGCTAGCTGGACTCTGCATGGTACTGGCTGTACGCTGCATATTGATGTGCTGGCTTCGCCCTAGAGCACCCACATATGCACAGTGGCTCAGGTCAGTCACGTGGGTGCACGATACCGAAGAGGCCTGGGGTGTATTGCAACACCCACAATCGAGACCGAGGGATATTTGGCGGCAGTTCCGTAGTTATATTGACCTCGAACTCGGATACCGAATCCTCTTCCCACTCCCGCTCCCCTCAATAATGCCACCCTGTGAATTGTGTCTATTCAATCCTGGTTCGTTACATTAACTAGAATCCAGCCCTAATGTGTACGGAATCCTAACACTGTACTGTAAAATATGCATTGTGTAAAGTGTATTATGTTGTTGCACTGTGACCATCTCTGTTTGTCCGCGTGTTGTCAAGTCAAATAAATAAAGGTTTAAAAAAAAAAGATGTGGCTAAATGCACTCACCTGGTCGCAGACCTGTGAAGAGGAATACATCATCTCCCTGCCTGCGCAGGCTCGCCCAAAAAATGTATAGACTGCATTCTGCAGTTATCTCAACAAACAGGCCACAGAAAGTCCCGACTTCCCCATATCACCGGCCATACAAGACTAATCTGTACTATGGACTCATCAAACTGGCCTGTATTAAGCAAACGTACCTATATGTACTGTCCACTGATGTGCAATAGACTGTACCTAGATCATTGTTTATGTTATGCTCACTGTATTTGTTTGCTGCTAACGTTCGCCAATAAAATTAAAGTAAAAAAAAAGAAAAACTGACGGTTGCGTATGAAACAAACTCAGAGTGTGTAGTATGGTTGGTTGCTCTGCGTCTATTGATTTACAGTGGCGATGGCCGGGATGGTCCGTATGACTAGATTGCTCACATGGAACATTGGGGGGCTGAGCAACCCTATGCCTGGAAAAATCTAAGCCTGGAAAATTCTGGCCTACACAAAAAGAGACAAAATCCATATTATGATGTTGCAGCAAACGCATGCCCAGCATAAGGTGTTTGACACATTTGCACGTAACTGGGGGCCGCTATGTGTGGGCACGGATTATTCTCCACAGTGTAGGGGCATGCTGACCCATATACATCAAAGCATAGGGTTCTGCCTAACCAAATCCATAATTGACACACTGGGATGGTATGTGATTACCTGGGGTTCAATGTGCAATCAGGATGTTGTGCTGGTCCATACATATGGCCCGAATGTGGACAAACCTGATCTACACATTATTGGGTTGATTTCACTGCCAAAGTTATATGGGGTGGTGATTTCAATACTATTCTCAACCCACAAAGAGACAGAACCACCAACGCCCCCAAGCACACAGCAAAGCCGCACATACGATCCTTCAGGGCATGTCATGCCTGGCGGCACTCCACCCCCAAGAGGAGGAATTTATCTTTCACTCCTCTGCTCATAACTCTAGCTCCCGCATAGACTTCTGGTTATTTTGGCCTGAATATATTGCCCTCATAAAAGACTGTCATCCTCCCACGTACTATCTCTGATCAGTCGCCGGTGCTGCTGGGGGTCGGCATGGATGGCCTTGAGCAAGGCACCCATCTTTCTGGCTCCACAGACTTGAACAAGACGCCAGAGAATTACTAGATCTCCCCTTTAACACTCGAGGAGATTGGGCAGGCGATAAAAGATCTTAAGGCAGGGAAAGTCCCCGGACCAGATGGTCTCACATTAGACCTTTACAAGTTCTACAGGTCGGAACGGGCCCCCAAACTATTGGCGATGTGGGAGGAGCCATTGTCCACTGGAACACTCCCACCCCCCTCAATGAAGGAAGCATTCATCACAGTACTACTCAACCAAATAAACCCCCACACATGTCCACATCATATCGCCCCTTATAGCTGATAAACACTGAAACCAAGGTATTTCCCAAGGCCATCGCGAATAGACTGCTACCCCACATGATCCAACTGGTACACCCGACCAGTCGGGATTCATCCCCACAAGGTCCACTTCTTTTAACCTACGCAGGCTATTTGCCATAATATCCCAAGTCCAACTTGATAGCGCTCTCCCTCGACGATGAGAAAGCGTTTGACTCTGTATCGTGGAATTACATGTATGCGTGCCGGCATCAGCTGGGTTTCGGACCCCGGTCTCTAGATTTTATACACCTCCTATATAAGGACCCAAGTGCCAGAGTCCAAATTAACCCAGATTCACGTTACACAGAGGCAAACACTAGGGCTGTCCACTATCCTCTCTTATTTTTGCCCTCACTATAAAAGGCATGGCAGCCCTAATACGTCACAGGCACACAGGCTGAGGTGTTCAGATACACGGCCCCCCTCAATTGATATTGTTATACGTAGACGATACCCTGTTATATAATAGAGACCCGGAAAGCAACTTATCCCTGATAATGTCAGACATAAAGGAATTTTCCAAATATTCCAGATATAGAGTCAACTCGGCTAAATCTGAAATTATCCCACTGACACAGGAATGTACAGTCGAACATGCTCCTCCCGGTATTTAGGGATTATAGTGGCTACTGACCGGCATACTCTATACGCAGTCAACTATGAACCATACATCTCACAGTTGGAAAATAAATTGAAAAATTGGAATAAACTACTGATCTTGGTGTATGGCCGTATAGCTTTGCTGAAAATGGTAGTGCTACCAAAACTACTGTATCTCTTCAGTAACATTTCAATCTGGCCGGGCAAAGCCTTTTTTGCTAGGCTGCGGTCGATAGCATCCAATTTTGTCTTCAGGGTTGGGGGGTGGTTAGAATGAGCTGGGCTAAATTGTGTGAAAGGTACGACAGTGGCAGCCACATTGCCCCAGATTTTGGATTATACTATTCGCAAAATAGTGGTTTGACAACATGGAAAAATACGCCCACATACAGGTGGAGAAATATGCAGCCTCGCCCACAGACATACACTCCTTTATATTCATTTAGACTTATGGCAAGACTACGGCGGTGGATCCAGTCGCCTGCACGGTGCGTGCTTAGTCCAGACTATTCCCAAGGGTGGGCAGCACAGAACCATAGAGCACCACATCAACCGTGTGGCATTACCCGATATTGCCCCCACATTCAACACAGCACTACATAGAGCATGGGATCCCCAAAAGCAACTGATTGTGGGGGACATGTTCCCTAATGGGACGTTTGTAACATTGGATGAGGTACAGGAAAAAATAGGGCGCAGACCCATCAACACATTGCAATATCATCGGCTGAAAACTGCGTTCAGGCACAGATGGACCTCATTCCTGTTGGAGCCGACTGCCTACCCGGTTCACATTGATCATCATAACCCAGGATAGGGTTATGGATTGTATATCTGGTTATATAGAGTGACACATTCCCATTCCCCATCAGTAAATGTAATGAAAACAAAATGTGAGTCTGACCTAGGTACTACGATAGACGATATGCAATGGTTGCGATACTGCCAACTCACCAAAACAGTCTCTCAATGCTAACCTCAGACTGATTTAATTAAAAATCCTGAATCACCTGCACTTCACCCCCAGGAAAATGGTGAAATTATACCAGAAGATGTCGGCTCTATGCCCAAAGTGCAAATCTCCAGACCCCAAATCGTTTCACATGTACTGGGATTGCCCAGCCATTTTCCAGTTCTGGGTAGGAGTAGCCAATACCCTTAGCACTATACTGGAAACTCACATTCCTGCCACTCCACTGAAATACCTTCTAGGTGACATTGGAAAGGTATCCATCAAGACACGCACGCTGTTCACGGTGGCAGGTGCAGTCACTAAACTAAATATCCTTAGAACCCAGAAGGCGAGGGTGGCCCCTACTGTTCAGGCATGGATTAGACTTGGTATATATCAATGAATGTGAGGTGAGCTACATTTCATATGTTGGGCCCACCAACAGACCCAAAGACATATGGGCCCCACTTTGCCTACTTAACGAGCAAGCAAGATGAACCCTAACAGTGGCCGGGGCTAAAGGGACAAACATATAGTAATGGCACAACCTAACTATAACATAAGCTCATATGTACTTTACTCTCTATCTGTGTTTATAAAGTATGCATTAACATGTTGTTATCGTCAGGAAAAATAAAGTTTTAAAAAAAAGAAAAAGCTGCAGGGTTCAAGGTCAATCAGAAGTATAAACTCCTTGATATATAAATCTCCTCCCGAAACTTGGAATGCAAACTTTAATACATGATGTAACACACTTTAGACTTGATCAGAGCAGACTATCCATTATTATGTCAAAGTGGACCTTAACTCTTATTATTATTTACGTTTTATAGAGCACCACGTGCCCATGTGCCTCAGAGTGCACACAGAACATAAAACCGGTTACAAAGATATACAAAAAGCAGGGCCAGGAAGGGAGAGACGAAAGCAGGCTGGCCTTTCAGTTGGGTTTAAGATTGAAGAGGTGGTGCTTCACCATTTTTAAAAAAAAAGACTAAGTGTGCCTAGAGAGCGCATCTGATCTGGTAGGGCGTTCCATGCAGAGGAGCCTGAACATCAACGGTTGTGCATCCAAACCGAGCAAGCTTGTATCTGGGTTGGAACAGTTTACGAGTGTTATGGGAGAGCAAGAGGCGTCCCGGTTTATTTGCCTTGATCTGAGCATTCTTGTATTTCGGGCTTGTCATTCCAGCATTTATAGAACATGGTCAGGAATTTGTGAGTGAACCGGTGCCCTTTAGGAAGCCAGTGTAGTTCCCTTCTGACATCCAAGACATGATTCCCCCTCGACAGACCGTGGATGGTGCGAACAGCGCTGTTCTTCAAGACCTAATACGAGTGAAGATTAGCTTGCGAGGTGCCAGCCAACAGACTGTTACAGTTGTCCAGCATTGAGTTAATTAGCACAGTGGCTAACAGAGCAGTTGTGGTTGATATGGAAGGTCGAATATGACTCAAGCATTGTAGTATGGATGCATGACGAGTGGATGTGTGAGACGTGTGAGTTCGACATCTAAAAAGAGACATTGATGCAATTGCCAGCTATCTTGAAGCTATTATAGGTAGGATCGTGTTTCTTTAGACACAGGCCTGAGGCTACAATGAGAAGCTCAGTTTTGTCTCTCAGGTGGTCCTGGAGACTGAGCAGGGGTCTGATATAGATATTGAAGAGCGTCGGGGCAATGCATGACCCCTGTGGAACACCACAGGCCAGAGTGGTAGAAGACAAGCAGGCCTCATCAACTGCCACCCTAGTGGTACTTCGCCCGAGAAATGAAGAGACCCATTGAGCCGCCTGGGGAGAACAGTGTACCTGGTCCATGGGTCTAGTGACCAGCAGGGAGTGGTCGACCAGGTCAAAGGCCGCAAGGTCCAACAGCATCAGCAGGGCTTGGTGTCCATGATCCACTAGGCTGGCCAAGGTGGATTTATGATTCAGCATATCGGTTTCTGTCCCATGCTGAGCTCTAAGCCTTAGTGGCGTGCTTCAAGGAAACCATTTATTTATTTTATTTGTCTGTAGCACCCAGAGCCGGAGGTATCACAGCGCTAAGAAGGCAGTACATGTTGGGTTGCAAGATGGTTTGAAGATTACATTTCAATATAGATAAATCATATACAGCGAGGACATCAAGCTTTAAGAGTTATAGATATTTGTTGAACAGAGACGTTTTTACTTTCTTACTGAAGAGTGCATAAGCAGGTTTGTCTTAGATATGCTGTGGGAGGGTGTAGCAGGAGCCCCCAGCTCTCTTCCTGGCAAACCTAGGTATGTGCAAGGCTAGTGGTGTGGTGGAGCGGAGATTGCATATGTTGTGTTTCTTAGTGATGCAGTTCGGGAGGGGGAAGTGCTGTCTAAGTAGCAATAGGTGATAGTGAAGAGTTTAAATTCAATACAAGCTTTGATGGGGAGCCAGTGAGCCTCCCGTCTGATTTCTGAGATGTTGTTGGAGCGTTTAATGCCCCCGACTGCTCCGAGAGCGTTGTTTTGGAGCAATTGGAATTTTGTGATGTTTTTGGTTGAGGTCCCTGCTAGGATGGCGTTGCAAGAGTCCAGTTTGGTAACCATGATGGCTCTAGCTAGGGTGAGGTAATTGTTGGGGAGTAAGGAATCTTCTGGAGAGAGGTTTATGAGTTTGGTGGAATAAACTGCAGAAGAGGCGATAGCTTTGACATGTTTTTGCATGTTTAGTTCTGCGTCCAGGTAAACACCTAGGGCCTCATCATGAGTTGGGCGGTTACCACCAAACTCCCTGGCTCTATTAGCGCCGGACCACGGGTTTGGCGGAACGGTAAATTCCCATTCCCCATTGGGCCCATTCGGGAATTCGCCATTCCCTATTGGGCCCATTGGGGAATTGTCAGCGCTATTGCCGCTGGCGGTATTAGCACAGCAGTAACAGCACCAAAAATTGGCAAAATTGCAGCACATTTGCCCCCAGCTCAGAGCTGGGGGTAGATCCTGCCAAACCTGTGATTTGGCACACCCTTAAGTGTGGGGGTAACAGCGTTACCGCCACATTTAAGGGTTACCGCCAAACTCGTGATGAGGCAGCTAGTGTTTTTACATGAGCAGAGACAGGGATGGAGTTTCCATTGATGCAGAAGGAGGAGAAGGCAGGACTCAGGTGTTTGAGGCGGTGTGGGGAGCCTACAATAAGCAGATCAGTTTTTTCATCATTTAGGCAGAGTTGATGGGTGGCCATCCAGGCCTGAATGATGCTGAAGACGCGGTTAATTTTGTTGGAGTCTAGTTCGTGGTTGCCAGTGAGTTTGAGGAGGACCTGCCTGTCATCAGCGAAGTTGGTGTAGGGTATGTTGAGGCTGTCGAGGTGGTCGAAGAGGGGTTTGGTGTACATGTTGTAGAGAGTGGGGGAGAGGCAGGAACTTTGTGGGACACTGTAGGACACAGATATGGGGTCAGCTGATACAGGCCCTGCAAAGACCCTGGTGGATCGGCCAGATAGGAAGGACTGGATCCATAGGGCCTCATCACGAGTTGTTGGTATCCCAGCGGTAATTGACCCCCAACTTGGAGCTGGGGGTAAATGCTGACAGACTCGAGATTGCGCAGACCCTCAAATGCAGCAGTAATAGCATTACTGCCGTATTTAAGGGCTACCGCCCAACTCATGAAGAAGCCGATATAGTGTGGCTTCTGGGGCGAGGTGGAAAGTTGTGGTGAGGTGTTTGCAGAGGATTTCATGATTACCAAAACAAAGGCTGCAGAGAGGTCTAGTAGGAGGAGGATTGCTAGGTTTCCATTATCCCCGATGTCGTCAAGTTGGATCTTGAGGTCAAGGATGGCAGATTCCATACTGTGTATGGACCTAAAGCCTGATTGGCAGGTAACTAGTAAATTGTGGTTTTCGAGATGTGATTGAAGTTGCGAGTAAGCAGTGCAGTCCAGGATTTTGAGGAGATACGGTTCTGTGGTAATAGAGCGATAGTTAGTGGGGATGGTGGGATCTAAGGTTGGTTCTTCAATGTGACCCTGCCACTGTAGATAGTCTACCTTGTCCAAGATCTTAAGAAGAAAGGGAATGTTTGTGATGGGCCGGTTTTTGGCCACTTCTGGATCCAGACTACTTTTCTTGAGCAGTGGCATGATCAAGGCCTCTTTCAGAGACAAGGGAACTACACACTTGCTAAAGGAGAGATTAATGAGTCTAGTTATCCTGGGGATGAGGACATTTAGGGAGCCTTTTAGGATATCAGCTGGGCATGATGTAGATTTCATGGCAAGGATGTTGTTGTGGATTTCCCTCTCAAAGCAATGGACAAAGTTAAAGGTAATATTCTTGGTCTGGGAGTATTATCCTGATAAAACGCTCTTGTAGGTCAATGATGGTTTGCCTATGTCCCAGTATTTTGGAAGAGAATTCATTATGAATGGCCAGGGTGAATCTTTGCGTATATCCTAATTGGGAGCTGAAATGTCCTCAAATTCAGAAAGAATTAAAAAAAAGTTTGCTTGACCTTGAACAAGCATTTGCAATACAGGTGTTAAGGTAGGCTGGCTTAACTTCGGTAACAGCTATTTTAAATTCTTTCACTGACTGTTTATGCCAAAGGAGAGTTTGAGCGCAGGAATTCTTCTGCCACTCTCTTTCAAGGGACATTTTATTACATCAAGGCGTGATGATGCCATCATTATACGGCATGTTCTTGTGGGTCTCACTTTTGATCTTTTTAGCATTCATTGGAGCCAGAGAGTCGATCGCACAATTAATGGTGGTTGTAAGATGTGTCGCCAGGTTGGCAGTGTTTGTGAAGCTATCAATAGGGTGTAACCTTGATGCCAGAAATGCAGAACATTTGGAGGGTGTAACATTTGTTTACATTTCTGGATTTCTTTACAGATCTGGGCAAAGAGTCCAGTATGGTGGGTAAAGCTGGTAGGAGGACACGCACATTCACCATGTAATGGTCGGACCAGGTACATGGGGTGGCTTTAACATCAGAGAGGGAGAGAAGATGTGTGGTAACCCAATTCAATGTATGGTCCCCACTATATGTACAACTATTGACCCATTGGGATTATCCAATTATGTCAAGAGCATGGAGTAAAGAGGAGGCTTGTTTGTCAGTAGGATCTTCTGCCCATAAATTCAGTTCCCGTAGGAGGATTACCAGAGTCTTAGCTTTTATATTAGAGTTGAGAAGGTCAAGGAACTGTTCTTCGAACACAGTCATATCCATTGGTGGGCTGTATATGACCAGAACACTCAGGGAAACATTAGCATTGATTTGTATCTTTACGAGGAGTGTTTCACGCTCATCAGTGCTGGAGTGAGTTACTACGTGGCAATCAAGGTGTTTTTTTAACATGAGTGCTACTCCTTCCTTCTTTTGCACGGGACGATCAGTCCGAAAGAGCCAGTAGTCTGATGGCAAGGATAGTGTGGCTTCAATAGGTGTCGAACCATTGAGCCTCGTTTTCATGAGTGCCATTACATCGGGGGAAATGTCAGATAGGAGGTCTGCAATCTCCACTCTGTGTTTTAACACAGAGCGAGTATTGAGAAGGGAAAAGGCCAGCATAGTTGTTGGATCATTAGCTCTGCCAGGAGCCAAGGGAACCATCAAATAGATTGAGTCCTTCACAATAGGAGTGAGTACCGGGGCAGTGCTGGACTTTACGAGAGGTGTTTGGCCCAGGCTCAAAAACACCTGTATTGGATAATTCCAAGATGGCCGCCAACAAGGGTGACGTGTTGACGGCTGCTCCTGAGGCCCAGGAAGAATTATGGTGGTTTCCACCACCCCTGACAGTAAAGAGGTAGGGCAAACTAGAGCATGCATTCCCCCCCCCCCCAGAGCAGCAAACGCCTCCGGGGAAGGAGAAAGAGTGCAGGGGACAACGAGGCACAACAGGCATAAAGCAAAGCACAGTTCGGCTGCAGACCGAGGGATAGGGCCCGCCACGGAGGAGTAAGAGGAGTCAGCAGGCGACGAGAAAAGGGGGATTGAGGGTGGTCCTCCTTTCCCAGCCCAGGAGGAGAGTTGGAGAAGGGAGGTCCTAAGTCCCCAGGTGCCCTGCTCCCAGGTGGGCTCGGACGAGAGGCGACCCTACACCGCGGCGGGTGCAGAGAGGGAAGAGAGGCACCATCCCACAGAAACAGCAGAGCAGAAAGACCCCATGGGATGACTAGCTGGGTCTCCACTGGCGGAGCCTTGCAGAGATGGCAGACTTGGCAGAGGAAGGATCCAACCAGTGCTATTGCACCAGGGGAAGTCCCCCCCCCCCAGGGAAGGCAGCGGCGAGTGGAGGTGGAGTAAGGCCCCATCCACCAGGCGAGCAGGGTGGAGATCAGCCTGCAGGTACATAGAGGAGGGAGGGGGCAATACACAGACCTGAGCAGGAGGAGCTCGGCAAGGAGGCAACCAGTGAGGAAGACCGAAGACTCACAGCCAGCCCCCACAGCAACAGCAGGGCATGAGAGACACGCGGCCGGCAAAGAGGTGAGCACGCCGAAGGGCATGCTAGAACAAGTAACGAGGCAGGCAGGGGGTCTGGAAATGCAGGCATCTTCCCACGGGTAGCCCGCAGTGAGCTCAGGAAAGAGCTAGCAAACATGAAGAAGGAGGTGGGCACAGGGTCTGGGGGAGCGGGCATCGCTCCACGGGTGGCCCACATATCAGAGGCAACCCCCCGCCCATAGAAACACCCTAGCAAGGATGTGGGGATCAACGGACTGGGTCCCAGAAAGGCGGCAATCGCGGCAAGGCCAAGGGCAAACCAGCCCAATTAATACAGGTGGCAAAATAGAGGGAAACTAAGCTGTGGCAAGCTCGCCAAGCAAAGAACCCAGGAAGGGGTCCTCAGGAAAAGCAGGGGGCAGGCTTGAGCAGCTACTAGAAGGACCACCAAAGAATTAGGGAGGAAAAGAGGGTGCTGGGCCGACCACTGAGACCAGTGTATAAAACACCCAATACATTGGGAAGACAGCCCCCGGAACCCAGGAGAGGACCAATATCCCCGTAATATCCGAGGAGGAGAAAGGAATCCCCTGAAGAAAGCAAAAGCGCACAGCCGCCCCACAGCGGGTGTTAAAGTCTGAAGGGGTGAGACAGACCATACCCCATGGAGGAGTCACTGAGCAACCCACCAAGGAGGTAGGAGAGCTGGGGACCCAACACTGCAGAGGACAAGTAAAGGGGACACAGCCAGAACTGGTCTCTGGAGAGTGGATAACCAGAGGGGAGACTGAGTAAGACAAGAAGGCCTACCAGGACAAAGAAGGGCTTCACAGTGAAGGGAAAGGGCAGAAGTCTCCCACAGAGCGGAGGGGGAGGGAGGCGCAGACCAGACAATGGCTTATCGAACCTTAAACCCGGTGGAATACCCAACCAGATACCACACGTCAAAGGAGACCACAACCGAGGGCCCCAATGACCACTAAGGCGAAAGACCGGCCAGCGAAAGCAGACCCACACATAGGGGCACCCCGGGGCACCCTACCCACAATGTGGCCAGCATTGGAACCCAGAGAACAGGGCAAGGGGGTGCAGACTTCTCAAGAGACCAGGTGGACTTGGAGGCGGAGGAAGGCCCGGCTCCGATGACAAAGCACGATTTCCGTGGCGAAATGCTCTCTCTTCAACATACCCTTGCCAAAACCTTCCAGGAGCAGTTCTAACTCATGAGAACGGATCTCACTGCGTCGCTGGGGGAGATGAGGCATGAGATAGAACAATTAGGGGAACAAACGGACCTGCTGTAAAGGGGCCTACAAGCAGTTGACCAAGAGGCCTCCGCGAACAGCGAAGCGATAGAGCGCCTGAATGTGGCAATCCAAAATATAGATTCACAGCTGGAGGACTTGGAGAATAGGTCACAGAGGCTTGACATAAGAATAAAGAGACTACCAGAATCAATATCGGATAAAGACCTGAGGGCGAAGCGCAGAAGATTTTCCTTGACCTATCGGGGGAGAGGACCCAGAAACAGTGGAACTGGATTGGATACATAGGGTGGCAAAGCTGAATAAGGACCCCAATGCCAGACTACGGCATGTCCTTGTGGTATTTGCCAGATTTGGGCAAAAAGAAGTCGTCCTCAGGGCACTGAGGCAGCAAGAACCGGTGCTTTACAGGGGGCAGGAGATAGTCAACGTGCTGCTCGCCAGGTCCTGGAATAGTGCTAAGAAAAGACTCATGAGCCCTATACTGAGGGAACTGACCAAAAAGAATATCAAGTATAGGTAGACATTCCCTTTTGGACTATTGTTCGAGTGGGAGGGAGTCCAGAAAGGGGCAACCTCCCTGCAAGAAGCAGCAGATCTAATCCACCTGGACACAGCCGAGTTCCTGGCAAGAGTTGAACCCCATACACTGGAGCACAAATCCAGACCCAGACAGTGGGAATGGTCACTAGCGGGGGAACACCGCAGTAGGAATGTGACATTGAGAGGCCCAACCCCGAGAGGAGCGGGGGGCAGCAGGAGAAGCAATGAGTAGCGAGGGATAGCATAACCCCTACAACGCCCAGCAGAGGAGTCCAAAGGGGGTGGTGGACACTAGGAGTACGAAAAGGGCAATGGGAGCAGGGAGTTCAAAACATGTTGGAACCAGTAAATGTGGAGGGACCTAAGGGAAATGGGGGGGGGGTTGTGCGCATTCCAAAGTTGGGGATGGGAATGAGGGAGGAGGGTGGGGGGGTGGTAGGGCAGCAAACAGTTGGAGAACCGGACGGTACGGAGTGAGTGGGGCGGGGAGGCAAAGAAAGGCAGCAGCGATGGACGGAAGAGAAGGGAACAGCTAGGGATCAGGACCGAGGGGACAGATGTTGGAGCCAAAACAGGGCAAAGGGCGAGGCACTCCTCGAAGGCAGGCAGAGGGATGGAGGGGTAAATCAACTAAATTCAAATGCACAACACACAATGTGAGAGGGCTTAATAGGCCTCTCAAAAGTGAAAAACTGGAGAGATTTACTAAAGCAACAGGGCCCAAGGTCCTGGCTTTATAGGAGACCCACCTCCGGAAGAAGGATCTGAGACATCTCAAACTCAGGGGCTTCACCCAGGTGTTCCACGCATCGGGTCCCACCAAAGCAGGAGAGGTGGCATTGGCCTTTAGGAACAACATAGATTTCAGAGTGAGGGATACCCTCAGGGACATAGGGGGGAGATACATACTTGTCAAAGGGGGACACAGGGGAATGGAATATACAATACGATCAGTGTTCGCACCCAATGCAGGGCAAGAACGTTTTCTAGGGGATCTCTTGAGGAAGGAGGGAGAATTCACAAAGGGACACATAATCCTTATGGGGGATCTCAATCTGGCATGGAGTAAGAGGGAAGACAGGACAATGAGGGAGGGCCACGGTGGGGGAGCAGTAGCATCCCCTCAATTGAAAGAGAAATTCGAGACTATGGGGCTAATAGATGTCTGGAGGGCAGAGGAGGGACAAAGGAGGGATTTGCCTTCCTCTCAGGGGTACATGGCACACAATCCAGGATCAATTGCATTTGGTTTACGGCGCACTTAGTGGGATTAGTAGAGGGGGTAGATGCCAGACATTTGGGGATAGCAGACCCTAAGGTGGTCTCATGACCCTGAAAACACCAAATCCCAGACCAGGAGTATGGAAATAGACTCTCCCAGGGGAATTACTTAGAGAGCAAGTGTGGAAGGAGGAAATAGGGGACAAGATCAAGATGTTCTTTGAGTAGAATAAAAGCGTGGACACAAACAAAAGCATTAGGGGGGCACCTGCAAAAGCCACAATGAGGGGTGAGTTAATTGCACAAGAAACAGTTTTTCCTATTTTTGCATTTGAATTGCCAAGTGATGATGGCTGTCCTCATGCAGCGTACATCTTTGGTTCACAAACCTTTAGCCTATTATAGCGGACATTTAGATCCAGTGATTCAGGGTCATTTTCCTTGTGAGCAAGCTTTAGCAGCAGTGGCTTTTGCCATCTAGAACTCTTCAAACATTACTAAGGGCTACCCGGTAGCCATATCCGTGGAGTATGCAGTTTTGTGAACTTGCAAAAAGTCTAAGTCAACCCTTACCACACAGAGCCTCAGGGTATGAGGTGATACTATCGAATGCTTCCATTTACCCAGTAAGCTGTCACACAGTCAATCCCATGACATTCTTAGCCGAGCCAGTGCAACCAGATAAGGTTATGCATGATTGTGCGACATATGAAGGAGAAACAGAGAGTCTGAATGTCAGGGAGGATGCACTCGAAGAGGGAGAAGCACTCTTCGTTAATGGCTGCTCAACAAAAGATCAGGGCACTGGTGAAAGGCATACTGGTACGGCAGTGCGCCTTGTGGAGGGTGAAGATGAGATTGCCTTTGCATTGTTCTGCACATGCAGTAGAATTAGTGGCTCTCATAGAGGCACCAGAAAAGAGCAGTAAAAATCTAGTCAGCATTTATTCGATACTGCATATGCTACGTCTACTGTGCACTTAGGGTTGTCAAAATGGCAGAGGAGAGGATTTAAGAGGTCCAACGGTACACCCGTTCAGTATGCTGTGTTACTTTCCTGACTAACTGAAGCATTAACAATGCCAGAAACAGTAGCGGTAGTGAAGTGCCCTGCGCATACTAATGGTACTGATCCAATTGCTCTCGGTAACAATGCAGCAGACAAAGCGGTGAAGGAAGCTACGTATCTAGAAGTAGCAGATCCCCCAATGCCCCTATATTAGTGATGCAACAGGTTCAGTTATCAATTCCTTATATTTCTGTGCCACTAACGCAAATGACCAAATTGCAAAGGCAGGCCTCGGCAAAAAAATAAAAAAAGGATTTGTGGAGTAAAAGAGGATGTTCTTTATAAACAACTGATTTGGAGACAGCATCTCACAGGTAAGGTAGTGATTCCCCAAGAGTTGTTAACAGTTGCACTTGAGAAGCTGCACTACCCTACTCATGTTTCGAAGCAATACATTGCTGCTGATATCCAGGAGGATTGGTTTGTCCCCAACCTCGAAAGGAAAATAGATAGTTGTATGGTCAAACTGCACCACCTGTCACCAGTACAACACAGGCCACACACTCAAGACTTTGAAAGGAACATTGCCCCGCCCCTCAGGACCCTTCAGGGAGCTCCATATCGATTACATTGAAATGATTAACAGGTGCAGTAATTATTGTTATTTAATTGTTGTTTTCCCGTTGGCTTGAGACTAGACCCTGTACTTACCCTGATGCTAAATCAGGGGCTACATTTTTGGTATGCAAGGTATTTCCTCATTGGGGAATATGTGGTGTCTTAGAATCTGGCAATATAACTCACTCCTTTAACATAACAAGCTTTTTAATGAGATCACTTCTTTATTGGGGATAAAACACAAGTTGTGTTCAGTGCATCATCACAAGCTCAGCTTCTTTATGGATTGTCTAAGAACTGGTTAAACTATCATCCATTGGCTTTGTTTAGTATGAGGAATCAGCCAGGGAAAGAACATCACCTGACCCTTCACAAGATTGTGACGGGGATTAGGCTGCAAACACCACTTTCACCTGCATGCACAACCTCCGATGACCATAAGTCTGTGGACATCCTACGGGAAGAGTTTCAGGGCTGTCTTAGGTACCTAACCAAATCTGTTGGAGTTATATTGTCACAGATTACATCTTATCATCAACAGCTAGCTGCATCTCAAAGCGTCAATCCAGAGTCCGTACAGCAACCTCAACTCCTCCCAGCTGAGAATGTTTATATTAGAATTTTTGTATGCCTTTGGAATCAACTGAGGTTTCACGGGCCATATCGGGTTGCTTGCATGACTCCAAGTGCTGTAAAGGTAGAAGGTGAGGTGTTGGATCCATCTTTCAGATGTTAGACGGGACACCAGGACTAACCCACATCCGCAAGAGCAAGACCTTAGTGGAACCAACCCAAAGACAAAAAAATGGGTATTTTTACGAGACTTGTGACCTTTTGTTAGATCAGGGTACCCTTGTGGATGAATGGACAATGATTTTTCTTAAGGAGCAAAATACAGCAACAAGAATGTTATGATATATATTTGCCTGTTATTTTTCTCTTTTGTTTATGTGTAACAGGGATTGTGTGGGCAGGGTTGGAGAGGGTAGGTATGAACATGTTGATAATGTAGCAGTCACTGACATAAGGTCTCATGATTTGCCAGTGCACAGGAGCAGAAGGGCCAATGAGCAACAAAAGGTTGAAAAGGAAGGTAGTGTTTCGGATAGTAATCAAAACACTACCTTCCACAACCTTTTGTTGCTCAGTGGCCCTTCTCCCCCTATGCACTGGCAAATCATGAGACCTTATGTCAATGACTGCTACATTATCAACATGTTAATACCTACTACCGCTACCGAAAATGCTTGCTGCTTTTTAAAATCTGCTGGCGGCATCCTTTGGCCATATTCATCTCTGTGTTGCCAAATTCGCTGTGTCCAGCAGACCAGCACCAGTGAGGGCCATATTAGCATTGGCCTGCAGTGTTATACCGGCATCGCCTGGCCCTTCCAACATGGCCGCCACTTCCTTTAGGTGTTCAGCCAGGCACCCCTTTTTGCCGTTTTATCCACCCCTTGCATCCTGATTGGTTAGCCTTTCTTTTCTACCCGATAAGGGGAACCGTCATGCTTCAGCCGGCTTCTACCAGAGGACCACATCTAAGGCCATCTGTTCCCCAGTCTGTGGTCTGGCTGGGTCTGTGAGTCCTCTCCTACACCCCCCCCCCCCATGCAGTTGGAGGCTGAGGAGAACTCCACATGCTCCAGTCATACTGAATTAATGGAGCATCTAAAAATTGTCTGAAGGTCAGTTCCCTCAACTAACTTCATCGACCCTCTTCCTTCACACCTGGGACTGTCTCACCTCTCCCTCCATCTCATCTGGTCGCCCACTAATCTAGCTGTGCCCAGTTGCTGTATGTGTTTTCACCTTGTCCTGCCAAAAATCAAATTTAGCTGTGCCCAGTTGCTGCATATGTTTTGTCCTTGTCCTGCCAGAAATCGATTTTTGGCTGTGCCTAGTTGCTGCGTTTGGTTTTACCTTGTCCTGCCAAAAATTGAATTTACCTGTTCCATCTGCAGCCTCTACTCCTGCCCCGTTTTTCCTCCTCCCCTCCCTCTCTGCTAGCACTCTCCTCTTCTTCTATCCTCATTGTACTGTTTGGTGTATTGTTCCCCCTTCCGTTCCCCCCTCCCCATCTCCTCTCTACCTTACCTGCCCATTCCCTTATACCTTAAAACTGCTTAACTACTCGGAGCGTAGTAATGTCCAGTAGTCTACCTTTCCTACACTCCTCTTCCCTTCTCAACCACCCACCCCCTCCACTGTGACCCACTTCAACTTAGCATTGTATAGTAGCCTGTCTGTTCTACCCTGTCCCCCAAACCCACCGCCTTTGCCCTATTTGTGTAAGGCACTTTGAAAAACGAAGGATTGTCGTCAGACATGAAAGAGTTATCTTCACTGTTATATGTATTATTTGCACTTATTCCTACACTTACCTGCTCTGTGCCGGCCTGTATCATTCAGAAAGTCAAGGGCTCTGAAAGACTGTTTTTTCCCACTGCCCCCCTCTTCCCTCCTTGAGCACTTTGAAACACTTCTCTGTGTATAGGTGCTATACAAATAAACAATAAATAGTATTGTAGATGTGCATTGCCCCGATTCAGATAACATGTGGTACAACCACACAAGAAAGGTGAGAAGGGAGAGGTCTACAGATTCCTGTTGAATCTGTTCCCACATACCACACACTATTGGCACTCCCAGACTGTTTATTCCAAGAGATATTCTGCCTCAAATAGTACAATGTTTAGTGCATCTAGCCATATGCAGAGTACATGGCCTATTTCAAGGACAATCAGTATAGGCTACCATTGTACCAATCAATGGAGCAGGAAAATGTGAGGCGCAGCTTACATTCTCAGTTGAAATTGGAAGGTTCTATGTTTTGTCACAATCAATGGGAGAAGGGGGTGATGTGTTGCAGAGCAGGAGGATTGCAGGGGCTCACAGAAGCAGCAGTGGGGCACATATTAATGAAAACTGTCTTGAGATTTGGAATGTGTACATTATAAAACTGACCTGGCTGAAGCAAAAAGTACAACCTGTTAAGATCCAATTGCTTAGACACTTTTCCTTGTGTTGCAGGAGCATGAGCACCAATAAGAACTGTAAGATCATACGAATCACAGACCTTGCTGGTGGGACTTCCACAGACATGGATGCATATTGGACATGTGGAGACTTTGCCCATCTTCAGCTCCCACCAGCTTGGAAATGAGTGTGTAGTTTTTCCATGTTACTTTCACCACTACTTATACTTAAAGTGCTCGACACTCACCTCGCTGTTGTTAATGTGCTACGTCAAGTTACATCTGTGCCCCCTCCCCTACATGCCTATAGATCAGTGACTTTTGAAGAACACAAAATGTTAGGGCCCCTCCGGAGACACGAAAGAACTTTCCAGAGCAATACAAGCTGTTCAGCAAGGCAGAATTATTTTTGTTTACCTCCCTCCTGGCTCCTGGTGGTCAGGCTGCTGGAAAATCCAAACTGCTTCAAGTGACTCGATAGGAACTGCTCCAAATGGCTAACCATACCGAGCATGGGTTCAATGCCATCAAGGGGTAAATGAGAGCGATCCGATTGATAACGGTACATACATACTCAACCTGCTTACTGCCATGGAGGTAGGAGTGTGTCAGATCGGCAGCTGTTGCTGTACCTACATTCCTCCTAATCTAGATAATGGCTCTTTCACCCATGACATTGGAGCATTGCATAACCTTCTTATTACCATGGAAGCAGAGGCGGGAATACAAAGGCAAACATGACTGGACTATTTGTTTTTTTGGGTACCATCTTGGTTGGGCCTAGCTGTCAAAATGTTAGTACCCATTGTTGTTTTCTTACTTGTGATTTTTTTGCTTCTGTCAGATACTTCTGAGGTGCTGTTCTGCAAAGTTACCTAGAGCAGCTACTATGATGCCCATCTTAAAGCATGCGGGCATACAAACAGACCAGAGATGAGTACAAGGTTAATTGATCCTTCAGGAACTTTCTTGTATCCTCCACCTGATTTAGATAATTATACAGAGCCTTGGGTAGATTGCGGAAGAGATGGAAGGTGTCTGTTTTTGTCTTGTACCCCCAGAGGGGTATGCTCGTAGTGGGGAGAGCATGTGTGATGTGTGTAGAGTGTGGGTCCCCAAGGATGATTTTATCAGAGAGAGGGATGCAAATCGATTATTTATTGGATTAACTAAAGCGGGGAGTGTTGGGATGCACGTTCCCCCGATAGGGGAAAGAGGTTTATGCTACAAGTTGTATTAGTCCACAGTGTGGCTCGTTTAAACGCAGTAATGTTGCAGTTAGTGTGTAGTTTGGAGATTCGGTGTATATGTTACTATTAGTTTTGAATACATTTTTGGTTGCATCACGTAGGAACATAGTGAGGAACAATGTCATTGCAATATCATAGTGGGGGGTACAATTTTGAGGCACATAGAATTGAGCTGTGAGGAGATCAGTGGTCGTAAGCGAGAGAACAATGTTTTTGCTCCAAACACAAGGGAACAGTTTTTTGGTACAGAGGGCAGTTGTAGGGGAATGCGGTAAACTTTTGATGGGAACACATGGGGAGTTATAAATATGTAGTATGACTTAGGATCAATATGTAGTTAGACTATCGTGGTATCAAGAAGTTCTGCCGTCTTTACATAAGGTCTTCTCAAAAATTGCAGGCGTATTGTAGTCAGAGCCTTAGGCCGCAGAGTTTCTGGTTTGAAGGGTTGAGTTTCCTTCCCTCTGCTAGTGTTTGGATGGCCGAGGTCAGGAGAGGGGGAGAAAGCAGATCACATTGGGCAGATGGCGATAGCAGGCCAAATGATTCCTGGAGATGAGGATGGAATGAACTGCCATTAGTTTTTTTATGGTTAGATGGATGTGTAAATGTGAGGGACACACTTCCTGGAAACATAAAGCCTTGTGATTGAATTACCAGCGGGTCAAACTGGGGTTAGTCAATAAATAAATGAAATTGATGCTCGAGGGCAGAGCTTCACTGGTGTTTTAGGATTCCATTTGCGTTCCCAAGACGATAAGCAGGATACGTGCTAGGGAGGCCGTATGATTTAAGATGTAAGTCGCATGAGGTGTTGCGAAGGAATGCTGAAGGAGCAGTTTGCGAAATCAGCTTGCCTGGGTTAATGAGGAAGCTATTGTGTGATCAAAGGAAAGATCACTGTCTTCACTCCTCCTCTTTGATGGGATTTATCGAGGTTATGCACATCACCAACTGGGTTAAAATTTCTTTGGCAAATGGGGCGAGTCAGCTGTTGAAAATTGTTTGAGATAACAGATCAAATATATTTCAGAAGGTCATGACTAGCTATGTAATGAGACCACGTGAAAAGAGGATTGTGTTTAGTAAATGTATTCAATGGGGTTAGAGAATATAGGGGATGTTTAGGTTCTTTATATAGGGTTTAGCCAATAGGGATTGTGGGATGATGTTGCAGCTGTTATGTGTAATCATGGACATTTTTTTCTTTTGTGTATAAAAGCTGTAACTTTGTTGCACACAGGGTGGAGTCGTTAGTTTTAAGCTTTATGAAGCAGACTAACCTCCCCCCACGGCCGGGTGCACGTAATATATTTGTTACGGCAATGTGCAGTCACACTTTTTCTTTTCAGGGTTTGGGTTTAACCTTCAACACACTTATGAGCTGGTAGGAGTCTCTTCAGTTCCATTTGGTTTAAATCCTCATTTACTTTTCTTGATCTAGTAATAAAGGATTAGTTGTTATAGGTAGCGATTTGTAACAGAAGCCCTGTTCCTTGCACACCCAATCCCGAGTAACCATGTGTTCTACAAGCAGACACATCCAGCATGGCAATGGGAACAGTTGTCTTACGGAGGGATCCAGAAAACAATCAGTTTCATCCTGCAGCTTGGAAATGTTGCCTAATAATCTATTCATGTACACAAATCTCCTTCCTTTTTGTATCCAAAGAATAACAATAAAGCTAGCGGGGATTTGAAAGGCATAATAACTCTGTGTGCCAGGTACTGATCCAGTTATTCTTTTAGATGGTAGTTTTCTCACCAAGTCAAAGCATAGAAGTGGCTACAGGGAACCTGTGCTCCAGTTATTGAGTCACTTTGGCTAGTCATATGGTCTGTGTGGTCACAAGGTGCTCACCATGTCCTTACTAAAGATGTCCTAAATGTCTTTGTATTCATCTGGGAGAATGTTAATTCCTAACCCAATGGGTTCCATTCCTTGGGCCACTAAATAGTGTTCTTGTAGAATCCCCTACTAACAGCAATGTTCCGGACAAAAGGGAGCGGGCAACGTGTAGTGTTCTTTTAACAGAGGATATGTATGGGCCATGATTGCTTAACCAAGGTGTTTCTGGGATTACCTAAGAATGGGGTGCACCGATTAAATCAAATTCTAAACGTTTGGAGTGGCAATCTGAGCATTTTGGAAGACATTTATCGGTATGGTGACACAGGGGTATGGACATCAAAACTTAAATCAACTTTGCATTTCCTCTGGCTTCAATGTGCAAATGGGAATAATCCCAAAATCAGTTGCTTAAGTAATTGCCCTATGGTGTCCTGTGGACCCACAATCATAAGAAACACTCTTATCCGGAGAATACATTGCTGGAAAGAGCTTAATTTAGTGGTAATGTTTAATGTACACTAATGTATGCTAGGGTGGCCACTTGTAGGCCCTTTCTTCATGTGTTGACTTCCTGAACCACTGGCCAAGTTAGTTTCCAGTCTCCTCACGGTGCACTTGATCCATGGCTTTATCCTCAGTGGCTCCTAGGACTTGACATTGATTTTTGGGGTGACCCGAGCATTCTTTTACTAAATGTCCTGGTAATGGAATAACTGCTGCAGTCTTACCTTTTTTCTTATTCCTTCCACATAAGTGGACCATCAATTCTCCCAATTATCATGGGTTCAGGAGTAGTTTCATTTCTGTTATTTGAGGGTTGCGTGATTTTTGACCAGACTATTAATGAGCAATCGTCAGTTTTATTGTCTTCCTTATGGCCATTTAACTGTTGGACTACCAGTTCTATATATTATGCACACAGGGTTGGTGGGATTAACTACTTTGGCTAACAGATCCTTCAGTTATATCCATAATCCCCAGTAAAACAAGTATTTTTTACCCTGTGGCTAATTAGCTCAAGCACTAAGCATTTAAATATTATAATGTTTGAAAATAGGTCCTGGGAACCCTGGTAAAAACCCATCAACTTGTTGTGGAGAGCTTGTGGGGGTGCCTTTTGACATAACAGTTTTCCATTTCCTCTTTGAACCCTTTAGTGTTGGAGAATATAGTCTTGTTTTCTTAATTAGAGGAATAGCTGGTAAAACTAGCTGTATTCCCACCCTTATCTAACATGAAGGCCTTCTTGGTTGAGTTATTCAGGAATGCTTGTGGCCAACATAAGTACAATAATTTTTTTTAACCAGCTTGATTTGCAATTAAGGCATAAGCATCTATAACAAACAGTTTACTTTTGACATATTAATACATTTTAAGAACAATGCTTCAGAACTGCTGTTGATCAATATGGGATTGTTGCCTCCATTTTTTACTTTGAACTACAACTCCCTCTGCCCCCCCCTTTCCCTACTCCCCTTCCCCTTCCCCCTACCCTGTTCTCCCATGGCTATACAGTCCTCATCCTCCCTCCTAATCAGCTTCCCTGTCCCACTTATGAGTCTTGGTTTGCTTGCGGCCCCTTAACAAACGTGGATGTTCCTGAGAATTTGTGGTTTGAAGAAGTGAGCTTCCCTCTCCTCCACGTAGTCCTGAAAGGAGTCCCAAATTGACAAGAATTTTAAATATTTCCCTGCATTAAGGGCACACACTTTTTCCATAGCCATGATTCCCCATACTTTAACCCACCACCAGCGCGTTGTTGGGCCCTCTTTGGACTTCCATCTTTGTGCTAATGTCATTCCTGCTGCCGTCAGTAAGTGGGTTATTAGGGTTGCTTTGTTCTCAGATGCTGCATAACTTCCTTCGGACACCACTCCTAATAAAATTACTTTTGGCGACCATGGCATGTCCTTGATGAGCCCTAAAATTTCTTTCCAATACAGCATCACCTTTGGGGATTGACCACCACATGTGGTACAGATCCCCCGTCCCTCCACATTGTCTCCAGTAGTCTGGGGAGTATTTAGGATCTATCTTGTGTAGGCGGTAGGGGGTCATGTACCACCTGTAACAAAGCTTATAGTCTGATTCTTTAATTGCCATACATTTGGACAGCTTGTGCGTTCTCGCCCAGATTTGGCCCCACTCATGTTCTGTGATTGTTTCCCCCATGTCCTTTTCCCATTTTTCTTTGTATGGAAGCTTATCTGCTGTTTAGGCATTATCAAGAAGTCTGTATAGTCTAGATATTCCTTTCATAGTTGTGCCCTCATACATTGTGAGTTCCAACCTGGACGGGTTCCTCACTCCTGCCCTTTTCACTGCCGGATGGGAAATCCAACGTTGGAGTTGCAGGTAGTTATATCTTTGACCTTCCCCTATCCCAAATTTCTTTTTACAGTCTATAAAGGACAATGGGGCCCCCTCTTGGTACATATCTCTTAGGGATAGTGTCTCCGCACCCACCCATCCCTCCCAAAATTGCTGGTGAAGGCCCGGTGTAAAGTCTGCGTTATGTGCCAGGGGGGGAAAGCGGTCCCAGCCACACTTTCTTCATTCTCATTGCTTGATTCCAACTGTGCAGTAATGCTTTGGTGGCTTCTAGCAGTTTACCCCCCCTCCCTTCTGGAGGTCCCTAATTAACCTCGACAGGATATCTACTGGTATTGAACTCACCACATACAGCAAACGGGGCAGCAGTCATCTTTATTGCTGCAATTCTTGTGAACCAAGATAACTCCTAGGCATCCCACCTCTGCAAATCGTCCCAGAGTTTTGTTTTTAATTAATTTTATTTCAACCAACCAACAAACAAGCAAACTTGCAGTACATATTACAATACTTCAAATTTTATACAACATAATCCTTGTTGACTGCTTTCCCCTTACCCTCCCTCCCCCCGAGCCTACATCTCTTCTTGATCTACTTCTGCAGTTTGCAAAGGGGTATCCTTCCCCTTGTTCTCCTCCGGGTCCTGGTCACTTGACCAATCTTGGGTGGACCCAAATAGTGTGGCTATTAGGTGCCTCCAGCTTGTCAGGGTTGCTGCCTCTTCATCCCCCCGTGTACTAGCATCCTGCCATACCACAGTTTCAGCTTTAGCCCATTTCTGGAGGTCTTTACACCATATTTCAATCCTAGTTCTGTGACACTTCTTCCATCCCATGGCGATCCTACGCTTTGCCAGTATATACACCAAATCCTTTAGTTTGCTTACGTGTTTAAGTTTACGTGGTCTTGGGAAAGCCCCAAGCAGACATGCCCACGCTATCCCTACAGTTATTTTAATCCCCTTTTCCTCCAATCTGTGAGCTATTTCTCCACAAAATTTCTCTATTTCCAGGCACGCCCAGAACATATGCGTCATCCCAGCATTTCCTTTGCCACATTTGGGGCATGTTTGTCTTTCTGCTTTGCTGAATTTAGCTATTCTTTGGGGTGTCATATAAGCCCTGTGGGTTATGTACAAGCTGTATTTGCTGTAACCTCGCGTTCCTTGACACTTTCTTGTGGTAACCTTGGGCCCACTCCCACATTCCATCACTCATCGGGGCTCCCTCCTCCTTTTCTTCCCAGTCCTGTCGTAGTTGGACCACTTCCTTTCCCACTTTAGACATCACCAGCTCATATATCCTGGATATCTCGTGCCCTCCCTCTGCTATATCATATATCATTTCTGTGGTGGTGTCCGGTTGTTCTTCCAATACTATTTCTGACCATTTTCCTTTAATTCCCTGGACCACCCTGTGATATGTAATACATTGCCTTGTGTGTAACCCGGTTTCTTCCACCAGCGTCCCAAATTCCTTTATCTCCCCTTCTTGCCAAATATCACCTATTTTCACTATCCCCACTGGTTCCCAGTGTTTCCTGATTATCTTCATTAACTACTCCTCTTTCTCTGCCAGTACAACCAATGGAACCTCTGGGGAACACGGGGTCGGATTTTCCATTATCTGACAGGCCTTGCGCCATATTTTCCACCCGAGTGTCATCATCTTTGGGTGCTCTTTTATGTCTGGTTTGGACAGCCATATGATTTCCTTTAAGAAGTACGGGGCACAGTCCTGTCTGAACAGTCTAGATTCTGACGTTGGGTCTTCTGATAGCCATTTTGCCATGTATTGTAGCTGGCTCGCTAAGTAATACATTTTGAAATTTGGCAAGTTTATACCCCCTTGTCATACACATTTTGCAATTTCCAAAGGGCGACCCTGCTCCTCGTCCCATGCCAGAGAAACCCCCTGCACATGCTGTGCACCTGGTCAAAGAATCGTCTTGGTATCAGATATGGTATATTCCCATAATAATGCAATAGACTGGGTAGGACCACCATTTTCAGCATTGCTCCTCTTCCCATCATTGCCAGAGGACGCTTTACCCAAAACTTCATACTATTTTCGATGCCTTTGACCACCTTCTCGGTGTTATGCTGGTGCTCTGCCTCTACCGAATGGTAGATGTCTATTCCAAGGTACCTAAATGTATTCACCTCCCATGGTATTTGCAAGACTGGCAATTTCTCCTGTGGAATACCGACATATCTACCCAAAAGGAATATGCATGATTTTCTGGGGTTCACCGCTATGCCTGACAGTGGCGCAAATCGTTCCATTACTTCAAGAACATATTGGAGGTTTTCTTCTGGATATTGTAAATACAGCAGCATGTCGTCAGCGTACAAGGAAATCAAGTGCGGTTCTCCCTTTATGTTTATACCTATCATGTCATACTGTTGCTTTAGATATATCGCCAGAGGCTCTAATGCTAATATATACAGCATGGGACACTACGGGCATCCTTGTCTAGTGCCCCTGCTAAGTTTCCATCTTTCCGATATTATCGATCCCGTTTTAACTCTGACTAACGGTGCGCTGTACAGCAATTTGACCCAATTAAGGTACCCAGGTCCTATCCCATAAGTGGAAAGGGCTGCTATCAGCCATGGCCATTTAACTGAGTCACATGCTTTTATTGCATCTAGTGATATGATAGCAATTTCCGAAGTTTCCCCTTTTGTGTGTTCTATGACTTGGTGTAGTCGCCTAAGGTTGTTAGTTATGTTTCCGCATTGAGTATTTTCCTGTCCTGATTAAGCATTGACAAAGGTCTAAATGATCCGCAATCTTTGCCCGGCTTGTTGGGTTTAGGGAGTGGTATGATAATGGCCTCTCTCAAGGATTCCGGCAATCTGCCTATTTCGTATGCCTCATTCAATATGGCTAAAAGCGGGGGCGGGAGGAGCACCTCCTTTCTGTACAGTTTATAAAATTCACTCGGGAGACCATCGGCCCCCGGGGCCTAGCAAGTGGGTAGCTGCACCACCACCTCCTCTAGTTCTTTTAGGGTTATCGGGTCGTCTAGGTCCGCTTGCTCCTCCGCACTAATTCTTGGCATACTTAGGTCTTCAATATTTCTCTTATGTCCCTATGGTCGCTTCCCCCTACATCCCCATACAATAGTTGATAATACTTTAGGAATTCTCTATTCACGCCCTCTTGAGTATCCACTACCTGCCCGTCCTCCTTCTCTATTGCCCTGATTATTGATCTTGGGGTCTCACTTTTGTACAACCATACTAACACCCTACCTGGTATATCTCCTCCCGCATGTTGTCTTTCTATGTATCTCTTGTAATTTAGGTTGCACAGTCTCTCCCAGTGTCCCGCACATTCCTGTTGCAGCCTGCTAATGGTTTTGGTGTTCTCATTAGTATTGCTTTTGCTTCTCATCACTTTCTCCAGCTCCCTTTCCGCCTCCTGCAGTGCTACTAATATCCCTCCTTGCAATCCTTTAGTCTTAGCTATAGCTATCCCCCTCACTACCACTTTAAAGGCTTCCCACAGCCTTCCCGCTGACTCAACACTACCACTGTTGATCTCAAAATAACTGTCTATCTCTTCTCTCAAATCCTCCCTGAACATTACATCTTTTAACGCTTCAGCTCTGAGGCGCCACGTCAGTATCCTTGCTCTTGGGGGTCTGTGTTGCCATGTGAGGGCCAGAGGCGAGTGGTCCGATAAGACCCTTGCCTTGTATTCAATCTGTACTATTTCTGCCATCAGGTCTTGCGTAACAAACATGTAATCTAGCCTAGTATGCAGGTTTTGTGGGGCCGAATAATGTGAGTACTGTCTGTCTTGCAGATGGCTCATCCTCCAGGCGTCCTCAAATCCGAAGTCCTTTAGCAGTGACTGCAGTATCCTGGCAGCCGGGGCAGGTTTGTCTATTTTGTCATCCGATCCATCTACTCTCTGGTTTAACGTACAGTTAAAATCTCCCCCAGATCACCACCTTCCCCAGGTACATGCTCAGTTTGGTATACAGGGTCCTAAAATATGCCACTGTGTCCTGGTTTGGGGCGTAAGTATTTATAATACATATTTCTTTATTTTCCACCAACCCTCTCACTGCAACCATCCTACCGTCTGTTTGCACTGTGGATTGTAATACCTGGAACGGAATATGCGGCGCGACCCAGATGATCACCCCTCTAGCGTAAGCCGAATATGTCACGCCAACCACCCTCCCCTTCCATTTCTCCTGGATAACCTCTAGTTTCTGTTTTGTTAGGTGTGTCTCTTGTATCAGGGCTATGTCTATTTTCTGTCTGCGCAGGTACATCATAACTTTGTTTCTTTTCAGGTAACTATTGAGCCCCCTAACATTCCAAGTTAGTACTTTGAGGTCCCCCATTATCCAATGCCTTCCCGCCCCTCCTTGCGTGGGTCTGCAGGGTTTTCTTGTAAATCATCGTTCATGTCTGTAGGCTCTTTCCCCAACTTTACCTCTCCCCTTTCCTAGCCCCAACTTGCTTCCCAACTCCCAACCTTCCCTCCCTTCCTCTACAAACTCCCCAACACCCCCCTTCTTCCCTTTCCCTCCCCGCAACCTCCCCAACCCCAACTGGTGCCCAGCTCCATCCCTGGATCTCAGGCCTACCCGCATTTAGTACCTCTTCGGCAATGCCAATACTAGGACCCAGCAGGGGGTTGCCACCCTATCTGCAACCTAACTTTCTTAATTATGGGGGTCTAAGAGTGCATCCTTTGCATTTCCTGGTATCTTACGCATCATGTTGTGCACCTTCCGCGCTACATTCTTAGTCCATCACTCTCAACACAATCCTACTCTATCTTATATTCAAGTCCCAAAGTCACAGTATATACAGCACCTCAGTCTCAGGATCAGGCTTCACTCATCCGTGCCGTCTTCTTTCCGACTGTCCGTTCCCTCCGGACAATTTTGGGTGTCCAACCATTCTGTTGCGTCTTCCGGAGTCTCAAAGAACAGAGGTTTGTTTTTGTAGAACACTTTCAACTTTGCAGGGTACATCAACTTATATCGTAAGCCCGCAACTCACAATCTCCTTTTCACTGTGCCGTAATTCAGTCGCCGTCTCTGGACTTGGAGAGTGTAATCAGGATATGCCGAGATGTTCGCAGATGCTTTCTCTATGGTGCCCCCTTTCCGGAAATATTCCAATATCTTCTCTCTGTCTCGAAAGATCAGTATCTTGGCAATGATTGGCCTTGGGGGGGCTCCAGGGGGTGGTCTCCTCATGAGCGCTCTATGTGCTCTCTCCACCGCAAATCCTTGCGTAAGGGCCCCACCTTCTATTTCCTGCAGCAGCATGTTTTCAACATAGTCCATCGCGTTAGGGCCTTCTTCCCCTTCCGGAAGGCCTACAATGCGTATATTGTTCCTTCGGGTACGCCCTTCAGCTTCCTCCGCTCTGTTCTCTAGATTGCTGACCTGTTGTTACAGAATGTTGATCTCCGAAGCATTAGATGTTCGGGGTGTCTTGTTTGTGGTCACTTCATTTTCCAGCTCATCTGTGCGTTCTGCTATTTTCCGTACATCCTGTCTAAGTAGATTGACTTCCTCCTGTACTGCGCCCACTTTGATCTCCAGTGCTGCTTTAAGTTCAGCTGTGGCTGCTTCCAGCTTGCTCTCCCACGTACCTTTAGGTCCGCAATTGCTTCCAGGATCTGCCGGTCATCGCGCGCTGGGGTAGCGTCCATCTGTGTATTTTTGTCTTTAGGTCTCGCCCCCTCTGTTGTGGGGTTTTAGTGAAGCCCTCCATCGTGGGCTGCTTCCCCCTGGATTTGGGAAGTTTGGATGTCATCTTGTTGCCTAGATTCACCCGGCCTTTAATCACCTGGAGCGCAGCTAGGTGTCTTTTACCTGGTGTTGCAATGATTCTGGATCTATTCTTCAGAGGGCTGGGAATCCCCGGTTATTGTCTATTTAGGGTGAGCCACCCGTTACACGGATGGATTGCGTCCGCCCACGTCTTTAGTCGCCACTCGTTCACTTCGTCATGTTGTCCCGGCTCTGGTTAGGTCACCCTCGCATTCCCTGTGTCTGTGGAACCAATGTGGTTCTATTGCAGGTCGCTACAGTCTGCTGCATGGGAGCGTGGTGTACGAATGCCTATGTGTGGCAGCGCGCTCTCTTGCGTCCTGTCCTGGGGTATTCTGCGTCCAGTTAAGATCTGGTCAAATATTCTGGTCGCATTCAATGTTCACTCGTTGTAGGCATGATTTGGAGAGTTAGTTCCTAGTTATCAGGTTCATGCTATTGAGCAGATTCTGCGTACTCGATCCAGGGTGGAGATTTCTCACACCAGGTTCCTCCCCGGACACGCGCTGCATGTACGGTATGAAGAATGATGCAATATAGAAAGGGAGTTGTGGACCACTGGTCCCCCACCGTGCCCGTGTACTGCGGGCTCAGTGTGGGCAAGTTACGTTTGGGCATCCAATTCCATTGACTTGAGCAGGCACTACTGACTTCATGTTGAAGAGGAGTTTGTGGGCACCTATTCCTTTAGGTAAATTCCCACAGTGGGCGCGATGAAGAAGCACCAATTCCGTTTCGGGGGGGTCATTCCAGTGGGCAGGTGTTACAGGCCCGATGCAGGGAAGCAGTTTGCAGGCATCAGGCCACTCAATTGCACCCGTATTGCGGGTGCGAGGCAGACAGTAATTCCCAAGCAGCCTGGAAATGTAAAGGGAGTTGCACTGCAGGCGCACGTGTGGAAACCTTGTTTAGGGCAGCTGGGCCCGCTGGTGCTGCTCGCTGCAGGATCGGAGCGTACCCTGTTCGGGACTGTCGGGAGACTGGCGGTCCTCGGTTGGGCATACATGCGCTGATCACCAATCTGCTCCTTCTACATGTTTTCAGTACCCCCGGCTGCTTCGATGAAAAGTGGGTCTACGGCTCGATCTCCCGACTCTTCTGTGTATTGCCTTTTGTGTCACCGTCGGGTGGACGCCTTCTTGCTCCTTTTGTCTGCTGTATCCGTAAACTTCTATTGGAACAAATTCTCCCCTAGAAACACTCGCCGCGTAGGGCTCTGTATTATTTCACACCCACACCATTCGCCTAGCAGCAGCTTCAGATCCACTACGTATTGTTCCTCGTCCCCTCCTTCTCCGGGGTACTAGTTCCGCTGCTACAGCCCGTCTGCAGCCTATTGTTTATAGTTGTTCTCTTGCGGATACATTGTAGTTCTCCAGGTCGCCGGCCACTTTGTGTGCAGTATTTCCTTATCTTTCAGTGAACAGGCAGCTGCCCCTGGCCTCAGTGTTTTCAACGGCCTGGAACTCTAATATTCCTGCATTGGTTGTGCTGCCTCCGGCTGGGACTCAGACCTAGTTATGCCTCCACGGGCGTCATGTGGCACCACGACTCACCCCGCTGGCGGTTCCCATCCATATACGGCCATCCGTCAGCCGGTCCCACAATGCAGCTCCGGTCGCTCTGCCCCTATGGGGAGGGTAAATCCCTCTCACTGAAGCTCTTGTACCCCTGATGCTGGGCGATGCATTCACGCTCCGGCTTTTCTGGTCCCGATCCAAACCACTGCACCTCGGGGGAGCGGTCTGCCGGGAGGAGCGATCCACCCCCCTGTTCCCCACACCTCGCTGTTGGGATCTGTCTCTCCGTGCCTTCCTTCAATCTCAGGCGGTTCACGCTGTCGTCTTATATTCCTGTTAATATGTTGCCAGGTTGCCTTTATTGCCGGCGGTAGCCAAAATCCAGCGCTATCTCAGCATATTCCGGCTCCCTTCTTCGCCGGCTCACTTTAGAGTCCTTTGTTGTGAGGCAGGCGCCATTTTCCTTTCAGCAGCTCAGGTTTCTTCTGTGTTACTTTTTCATCCCAGCCGTGGTCTCGCACTGTGGGTCCTCACCGCGGGGCGCTCATCTTGTTCCCAGTTCCTTCCCACGTTAGATGCTTCATTTTCTTCTACGAGAACACTCGTTTAAGCATTAGTGCTTGCCAGGATATTGTAGGATCAACGGGAGACCTACAGAGACACGTCCTAGTCCATGGCTGCCAAGCCACACCCCCCCAATCATCCCATAGTTGTTTCCAAAACGGCTCAATGTTTGCTTTAAACAGGTTCCCCCCTCCTTTTGGTATACGGACCCCCAGGTACTCCAATGTATCCTTTTCCCAGATTAGGGGGTATGTTCCCTCCAGGCTCGCTATCTCTTCCCGCTCTTCTGTAATGTTTAGTGCTTTGGTATTTTGGAGTAATTTATTGTAAATCCCGCTATATCAGTGAACTTGTTTAATTTCGCTATATCCCGGGGTAACATATTCTTGGTGACTGCCTTGTACATCATTATATCATCCGCATTTAATGCGATCTTGTGTGTGGCTCCCTCACCCGTCACCCCCTTGATGTTTGGGTCACTCCTAATCTGAATTGCGATCGGTTCCATTGCCAATGCAAAAATCAGTGAGAGAAGGGGCACCCCTGACGTGTACCTCTTCTAATGTTAATCTGTTTTTAGCTTTGGCCATTTATCAGCAGGTTCGTGGATGGGAGTTGGTAGTTTGCTAATACCATCTTGACTAATGACTCTCCACACCAAAATTCCACCAGAACCAATCTTAGGTATTCCCAATCTAAGCTGTCAAAAGCTCGCCTTGCATCTAGTGCTGCCACTGGGAATTTCTGATTCGATCTGGATCCCCAATCAATTACATCTGTGGCCCTCCTAACATTATCTTGTGTATGCCTCTCCCTTATAAACCCGGCCTGGTCCTCATGAATGATATTTGGTAAGACCCCCCCCCATCCATCTGTTTGCCAATATTTTGGCATAAAGTTTTGCCTCCATATTTAGGAGTGCTATAGGACGATAGCTGGCACATTCCACGGGATCCTTTCCCGGTTTTAGGGCAAAAAATTTGAGCGATTTCCCCATATTCGCAGAGACTACTCCTTTTTCCCTAATTACATTAAAGAGATGTGTGAGGGGGCCAACAACTGCGTGCGGAACATTTTATAATACCCATTTCCCAAACCATCCGGGCCTGGTGTCTTATTTCTTAGTAGGGCGCCAATTGCATCACCAACTTCTTGGGCAGTTATTGGATCCCCCAGCTTATTCCTTTCCTGTTATGTAAGCTGTGGGAGGGGGGTCTCGGACAAATATATCTGGTCAGCATTGTCTACATTTTCACTTACTAATTAATAGTTCCTTCTGGAACTATACCATTATTTCTAATTCCTCCTCATCTGTGGTACCCATGACTCCCTGTCGGTTTTTCAACCCTGCAATATTATTGCACGCTTTTAGCTTCCGTAGTTTGGCAGCCAGAAATGTATTTGCCTTCCCTCCATGTATATAGTAGGATTGCCTGGTGCCCAATAGCGTCTGTGCCATGCTATCTGCTGTATGGTTTTCTAGATGGGCTCTAACCTTTCGTAGTGCCCGTTGTATTTTGGGTGTTTGTCGGGCCTTGGGTTGATCTTCCGCCTCCCTTAATTCTTACTCAAGTTTACTTGTTTATAAGGGCCCTTTCCCTATAGAATGCTGCTGCTTGAGCTATGCATTCTCCCCGCACTACCACTTTTCCCACGTCCCACACTGTTCTCCAGGCTGTCTCTCCCACGTCATTCTCCTCGAAGTAATTGTTTATAGTGGTTTCCATATGTGCCCTAAGTGCTACATCTCTCAGAATCAACTCGTTCAGCCTCCAGCGGGGGTGGACCCTACTCCCACCCACGCCCAACTCCACACTAACCAATACTGGGGCATGGTCTGAGAGGTATTGAACTCCTATTTCCACTTTTGTTACATGGGGGATTAGGGACGTTGAGGCCAGGATCATATCTATTCTGGAGTAACCTCTGTGTACTGCCGAATAATGTGTATATTCCCTCTTGTTTTCCTGGAAAAATCACCAGGTTTCGAGCACATCCAAATCTTAAAAGAATCTGCCCAGTGCCTGTCTATGTCGCTGATCTGCAGCTGTAGGGGGAGTGTTTTATCTAGGCCCGGGTCCATCACACAATTAAAGTCCCCCCCTATTATTATTCGGCCCTCAAACCAACCTCCCACTTTCTGTAGCAGTCCGGTGATTACATGTGTGCTGTTTTTCATTGGGGGCGTATATCGCTAGTATTGTGTAGATTTGGCCCCTAATGGTGCCCTTGATACCCAAGTACCTACCCTCCCATCTCTGATCACGTGTTTTTTTCTTGGAATCCTGGCTGCATAATACTGCAACTCCTCTTGTCTTGTTGCCACTTGCGGCAAAGAACTGTAAGGGGTATGCCTTACTCTTCAGCCTCTTTTCAGCCTTCTGGAGGAGGTGCGTTTCCTGCAGAATAGCTATTGCTGTGTGTACTTACCCCAATCTGCCCACAACTGCACTGTGTTTATTGGGAGAGTGCAGCTCCTGAACGTGAAGTGATATTATTGTTGTTTCGTCCATTGTGGCGTGGACTGGGTGGTTGCTCTAGACTCATTTCTCGCCTTTCAACTGGGGTATCCCTCTTTCGCTTTAAGTGTTCTTCTGTGCATTGTCCATCTTCCCATTCCCATCCCTGTACACCCTCCCACCCCATCCCCCTCCCCACCCTGTCCCCGGAGTTTCCTGTGGCCAGGGTTCCTATGAATCCTCCCGGCTAACCCCTGCGGGCGTAGGGCCACATTTACGCCCCAGTTTTTGTATTGCCAGGACATATCCCTATCCTGCATCAGGTTCCAAGATGTAGTGTCCTCTCACCTCTGTGCAGACACTTTCCATTAAATGCATGCAGATTATACCTTATGGGTTCTTGCGTGTTGCATAGCTATCTTATCTCTTTTCCCGCTGGTCCAGTTACTCTTGACTCTGTTGGGTGCTCTTTTCTCAGTCTCCTTCTCCTTTCCGTCGACCATTCCCATGGATTATCTGGCTTGTTTGGGAAAGTACGCTGTGGTCCCGAGTTGGTTTGGTTTTGGTCGCTCTCCAGTTGCAACAGTGAGAGACCCTCCTCCCAAGTGCGGATTCTCCTTTGTTTCCCTTCCCTTGTGAAGGTTAGACCGAATGGGTAGGCCCATCTGTAAAGGCACGTGTTTTACTTGCGAGGGTTTTGTGAGCGGGCGCATTAGTCTACGTTTGTGGAGTGTGGCCAACGCCAGGTCCTGGTATAATTGGATACGACTTCCGTTGATGGTAAATTCTCACTGCACGTACAACTTCCTCTTTCAGGCTATAGGATGTCACGGTCACCAGTACATCTCTAGGTCTCACTCCCGGTTCGTTCCTCTTGGGGCCCACTCTGTGTATTCTGTCGAACTCTATCTTTTCTGGTTGGGTATCATTCAGCAGGTTGCTAAAGCATTGCTGCATGGTGTCTTTCAGCTCCTTATCCTGCACATATTCCGCCAGGCTTTTAATTCTAATGTTGGATCTTCGTGAGCGATTTTCTAGATCCTCGGCTTGAAGTTCTAGGTTGTTTGTGGCATTGGCCACTTGGTCCAGTAAGATGGCCTGTTTCACTTCCTCCGCCATAGTTGATAGTCCGTTTTCCACCCACGTCTACTCTGTCTCCCAATTACCCCATTTCTCTTGTGACTTCCTGTAGGGAGGATTTCAGTTCCACTTTCATCTGATCCAACTGGGTTTGGAACGTGTTCGATAGCCTGGCTTCTATTCCCTTAAGGCAGTTGAGGAGCTCTTCCTTATCAGAGGCCATCATGTTCAGAGGCGTGCCGATTACTGGGGCCCCTAGTTCCGGGGGCGGGGAGGGAGACCGGGTATAAGCAGGACACCTTTTTCTCCAGCACTTCTCCAGCTGGCCTTCCTGGTTCCTGAACGGGATTTTTGTTTGTGGGGGGCTGGTTCTGTATTTAGTTCCCGGCATCAAGGTTATCTTAGCCGGGTTGGCGTGGGTGGGCTAGTTATGGGGGGACAGCGTTGGTGCTTCAGTCAACTTCTGAGGGATTTTGCCTTTATTCTGCTGTGTACATCTTCTCCGATATCTGCGGTTCCACAGGTTCATGTACTCGCAAGCTGTCCACCCCCTCTCCTTTTCCTGTGCCCCCAGCCTCGGTTGCTATGAGCCAGGCCTATAGTTTACAGGCCGGCTCTTCCTCGGGCTTCGTTGGTCCCCACATACTATAGATACGGAGCCGTAGTGGCCAGACCTATGATTTACTTCCTATAGGTATTGCTGAGCTGCGTCAAGGGCACAAGGATCCTCTGTTACGCTCAACTGGTCTCTGCGTAGGCGTTGGGGCACAGTTGCAGCCCTCCCGGGGGTGAGGTCGCTTGGGTCAGACTTCGCCCTCTGCACTTATGTAGTGACTGGTGGTAATAGGTGATGCTGCTCGGGACTGCGCCTGTTGATTAGTTTTGGCCGGCACTCCGTCCTGCTGCTTCTGGCAGGGGCGCTTGTATGATCTGGACCGCGTTCCTTCACTGGTCCCTTGCACGTGGTAGTCCAGTCCTGCTGCGACTATAAGCCACTATACTTCAGATAAGTGTTCCCGTTTGCCTTTCTTTCCTCGTCTGTTTTTGTTGCATTGTAAAGTTTGTTGTCTTGTATTGCTGTCCGTTCCACTTTTGATGTTTGCTCTTATGCTTTCTTCCCTTGCAGGTGATGTTTCCAGCCCAGCAGAAGCTGCGGAGCTCGAGGCAACAGCTGGAGGGAATGAGGAACGAAGCTGCAGCGGTACAGTAGCTGGTAAGTTGTTAACTAGGGGGCACGCAGGGTTCAAATGCTGCGCCGTCCTAGGATGGATGTTCTAACCTTGTCTTTCTTCTTTTTCACAGGGTCCGATGGTGGATGCAGAGTGCGGTGTCAGGATCAAGATCACTGGATGTCAGGAGATGAGTCTGCAGATGAAGCGATGCAGCACCAGTTTCCTGGAGGTGAGTATGCAGGAGAAAGCCTGGTTTCCAAAGGTAAGTAAACTGGTCCAAGCGGCGGTGAGCATCACATTGCACGCGAGTGCACAGTAACGCTAAGCACCGGCCTTAAAGATGGAGCATCTTATATAGCTAAGCTTCTGAAGCCACGCCCACCAGGTTCAGCCTGCCTGCCACACTCGATGAGTCAGCACATGAAGACCAGGCCTAGGGAGCCACACCCGATGAGTCAGCACATGAGGATGTTCTCTGGAATAAAGGCTTTCAGCTCCTGGAAAGTTCTTGTAAAATAAAAGCACTCCTGCACTGCAATAAAGTGTTCCTGCTCACATCTCTATATAATCCTGGCGCGTCCAGCCAGGGCCCCTGTGTTTATAGGTCCCAAAGGGACATAAGTGAGTCAAGTGACCCATTGCCCCCTATCACTAGATGGTGTGGTTTTTGTGTTCTGGGGCCTGTGGCCATGACATCCTCCAGGCTCACACCTTCCGCAGGCCTCTGTGCTTTGGTGTATATAACTGGCTCCAGGCAGCACTCGCAGACTACGGGACCTAATCCTCTAGCGGTTGTGGTTACACTTTGTTACCCCAGGTGTGTCATAGGGCTTCTGTGCAGCAACTGCATGCCGCTGCATATGTTTCATACAGCTTTCGCCCCTGACTGTATCAGGGCCACCGACTTGACAGTACTATCCTGGGCCCCACCACGTATCTCAAGGGACCCTTATTTACTCCCCCACACCTCCTGGTTCTTCTCGTCTAGGGACAGTGCCAAGGGGTGCCCATCAGCAGGCTTTGTTTCACTATCTCCCCCCTGATGGCTTCACGGGACGGATCCACTCATCAATGTCCGGCCCCAGTATTTCTATCAAGCTCCTTTGAGCCCCTCAAGCAGGGGTTATGGGAATATTAGCAGTGACTGCACCAGGTCCGGCCCGGCCACGGCTCAGCCTGCTGTTACTTGTCAGATTCTTTTGGAAGGGGATGTAAGATTCCCCATGGGTATGTTTTTATGACCTCCGTGAGGGAGATCGCTCTGGCCGTAGTGATGGGGGGGTGGGGGTCGGCCTTATTCCTGTTGGGCTATCGCATATTACTTTCACCCGCACCTGCAAGGGTTGGTTGTCCGGCTTAGTCTCTCTCTGACATACCCCTCTTCCAGGCACAGTACGGCCTTTCACTTCTGCCCACCAGTGCTTTGCAACGCAGCTTGCGCTCCGGGGTCCACTGTGCAGGCACAAGTCTACTCCTCTGATCAGACGCTTACCAGCGTCTCTTGGGGTGGGGGGATTTCAACACCATCCCGTTGTTCCAGCTCTCTGGGCGTAGTACACTTCAGGGGCGCCTGCTCAACAGATCCATGTCCGCAGAGCCCCGAGAGCGGGCAGCGTCTCCACTACCAGCTCGCGCCTCATTGCACCGGCACACCACCACCTTTGGGGCACTTGTCTGTTGGTCAACGTCAGGTCGCTCGGATCCTCTTTGTGCATCCCAGTGCACCTGCTGTAGTGCGACCGCACTGGTATCTCTGGTGGGCGCCGACGCTAGGTTCCTCTCAACACCTGGACCTCTTTCCAATCCTGGGCAGGGATGGAGGGCCTCTCCCCCACCGACACAGCTCGCAAGAGTAAAGAGCATTGGACCGTGTTGCACCGTGCGGACACCCGGATCCCTCGTCTCCGGCCGCCAACGGTCCGCAGCTTCCTCACTCTGCTGGATGGGTCCACGTGTGGGGCTTCTGTCCTCGGCGTTACTCGGCCTCAAGTGGAGCGTCAGAATGGGCTCTCAGCCCTGGTTCAGCAATCTCCCTTATTCGGATCTGCTGCCTTCAAGGGAAATGCCTGAATTGGGCAGTTTTCTACCATTGTTCACCACTTATTACACCTTTTAACTGCCGTCTGCACGGAGGACCCGAGGCGTGCGTCCTCACCGCCCGGCGGATATCTTGGAATAACATAAGTACAATTTTGCAACTCCTGTAGCATGAGAGTCTCATTGCAATAGGAGTTGTGAAGTGAATAGTTTTCTCCATAAACACTGAACTGAATATATTCCTCATCCTCGCCTTGGTGTCGACTCCAATCTCTTCCTGAATGTATTCTCCCTCTGCACATGCCTCCTCACCATCACCAACACCCTGTTCCCCTCATGCATCCTTTCCCAGCTTTTAGTCACCTATCCCCAATCTCCTTCCCCACCTGCCTCTGTTGCCCAGCTCATTTTCCATTCCACAACACACACCCTATCTCCACAAAGCACATGGGTTGCCCCACCACCCGCTCGTATCCATGCTCAGGTATGGGTCATATTAGGCTTTGGATATGATTGGTCAAACCAGTGTGAATAAACTGTGGCCCTCCAAATATATGGCATAAGGCTCCCATGATCATTCACTGTTAAATGCTGACTTGGGCTTAAGGGAGTCTTAAGCCAAAACATCTGGAGGGCCACAGAATGCCCACTCTAGCTTAAATTATTTTCTCAGGTTCACTGCTGCTCCGATAGCGCTGTCGCTTGGTTCATGGAGATGCAGCCCAATCCTTGATGAAGGCTGGCTGTCTTGATGAAGGCTGGCTGCCAACCTAAGACTTCATGCCAGGCACTCCTGGTGCTTGGCTGCCACCATTTGACTCAATGGTTAATGTCCAGGTAAGATGATGCTATGGGGTGAATGTAACTTGGGAGAACATAGGCTTCTTGGTGCATGATTGCCATTGACTGCAGGGAACACTATTTACAGACAGAACCATATGATTGCAGTTACAGTGTTCGTGGTACATTGTTTCCTATGTGATCAGGACTTGCCAAACCCTCTTTGCCAGGCGGATGTCGTACTACTACCCTTTGTGGGTTGAACAATACCACATAAAATTACCTTGTAAGTGTTGGAGCCTCTGCAACTACTTTATGTGGTGCGCTTCAGAGACTGTTGTACCACTGGGTGCTTGTAATTTGGCCTCCTTAGAATCTCATTCATGGGGCAGCAGCATGTTCCTGACAATGTGAGAAGCCCCTACCAGACAGCCAGGCCATAGTGCGCTAGGGCAGGGATTCCTCCAAATAAAAGAGCGACACCAGAGAGACTTGCAGGTGGGGTAGGGAGGGAGGTTGATGCATCAAGGGGACTTTGTTTTGAATTATTGACCCAACCTGCATTTAGAGTTAGGGCTAACTCTAAATGCATGTTTGTGTTAAAGTCCCCAATAAACCATGTTGTTTAACTGCATCCATGGGTTTGGTCCCAACTGGGACATACCTATTCACCTCTGGACGCAAATCCTAGTGTGGAAAGTATTGAGTCAATGGCCAGTCTGCATTTTCATGCTAACCAAGGCGCTACTGATTTTAACCTCTTCAGTATCCAAGACAGATTCTTGCAGAGGTTGATCGCCAGTACCGCCACAGTGTTGATGATGCAATTTCCCCAAAGGGTCATGGCAGGAAAATGGCTAAGTCATGACTCGATCCTGAACATGGTATAGACATAGGTTGGGATAGTGAATAATGATTATGGGCAAGGTTTAGGTCTTGCTGTTTAATCATAGTGATCAGCCTTTTTTTATAAATACAAAATGGGGACCCACAGTCCAGATCTTTGTTCAACATCACCTCCAAAGCACAACAGAAGAAACCACAAGTCTCACTTCTACAAAAAAAGAGGGGGAGGATGGGTTTGGGTCCACCGATTCGGACTTGAAATGCATTAACAAGGACCTGCAAACCCCATCCCCTTCTTCCCCAGAGTTGAGGGTGAGACTGAGCTCCCTCCTACCCAAAAAGATGCATGATTTTTTCCCCTTAGTCCCAGATTTGTAGCCACTCCGAGAAATTATGCCTCCCTGTGATCATCCTTTGATGACACCATTTGTAAGAGGAGGGCCTGCAGAAAAAGGGCCCTTAGTTCATCGAACACAAGGGGGCTTCTCTATCCAGTCGAGAACATCTGTACACAGAGCAGGAAAAAACATTAACTACTGGTACGACCCCCTTTCAGGAAACTAGCCTTAATCTGGCACATTTCCACTGAACATCATGCCACAAAGGAATACACGAAGACCAAGTATTAAGCTGGTTCTTTAGTTCTCCTTACAAATCCAAGATCAAACATTATGCAAGACATATATGATCTGCTAGGCACATCTCACATCCACAGTTAACGGGTGTGCCGTTTAATGAAACAGCACCTGCAAAGGAGTAAAAATAAACAGAAAATATTTTATGATCAACAAGCACACTGAGGATTACTGCAAATAGGAGACAACCTTTCAGGTTTTGTTACACACGCCTGTCAATATGCTACTCGCTGAGTGGCAGAGACTGCTCTGAGACCTCAATTATCAGGTCAGACAAGAAGAATGACAAAAGCATATCTAGATTTTTCACAGTCTGGTTGAAGGCTTGGAAGGTCAACTCTAAGTTATCACTCAAATCATCCAGGAAGGACTCCTGACCACAACAGTATCAGAACAATTTTTAAATCCCAAAGGAGCTGTAGCCAACTCAAGGGTCCCACCTATGGGACTTCTTGCAGCTCCTCTAAGATATCTTTGTCAATGAACTAAGTGTCACAAGCTTTGAGCATTGCATAAAGACCCCGCCAGTTTGTGAGGCCAAAATAGAAAGTTCCTGTGCGTCATTACCCTCCCGAACCTCCCAAAGCCAGTGGTTGTCTGAAATCATTTTGGTGGGGAGGCCAGATGATATGTGAAGGCTGTGCATAAACCTACGGAAAGTTAATGTGATTTCCAAATCTGATGGATATTCTATGCCTTGTATTGACGAAATCATCAAGAAAATGGTATTCACCCAGTACATATTGGCTCTAGGCATACCCAAAGGGTACTGGCAGATTAATTTGGCTGTGGCAGGCCTAGAAAAAAAATTACTTTTTATACTTTTGGGATTGTATCAGTTTACTGTGCTCCCATTAGGGCTACATGATGCACCTGCCAACACAATCTGCACAACCCTGCAACCTCATTAAGGATGTGTGTGAGCCTATCTGGATGTGACCTACGAAAATGGTGCCAGCCACAAACAAGAGTCAAACTGTTGTCTGGAAGGAACGGGAGTAGAAAAGGGACAGATAGCCCAAGGGTCAGTGTCCTGGCCTAAAGATAATTCCCCAGAAATTAGTGAGCATCAGTTAGGTGAGGAGAAGATTACTGGTGCACAAGATCAGGTCATGGGGCAGAGCAGCATCCACAACAACTATGGCTTTCTGAGACCCTACTGGCCCACCTAACTTCTGGGTGACGCTGTGAACAATATTGCAATTAAGCTTGATACAGTAGCGGGGGTACATGTTCCACCTCCAGGATACTACCCATCCTGTGGCCATAGGGAGAAATCCACCAGAAAACAGGATGCCTTCGGCATGTTCCAAGAGACTGAATGCAAACATTGAAAGACCTGGAGAGGCTGTTGAGAAGGCTATAGGGCAGTGGATCAAGAAGACTTTGTTTTGGCGTATCCATTCATCTATCTCCTCATTTTAAATTGGCCCATATTTGTGTTGAATTCTCTGATAAACCTTTATAATAACTTTGTTATTTAGTTATTAGACTTTTAAAAATGTTATCTCTTTGCATGAAGGATCCCAAAGAGCATGAGAACAATAGAAAATGTCTTTGCAGCATAGCCAATTTAAATATACCGACTCATCTTTAACTTTTTTTAACCTAATTTCAGCTAAGAAAAGAGCAAAACAGGCAATCATTTTTAGGGATTAAAATATAGTTCTCATTTGGGATATTTTGAGGGAAGTGAATATAATTTTAATTCTAAAAGTGTACATATTTTTGGTCTATGAATGAACATCTTTTTTGTAAATGTGTCATATGCCCTATTCAAATCACATGACACATTAGTTGCAACTCTTCTGTGTGGCATGCAACGTTGATGCCTACTGTTGGGTGTCTTGACCCACGTTCAAGTTATTATGCTGCCACATTTGGTGCTGTGGGCTTAGAAAATCCAAGATGGCCGAAAAGCCCACATTTGCGGCAGAATCCAGGAAAACCGCGCAGTTTTGCGCACACCAAAATGGTCGCCTGACCTACCACCCACCAGTGCGAGCGTGATGGGCCAAAAGCGCCATGAGTGAAACATGGTGCCAAAGGAAAAACAGCAGTGCCTGTTAGCTCAGAAAGCACTTTGAAATCACCTTTGTTTCTCTGAAATGCAAGCTAAAAATGCCTATTTAAACATTGCAAGATATTCAAAAATCTCACTGAACACCAGCAGACATTTGGCAGAATGTAGTCTTGTGTGCATACAAAATCTGGAAAGATGAAGAGCCTAAAACAATGTTTATAACCAAACTGGCTGAGCTGTGGATGTCAGCAGCTGAAGTGAAATTGGACTTAAAGCCACTAAAATCGAAATGTTTAAAATAAATGAGTGACCTACTTTGAGTGTCACATTAGTTGCAACTGTTTAAATGTCATAGTTTTGAACTTACAATTTCTTCACATGCAGCTAGAACGCCGATTCTAAGTTTGATTTGAATGAAGAAAAACTGGGAACAAAAGTGACATTTGGCTGAAGCCTGGCTTGAAGAGATTGAATTCTTCCTGGCAACTACTCCCGACAGGAGTTGAAACTTGCTCAGCCACTGCATTCGCAGGCCTGGCTGCCTTCTGCTGTTCCCACCAAAAGGAGATTACACCTCTCTGATTGAATCAGGGGAGGAGCACCTGGGAGCAGGGAAACGGAACAATGAGCCTTCCTTGGCTCAGGCAAATGTTAAATTAGGGGGGGTCGTAAATGGCTTCCTCTTGGGAGAAACTGGGACAATCAGTGCCTCTGTGAGCAACTTGAGTTGGAGGAAGTGGACAAACCAGAAATTCCACCATGTGCTTTGGGAAACCACACCCCTCTGGGCCAGAGCATAATTTTAAAAAGATGGATAATTCATAGTACAGACTTGTCAAAATTATATAATTAATATCATTATTCTTGTGATTTTTCTGTGCACATTTTAAGAGGTGTTAGGACTCGGTGGTATGTTCTGGGGGGTAGTAGCGGAAAATAAGATATTACTCCGAGTGTCTGTATGTTAAAAATCTGACACTATCATCTGATGCCCATATTCCTTGTGCATGTTTGTGTAAATTCTGGAAAGGTTTAGAGGTTGTGTTCTTGATGAAAAGGGCAGAAGTCTGTCATAAGTGGACACGACATCTTACCAAGACAGGGATCGGATGGTTTGGTGCTACAGAAAATATGTTAACTGGACATATAATATTAGAAAAATGGTACATAGATAAATATGTATTTGGATCAAAAATAGATTTGTGTGCAAATTGACAAGGGGAGTGTTCTTTCTGTATGCCATAAAATTGATGCCTGATTACACTCCATTCCTTCCCCCAATCAAGGGAGAGAGGAGAGCTTGGCCAATGATAAGTTGTGAGGGGCAGGCTTAGTTATGCCCACGCACACACCCATTTTCAAAACACATAAAAAGAGACTGCTTTGGACAGGCAAGACACTCACTTTCCATTTTCTTGCGAAGCATTTTGCCGGACCAGACAATATCCAGAAGGACCATCTCCAGAACTTAAAATCCAGACTTCAGAACTTGCAGCATTGAGGCCTGAACCACCAGCTGAATCCTTTTTCAGCAGGCCTCAAAATCTTTTGCAAATTATTCAAACAGCCGGACTGAGCTGTTTGATTCTACCTAGAACCCTGTGCCGGTACCCAGAAAGCAGTGCTGTATCCAGAATCCACTTGACCCAGACCAGATCACTGTGAGCAGAACCGGTACTAAAGACCGTCCGTGGCGAGAGAACCAGGCAACCTGAACAGACCTTGACGGCCTATTTCAAATTTATAGTGCGAGTACTCAGCTAGAACTGTGCAGAACCCATCTCTTAGTTTAAAATAATCTGATTAAAAAAATGTGAACCTGTCCAGGACTGCATCATAGGAATCGTGTGTTCATTCTGTCATTTCAAAGCTGTAAAAGTGTCATTTTGTCATTCTGAAGTTTACTTTCATTTCGAGAAACTATCTCCACAAAATCGTTCGTATCTCTGGGACCGCGTGTGCTAGGGACGATTCATTATAGTTTTTCCGTAATCGCGCTCGACACACTCGGAAAAAGTGCAGCGATTTGCGATTTGGTCCAATTAGCTCCTGTCAAAATAGTCGCTTTTGCTTGAACTGCTAAAGTTCGTTTTCAACCTGCTAATCCCTCGTTGAGCATCGCAAGTGTGACTTGAACTAATCTTAAATAGCTATCACCTACCCTGAACCTCCTATAGGGAATTAAAAGCATTTTTAGCATATTTTACCTCATTGCCACCACATTTAAAAGGATTTGCCTGCTTTAAATCATACCTGTTTTCCTCTAAGCTCGCTGGGAACTTTGTATTGCATTTTGTTTGTATTCCTGAAAATTGTGTGCTCTCCTTCCATCTCCTTCTATTGCATAGGGGGGGCGGGGGGGAGTGAATTGCCACAAGGGGAAAAGTGAACATATTATCTCTTGTGAAACCCTATCAGTTGATTTCTGTACCGCATTCTTTCCATCATTGTTTTTCCTTGAGACCATAAAAGCATTCTCAGTTACCTTTCCCTTCCTATACCAACTCCTAAATAATTAAATAAGCGTACAATTGTAATATTATCCATTGTTGATCACTGTCATATTCCCAAGTGTGATATCAAATATTAATTTATTAAAAAAGTGTGATATATATATATTGTTTAATTTTTCAAATAAATCTTTTAAATTGCAAAACAAACCTACTTCTTGGCTCAGTGAGGTCAGGGGGATTCAAAGAGAGGGGCGTTATATAAGGGTTTATCATCCAGAGTATAACTTGTCATAAAAATATATAAATAAGGACTTCCCTTGGGCGTCCCAGACGAGGCACTGACTTAGTGGGATTGCTGCATTGAAGTCCCTTAACACTACGGTCAGAACAAATCCACACAGCAGTTCAGTCAGTAACAAGTGGTAGAAACCAGACTATCTGCCATTTCCCCTTTTTTTGTTGCACTTTTCTAATTGTATGTAGGGGTTGATTGCTTATCTGGAGGGCTAGTAAAAGAAATGTCTTTATGTTTGATTGGGATTTACTTCTAAGATGTTTTTCTCTTGTTCCAGTATGCATCAATATCCTGGTAATGCACATCTGTATTCAATTGTTTAGTATTAATAATGAGGATCCTGGAATGGGGAGTCTCCCAACTAAATGCATAATTGCAACAAGGGTGCAGGAACAGGGGGCGGGGGGCAGGAACAGGGGGGACAATGGCGACCACAGAAAATCGAGTAAACGAAACAAACAAAATGTACTTGTTTATGTATTCTATCAAATACACACAAATACATTTTGCTAAGTTCACTGAAAAAAGCTAATGTGTGACTATTTGCGGTAACTAGTGCATATTGCCAATAGCACACATAGCTGTGTTTCAACTGTCATAGTTTATTATATTTAATAAAGCATGTAATCAATTAATCAATTAGGAGGTTAGAGGACAGTCATTGTGAACATCCCTGTGTAGTTGTGCTTATTAGACAATAGTGATATGGCAATATTCTTTAATAAAAGGACCAAGAAACACCATCTTGTGAAAACCTTATTTTTTTTTTTAAAGCAGCCATCCCGTATTTTACTGCCATTGAATTATACAGCTTGAGTTCACCAAGAAAGGCTATTTAGTTCTCCACCCTGGCTCCCAAACAGCACTCACCTTGCAATGGAGCTCTGGCGATCAAACGTATAAATTATAGGTTCTCCAGCATGGGGTCTGGCATGGATTCACATGCTCAAGAATATTCTCTGTCGTAGGCTGGGAATCCTCAGTAAAAGAAAAAACAGTTTCACTTTCACTTTAAAACTGCATTTCTCCTCTAAACCAATCATTGTCCTCTTGGTCATACTGCCCCCATCCAATGACAGTTCTCTCCTTAAGCCCCGTCTCTGGCAGCCATCTTCAGATTTTTACTGCACGCTTCAAAGAGTCTGTGTGCTCTTTTGCTTATGTGCCGGCAGCAGGGATCTGTTGTCGGTGAAGTTCTGCGCCCCTCAAGGGAGAAGATTCTAGAAGGCCATTTTGGGCCTACATCGCAACCTCTGAACATGTCTGAGAAGGACCCTCTTCAGGTCCTGCACCAAATGAGGGATTTAGAATGTGTTTGTAGAAGACACGCACCTGCAATGCCTCTGCTTCCTACACCCAAACCATAAGGAGGTAGAGTGCAAGATATTCCAAGGCTATTCTAAGAAGATGACGAAAGACAGGCACAGTGGACTGGCGGCATGGCTCAACTCGAACAAGGCCTCTGACCCGTGCTCCGAACAGGTCTTGCATCGTCCCAGACCAGCCGGTCCAAGAAGCGGTCGTCTAAGTCCTTTGAGGGCACCCCATCCGTGGGGGTCCAAGATAAAGCCAAGATCCGCAAGTCCGAGGCCACCAGGTTCGCCACTGATACAGGTCCCAAAATGGATAGGGTGCGATCAACATCACCCTCTGCCTCCATAGCCAGCCTACCATCAAGCACCTCTTCGAAGAGGAAGTCATCCACCCTGCAAAGCTACGGGTGGGATCAGATAAGCCAAGGGCAGAGGAGAAGAAGGCCACACAGCTCAAGCAGGCTCAAGTGGCTCAGTCAAAGTATTCATCGACAACTCCGTCCACGGCTACCACTACCACGGCAGCTAGCTGCGGGCAGTGATCCTACGAGGGTGGCTCCCGCATCATAGAAAGTGTCGCTGCCCCCACGGGACAACACAGCCACAGAAGCCTTGGCAAAGGCTGCAGGCAACCCAGAAGGGGTTAAGACACCAACCCTGGACCCGGTGCAGGCCCCTTCGGGGAAGGTGGGGCTCAAAACAGTCCCCCCAGGTCACGCTCAAACTATGGATGTTTTGTCCATGGACGACGAGGATCAAGAATCCAGGCATACGGTTCATGAGGATGACGACGGCGCAGAGCCTAGTTTTCCTTCTCTACAGTCTCAGCCAAGAGACATTTCCTTGGACAGTCTATCGACTCTCCACACCTTGGTGTCGGAGAACCAGATGAGGATGGCACCGGTACCTGCAGCACCCCAGGTCCCTGACCCAATGCCGATGAAAAAGAGGAAGCGTCATTTGATACCCCCCATATCAACCTCATCCGCCACATCGGGCCCTAACTCCCCCAGCGGACCCCGATACGGGTACAGGGACAGATACGGCCATGACTATGGATGATCACGAAGACTTAGTCACCAGCAGACAGCAAATCCCCACATTTGGATGCTTTTCATAGGGTTTCCCCACCAGACGAGGAGGGAGTGTTCCACTCTGTAATTGCAGGGCATCCAAACTCTTCGAGCTGGTACCCGAGGAAACCAAGAAGGAGGGCTTCTTGTATCAAAGGCGAGAGAGGCCAATAGGAAGACTATCAAGGTGGTGCCCTTTCTGGACGATATTTGGGAGAGGGCCTGGCCCTCATGAAGAACCCTTGCACGCCTTCAGCCAAGAGAGACAGGCTGGAGAAGAAGTATAGGGTGCAGACTTTGCACCCAAGTACCTGAGGTCCCAGCCATCTCTGGACTCGGTGGTGTCGGCTGCTGCGAGAAAACAGTTGGCTAACCCATCTTCATCGTCGCCAGTCCTTCCTGACAGCGAGGGGAAAAGGATGGACGCCATGGGGAAGAAAGTGATTTACGACAGGGAATTGTGGTACAAGCTAGGACAAATTCTGGAGTTCCTTCCCAACAATAAGAAGATGGAAGCCCTTGCCCTCTTCCAGGAGGGAGAAGTGACATCCAACCATGTCATCACGGTGGCAGTGGATGTTGCTGACACAGGGTTCTTTCAGATGGGGAACAGTGTCTGTCTTAGTCGACAGGGATGATGAAGGCCACTAACTTCTGTCTGACGGTCCAGGCGAAGGTACTGTACATGCCCTTCAACAGGAAGAATCTGTTTAAGAAGGCGGTCGATTAGTCCCTCCAGGCCATCAAGACAGATTTGGATACGGGCCGTTCCCTCAGCACTCTCCAGCAGCACCGCTCGTCTTCTTTTCGCTCCTACAGGGGAAAATAGAGCAGGTCATCAAAAGGTTTCTCAGCGTCTTACCAACAGCCTTCCCGGTCCTCAATGCAAGAAGCCTACAGAGGCCGCTCCTAGCCTACGGTAGTAGAAGAGAGCGTCGCGGTCGCTCGAGCAAGCCTGAACCAGCCAAGACGTTGGGCCTCCACTCGTGCACACCAGTGGGAAGCTGGGTAGCTAGATACGTCAGCGAGTGGAGAAAGATCACCACCAACAGATGGGTGCTGGACGCTCTCGCCCAGGGGCACATCTTGGAGTTTCAACGCAAGTGTTCTTGTATCATGCCGGTTCCCTGCCCAGAGCAGCATATCCCTCAGCTTTTGGAAGAGGTACAAGTCATGCTACGAAAAGGGGTGACAGAGCTAGTTCCCAAATGGCTCTGGTGCTCTGGACTCTATTCCAGATACTTTCTAGTCAGAAAGAAGACAGGGGGCTGTAGACCCATCCTGGACTTACGACGTCTGAACAAGCACTTAAAAGTCCCAAAAATTCAGGATGGTGACGTTGCAGCACGTGCTTGCCAACTGGAGAAGACCTATTTCCACGTCCCTATTCACAAGAAACATCGGAAATGTCTACGCTTCATGGTGCAGGTACAGCACTACTAGTTCAAGGCCCCACCATTCGGCTTGAAGTCGGCCCCAAGAGTGTTCACAAAATGCCTAGCACCAGTGGTGGCCCATCTACGTCTACAAGGCATACACGTATATACCCATACCTGAATGACTGGCTGGTACGCACCCGCTCCCGGGAGCTGGCCAACAAACACACAAAGGTGACCATCCGACTATTTACGGATCTGGGATTCTCCGTCAACTATCCGAAATCCTGCTAACGCCATCGCAGAATGCACTGTTCCTCGGCGCCAGACTCAACACAGTGTCTTGCCTGGCATTGCCCTTGGAGGAGAGGCTAGCAGCCATTGAAGGAAAGGTGCAACGACTGTAGGCGAAGACGGCCACGTTGCGTGCCATCAAGTTGTTACTGGGCATGATGTCGTCCTGCATCTACCTTGTCTGTCTCTGCAGGTTTCATATGCAACCCCTATAAGAATTCCTGGATGCCTGTTGGATACAGCTGTCCAGACGTTTCACGGACACGATCCCTCTGAACGAGGAGTTCAGACGGGCGATGCAGTGGTGGGAGGTCCGCTCCCACATTGCCCAAGGCACAGGATTTCAATCCCCCCATACCAAGAGACGGTCACCATGGATGCCTCCCTGGAAGGTTGGGGAGCGCACACTGGATATCTACATGCCAGAGGCCTGTGGCTACCGGAGGAGAAGGATCTGCATATCAACATCCTGGAGCTATGGGAGGTATCCTGGGCTCTCAAGTCATTCCTACCGTCTCTGAAAGGCAAGATGGTGAGCATCTTCATGGACAACACCACCACCATGCTCTACATCAGGAAGCAGGGGGGCATTCGATCCCTGGCGCTCTCGAAGGAGGCCAAGGACTTGTGGCACTGGTCCATTGGTTAGGGGATGTTCCTCGTCCCTCTTCACCTGGCAGGAGTCAAGAACATGATTGCAGACTCCCTCAGTAGGGAACTGTGCTTCTGCCACAAGTGGTAGCTTCGTCACGATCAGGTGGACCGCCTGTTCGTCAAATGGGGCAGTCCCCAGATCGATCTGTTTGCGACGGCGGCAAACTCCAAAGGCCAGAATTCGTCAGCAGGTTCCACCAGCCGAGGAGCTTGGGGGACATATTCTTCCTGTGGGAAGAACTGTTTCTGTATGCGTTCCCTCCGTTCCCTCTCCTGCTACAAGTCATCAACACACTCAGACAGTGCCAATGCAAGATGATACTCATCGCACCAGCATGGCAGAGCCAGATTTGGTATCCAGACCTTCTCGACCCGTCAGCAGCATAACCAGTCAAGTTGCCAGTGGTTCAGGATCTTCTCACCAGAGAGGGAGGAGCAATGCTTCATCATGGCCCAGGATCCCTGAACTTGAAGGCTTGGCTCCTGCAGGCTTAAAGTTTGGAGGGTATGAGTTGCCAGAGGACTGCAGGGAGGTCCTCGCCAAGGCCAGGGCGTCGACTTTGAAGTGCTACGCCCATAAGTGGAAATGTTTTGCTACGTGTTGCCAGTCACAGAAGATTACCCCTCTGAGTGTCACGACTCCTCAGATCTTGCTGTACTTGCTGTCCTTGGCAAAGGCTGGGCTGGCTCACGCATCCATTAAGGTACATCTGGCGGTTATCTCCCGCTACACCAGATCCCCGGGAAGATCCTCACTGTGGTTGCACAGACTCGTCAAGGAGTTTCTCAAAGGCCTTTTCCGATCTTTTCCGCCAGTGAAAGCTCCTGCCCTGACGTGGGAACTCAACGTGGTTCTGACAAGGCTCATGGGGGCTCCTTTTGAGCCTTTGCATCAGGCCCCACTCAGGTTTCTCTCGTGTAAGATAGCTTTGCTTGTGGTCATCACCTCTGCCAGAGGTGTAGGTGAGATCCAGGCCCTATCCTGCAAGCAATTGTACCTGGCTTTCCATGAATCAAGGGAGGTACTGTGTACGCACCCCTCTTTAATGCCAAAGGTTCATTTGGAATTCCACCTCAACGAGCCTTTGTTCCTGAAACCTAGGTCGCAGGCGGAGAGGGATTTGCATTCGCTGAACGTTGCTCGTGCCTTGAAGTTCTACGTAACACACACAAAGAGTTTCCGGAAGCATCCTCAATTGTTTATGAACTTTGGTCTTGTGAGCCATGGGAAGGCCTTGTCCAAGGCTTCCATTTCAGGGTGGCTCTTTGGCTGCATCAAGCACTGACTTCAGTTGGTGAACTATCCGTTGCTGGGCCGTCTGAGAGCCCACTCCACCAGAGCGATCACTGCAATGACGGTGTTCCTGTCTGGTGTGCCCCTGCTAGTCATCTGCGGGGCCGATACGTGGAGGTCCACACACGCCTTCACGAAGTTAGACTGTGTCGACAGGGAGTCCAGAGTCAGCCGAACAGTACTAAGCAACCTATTTGCTTGAGGTGAGTCTGTTCCAGGGGTAAGTGTTCTTTGCTTCTGTTGAGCCTTGCCACATCCCGTTGTGTAATGTGTACTGCTGTATATTAATTATTTATGAGTATGTGAATCCATGCCAGACCCCATGCTGGAGAAGGTTTAAGTTACTTACCCACAACTATTGTTCTCCAGCAGGGGTCTGGCATGGATTCACATACAAACCCTCCCTCCGGCCCCTCTACGGCTGTGCTTCCCTTGGCCCCACCCCCACTCTCCTCTCTCCCCGTCACACCTGATGAGGTCACCAGACAAGTCCGGTCTATAAAGGCCTCATCCAAGCAAGTTGACCCCCTACCCCTCCAAAACCATCAAGGACAACATTGATTCCCTTGCACCAGCCTTGGCCAAGGTTTGCAACCTCTCCTTTTCTACTGGAGTTTTCCCCAACTGCTCTCAAGCACTCCCTTGTGCACCCTCTTCTCAAGAAACCCTCTGCTGACCCTTCCATTCCGTCAAGCTACCGCCCGATCTCAATCACTCCTTTCCTGGGCAAACTCCTGGAGAAGATGGCTCTCTCTCAGCTAAACATCCACACAGAATCAGTTGTTTCCTTGACCATCATTCTCATTTTAGAGCATACAGAGGCACGGAAACTGCTCTTCTGAACACCCATGAAGACCTGCTCTCAAATCTTGACACTAACACGGTTGCCAGTCATTTGGTCGAAAACAATTGGTCGACTGGACAACTGGTCGAATCAATTTGGTTGAAAACCAAATGGTCGAATTTTTTTTATTTTTTTTTATTTTTACCCCTTTTTTTGGGGGGGGGGGTCCCCCCCCAACCCCTTTTTTTTTCTTTCTTTTTTTTTCTACACGAAAACCCACAAAACACATATATAAATAAAAAAAAAAATTCGACCATTTGGTTTTCGACCAAATGACGTCGACCAAATTGCAGTCGACCAGTTTGTAGTCGACCAAATGACTGGACACCCACTAACACTCCCCCTGTCCTCATTCTCCTTGATCTCTCCTCTGTGTTTGACACGGTTAACCACAGCATTCTGATCTCACAGCTTCGTGACACCTTGGGAATCACAGGTCCGGCTCTGACCTGGTTAACCTCTTTTCTCTCTGACCGCCCATCCCGGGTCAAACTTGGTGCCCTTCTCTCAGCTATCACCCCCTCAACCTGCGGCATTCCCCAGGGTTCTAACCTATCCTCCTGGTTCTTCAACGTCTACATGGCTGCCCTGGCACGTTATTGCCACTTTCACCTCTAATTTCCAGTGTTATGCGGGTGACACTCAGCTATCCTTCAGGCTACCCTCATCCGTCTCCTCCTCCTCACTCATACCTTACTGTCTGTTCGCTATTCAGTCATAGTGTGCTGCAAACAACCTTTGTCTCAATGTCAGTAAAACTGAGATTGTCTGCATTGGGACACCTGCTCCCACATTCCCCCTCTAACTCTGGCCAGCACCCCTTGGCTCTGCACCTTCCCCCACCTGTGAGCCCAAAAACCTTGGGGTCATCTTCGACTCCACTCTCCTTCTCCTCTCACATTTCGGACATTTCAAAACTATCAACTACACCTCCTTAGAGGCACTCTACCTTTTCTCACTTTCCCTCAGCAGCTCACTGTCTCCAGGCTGGACTACTGCAACAGCCTCTTCCTCAACGTCCCTGCTTCTGCCCTGCGTCCTCTGCAACTCATCCAGAACAGAACTGCAAGACTTATCCTTGGCCTCAAGCCCAGGGACTGCATCTCTCTGGTGCTGAAATCCCTTCACCGGCCTCCCGTGGCTGCAAGGATCAAATTCAAGAGTCTCTGCTTTGTCCACAAGGCTTTCTGGGGCCAGGGACCTACCTACCTTCAACGTTGCCTTCCTAAATACTGTCCCTCTCTAGCCCTCTGCTCTTCTACCTCCAACCTTCTGCGAGTGAGCCGGTTCTTCAAGCAGAGATTTGGAGGGAGATCCCTTTCCTCAGCAGGTGCCTCCCTCTCAAACAGCCTCCCTGCGACCCTCCGTTTTGAGCCTGACATTCTCAAGTTCCGGAAACTCCTCAAGACCTTCCTCTTCTCCTCTTCCTTCTCTCTCACCCTACCCTGCTAACCTAGATCTCTGATCTGCCTTCTTTCCCTCCTTCACACATCTTATTGACTGGCCGCCTAGTGTACCTCAGAGTCCCACAGGTCCCAGGCACCCTTGCCAGTCTTTCTGCATTTGCTGCAAGGCCCTACACCCCCCTGCACTTGTAATAAACCTTGAGAGCTTCTCTCTATCCGCACTTCACCAGTCTCTACTGACTGGGCGCACTTGGTCCCCTGCACTTCCCTTGCACTCTCACACTATGTGTATACAGCCCTTCCTGAAGATTGTTACGTCTGTTCTCCCTTGTCTTCACCCCTTAATGGGCACTTATAAAAAAACACAGAATCGCCGACAGGCCTATTTGCTGTATCCAAACTGTTAAATGTATAATATTCACTTAATCTGCCTAGGCAGACCGTTATCGTCTCAGAAATTTAAGGGCTATGAGCTACTGTTGTTTCCCCCTTGTTCCTTCCCTCCTTGAGCGCTTTGAAACACTTGCCTGTGTATAGGCACTATACAAATAAACATTACCTACCTACCTTCTTGGTCATACTGCCACTTTACGTGCTTACCAAATCTGAAGATGGTTGCCCGAGGCGGGGTTTAGGGAGAGGAATGCCGTTGGATGGGGGCAGTATGACCCAGAGGACAGTGATTGGTTTAGAGGAGGAATACAGTTTTAAAGTGAAAGTGAAACTTTTTTATTTTACCGAGGATTCCCAGCAGATGGGGAATATTCATGAGCATGTGAATCCATGTCAGACCCATGCTGGAGAATAATAGTTACAGGTAAGTAACTTAAACCTTTCATGCACATAACATTTTTTATAATCATCAATCAGATTAGTAGCAAGTGGGCTTGAGGAGGGTTGGGGTTAATAGGAACATTTTGGCATTTTATTCACACATTTAAGAAACATTATTTGCTATTGTTCAACAGCGCACAAATGAAGCACATGTAACATACCTGAATCATAGCTGTCTTAATAAAAGCATCCATCAGCCCGGTGGGCTGAATGAATAATTAATAACGTGTTGAAAATGTGCCAGATCCTGGAGGAGTTCATTTCAATCCTTGTATGTATTATACACACAAAGTCCACCAAGATTTAACACTTTGCAAAACAAACTAGAAGCGCTGCAGGTAGGACGGCTTTGAGAGACATTGTACTTGACAAACATTCCTTCACTCATTTGAACAGTGTAGGACCCGCACAATTTATTTAGTAGCGGTAGTAACTTATCGAGGAAACATTTCAGCACACGCATTTTGGCATATTGGGAAAGTGAAACTCGATTTGCAACCACATAAGTCTTGGAAACTTGAAAATGGGCTGTGGGCAACCTTGAAACCAGGAAACAAGTGTACCTTGCAATGAAACGAGAAAAGGAAACAAACTAACATACTGGACAAATCTTAATCGCCTGCTGACTGGTTTCTCACAACCCTCAAACTTCAAGACATGCACCGGAGCTCAGATATGCAAAGGAAGCAGCGATGCAGCTTATGTGGAAAGCACTCTCTGACCAAGGTAGTAACGCTAAAGACCACGAATAACTTCTAGTCAGGCATTTGCGGTGGAAACTACAATGCATTATGCACTGCTGCTTCGTGTCTCACATTGAGGTAACATCCTTACAAGAGCATGTTATTTTATGAAAGAAACATGCAAAATAGTTATAGAAAAAAAATGCATGAGTGTTGCAATTCAGTTGTCATCTGTTTTGGTTTCCAAATCCCTGCTAACACATTCTACAGATAAAGAGTAATATCAAAAGTATTAAATATTAAAATACCCTAGGACGCTCAAACAATGTAATCATGAAAGCACTTTTTTTTATCCACAATTATTTCAACAAGCAGGGTGGCAATTGCGCAATCCAACAATATATGGCTAGAGAGTTTGTTTAAAAACATACTGAAACGTAGTTAAACATAGTGCATAATTCAATTGTGTTATGGCCTGGTGTTCCAAACAAGAGTAGAGGATGGCTAAACTAATTGACCAGATACAATATAACTGATAGTCCTGTTTGTGAACTACACATCAATCAAGGCAGTCCATGCAGATTGGTTCTGGTGGCAGCTTGGAAAATTCACATGAATAAATAAGACCCATGCAACAGGTTAAGACTCCAGTGAGCATGTCCTCTTCCTTTGATAGTATTTCTCCGAATCCGTTAAGGTCCATTTCCAGGCAACAAAGCTTTTTTAAGAAACTAATTTATATTAGATGTAAAACAGTGATCTCAAGCAGATATCTTTTCCCATCTCAGAAGAACAACTAGACAATCTGAAAATCCAATAACGTTGGCTCCTTGAGAAGATTAAGTCAAGAGTTCAAAGACTGACCCAATTAAATTTGTGAGATAGTGCAAATCGGCCTGTTCCGCAAAGCATTTGACATCTTATCCCAGGTCTTCATTTTCAGCAGAGGCAAGGAATAATGATGAATCTGGCCACAACCAATGCAGATCAATTAGCAAATTAAAGTGCAACACTTGCATTCAATCCCGTTACTAAATGAAGTCCTTGCATATGCGTACACAGGGTTTATGCCTTCTCCACAAACATGCCCCCAACGACCCTCAGAAATGCCCAATTATGTGTAAACCAAAAAAAGCTTTTATCTTGTTGAAGGTCTCTGGTGACATGGTATAGATCTGTTCTGTTTCCTACAAGAACATAACTATTTAGTATCCCCCACAGTTCTCAGACATTTACTTTACCCTCTTGGATAGAACCTCTACACTGACGGGAAGGTATTCCTGCAGAAAATGTGTTGTTGCATAAGAAACAAGACGCTTCATTTGGCTCATTGTGAACGGGTAACTCTTTTAGCACAGAAAGCACAATCCAAGACTCTCACTCAGAACAACTCTACTTGACAAGCTCGTGGACATGCTGAACTCTTCTGAATGAAGCAGTAGTACAATGTCTCATCCCGGAATTCATATTCACCGGTGATATGCTGGATAACTCCTCCTTTCAGCAGTCGTCCACCGTACTTGGTACCCTCACCACGATCAGGAGCAAGGCCCACTCGAACAAGCCAGTTCACCAGATCGCAGCCATGGAAGATGCCAGCAGAGGTTTTTGCGCCACACCTGTATTTCAAAGCAATGATTCACCCACATGTTCTGTTAACTTCGCATCAGCACTATATCACATGGAAGAGGCAAGAAAAAAATGGGGGAGGAGGGAAAGATAGCAGGAGAGTTAAAAGTATGTTAGAAGTAAGAGTATAAAAATTGTAAGTAAAGGTGTGCAACATGCAAATTGCTTTTAATCATAAAACTGCCTCACAATCAAAATGTAGGTGATGTGATTTATTTTGTGGACACTGACTATATTCCCCTGCACTTATATAATTGAGCGCTTTCTCAATGCCTCCCTCTTCCGTTGAGTAAGGATGCTAAATGAAGGGTGTGGGCAGATTACTTTTAAACATAAAAAAATCTTTGATCATCCTTGTAGAACTCGTGTAATGGACACTTCGATAACTCCTGTTTATTACATTAAATAACTATGCTCACTGCTACATGAACTATATCCACCGACCCACCCCCAACCCCGACTCCAACACAGATGGGTTCCACGATTCTCTCAAGATTGCAGATAACCTTACTGCAGGCTGCTTATCACTGCAATCAATGGGACATCTCAGCCCACACAGGAAAAGGGTTAATTGCTGTAGTCGCACATTAACTAGTTGCGTTTTATGTTGTTTTGAATCCCACACCTATCTAGAGGCTGATGCTTTTACATTTAAGCAATCTAGATGTGGTTCAGGGTAGCAGTTTATAAACACAGCATGGAAAAGTTAGCACTTATCAAATGCAAAGAAAAAAACCCATCAATGCTGGCTTATTGCAAAATGGGATTGGTGTTATGGTAGTCCACCTATACAAAACGTGTCGGGCAGTAGTAATGTAGATATTACCAGCAGAACAACATTAGCAGGTCTTTTAGGCATCTGGTCTTTTGAATCTACTTCCAGTCGTTCTGCTTCAATGGCAGCACCAACCAGGTCTCCTCAAGGGACAAGAGCAGCCTAAATAAACTGCCTTTGCAGCATTCTGATGGAAGCCGTTTGTAACCAATAGAACCATCAGAAGAGAACCTAAAATTGGCCCTTTGCAAAGTATGCAATGATATGTTCTTCTCACAATAGGGGCGATTAAATCCTGCCTCCTCGAAACATAGATACATCTCGCTAGAACTCTGTGACAGGAGGTCAACTATAATGTGAATGACAAAGTTGTAAAGCTGTGTAAAATAACAAAAAAGCTGGGCAATCATCAAGGCAGAAAATAGCAAGCAATTCAGAGGGCATTATAAAAACAAAGACCGAACAGACAAGTCATCGAAATATGTGTCTCCGCAACATGTGGATACAGCTGCAGGCATCCAACACATCTTAAGAGAACTGGTCTTTTTCTCCTTCGTAAGTTATTTGTGTTCTTTCACCAGAGACTGCTCCAGTTTCCTCAGTAGTATGACAATATTCAACAGCAAGAGAGCACTGTTTGATGAACAAAAACCTCGAAAATGCGGGTAGGGCAGCATGAGATCTGCACAGAAAAGACTATAAATCTGAAGTCAATAAATGGTCCCAAAGGAAAAAGAAAATCCAGCAGTTGGTAGGTCCACTAATAAATATAACTGTCACGCCACCAAAGCTAGCTAGTTCGTTCGTTCCTCCCTCCCTCCCTCCTTCCCTCCCAACATCCCTTGGGAAATATGCCATCTCGGTTTCCCGTGCCTTAACACTTCTTGCTAGGGCATTCGACACTCCTTGGCTCACAGAAGATTTTAAGCTCAAGGAAATACCTTCTGGTTTTGTTCTTCCCACTGGAATCCCACAGTCATTGCACACCAACAGAAGACTATAACCTGCCTCTACCAAGGACTCACTTCTTTGACTGGAGGTTTTTTTCAGTGACTGCTTTTCCCTTTGATTCCTCTTGGGAAATCCACTTGTTTCCGTGAGTAATTCATGGCAACCCTGCATCATCGTGGAGACCCAGAGGGACTGCCCTTACTTCGCCAAGTCCACTGGAAACACCAAGGAGCAGGTGAGGCTGGCGGGTGACAGTAACTCCAGGCAAACTGATATCTGGGTGGTCATTGAGTATGCATTACTAGCACAATAGCCCCTGCTCTCCGTCGTCTTGCCAAGCATAATTTTTTATCAATTGCCAGAAGAGAGGTGATTTCACAAAGCTAATGCCTTAGTTAATCTTGAATCAAATAAGTACAATTAATCTTTCCTAGCTTCTGTTTTTGTGAGGCTGCAACAAATCAATGGATCTCAGACTTTAAAATGCTTACATAATCTCAGCATTTGAGAATGCCTTGAAGATTTTAAGAAACTTATCAGTTAGTTTTACAAATAGTCACAGATCTTGTAGGACCATCTATGCACAGAATAGGTAGGTCCACCGTTTATCATATCACATTGGATGAGTAAGTCAAAAAAAGGCGCGACCGGGGAAGAACATTTGGAGGAAAAGTATGAAGGACTCTTTGGGAGTAGCAGGTCTGCTGGCCTGCAGGTTTTCTGAAATTCAAATTCAGTGTAGTGACAAAGCTTTTTCTCCTTCTTGGAATGTAGCACCAGTATGTGACCCACAGCGTTAATTAACTCAAACAAGTGCATACTTCTCCGGCATTGGATCTTTCATGGATTGACATGATCATGAATATTCCATCGTCAGCTGGAAAATCCACAGTAATAATAAAGTATTTTTGCTTTAAACTTAAAAAAACTGCTTGGGACTTGTATAGCTTATTGCTATCATACTGCCCCAGCCAATGACAGTGGTCCTCCTTAGCTCCTCCCCTGGTGACCATCTTCAGATTTTTACTGCACATTTAAAGTGTTCCCATTGTTTTGCTCCTCGAATTTCGTTTATTTCATCTATATTTGAGAAACCTTTCAAACTTTTTCCTCATCATCTGTCACGGCTGTGACTGCCGGTAGCGGGGACCCATTGCCAGTGAAGATTTGATCATCCAACAATCGTCTGAACATCAACGATCTTCAGAGAGGCCTTCTTCTCGAATTTCAGGCCCTGTTCAAGCAAGCATGGTGGATGCCAGTAAGAAGAGCCATTTCAGGCCCTGCTCCAAGTGTCGACTCAAGAATATTTTTGTGGACGATCGACACGAAAAAATGCATCTATTGCCTGCACCCGCACAATGTGGACAGCTGCTCAATTTGCCAGGCCTTCTCCATGAAGACTCAGAAGAATCGCCATAGAAGGTTGGTGGCTTGGCTGGAAAAGGGTGCCAGGGCCTCGGACTCAGCCTAGGTCCAGAGTCATGCCTCTGCCAGGGTTGGCAGACTCGTAGATCGGACTCCCGCTACGAAGTGGTTGAGATCCCATGAGGACACTTCCCAGGGGAAGAAACCAAAAAAGGGACATAAGTCACAGGTTCCGACTGCCTCCCCATCGTCATCGCAGCAGCCCGATCTCCGGTCCAGTCTACGATCATGGCTACGCTGACTACTAAACACTTGTCCCACTCTTTGGAGACTAGGGTTCCATCGATGACATTGATTACCTTGTCAACATCATCGTCGACGCCAGTTACTTTGTCCACGACCTCATTAAAAAACAGTCCCGTCGATGAAAATCCAGCACCTCATCAACGACCGCTTCGTCGACGTCGTGGACCACGGCAGCACGCAGGATTGCTCTGCCTCTAAGGCCAACATCTGTATTGTCATCATCTACGGCACCAGTGCTTGCTTTATTTCCTAGAAGAACAAGTGTGCACAAGGAGTTACCCCTCTTCCCTACCGTGAACAACTATGACCAAACCACAAGGCCCAGTTGATGCAAGAGTGAGTGTTGTCAGGAGATGAATAGTCTCTGTAGGCTTCATTCTCTGAGCAAGAGGAAATGGAGGAAGAACCGGATCCAATCCTGTGGGCACCCCGGCCAGCAGTGGCTTCTCCACCACCATTACCTTTTCCACCAGTGACTGTCCCACTGGTGGCTGCATCTACAGTTCCAGTGATAACTCCAGCAGCACCCACCGAGCTATCTGTGGCATTCGGTCTATTCTACAATCTCTAGTCACTGAATTGGAGCAGCGTCTGCCTCCTCCAGTTCCTCAAGGTACACACTGTGTGCAAGGTGCACAAGGTGGCCCAAGCGGGCCAATTCGAAAACCTCCTCCTGGGCCTTCACATGAAGCAGGGGTTCCACCACCATGTCCTCCACAACCAACTCCTCAATTGTTTGCTGCCCCCTCAGCTGCGCTCACAGACACTGGCCTGGATACGGACGCCTCTCCGGACACACATACTACTATTGACGAGTAGGATGACCTGGTACCAGCTGATGGGGAGCCACCAGACATGCCTTCCAGAGATATGCTGGTTAGGGAAAATTCTCTGTTAAGGCTAATTTCCCAAACCAAGTGAGCCCCCAACAGCTTTGCTGGATTTTTGGGGTTTATTTTTTTCTCCTGCTAAGAGTGAGACTCTCTTTCTCCCACTCTTAGGCATGATTTGAGATATCCTTTGACTTTGAAATGTGTTTTATGGGCTATGGGGTCTTTTACTACATAGGGTTTCATGTGTTTTTGGTAAAGTGTGTTACACAGCATCCTCAGTGCAGTAACACAGGGGTGTCATAGTGACCCCCAAACATAGACTCCATACCCTGGGACTGACTAGTATCTCCCATGGCATGTAAAGTCACCATTGACTTTACTAGTCTTAAATTGTGAACAGAACCAGTACAAACCATCATATTGTGGAAGTACTGGTAGGGGTAATTAGATTGCCCCTGGGTCTGTTTTTCGAGGGGGCACTGTGCAGTCCCCCCTCGTCGAGTTTCTGGCTGGTGGCAGTGGTTATCACGCGAAATATTCCACCGGAATATTTCCTATGGGATTTTCCCATTCATTTTAAACGTACCACTTTTTGGTGCAATGTTAAAGATACCGCCAGGTTATTTATTTAATATTTATTCCCCAGTTGGGTCTTTTTGCCAGGACTCGGTTTTAAAATGGCGTTTGTGTTCGCGTCTGTAACGCCGACCCAAGTCGAGCCCTTTGTTCCACTTTTTGGCGGGCTTCTCCACAGAAGCCTCCAAAAGTGGTGCCACTCTGTCTGGGTCTACAGGATGTGTGGGAACGGGGTTTAGGCACCCTGGACCGAGTTGCCTCGGCAACTCAAGTCGCACTCTTGTGTGATTGGCCCAGTGGTGAGCCGCCCAGCTCACCACTTAGCATGTTTGAGTGACAGCTAGGACTGATGAATGGGGGTTTTCTGCATAAAAGCAGGGCTTTGGGGACTGGAACTTGAGAAGTCGCCACAGGACCAAATAATCCGAAGAGGGAGAAGCTGAGCCGACCTGCAACAACACCACCACCGGTGGAGCCCTGCTGAACCGTTTCACCACTTCCCAACGACAGAGAAGATCTTCATCCTGGAGAGTCTTCTTCCTCTGAGCTGGTTGGGATAACCAGTTCGCCCTCTTTTTCGCCTTCCTGGATCGTCTCGTGGTCGAATCGCCCGTGCCAAGCACCCCGGCGGCTGGATAGCCACGCTTCACCACTACCACAAATAAAAGGGTAGTACCTTTTAACCGGAAAACTCTGCGGCTGGTTTCTTTCCTGGCAGTGCAACAACCTCCAGCTTTCCTCCACGTCGAGATGATCTCTTCCCCTGGACGAAGCACTGACTTGCACCCGCTGCCAGGAACAACTGCCCCCGCTGGAGCTTTCTCACCATTTCAGGTAGAGTCCCGCCTGGTCTCCCTTGCAACAGACTGTTCAAAGTGTCCCGTAAATCCTTGACTTTCTACCCTGGGGTGACTTGGGACCTACTAACTAACTTTTCCTGACTTAAGCCAACCCTTTTTGAACTCTTTGCAACGACTCTTTAAAAGTACTATTCAACTGTGTGATCTTGGACACATTCTGCCTTGCTCTCTTCAAGAGTGGGCCTGGCCTATGACTTTCTTGCTCCTCAGAAGATTCTTCCTTTTCTGACTTGCTCTGGTTCTCCTAAAGTGTTGGTATTGTGTATGTTCCTAATTGTGCTTTTTTCCCTCCCTTTTTAAATAACTTATTGGAGTGCCATCTTAGGTTAAGCGCTCACCTCTGTCTGAAAATAAGTGGTGTTTTAACTAAGACTTGTTCAATAAGTGATCAGGGATGTATATATATTAATAGTGACTGTGTTTGAACTTGCTTGCCATATTAGTGTTAGTGTATTTTACAAAGTGTGTTTTTAAATAAATAATTTTATACTTTTATACCCAAGCTCTGGTCAGTGTTTGCTTGTGCTACTGTATTTTGGTACCTATCCTGTATACTCTATATACTGTCTAACTCTTCTTGAGAGAAGTCTGGCTGCTCAGCCACAGCTACCAGGTAAATCTGGGTGGTACAGACGGCTACCAATTGGGTTTACTGCCAACACCTGTAGTCTTAAGCCTTTTACAGGTCCCTTAGGGAACTGCACAGGTTTCTGCCTAACAATGCTTCCGGAAGAAATTGCCTCTTTCCATGCTCTGCTTGAACGACTGTAGTATCTGCTGCTGCAAGAAAGCATTCGGCCAACCCGTCCTCGCCTTGCATGGTGCCCACGACAAGGAAGGCAAGCAGCTAGACACTTTTGTAAAGTGGGTAGTTACCACAGCCGTAACCACCATTAAGGAAGCCAATTCCTTGGCCATTCTCTCCAGGTATGACAGGGAGTTATGGTACAAGATGGGCCCCATCTTTGACTTCCTGCTTGATAACAAATGGGATAAGGCTCTTGCTTGTTGCACGAGAGGGAAGCAGCCGCAGATCATGCCATCACTGTGCCCCTGGATATTGCTGAAACAGGCTTCTGCCAGAGGGGCAATGGAGCAGTCCAAAGCACCAGGGTTGGTTAAAAGCCACAAACTTCCATCCGGAGTTACAGTGAAAGTTTATGGACATGCCTTTTGATGGAGTGGATCTTTTTGGGGGAAAAAGGTACACGAAAAACCGTTAGCCATCAAGATGGACACAGATACCGCTCCCTGGGTAACCTGCAGACTGAGAAGGCAGTTTGTTCGGTCCTGGAATGGCAGATTCTCAAGGACCTCCAGAGACAATCAGCCTACCTATCGCCAACCATCCCGCACCAGTTCGCAGGAGGTATACAAAGGGAGATTGTAGGCTTAGAGAGGTGCGCAGAGACGACACAGTACTTCCACCCGCATGAAAACCCTGAAACAAGCCTGACCAGAATCAGGCTTCAAGCCCCCACTTCAGCAACCCAGTGGGTGGCCAGCTATCAAAGTTTGTCAAACAATGGCCTGCAACACACATGGCAAACCATCCAAAGCCTAACTTTGTTGGGATTCTCCATAAACATGTCTACATCATGCGTGTCGCCATCTCAGAACGCCCTGTTCTTGGGCTCAAAACACGCTGCAGTGTCTAGCTACCCCCTCGCAGGAGAGGGTCAAGGCCATACTTCACAGGATTCAGTAGCTGTCCTCCTTTCAAAGGACAACAGTTCACTCAATCAAGTCCTTACGCGGGATGTCCTCATGCATCCCTCTAGTAGCTCACTGCAGACTGTGTATGCAACCGCTCCATGAGTTCCTAGATACCTGTTGGAAGCAGGTGTCAGGCTCCTCAAACAACAAGAGCTCTCTCAACCCGGCGTTTTGCCAGATTCTGCATTGGTGGGCTCATCGACAGCATCTCACACAAGGTGCCCTCTTTCGCCTACAAGCACATCAGGTCACACACAGACGCCTCTCTGGAGGGTTGGGGCACACACCACAAGGTTTCACGCCAGATGACTGGCAGCTGGAAGACAAGCTACTGCATATCAATGTGTTGGAACTCCCGAGCTGTGTTCTGGACTCTCAAGTCCTTCCAACCCCAGCTCGAAAACAAGGAGGTTCACATTTTCACAGACACCACCACCACCACAATGTTCTACAGCAGGAACCAGGGAGGGACTCACTCTCCTGTTCTGTCCAAGGAGGCGCAGACACTGTGGCACTGGGCGCTATTCCAGGGCATGTTCCTCATTCCCTTTCACCTAGCAGAGCCCCACAACACCAGCAGTTTCCCTCAACAGGGAACTGAAATGCTGTCATGAATAGGAACTCCATCAGGTTCAGGTTTGCTGTTTTTTCTGAAGGTGGGGTCACCCACAGATGGACTTGTTTGCCACAGCAGCCAACTCCAAGTGCGAATAGTTTGCCAGCAGGTACCCGCAACGGAGGAGTCTGGGAGACACGTTCTCCATGTCCTTGCAGGGCCCGTTCGTATATGCATTCCCTCCAATTCCTTTTCTTCTATGAGTAATTAATGTACTCAAACAGAGCTGATGCAACTGGACATTGCCTGTGTGTTTGAAATCGTATGCACAAAAGTCTTTAGCAAAACTTCACAACTGTCTATAACATTTGGACCTGTTGAAAAAGGGAGGGCCATGTTAAAGGCTTCCATTTCTAGGTGGCTATCTGGCTGCATCTCCTACCGTCATCGGCTGGCAAACAGACCACTGCCAGGTCGACCCAGGGCGCATTCCACCAGAGTCGTGGCCTCAACTACGGTGTTCCTGTCTGGTGTTCCTTTACTTGACATCTGCACGGCTGCTACATGAGGTTCACCTACACCTTCACAAAGTACTACTGCATTGACAGGGATTCCAGGGAGGAGTCCTGTGTCAGCGATGCAGTGCTTCACAACGCTTTTGCTTGAGGTGAGGGCTCCAGAGGGGGGTTTCCATTGCTTCTGTTGAAACCTATACCACTTACCCATTGGTTGTTGTGTATGTACTGCTATATATTTGTATTCATGAGGATGTGAATCCATGAAAGATCCAATGATGGAGAAGGAACTAGTTACCAGTAACTCCTGTTCTCCAGCATTGGTATCTTTCATGGATTCACATGCAACCCTCCTGCCTACCCCTCTATGGCTCTTCATTGATTCCTACTGCCACTATATTGCGCTTTTAAATCTGAAGATGGCCACCAGGGATGGAGCTAAGGAGGACCATTCTCATTGGCTGGGGCAGTAATAGCCAAAGTGACATCAATAGTGTGTACAAGTACCAAGCAGTTTTTTTTTTAAAGCATCACGGCTTTATAATTATCAAGGATTCCCAGGCTGACTATGGGGAATATTCATGAGCATTAGAATCCATGAAAGATACTAATGCTGGAGGACAGGAGTTACAGGTAACTAGTTGCATCTACCATAACAAATGTGTGTGTGTGTATAAAGACCTATCTCTTGGATAAAGTCAATGTGAAAAAAGACAAATCCCCTCTAGGTTTAGTTTTGAAGAATCAGACCAGTAGTTTCTAACAGAGAAATTATCTCTTGGTTGCTCTGGAGGTGAAAATGTATATGTAGGAAAAAGTAGATGAGTGTTAAGGAACATAATGTACTAATGTAATGTTGAAAGGCGGTTTCAGAAACTGAAAATAGGCTGCTCTCATTGACCTTTCTTGTTGAATTCTAATCTATAAAGCAAGCCCTTTTAGGAACCTGTCAATACATAGCAAAAACTCAAAATGTCTAAAAGGGGGTCTACATTTCATCACTACAACTTATAGTAGGATGGCACTGCGGAGAATCGAGTGCATTACCTGTATTCAGATAGGCCAGTCACTACCTATCGTAAGTAATGTACCTTCTGGTAAACACATCTAAGTCTCACAGGAAAAATAAAACCTTGCCAACAAGGCAATACATTTGGTAAAGCATTTCTAAACACCACAATCCATCATCAACTTTTTAACTTGCAATTATGAATGTAGTAATTACTACTGGTAGAATTTTGAATAGCCTTTAGGCTAACCACAGAGTGGTTCAAGTGTTGGTTACTCCTGTTTTAAGTTAGCAGGTTGAGGTGCAAAGGCAAAAGCAGCAGTTGACCTCACTGGTTTCACCTTTGGGCACAGATGTGTCTCCCATGGAGTTTGGGTCTTTTTAGCAAACACTGAGTGCCTGGTTTGCATTTCCACACTGTGAGATACCATGGAGTATCAGCAATCTTCCCTGACTCTGTTGTCTTTGAGCTGGAATGTCTGTGTATGCATGTATATTTGTCCAGTTTCTTGTTACAAAATTGATCGATGGATGAATGATCATATCATCAACCCTGTGTGAAAATAAGTAGGCGGCCAGATCCCCCTCCCTATTTATTCTACAAAATAGCATAAAGATGGATGAATTTACACCAGATTTAAACATTATGTTGGCAGAGGAGGATGTCCCATTCTTGGGGACTGGAATATAAAGCGGAGGGGCAGAGGAGTTTGGAGAATACAATTGATCGTGTGATAGAATCATTTTGGAGATGCTCATCAACATTTGAGAAATCAAAGCTAAAAATAGACCATGAACAAGAAAGGCTTTGGCGATACAGATTGCATCTTCCTTTTGGGACCATTGTTGACTTGGACGAAATCAAGAGAAACAAACTCTTTTGAAACAGACTGGACTTGAAACAGACTGCACTTTAGTATCAGGTGGTTTTCAGCCATCATAAGGAGAGAACTAATTGAGATGTGCGGTATGACTGGGTTCATCAAGTGCCCAGAGGCACTACTTATTGCGTCTAATGTTCCAACCAAACTTAAGACTGGCTGAACAAACATATGGGTATGGGAACAGACCCAACACAGATGCTCAGGTTGCAATGAGTCACATCAGCATCTTTTCCCTGTAGCCCCATTGCATCATCTATAGATTCATCATGACTTGATGATGGAAAACCAGCCACTGTGCAAGTATAGGAGCCAGGAAACCAGTTCTGTCATGGAAAAATAAGCATCTGGGACCTCTCGATTTAATTTTGCAGGTATTTGGTAAAGAATATGCTACATGATAGGTCCTTACCTTACCCTCTTGGATGTCTGTACTCAATTACAGGGGAAAAAACAGTTTTATATATTTTCATAAATGCTCCATTTTCTCCATGTACTCCTTTACTACGCTTTTACTTACTCCTACGATGGTACATAATAGATATTCGCTTGCCTGGATATCTGCTGGTAGCCTGAGGTTTAGGTTCCTCAGGGAATCAGAAACAAAATGTTAGTACCAATAGGAAGGTGCAAGCTTCCCAAAGAAGTGCGTTTTCTGTAAGACAGAATTCCGATAAAGCAGCACAAAGAACACCATGCTGGCAGCCACAAAGGTTGTCAGAGATATGTTTTCATAGGAAACACTGAACCGGTTAACTGCAATAACTTAGGGGCTGAGCTTCTCCATGAAATAAGAGTTCATACAGGAAGTCGTGGTAACCAGAGCCACCACTTTCTGTGAATTAGGAAGGCCATCAGAGCTGTTACCTTTAAGCAATATGGGAGGCGTTGAGCGCAGTGGCCACTTCTGCAGCTCGATAGGCCAAAAAGATGCCACTCTGATAGTGCTACACAAAATGGGGCCAGTAAGGTTAAACAACATGGCTTGGAAGGAAATATTGCACAAGCGCTTGAAAGTGGGGCTGTTAGGAGAAGCAGCCCCCACAGACGCGCTATTTAAAGGAGAACATGATCACAAATTGGTGCTACTGAAAAGCATTGCTCTGGAGACAAAAACTCTGTCTGCAGCACATTTTAAAACGAGTCATCCACCAAAAACAACTGGAGATATAAAAAGCAGAACTGGGTTATAATGACGGGGCTAGAGAGGGCAAGCAATATTGGGAACTAGCAATAAAGAGGGCATCATTCAGAACCAGAAGTACAAAAAAAGTGCAAGAACAGGTTCTGAGTCGAAAGTCAATACAGAGACTGGTGCAGAATAAAATACAGTTTCCTTTCGCTCTTTAAATTGTATGCTAGCAGGTGGAGGATTTGAACTTCAGAAATACCTCTGACATGTCTGCAATGCGCACAGACCAATCAAAAGGGACTTGATGCTCAAAATGGTTCATTTGGATGAACGGTTATGGTATGTAGCTGGACATTAAGCTTTCCCAAGTGGAGCTCTGCTTGACAGGGTACTTGTGAGCAACAAAAACAATCCTAAGCAGTTTGATGGGTCAACGGGTCTCTCCTTACTTTTAGAGTCACATCAGTCTCTCACTTTTTGGGTCTAAAGGAGAGTCCAAATAAACAAACAGCTGTTTAGTGCACATCAAGTTTGAACAATAGGGTTCAACTCAAATTGGCAAGAATCACCAAGGAGATAAGGTTTAAACGTCCTTAGACTGAGTGCTGTATGAAATGCAGCAATGTTAACTTTGTGGATCTTCTGTGATAAAAGGTCTATGGGGTCCCCTGCCTCCCCTAAGTAGTGCTCATTGCTACAGCTCCACAGCCCATGGATCATGGCTCAGCTGAAATAGAATTCTCGGTAGGGGTATTCTGGCTAATACAGAATAACGAAAGTGGAGAAGCTTAGCCGTGTGTTCTCCTCACCTAGCTGTGTATATAGCCAGTGCTTGCTCTTTCAGCTCTTGCTGCTTTGATCAGGAGAGGCTCTTTGGTTTGTGCAGGCAACAAAGAAATAGAAATGTATTTTATTTTTTTAAAAAAATTAAAATATTCATGAATATTAGCGTAGAAGAGAGCACATTTGCTACCCCTCATTACTGAAAGATGAAGTACACTTTAAAGCGGTCAACTGAAAAACTAAACGAAATCAGACAAATATTGCAATAGACTGCCTTTCTACAAACAAGCTGAACCGGAAGTGGCTTCACCGCATTGAATACTCTACAAAGGTAGATTTTGGTAGCAACTCAGTATTACAACGGGGACGCCAGCAAAAGTAACTATCAGAATTTACAAAAGTTAGCACACCTCAATGGAGTTCCAAAAGCCAGCATCAATAGCAGGTCTCGTAGGTGCAGAGGTAAATAACCTCCAGCCACTAATCTTGGTCTCTCATAAAAAAGAGTCGTGGAACTGATCTGTGTTAGAGGAAGATAGAAGTATAGCACATCGAGCAACGAGATACCTAGGGACTCTCTGAGGTATAACACTAATATTGATTAATGAAGTTGCCAAGTAATTAAATTGTGTATAAAAATGATGGCTCATGTGAGCCGTTTCATAACAAAATGGACAGTCGTCCTAGTTCAAAAGAAACTATTAACAATCTGTAGAAGGTCTCTTTTGTAACTCCCCTTGTAATCACAACGTGTTTCGGATAAATACTACCACTTCAGGTGAATACAGACTACCTTCCCATAGTAACAAGTACAAATAAATAACTATCTAACCAATTGGTTTCCAATTATTTCAACTAATTAGAAAATCATTCTCTGCTGACCTTTATCTTCAAGTAAACATATTGCTTTGTCGAGCTAGGGCAGGGGGCCATCTAAAAATTAAACCAAAAACTCCCTTAATTTTAAGAACATCTTCAAAAACCTCTAGCGTACCATGTATTTGTAGCTAAATTAAACACTCTACATCAGTCTCATTTGTATGAGTATTAAGGTTTAGTCACTGTAAACAATAGCCTTTATTTATCCAAAATGCGTTGTTATTACAAGGAGTTACAAAAGACCTTCTACAGATTGTTAATAGTTTTTTTTAATGAAGACTGCCCATTCTGTTATGAAAGGGCTTGCCTGATCCATCATTTTTTGTCCAGATGATGCTTTATGCTAGAAACTTTATGAAAGATGTCAATATTATGTTCATTCATTTTTTATGTGAATAATATTTTTATTGATATACTACACAACTGTAACAGATTTTGTACTTGGTAAATAAACACCACATGAATTACTAGCACTGTATCATTTATTTACTAGGCAACTTCATTAATCAATATTAGGGTTATCCCTAAGAGAGTGCCTGGGTATCTCATCGTTGCTCGATGGCCTATACCTCTAGCTGATTTTCTGGTCCCCTAGCCAGGGACTAACCCTGGCTGATTTTCTGGTCCCCTAGCCAGGGACTAACCCTGTATCCCTACTTTTTCTTTCATCTTTTTTACCGTATTAGAGGAGGCAAGACTTCATTGATATAATGATCTCCAAATAATTTTGAAAGCTGTTTTTATAAATAAATGTACATTAATTGCCTTTGCACTCAAACATTAACTAATTGGCCGAAGGAATCTATAAACACAATACCTTGCTGATCTCCTAGAACTTGAAATCATAGTTATTCCTACTATTTGCAACTCTCCCAGCAGACACCATAGTTGGCCTGGGAATTTCCATGAACCAACCTTGATATTACAGTAATGTTGCCCAAAATAATGAACTTTGAAGCATTGTTCAGATATTGTTATGCTGACAGTATGGTTTCAATGCCCTTTCATCAAGAATTGAATAGTGAATCAAGTAAACTTGCATACCTTACCAAATAAACCATTAGCAATTTGTCAATCGGAAGAAATCGCTTGGAAAGTTACCTTTGGCGTTGCAAGACCAGGTTACCTAAAATCTGTGTTAATGAAGCGCAGTAAATGGTTTCTGATGGTGATGCAGACAGAAATGTATGATTAGTAGCTGCACAACATGGCAAAGCAGTAGAAAGGGATTTCAGGGAAATTAAAATCAAAGGATATAGAGCAAAGGCGAGCTGGCTTTAGTAGGGCAGCATGCAGGACAGAGAAGAGTAAGTCAATGAAGTGCTGCATTAGAATTTGAAGTAGAGAGAAGATGGCAAGAAAATTAGCCAGAAGAAGCAGGATGAACCATCAAATGGTAACACATTGTCGAAACTAGAGCACAAAGCAAATACATGAACCACAACAAGTAAAAGCAGATACATGGACAGTACAAGAGCAGCAACAGTACTTCCCAACCTTACAGACTGTAATGTAATCTAATCGTAGTGATTAATTAAAAGCAAATTCATAAAAGGGCAACTCAAATTCACAATACATCCAAAACAAAGAAACCTGGTTGCACCATATTAGTCCCCGGTTCCAGGCCCTTGATTATTTCCACAACATAAAATTAAACCTGCAATAATAAATGGAGTGTTGCTCTTGCTTGTTTTGTATCAACTTTATAGAAGAAAGGATAAAGTATGTCAAAGTTTGGACCCACACTAGAAGCAGGGCACGCGTATGCATTGCCAGCAGACAATATTCATGTAATATATCTACTTTAAACCATCTCTGTGGAAAGAACTATCTGACACTAAACTGTACACTATGAAAGTTGAACAAATCTAATGTTTTTACAGAGTAGTCACATATCTTAGCAATTACCTAACCACAGCATCATATAGCACACTCAAGAAACAATATTAAATGCATTTTCCACAAAAGAACGTTGGATGGCTAAATCTCAATGATTAACCCTTTCAGTGTCTATGGGCGTACATAAGTACACCATCCTTAAAGTGGGCCAAATGTTGCCTTTAGAACATATGTACATGTGCTAATTCTAAGGGCGCTATCTGTGTGTCATGTGTCTCCAAGTTGCCTACAAACCCATAATATCTGCTAACCTCTAGCTGTGTGTATATATATATATATATATATATATATATATATATATATATATATATATATATATATATATATATATATATATATATATATATATATATGTGTTACTTCAGCTGTCGTTTCCGCAGTTGGTGGAGGAGCACTCCTTGGTCCCAAAAGAATTTACAGAATCAGGAAACCAAAAGGCAAAATTGTTCCACTTTAATTATCAAAAAGGAAAAATCCATAAAATCATTGCACATCCTCATGGCAAGGAAAAGTCATCACAAGCCACTCACTTTGTGGCCCTCCCAAGGTGGCTGGCGCATTGTAGATGGAGTCTACGCGTTTCACGGTCCACTTGTTCACAACTAATGACCCAAACATTGTAGAGGGTTAAAATACCCCATGTGACATGTGGACAGACATAGAGAGAGGACTACCCAATCTATCTGTTGAAAAACCGTGTCGGCCATATTGGAACGGGTCTGCTCTATCATATGGGTTTGCCAAACCCAGGCTGCTAGCCCGTATTGTATATATCTTGCCCCTCCTTTTAAATAGCATGTCGTGAAGCTTGGTGAAGGTACCAGTTATTAACATAAGGTCTGTGTGTCCCAGTTTAGTGCTTGTCGTTGCCTCTTCATTATGTGGTGGAGATAAAATGACCTGCTACATAACTATGTACAGATATTTCTCTTTGGTAGTTCCAATGGTGGTAGGAATACAATTCTCTTATAAATAATGAGATACATTTCATATTACTCGCAACATAGCTAAAAAGTGCATAGTGCTATCAACGTAGCCATAAGGTGCATAGTGCACATATTGCTTAATCCAGAAAAGTATTGCAGATTGCTCGCAGCATAGCTGTAAAGTGCATAATGTCAGCAACATAGCCATAAAGTGCATAGTGCCCCTATTAGCTAGGTCCAAATGGTCCTTCCCAGAGCCTGACATATTTGATATTAAAAGTTGGCGGTTATTTGGCTAAAACCGTCACCGAATGGCCTTCGGTTTATATATATGGGATACATTACTCACCGTAATCGTATTTCTGATGCTTGTATCTGCTTAGATTCACATGCTGTGCATAGGCCGGAATTTAGTGGAAGCTGCGGAGTATTACAGTTTGTTTTTCGAAACTCTAAAATTGGGCGTCGACACAGGGCGTGCCAGTAATACTATCCCTAGTGTGACGTCCACTGTACCCATGATCCCTCACGCGTCAAGGACACTCAGATTGTATTTTTCCTGACATGAGGTAGCATGAGGAGTAGTGTGAGTACAGATGATCCAAGCAGATAGAAGATAGATAAGATAAGACTACAAGCATCCATGCGCCTTCTCTCAGAGGGGAGGAAGGGTGGGTCGCATGTGTATCTAAGCAGATACAAGCATCAGAAATATGATTACGGTGAGTAATGTATCCCTTCTGAGGCTTGTGGAATCTGCTTAGATCACATGCTGTGCATAGATTAGCGAGCAGTGTTAGAAGGAGGTGGGATTTGAGAAGGGTCATGAGCAAATAAATGTCTTAGAACCGCTTGTCCCACTTGAGTATCTGTCTTGGAATGGGTGTCAATGCAGTAGTGCCGAGTAAAAGTGTGAATAGAGCTCCAAGTAGCTGCTTTGCAAATGGTGTCAAGGGGAACATTTGCAATGAAAGCCAGAGTGGCCCCAATGCCTCTTGTCAAGTGGGCTCTGGGCATAAAAGGCAAAGTTTTGTCAGAAAGAGTAACACAACTGGATACAGTTGACAATCCACTTGGAGATGGCACCCTTAGAGACGCGATCTCCCTCTTTGCCTGTGGCTACGGAGACAAACAGTTGATCTGTCTTTCTAAGTGGTCTGGTCTTGTTTACGTAGTAAAGGACCGCCCTACGCACATCTAGGGTGTTTAGTTTAACCTCAGCCGAGCTTTGTGGGTTTTGGAAGAAAGCCGGAAGCTCGATGGACTGGTTTACATGGAATTTAGAAATAAACTTAGGTGAGAACCTAGGGTGTGTCCGTAAAACCAGCTTATCCTTATTAATAGTAAAGAAAGGATCCTGCACGGAGAGCCTGAATTTCACTGACCCTTCTTATGGATGTAATGGCTACTAAGAAGGCAGTCTTATAGTTCAGGTGTTTGAGACTTGTTTTATGCATGGGCTCGAATGGGGGGCCAATGAGTTTAGATAGCACCACGTTCAGGTCCCATTCCTGGTGGTGGGTTAGATATAGGAGGATGAAGTCTCTTTACTCCTTCCATGAAGGCTTTAACCACGGGTACCTTCCACCACGACACCTTGCTATGTGAGGTGGTGTACGCTGACAGTGCTGCCAGGTGTACCTTTAGTGAGTTGAAAACCAACCCTGCGTCCAGCAGGTGGAGCATGTATGTCACGATAGTGGAAGGAGTGCAATCAACTGGGTTGATTTGTTTATACTGGCACCAGATAACAAATCTCTTCCATTTGTCGAAGTAGCAATGCCTCGTGTTCGGTTTCCTAGATTCTTTTAGGATGTCCATACACCTCTGTGGTAAATTGAGATGTCCAAACTATGACCTCAGGAGCCATGCTGCTAGTTTCATGGAGTTGGGTTGAGGATGCATCTTCTGACCTTGGTGCTGGGACAAAAGGTTGTACCAGCCCGGGAGTTTGATGGGATCGCACATCGAGAGTCTGCGTAGGTGTGGAAACCACGGTTGTCTCGCCCACATGGGAGCAACTAGGACGAGCGTCATCGACTCTCTGTTCATCTTGTTCACCACCTTCCTGATGAGGAGTTGGTGGAAAGGCGTACGCAAACATCCCTGACCAGTTCATCCACAGGGCGTTCCCCAGGGAGTCTGGTTGGGGAAACCTGGATGCGAATCCTGGGCACTGTATGTTTTCGCTTGTGGCGAATAGGTCTATAATGGGGGAAACCCCACTGAGAGAAGAGATCTTCTACGATATCTCTGTGTAGACACCATTCGTGTTCCTCTGGAAGGGGATCTCTGCTCAAAGCGTCCGCTAGAGCATTGAGATCCCCTGGAACATGTTGAGATGACAGAAAGATGTTCCGTCTGAGTGCCCATATCCAAATTTTCTGGGCAAGTCTGGACAGATTTGGCGAACGAGTCCCTCCTTGCTTGTTCAGGTAGAACATGGCTGTAGTGCTGTCCGTCCGGATCTGCACCGACACGTTCAGTAGGTGGGGCTCGAACGCTTGAAGTGCTCTGAAAACTGCCGGAAGCTCTAGCAGGTTGATGTGATTCTTGGCCACTGTGTGAGACCAGAGACCCTGAGCTGTGTGGTGGAGGTGGTGAGCTCCCCGTCCTGTCAGGCATGTGTCCGTCGTGACTACCACCTGTATCTCGGGATCGTAAAAGGGTTTACCCTTGGATAGATTGTCTCTTGTCCACCAGTGGAGGCTTTGTACAAGTGTTGGTGAAACGACCACTAGATCGTCCCACTGACCACTTGCCTGAGACCACAGTTTCGCCAACCATTCTTGCATGGGACGCATGTGCAGGCAAGTGTGGGGGACCAGGTAAATATATGACGCCATCATGCCCAGCAAACGCATTGCTTTGCGTACTGTTATCTGGCGACCGGTTTGATATTGCGGAATTTGCAGTAGTATATTCCGAATTCTTTCCTCTGAAGGAAAAGCCAACCCCTCTTGAGTATTTAGAACAGCTCCTAGGAACTGCTTGGAGGTGCTGGGCACCAGACTTGATTTTTTCTAGTTTATGGAGAAGCCCAATTCGAAGAGGAGGTCGATAGTTCTTTGAATGTTTGTCCTGCAAATTACTGGGGTCTTCCCCGTGATGAGCCAGTCGTCCAGATAAGGGTACACTGGGATTGCCTCCCTGCGTAGGTGTGCCGCCGCCACCGCCAGTACCTTGGTGAATACCCTTGGATCCGAGGCTATCCCGAAGGGCAGTACCTTGAACTGGTAGTGCTGACTGTCCACCTTGAAGTGCAGATATTTTCTGTGCGCTGGGAACATGGAAATATGAGAATAAGCATCTTTCATATCCAATGTTGCCATGTAATCCCCCTTTTTAAGGAGGGGAATTACCTCTTGGAGAGTAGTCATGTGAAATTTTTGGGGCTTGACATACTTGTTTGCAGGCCGTAAATCCAATACTGGGCGCATTGTCAAATCTTTTTTTTGGCACAAGGAAGTAGGCTGAATAAATACCCTTGTTTACCTGATGTCCTGGGACGGGTTCTATCGCGTCCTTTGCGAGAAGAATTTCGATCTCTTCGAGTAGGATCTTCTGGTGGTCTAATGAGTGTATTCTTTGTCGTGGAGGGTGGTTTCGGGGACGCTCTAGGAGTTCTATGCAGTATCCTGGGGACACTTTGGACAGCACCCATCTGTCTGATGTGATCCCTTCCCAAGCTTGGGTGAAGATGGAAATGCGTCCCCCTACTGGGGATGCGTGAGAAGGGACCCTGAACGGAGCGTCACTGTTTTGGTGGAGGCGTGCCCCCTCCTTTATTGGGACTGCCTCTACCCCTACCACGACCTCTTTTGTTACCCCTGCCATAACTCTGGGTAGACTGCTGGTTAGTGTTCCATGTAGTACCCTGGCCTAGGGAATAGTTTGAGCCTCTTTGGGAGTTTTGTCCGCGAGGCCGATGAAAATTGCCATTCCCTCTCTGGTTAGGGGGTTTGTTGGTTAGTTGCCCTAGGGACTTGAGTGTCTCGTACTAGTCCTTGGCATTCTTTAGCGCGTCCTCGACCGCCTTTCCAAAGAATAGATCCGGCTCCACCGGCTTATCTATCAATGATGCTTGGGTCTCGGCCTTGAAACCAGACTGCTGTAGCCAAGCATGCCTCTTGATGACCGTGCTTTCAGCAATTAATATGCCGGCGTTATCCGCGGCATCAAAGGTTGATTTTAAAATGCAACCTGACACGGCTCTCCCCTCTGCCGAAACCCGTGCCAATTGGCTTTTTAAGGGTTCTGGGGCGGAGTCTATGAGAGCCGCGACTTCTTCCCATTGATGGCAGTTGTAACTAGCCAGCAGGGTGGTGGAGTTTGCAATCCTTGCCTGGTAGTCGGAAGTGGAGGCTACTTTCCTGCCTAAGCCATAAATCTTCTTGCTCTCCTTGTCGGGGGGAGCTTCGGACGACGACAAGGGTGTTCCCGCCCTCTTACGGGTTTTTGTAACAACCAGGAAGTCCGGTTTGAGATGTCCCCTTATGTATAGTGGGTCAGATTGGGCTGCCCTGAAAAGCTTTTCAATTCTGGGGTTTACTGCCCTAGTGAGATTGGGGTTAACAAGGGAAGGGTCTATCCTCCTTTGTATTGACTTAAGGATAGGGATGGCCTGAGCAACAGGTCTCCTTTCTCCCACCAGTTCCTCTGCAAAGTCCCTTTCCGCCTGAGCACCCTGGGTGTCAATGTGGAAGTGTTGTGCCGCTCTGGACAGGACCTCATTCAGGAGAGGTTGGTCGTCGACCGGGGAGTCGGTAACCGCAGGCTCTTTCTCTACTGGGGAATCTACCCTGTATGCATCTGGGTCGTCCTCTTCCTCCTCCTTCTCTTGGTCCTCATCATCCCCATAATAGCCTGTCCCCGTTTTTCTTCGAACATGCCCACGTCTGGATCCTCAACAAAGGATGGATCTTCCTGGTATTGAGAATAGGGCTGTATATAGAAGGGGTTTGAAGATAGAATTGGTGCTTCACCCCGGGACTTCCTACTTGCGGGTATTGGATCCTTCGAGCCTGAGGGAGTTGACCCTTCTGGTGTATAAGAGAGAAAGTGTTCCGGGTTCTTGGCATAGAAATCTGCCAATGACGACATCCTTGACATTACTCTGTCTATGTCCTCACTGGACCATTCCCTTGAACTGGGAATATCCCTTTCCTGGAGTGCTTTCCCTGTTTTATCCTGACCAGACCTACTGGTTTGAACAGGGGTCTTAGGGACAACAGATTAAGATTTGTCCTGGCTAGACCTACTGGCCTGAACAGGGGCCTTAAGGACAGGGGTCTGAGACTTATCAGTCTGTTTAGGTGGAGTAGAATGTAGTTTAGGAGTGGAAGTAGGCTGGGACTGCTTACTTCGTTGTTTTCCCCCCTCCCCGTGGGTGGAAGAGTGCTTCCCCGACTTCTGGGCCCTATCAGAGCTTTTCGATGCCTGGCGTCGAAATTCGGGGGTAGAGTCCCTGTCTCTGGAGAGTGTAAGGGATTCGGTAGCAGCCTTGCCGCTGCCTGCAGACGCCGACTCCCGGAGTGCGGCTTGGGGGTAGAGGTTGGCGTCGTCCTCCGACGACCGAACCTCAGTCACTAAGGGGAGCGAGGCACTTTTAGCAACTGTGGAGGGTTGCTTGGTGTCATGAGGCGATCTCGAACACGAACGCCCAGCGGACACCGACTCGGTGGACCGTTCTCTACGTGCCTCTTTCCGAGAACTCGACGTGCGCGTCGAGTCTCGGTTGGACTTCTGTTTGCTGGAAGTGGTGTGGGTAGCGCTCGTGTCGCCAGTGGTCTTCCCCATAGCTGCCCTGCCAACAACCTTCGGAGGTTGGGGACTTGCGCTTGGCTGTCCATCAACGTCACATTGCCCTCGCCGTCTGAAGGCACCCTCCACGGCCATGGCCTATTGTCGCCTGGCGTGGTGGGCCCAACGCTTTGTCGAACGGTCCTTAAGGGTCTTTGGTTTAAACCGACTGCACGCTCTGCAATTCACCTCGGGGTGGTCCCTCGGCAGGCAGAGGTTACACGTGGCGTGTCTGTTAACCCAAGGATACTTGCGGTTGCACTTGGGGCAAAATTGAAAGGGGGTACCCTCCATATGCACCCAAAGGCAGCGGGCTGGGAGTGTAGGAATATAAGTAATGTACCTATATTAAACAGAGTGTAGGATATGTGCCACCCCCACTCTCCCTTCTTGCAGGGCCGAGTCCAGAGGACTTCCGAGGCCCGGGCCGAGGCAAGAGGCCTTCCGAGGCCCAAATCCGTCGCTGTAGTCCGACGGTTGAATTTTCTCAGATCCGGCGTCGAGTGTCGATGTTCGGAGACTCGACAAAGAGGTGGAATAAACGGGGAAATATATAACAATATTAGCAAAATCTGACTAAGTCAGGGAACTCCACTCAGTGTTTCCGACCAGCATGGCGGAAAAAAGTAATCTGAGGGTCCTAGACGCGTGAGGGATCATGGGTACAGTGGACGTCACACTAGGGATAGTATTACTGGCACGCCCTGTGTCGACGCCAAATTTTCGAGTTTCGAAAAACAAACTGTAATACTCCGCAGCTTCCACTAGATGTCGGCCTATGCACAGCATGTGATCTAAGCAGATTCCACAAGCCTCAGAAATATATATATTGTACTCGTACCTTGGTCCAAAGTGCAATGTGCTAGCAGCAATTTGGAAAAAAGTGCTATTCGTCTCTCCCTCCAGAAAGTGCAAGTGCCTATAGTTCTACCAAGGACAGGTACCAATCTCTATATACAGATTAAAATCATAAAAGGGTTTACAATCTCAATATGAATGGCCACAGGTCACATCTAATCAAAACCCTACAAATATCATTGTGAATTGGATCACCCAAACCCATCAAATCCCAAAGGTGAATTAAAATTACACAGTCTCTACTGTTAACCCGATATTGGAAAAGAGAGAAGGCGGGAAACAAAACACCAACACGACAGACAAAATCTCCAAGAGGGTAAAAGGACTTATTATAACACAGGAAATCCTTTCTTCTCATACTGGGTATTATCTACTCGGGAGAGCAAGTTCGCTTGTATATCATGGTCCACATCAGTACTCCGGCTAAAATTATATCAGTCTCATTGCATCATAACAATTCAAATATTAACCCAGTAACGTATATAGTTCTTCATCTGTATTGTGCCCACTGGGTGTTTTGCTTTCAAAATCTAGGATGCAACAAGTTTCTTTTTGTCAAAGTTTCTTCTCTCTGTTACCTCCTCTGGGATCGATCTCCATCTTGTGTATCCCAAAGAAGTAAAAACTGTCCATCCTCGCCTCATGATAATCACTAAAGTGTTTGGCCATGGGGTAATTCGGATTTTGTACCATTTCTTACATGCACATGCCAGTACATAAACTACAAAATCTGTTTCGCAGGTGATCTTCTCCTGAATGGTGATGGAATTGCATAGCACCGGATGTTCATAGGACACACAGTTTCTTGCAAATTTACAAATGTTGCATCGAGTGCACTTTCGGAAGCCTGGCTTCTGTGTTTTTAGCCATGTTTCTTTTGTGGATGGACCATCCATGAAACTTTGTACCAAACTGTCTTTCAGGGATCGATTCCGTCTACTTATTTTGGGATTCATTTTCAGATTTGCAGCCAGATCCTTATCTGCCAGTAAGATCCTCCAATGTCTACGGAATATTCATTTTACTTCTGTTACCTCATTATCGAAGGTTAGAATCATTCTCGTAGTTTTGTTTTCATTTATTGGTTCGGCTGGCTTGTGTGATCCTGTGAGACGTTCCGATCTTTCTTGTTTTCTTGCTTTTATGTATGCCTTCTCTATGACTTTTTTGGGGTAGCATTGTTCAAGGAAGCCGAATGCTGCACTTTTACTGTCCTGATCATATGCCGCTAGGGTGGAGCTGTGCCGCCTAATTCTTATAAACTCCCCATACGGGATGCTCCACACCAAGTTCTTAGAATGTCCACTTGTTGCATGCAGAGGAGTATTGGTTCCAGTAGGTTTCCTGTGCAGCTCAGTTGTTAGGGTCTGGCTCACAATCCTTAAATTCACATCTAGGAAGGTTAAAAAGGTACGACTATGTGTCTCTGTGAACCTTAAATTATGTTCATTATTGTTGAGAGTTTTCACAAAGTCTACCCAGGCTTTTTCTGACCCTTTCCAAATTATAAAAAGGTCATTGATGTATCTTAGCCATAATACAACATCTTCCGCGGATATTTGGTTCTTGTCCGACCATACATCTTTTGCTTCCCAAGCCCCCATTGTCAGGTTCGCATATGATGGGGCAAATGTTGTGCCCATTGCGGTGCCTTGCACCTGTCTGAAATATTCATTATTGAATAAGAAAACATTATTTGTGAGGCATAAATTGATCATTTCAAGAATCATTTCTGTGTGTTCCAGGTAATTTAAGGATCTGGTGTTTAAAAAGCGTTCACATGCGTTGATGCCATATTCGTGTCCTATGCATGTGTATAAAGAAACGACATCCATTGTAGCCAGTATATAGTTTGTGTCCCAGGGTATATTTTCAATGCGTGTGATAAAGTCTGTTGTGTCTTTTAAGTAGGATGGAAGAGATGACACGAAGGGAAAGAGGGTCTCGTCTATGTATCTTGACATATTTTCAAACGTTGAACCTATAGATGAGACTATGGGCCTCCCTGGAGGTTTTTTCATGTCCTTATGTATCTTCGGGAGAAAATATATTGTAGAAATTGTTGCATTCGGGGTTGAAAGGAATTTACAATTTTCATCTGTTAAGATGCTCTTTTCTTTCCATTTCTTAAGGAAATTATTTAGTGTGTTTTCCAATTCTTGACTCGGGTTCTTTGGCACTCTCTCATAAAAATTCTTATCGTTAAGTTGCTTATATGCCCCCTTAATGTAATCTTCTTTGTCCATGAGGACAATATTACGTCCTTTATCTGAGGGCTTTATAATGCAGGTCTTGAGGGTCTGTAATTCTTTCAGAGCCACCCTGTTCGAAACTGATAAATTGTCTTTATATCTCAATCTTTTAATTTCTCCTGAATTTCTTTAGATCTTCGATCACAAGTGTCTGGAATGCTTTGATATTGTTCCCCAAGTTGTTAATTGGATTAAACTTTGACTTTTGTTTTAACTTGCTCTTCTTCGTCCAGTCTGTTCTTATGTTTAATTCTTCTAAATTTATTGTTATCAATTCTGGATTTGTGTCCAGTTCTGTTTCTTCTCCTTTTTCAAGATAAACCAAATTTGCCAATGCCTCGACGTCATTGATTGTTATTTCAGTTCTACCATCTTCTTTTGGTGGCCTCTTCATTGTGCTTTGGTTGATTGCAAAGAATTTCCTTAAGCGTAATTTGCGTACAAAATGGTCGAAGTCAATTCGAGTTTGTACATAGTTGAAATGGGCAGTTGTGCAAAAATTCAGACCCAAGCGTAGAACTTTTTCATGTTGTGCAGTCAGAATATGTTTGGACAGATTGATGATTTTTAAACTATCTTCTTTCTTTATACTGGCTCTGTCCCAGAGCGCAGTAATCTGTCCGGGAGGCTGCTCGCTGTTTTTGTTGCCCCTCTGCCCCCTCCTCGTTTTGCTCGACCTCCTCTGCTTCTCCCTCAATTCTGGTAGCCTCCTCTTGTTTGTTTTTGTTTTTTCCCATCCTGGCGTAATAGTCTCATTTTGTCTAAAAATGTTTTTAAACAAATTGATGGTTCTTCCTTCTCGCTTGCTGTAACATCTGATTCAGATGTGGAAGATTCTATATCAATTTCCGTTTCATTGTTTGCAGTCACTGCCTTTGTCCTTGGTATTTCTCTCAGTTGATCGAATCTCCTAGCAAACGTATAGACACTGCCTCTTTCATAGTCTTTTGTCGCGCAAAAATTAGCGCTGTTTCTGTTGTTTTAGCTCTTCTTCGTATACTTTCAGATTCTTCTCTATATTGATCTTTAGTTTTTTCCCATCCTCGCTTTCTGACATCATGGTCAATCTGCCTTCCACCTCCTCAATCTTCTCCAATATCTTCAAGCGATCAGCCCTTGTGTACTTAACTAGGAGCTGGAGAAAGGTCTTTGAGCATGTATTTGTCGCCTCGCTCCATTCATTGAGCATTGCTGGGTCCTGTTCTTCGAATGAAGGAATGATTAGGATTCTCAGTCCTCTTGGGATCCTCCCTACTTCAATATAGTTTTACAGGGAGTGCTCCTCCCACCACTTGCTCACTTCCTTTTTCTGTAGTTTTTCTAATTCTTTTAGCAAGCCAATCTCAGTATTGTCTTCTGAGGCTTGCGCTCTGCCAGGGGCCGATTTGCTTGATTTAAGTGTTTCATTGAACAGAGAAACAGCATGTGCTATTCTCGTTGCCTCTTTGCTTGCCTGGGAGTTCGCCATAGTTGTGCAGTGAAAAAAAAAATATATATATATATATATATATATATTACTTACCTTTGGTAATATTCTTTGTGAGCCGCACAATATTTCTCAAATAGATTCTTCACCTTTTGAAATATCTGCAGGCCCAGACTGGACCTGAACATCCTCAAAAAGCCACCATGGGTCAATGGGCTTCGGACCAGTTCTGTCATGTGTTCAATTTGTAAAACCCATTCCACCTGATATATTTATACATCTGTGTGAGGGAAACGCCCAATGTTTTCTTGATTTATAAGAGGGTGGTCTGGCATGATTCCTACCACAGCACTCTCACACATCCACATAAAAGATGAGGTTCATTGGCAGGGAGTATTCAGCCTTGGGACCCATGGTAGCTGCCAATCCATAGATATAGAAAAACACAGCTTTTTTCGAATTTCACTAAGACTTCAAAGCACAGCCTCTGTACTTGAAAGTGTATTAAGAAAATGTTCTTGTTCTGCTAACTTTTGAACTTGTCCACAACGGTTGATCTACTTTGGTAAACAGCCACATCAGAACTCATCGCCAAATTTGGTGAAATTTGATGAATGTTTTCATTTTGTCAAAAGTCTATTTTTTCATTATTTTTTCCTGCAGACCCAAAAATCAGATTTCATGGCATTTTGGAATTGTCCACTTTAACTTTTCGAAATGTTTGTCTTGACCTTCTTGATAACTGCAACACACAATAATAATTTCGAAAATGATAGAATTTTGAAGGAATTTTGTGGGCCAATGAAAAAGAGGAAATGTAATCTGCCGTTAATCGCTTGATGGATACTTGGATACAATTCAGGACATAACTACTTACGCTAAACCTGCCTCAGAGTTAATGTGTGATGTTATACAGATTCTATACAGATTCAACAGACTGCAAAATCAAAAAACTTAATTCACACTACTCCACGACTTAACACTCACTTTAAACATTAAATAGCTTACTTTACATCAATATTACGGTTAAAGAAATTTGTGAAGTCGTGGTGTAGTATGAATTAAGGCTTGATTTGAAATTGTTGTACTCTTAGAACTGGAAATAGATAATTTCCACAGACTGCAGTAAACATAACAATGGAATTTCCAACTTAAGTACACATTTCTTTACATGGGTATTAAATATAAATACATTGATTTCTTTCCAGCTAATACACATTTTATAGGTCAGCCATCACACCCTATTACTAAAATGGAATTTTGGAAAATGTCAATGCCAATAGTTTCTATTGCCAATAACTTGACTCACTTTATTTGGCTGAAAGGTTCAAAAAATGTCTGCCACAGGCCTTTTAATACTGGAGATTTTGGTAAAAATTCTGCAAATGGTTCAAAAGTTAAGAAAGAAAAAATACTGTTTTAGCGTGCTCTTATTATTTTTCCCCATAGAGCAAAGGGTGCTTCCATTGAACACCCAAAGGGTGAAAACCTCTGGACAGATTTGCGACAGAAGGTGTTGAAGATACTTGAGAAAATCCACTAAGTAGTTTCTAAAAAAAAGTAGACTGATAAGGCGGTGCCCCGCTGTTCCATAAAGACTTGTATGGATCTCTGATGGTGCATTGCAGCACTGAGGCTTTTCAGAAATGAGAAGCCACCATGTTTGCAAGATAAGAGCAATTGGAAGTCGAACAAGAAAAACTAGGGGAAAGCGGTGGTTTTGCTTTAAGGTGGAGGTAGAGAGGGAGAAAGAGGACCACATGGGTAGTTGGAAAGTTTTAGGCAGGTGAACCAGCGGGTGAAAGTGGATAATAGGAGAGGGAATGGAGGATTTAAACAGTACATGGGAGGGTACATGGAGTGACGGTAGGGATTTAAATTGTCAAGCATTTTCCCATTACCGCAGCATTCAGCAAAAGTTGCATTGCCACAGTAATACTAGGTGGCACTGAGGTCACTCAGGAATATTTCTGTGGAAATATACGGTGGAAAATACAGTTCAAATGAAGAGGTAGAAAAAAAAGGTGCCATGGACTACTGGCCATAGCTGAAGTCCATGATCAGTGGCCCCGGCTCTTTTAGTTGTATTGCTCCAATATAGACAGTGCCATGACTTTCCATGGCAGAAGGCAATGGCTGGTGGGATCTGGTTAGGTAATATCGAGAGGAATATGAGTCACAGTTGTATCTAGCCATGGCCTTTTTTCCTAATTTTTGCAATGTGGGCAGTGGCTATGGACGAATGCCATGGCCGGTGGGATCTGGTTAGTTACTAAGCAGGGGGATATGGTCTTTTTAACTAATTGGTGCAACATGGACCACATGGGCAGTGCGCCCCAGAGAAGATACAGCACAACATAAACCTTGAAATGCAATGAAGCAAGTTAGTTGAGATTCAATGCCACACCAAAAGCAAAGAAATTTGGCGTGTGTGGGAAGTTAAAACAATTGTAACACTGATTTCCCCCACCCCGTTGCTCAGCCCATGAGTACATACATATGAGAACAGCAGGCATCAACAATGAGATGAAGAATGGCATCATGGTTGACATCTATAGGGGGGGGGATTCAGAGTTAAAAATGTTGTCACTTCCCACACCAGCAAACAAAAACAGGAGAGAGATGCAGAATCTATGGGAGGAAGATCATATACATCAGAAAGAACATTAAGGTCACTAATTTGTCTTTATAAACACACCCTCCCACAGATTACTCATCTTTTGAAAGACTCACAAAATAGCACTAAAACACAGGATGTTGGGCAACAGATTACAAGGAAGCAACACCCGAAATTAGAAACTGCGATGATCTTCTTAAGACGAGGATGCCATGTCTCGCCACACATCCTATCAGAAATAGACCGACAAAAGAATACATTTTAAGTGCTTAACAAAACAAAGTGTCATGACAAATCTTTGAATAACTTCACACCTCCCCAGGGTGTGAGGGTGAGGGGGAGCCCCTCTCTGTAATGCTATGGTGGGGCGGCTACTAACCCCTACGGGTGGTAACATGCGGGGAGGACCTTCCAGTGGAGGGCTTCCATCTTGGGGATGAGGATGTAAATTCTGGACTACAACCACCTTATAACTTTAATAACTTCATCATCCAACATACCACTACACCACCAGATATGCCTTCCCGTATTCAGATGCTATATTTTAACTTGTTAACGATCAGCAGTACTAGGACGGGGGAGCCCCAAGGAGGCATAGAGATCACCTCAGTAAAACAGACAAAAGACTCTTGTAATTGTCCAAAGAGGAAAACTCCTATAAAAATGAAAGAAGGATTTACCTTGTTGTCCAGGAACAACAGCGAGGATGGAAGCTGCCTGATGTGCGAAGATGGAAGCGGTGTAGACCAGAGGACAGAGTACACCAGGGAGCTGCAAAAGGTGTCTTTGTCGGGTCCTGCAGCAGCGGACCCAACATCACACAGCAGAAGGCTGAGCAGTGGCATGACCTCCAGCACTGTGTGGTCGAATAACAGTGCTGGGACTGTGCTGGCCTGGGAACTGTGGAGTCGCCCCGGTCCATTGAGGAATTGGGGCCAAGCCAGGATCCCTCAGAAGGTAACAGGAGACCCAAGCCATCCGGTGGGAACAAGGGGAAAGCAAAGGGGTCACTGTTTCCGGCCTTGAGAAATAGTAAATCAACTTGAAGGTCCCGGACCCAAACATCATAGATTGGGGCAACCGAGGACGAGTACTTTCTCGTCACAGTGGCAGTGCCAAAATCCCTTGCCCAAGTAAAGAGTGTTTGTGCATCAAGAGAGAGTTTTCTCGTCGCAGTTGCAACAATAGGTCCACTGACCACCATAGACGGGATGGAGACCCCAATGATTGTAAAATAAGCATCCGAGGAGAGCTTCATCATTGCAGCCCACTGACTACCAAAGAAGGGTCTGGGAGACCAACAAAAGGGAACTGAGAAAGCAAGAACTTCTCTTGCCCAGTGACCAATAAAGAAGGATTTGAGGATTTGCTAACACCAAAACTTAGTGGCAAAGTGTATATCACGCTGAAGATTGTGAGAACTTTTTAGACACCGCGCGACAGGAGACATTCTCCTGGAGAAGGGGCTAAAGCTCTTGGAATATACTCTCAAGACGAACTGTGCCAAGCAATACCAGGAGAAGGGAGCTTCTCCTACACAGCAGGAACAGTTCCATGCAAAGCCTCACTGAAGGGAATGAGATTCTCTTAGCATCCTATGTCAGTTTCTTAATAGTCCAAGTAGCCACAGAGGAAGACCACTGCAAACAATCTGCAGTTAGCTACATCAAGAAGGCCAGCATACATGTTAAGAAAGCCCTGCAAAGGGAACGAGAATACAATATTGTGATTGAACCAGTGTACACATGGCGCTATTAAAATAAAATGGGAAACTGTGGGTCGAAGGTATCATTACAAATGGAATTTTATGCCCAGCATAGGGGTCAGCAAAGGTGTGGGCTTAGACAGAATGAACAGACAGACAACTATGTTACAGTTATATATTCACCTACTTAGTTCCACTCATCAAATATCATATTCAAAACCTAACTCTCTAGTGGTTTTCTCCAAAGATGCATTAATTAAAAATGACATTTAACAGCAGAAAGATTGGCTTGGTAAGCAAAGAACTAACTACAAAGGGGATAGAAGCGGGTTTTGAGCAAAACTTTGGGGGGGGGAAATATTTTCAAAGCGATACAAAAAGCATGGTAACGCTTCCCAGAAAGGTGTTAACCTATAGGTTATATGAGAGGGATTCATCTTTTTATTATGTTTTTATTGGAGACAAATAAAACACAATGGCATACACAGTCTATCCTGAACCGTGTTTCACCCCACTCCCTCCACCCGTCCCTCCCTACCAAGAGAAGGTGATTATAACCAAATAACTACAGTCACAATGGATTAGATTCCGTGCCCATCCAGCCAGTGCAAAAGGTTCTCCTTGTGGCAGTCCAAAAATCGCCTGAAACAGACTTTGTCCCCCTCCCTTCCATCAGATCCCCACTATTGTGTGTCCCTCCTGTAACTCCCCACCTGTCCCCTCTCCCCACATACCACCCCTACCCCCCGACAAGCCCTTCACTTCCCCCGTATACCTACCCTTGCCCCCACCAATCAATGTACATCACAGCCCCACTTCTGTATCACTGGGCCCCATTCCTCCCTGAATGTACCCACATAGTCATGAACCAGGGTCGTCAACTTATCCATAAGAAACATTTCTCAGAGTTTATGTTTCAAATTGTTAAAGCTTGGAAGGTCAAAGCTCTTCAATTCCTGGGGTAAGGCCACCCCATCCAGCTCGGAGCATGGCTTCCCACATTCTGGGGTATCTAAAGACATCTTTATCAGATGAAGTTAACCCCAGAAGCATCTGAAGGGAGTCTAATGGGAGAAGCTCTCCCGGCACTTCCGACATCCACCCCAAAAGGTCCTTCCAGTAACTCTGAATTTTTAGGCAGTGCAACCACATGTGGGCCATGGACCCCCACCTCCCCACCTTAGACAGAGTGGAGAGGCTTCTGCAAACATCTTCGAGATCCTCAACAGGTCCCAATGCCAGCTGTGCAACACCTTAACATTGTTCTCAATAGATGCTGTAAACAAGTTTCAATGTAACACAATCTTAAAGATCATGCCCCAGGTGCCCTCTGAGATTTCCTCACCACCCAGCTCGTTCCAATATTTCTTAAAGTTCTGCCTATCCGCTCTGTCCTAAGTTATCAGGACCCCATAGAGTTTGGACAGAATGCCTTTCGGCGAGACCAAGTCTTTAAACACCTTCTCAAAGGGTGTAAGCAGCATCCTGAGCTTTATCCCCCATTTCTGATGCGTGAGGATGCCCTTAACCTAAAGTAGTCAACTATCAGGATGGAATCCCTACCTAAAATGCCACTGATTGTGTTGTAATCCAGAAAACATCCCACCTTCCCCAAACAACTGCCCTGCTCTTTCCAATCAAGCATCCATCCAGGCCTGAGCCCCCAGAAGCATTGATGCTAAAGTCCCAGCAGAGGACCCCACAATGACGACATGTGGGTGATGGCCAAGAGGTGAGGTTTCCATGAACCCTCACCGCTTCCACAAGTGCCACAGGACCACCAATGTACGGAGATCCCTCAGCCTATTCAACGCCATGCGGGGTGAGGAGGGCATAATAAATCGCACACTTTTGCCGGGAGGGTGTCCATATCTTCCAGATACGTCCAGAATGTGCTCAGGTCATCACTCATATGCTCTACTAAAACTTGCAATTGGTCTGCCAAAGAGTACCGGTAGGAATTGGGATAGTTGAATCCCCCATGCATCCTTGGGAGGGTAAGGGCGTTACTCTTGATACTGGGGCACCTGTTCTGCTAGACAAACCTACTCCGTAATTAAGTGCAGATGCACAAAAAAGCTATTGGAAGGGCCGTAAAGTGTTACAAAACCTGGGGAGCACATTAATCTTTACTGCCGTCCTCCGCCCATACCACGACAGCACCAATGGACCCCACCTCTGTAAATCATTCTTGACCGTCACCATAAAAGGATCAAAGTTAACGTCCGCCAGCCAAGATAGTTCCCTCAGTATTAGGATCCCCAAGTATCGTATTGCCTCCTTCTCCACCCCAATCTGATATACTTGTCTTCTGCTCTCAATACAGGAGGCTAGGCCCTTCAATGCCTTTATCGATGACTTAGGGGTATTAATCCTCAACCCCGAAATGCTCCCAAAACATTTAATAAGAGCCAGCAATTCTGGGACTAATGACTCCACATCATTAAGGGAACACAGAATGTCATCAGCAAACAAAGAAAGCTTAAAATCCACCTCCCCTCTTCTAATGCCTTTTATACTGGGGAGTTTACAAATTGCTATGGCCAGTGGCTCCAGGGTTAAGGCATACAGGAGCGGAGATAGCGGGCAACCCTGCCCCGTGCTCCTAAACAGAGAAGAGGTCTTCCTAAGACAACCATTAACCTGCACTTGGGTGGATGGGGCGCTGTATAGTGCCACACCCATATGTGAAAGTTGTCCCCTAGCCCCATTTTCCCAAGAAGCGTGGACATGTACCGCCATTCCACCCTATCGAATACTTTCAGTCCAGTGAAAGGAGGAAGGCGTTCAGATTGGATTCCCGTGTGAAGTGCATCAAATCAATGTTTTTCTGAATATTGTCTGAGTCCTGCCGACCTCTAACCAAACCCACCTGGTCCTCATTGACCAAAGAAGGCAGGATCCCCCACAACCTATCCCCAAGCACTTTCGCCAGTATTGTAACATCGTTATTAAGCAAAGAGATGGGTTGCTAGGAGGGACACTGCGTCAGGTACTTACCTTCGTTGGGAATCACCACTACCATTGCCCCTATCATAGTATCCAGGAGGGCCGCCCCCTCCAACACCGCATACAATACCTGAACCAGCTAGGGAGCTCAGATGGAGCGAAACTATTTATAGAACTTGACAGAGAAGCCTTCCTCCCCGATAGATGTGTCCCCCTCATGGATGTCATTGTCCAAATCACCACCTCCTCTGTTATCTGCTCATGTAGCGGCACCAGCAAGTCACCTGCCAGTTTAGGGATCGTCAGGGGGTCAATAAAGTCGGCAATATGCGACCGTCACTATCGCATTCTGATGTATTTAACTCCTCATAATACCGCCTGAACTGAACCCTGATACCCTGTGTGTCATAATGAGCTATCCCGTGGTCTGTCTGTATAACAACCACCATTACTCCTCTGGGCCTCCCACAATTTCCAAGCCAGGATCCGGTCCCCTTTCTCGTAGTATTTTTGCAGCAGGAAGAGAAATTTCTTTTACATATCATTCAACATGAATTCCTTAAGCTGTCATTTGTATTCCAGCAGCTGCCCCACCCGTTCAGGACCCATTACTTCCTGCCCCCACCTACACCGTGACTGCAATGCTGCAATCTTACTTCTTAGGCCCTCCTCCTTCCTTAGTCTGGTTCTTTTATTATTTGAACGCATCCTGATCAATTCCCCCTTGATCGTAGCCTTAAAACCCTCCTACAACATGGCCAGACCAACATCCCCATTGTCATCAAATTCAAAGTACTCCTTAATGATGGTGAGCACGGTCCGGACAGACTCCTTATGCTGTAGAAGAGAGTCTTTACATTTCCACCATCCCCTACGTGGACCACCCCACCCCTTCCCACCTTCACCTGCACCAGATCATGGTCAGACCATGGCACTCGAAAATCAGAAACGTGCTCATGCAAAGCACGATAAACTAGAATATGGGTGATCCTCGAGAAGAAATTGTGCACTCGAGAGTAAATTGTGAATGGAGTGTCACCCTCAGACAGGGGAATCACCACCCCCAAATCATGGTTTATCTGCTGGAACTGGATGGAATCTCCCTTCCAGTATTGGGTTGTCCCTGCTGTCCCCATATGCCTAGTCGTGTCTAGGACCATGTTGTAGTGCCCTACCACAATCACACAAAGGACACAGATCTATCCTCCACCCTTTCCCAGAACGCAACTTGTCCTACGTTCTGACAATATACTGTGCCCAGGGTCAACATTTTCCCTTACATGTTACCCGCAGGAACTCAAACCTGCCCTCTGGATCCTTGAGCTCTTGCTCTACCCTGAAAGCCATACTGAAAGACAGGATAAATGCTACCCCATTTTTTCACCGTAAATGAAGTGTGATGAACTCCCTCTATCCTCATGGACCTAAAACGGCGCTCCCTCCCTCTTAACCAGTGGGTCTCCTGTAGGAATAACACATCTAGCTTGGCACAAGAAAACTCACAAAGCAACAGAGACCTCTTTGCTGGGGATTTACTACCCCTAGCGTTTAAAGACCCAATCAACAACGCTGCCAGAAGATCAGCCGTCAACAGAGACAGACCTCACCAAAAATATTGCCACTGTTATCCGGCACATAGGACCTATACGAACCAGCTCTGGGCACCCTTGCCTGCCTTCCACGGTCAAAGAACCCTGTAAAATCCCACCTTAACACCCTCCTGCCCCCCCAATCAAAGGCCCCTGATCCTAACACTTCTCCCCATCCCCCAAGGCGTCCAGTCAGAATCCGCAGCCATCACTGGCACCCGACGGAACCACCAGACAGCCCGCCTCCCCTGAGCTACATCCCCACTCAACCTCATTTCCCGAGCCAAAGCCTGGCCCCACTGCAATACTCAGTACCCCCAGAAGCCCCTCCCCTCAAACCACCCTCCAAAACATCCCAACCCTCTTCACTGCCCTCACCCCAAACCAATTCAACCCCTTAATGGCCAGAACTCAAAAGAACAGCACCTCTGAGTGCCCTTCTCACACCACACCAGGACAACATTACAGAAACTGAATCAAAATCAAAGCAATGTCTCGTTCTCTCCAGCATAGGCCTCAGGGATCATTCACAGGGGTGTTTTCAAATTCTTACATTTTCTCAAGCCAGGGACCCGCCTCCTGTCCCTCCAAGGTCCCTTCATGCACCCCCCCCCCCTACCCTTCTCCATCTGAGCCCTCTTCGGGATCGTGTCTCTGGCCACTCGGGGATCCACAAGTTCCACAATTGCTCCTCTAAAGTCCTCCTCTGAAACCAGACGGTATTGGTGCCCTTTATTCTCAAAAACAAGAGAGAAGGGAAACCCGCAGCAATAGTGTATCCCCTTCCTTCTAAGCCACTGAGTTAACGGACAGTATATCTGTTGTCTTGCCAGAGTGAATGAGGAGAGGTCTTGAAAAATGATGACTGTTGCGTTATTATAGGTAATAGAATTAAACTTCCTGGCTTCTTCTAAAATCTTAGCTTTTTCCACATAATAATGAAAATGTTATTAATATGGACCAGAACAGGGGAGTATTCTGAGAGGGTACGCGGAAGTATCCTAGCTCCCACAGCGCTCCTAGCGATGGCAGTGGAGGCCATAATATAGTCAATCCTGGAGGAGCTGCAGTGAAGCGCAGAGAAAAGGGTGTACTCTCTAGCAGTTGGGTGCTCCTCGTGCCATAGATCACCGAGGTTATGATATGCGGCAATAGCAGACCATGCCCTAGCTGCCTGCGGAAGCGCCTGCTGCAGTGTGGCCGATCTATCCAAGTCTAGTGTAAGGGCTAAATTGAAGTCGCCAGTCCAGAGTATTTCGTAGGCTGGGAATTTAAGGATGTGCATAGCACATTGGTGAAAAAAGTCTGGGCTGTCTACATTAGGGGCATATATACTTATAATTAAGATTTTTGCACTGCCCATTTCTCCCACAAGCAGTATATACCGACCCTCCTCGTCCTTGATCTGTTCGTGTAATCGAAATTGAAGGGATCCATGTATGTTTATCACCACCCCTCTAGCATGTGAAGAGTAGGATGAGCAATACCTATGTATGCCCCAGCCTGTTAGTTTGGGAAGATGCGCATCGTTAGCCAAGTGTGTTTCTTGTAAGCAGAGCACGTTTACCTTATGATTCCTACTGAAGTTAGCTATGAGGCGAGATTTCTTTTTGTTTGTGAATCCTCTCACATTCCACGTCATTATTGTAAGCTGCCTACCCTGCCCATCACTCATCCCCAATGCAACCATAAAGTACAGAATGCAAAGACACCCAACAACCCACTATCTACATTATGCATGGTATTAAGGGACCAGGACCCGCTGAATTTAGTACTTCTGCCAGAGCATGCGCAAGGCGATACATTAATACTATCAATACAATTCCCAAGTAACTGAACATCTCACCTCACCCCCTTCCCCCTCCCCCCACTCCCACCCACGCCAGCAACCATAACCTACCGGCTCACTGCCCTCCACCAGCAACTCTACCCCAAATCCAGCCATAGTGGAAAAACTTTAACCTCAATTAAACAATACCGCAGTACCTGCGGCAACCGGGGACTCTGAGGGCAACTCTAGCGGTCCATATGTCTACGGCTGACTCAGTAAACTCCTCTCTCCCCCTCGCCCCCAAAACCCCATGTGTCAAAAAGTAGTAACATTGCCCCAAGATTCCAACACTCCTCTTCGAAGAATATCAGTGCTAGATCAGGAGGGATGCCGGGGAGATCCCCCTGGCTCTGGATGATTTCCGGCAAATTGCTCCGCTGCATGTGGAGCCGTAAACAAAACCGCAGCCCCTTTGTGCTGCACCGGGACCGTAGCTGGATGCATCATGGAGTATTTTGCTCCTTTGCTCCGGTGGATGCTTTTAGCCATTTGGAAGGTCTTCCTTTGGTCTTGAACAGCCAGGCTGAAATCAGGGAACAAAAGTATTGTGTAACCCTCCCATTTTTATTCTTTCTTCTCCCTGGCTGCTCGCAGTATGACGTCCCTGTCCCGATAACAAAAGATCCTTGCGATAATAGGGCGTTCCCGGGCGCCCTGGGGTGGTCTGGGGACCAGTGAACGGTGCGCCCACTCCACCATGGGAGAGTGGAGATTGTTCCTCCTCGAGCGTCCCTCCAGATCCTCGTTCTTCACAGCAATATTCTTGACTATTTGCTGGAGGGCCGTGACCTTGCGATGCAACGAGGTAACATTGTCCTCAGTAGTTCCGATCCTCTGCTCCGCTTCTTCCATACGCCCACAAAGTTTTTCTATCTGTGCTGCCGAGACATCAACTTTATAAGTGAGGGCATCTATTTTGACCCCAAGCGTGTCCGTACTCCCCTTCAATGCCAGCAGTGTCTGGTTCAGGGCCGCAATGTCCACCTGTTTCGCAACCAGAGCCTGCAAGGGCGCCGCCTGGGACTGGCCCTGCTCCGGCCGGGCAAACTGCTCCATCCTTGCCCGTCTCTTCTGATTACCCATGGAGCCGGAACGGGGGGGAGGTGAGATAGAGCCGGATACTCTGGCCCAAGTGAAGCCAGTGGATGTGCAGACCCCCGACAGGCCCAGCACAAGCCTCACCCACAGCAGCCCCCCTAGTTACCCCATAGGATTGGCAGTCCAATAAAATAGGCAACAGGGTCTCATCCTCTCAAACAAGTTCTAGACAGCAGGAGCTTCAGTTGAGCATCAATGTAAATCTGTTTTCAGTTGAGCAGATATGCGAGCATGGATGTTGCAGGGAAACATGTGTCAGCTTAGACATGGGAGTTATGCTCCCAGATTAACAAGAAGCACTCGCACTCAAGATCGGCAAGAACGTCCATCAATTTCAATGAGGACTGAAGAGCAGGATCTAGGGCACCAGTGAAACATTTACAACAAATAGACACTGCTAGGATAAACACTGCAGCACAGGTTCTCCCCCTACGCTTTAACAGCGAGGATCAAAGGCACGTTGGTCGACACACATGCTCTTGGTGTCAGCTTTTGAATTGCACAGATTCTTGGGCTCCGATGGAAGCTAGGTCACCCCTTTGATGGATGTCCCCCCAGTAGACGGGGCAGCCACAGTTCCCGCGAGCGCACCCTATGGATTATACTAAAGGCTTGCAAGTAGGGTGCAAAAAATATGACAAAGATAACACGTGCATATTAATGGAAGGATGCCAATGAAATCTTAGGTTTCAGATGCACATTTACTGGTATTTCCATGGGTGCATCACTAATGCCACAAGATTGCAGACATGAGCATTTCAGCTTACAGGCAAAAGGGGCCAGGCAGTTTATGCTTGCTGCTTCCAAACGTTAAAGGTTTGCGCCACTCCAGTTAAGTCAGGCACACCACTCAACAACCTGCATCTCCCCCTCTCTCAGCCTTCCCCCGCCTCAGGGCGGGCCAGTCCACATGTAGCCCTGGGCCTGGCCGCGCCTCTCCTCCCCAGAGTGATTACCAGGAAGAAGCGCCACACCGGCGCTGGTGCCTGCCGGGGATCCGACCCCACCAGCGTGTGGCCCCGTCCGGGCAATCCGGGGCCCACAGCTCGAGGACCCAGTCGCTCCATCCGCAGTTCAACGTATCGGGATTCGCAAGGCTTGCGGGGAGGGTCCGCTCACCTTCTGTGACGAGCCCGGGGAGGCACCGAACCCCACGCCTTCACCCAACACGGCAGAGTTGCAGGCGCTGCATAGGCCAGCTCGTCCCGCCTGTCATCACGGCCGGCTCTCGCATATGCCCCCGATCACAGTTCCGCCTGGGCCGACGCGGTTATCTCGGGCAGCTTGGATCTCCGCCGGTGGCCAGGCGGGACCGTCGCCACAAGTACCGGCGTGCCGGTCGCCTCCCGCACTAAGGGTCGCTCCTCCCCACTCTCTTCTATCAGGTCGCCAGGCCCCTTTTGTAATTGCACCTCACGATGCAGCAGCTGTGCACACAGGATCATCCGGGGGTGCCAGTTGTGGTGCAGATTCCCATCAGCAGGGTTCAGGGGTGAAGAAATCAGGATGATAAAAGGATTTTAAGTTCAGCCGTTATCTGAGCTTTTCAGGCAGCTGCCATCTTGGTCTGCTGTGCAACAGCACCCCCCGCATAATGAAGAAAATGGACAAGGACAGATCTTGGTCCGCCAGCTCTCCCCCCAGCACTATGAGCCCTGTCTATGGTAGGTTTGTTTTCCACATCATTACCAAACAGCGGCCGGACCACATCCTTCACAGCGCAGATAATGTCCCGTTTCGTCTGCCCTTCATCTCAAGAAATCCCAAAAACCTAAGATTATTCCTCTTCTCCCTATTTACAAAGTTGTCAATTTTAAGGACTTTCTCCTCATCCCTGCTCTCCAGGGCCGACAGTCTGGTGTCAATATGTGCTTCCATTATATCAACCGTGGACTAGTTGGACTCCAAGCCTTGCATCCTATCCTCCATTGTGTCCACTCTGTGGTCCAACTTGCTCAACCTATGACCAATGTCGGACCTGATTCCCCTGATCTCCTGCAGCAAGTCTGCAATGCCTCTCTTCGTAGACATTGTGTCCCCTGCCGATTCTGCCATTTTGTGGGTAGCAGATGTTCCTGGTCCCGCTGGGGTCTCTCAGAATCGGAATCCCTGTAGCGCCTCCATCCAACTAATTCAGGAAAGCCATTAGACTGTAAGACTACACAGACGCCCGCATTTCTGGTTGGAGGAAGAGGGCGGATACCACCCGCCCGGTTTTGCAGAAAACCAGACCCTGAAACCCTGAGAATAGATCCCTTTCCCGACCCGATGCGGCAAACGGGACCAATTTGGGCCACGCTTCTCTACACGCCCAGTGGGGATCTGGACCTGAAGAGCACCGCCACACTGCAGGGTCGCTCAACACCCTCCCACTGCACACAGAGGATGCAGTGGTCACAGCAAGGCCGCGGTCAGGCGGCGGTGCATCCCGCCATGATCATGGATGCTGGTAGGAGCCCCGACGACTGACCGAGGGGAAACATGCCATGACCCCACCTCCCTCCACGTCAGAGAAATCAAGACAATTTCAATAACTGCCCCTACTCAGGCCCAGGGAAGAGTGAGCAACAGCGTCTACGGCCCACCAACAAATACCTCCTTGCAGGGGCATCGACAGCAGGCAGGACATTGCTACCTCCAGATTTCCACATTGGCTAGCCGTGTAGCACCGGACAGGTCTCCACCACTGGGATCACCTTGACATACGGCATCTGCGCTCCACCACAAAGAACTGACACTGCGGTGCTGGGGGCCAGGAGCAGACAGTAACAGGAGTGGGGGCGCCGGGTGGGGGTCACCAGAACTGGTGGGGGGTGCTGCTGCCGTTGGACCATCTGCCTGTAAATGGAAGCCTGAGTGGAGACAGTCACCCTAGGGGCTGAATTGGAACCACACAATGGTCAAAGACAAACCCCAGAAATTGGCCCTACAGAGTAAAATAGACCAATTTGCTGTGGGAGTTATCCAAATCCCCAAAGCCCATGCACACGGGATTGCAGACATGGGGGATAGGTTACAGGATCCGCTCATCTCCCTCAATGATATCATGAAAGCCATTGGTGAATCTCAGTCATCCATGGAGAAAAAGATAGGCGGCCTATCCACCGAGGTGTCCTTCCTCCGACAGGATCTCTGCAACCTGGCCTCGTGAGTGGGGGAGACAGAACAAAGGATTTCGGACTCGGAGGATGCCATCAAATAAATGGAGAAACAATTAGCTGCGGTCACTCAAAAGCTAACCCACCTTGAAAACAGGGCAGAAGACAATGAAGGGCGTGCACACCGCCACAATATACAGATCCTTGGGGTGCCGGAAAAGGAGGCGGGGCCCAGTGTTGAACTCTTCCTCGAACAATGGCTCAATGAACTGTTTGCCCCAAAGAAGATTCCCAAATTCTTCTCAATTGAACGAGCGCACAGAATCCCGACTGGACATCCAGTGCCTGGGGCGCCACCATGCACAATAATTGCCAGAATCCTGAACTTTTGGGACAGGAATGCCATACTAGACGGTCCGGGCCTACGCCCGCATTACCTACAATGGCTACTCTATCCGACTGTATCCCGACTACACCAGAGAGGTCAAAAATGCTTGTCAGTCTTTTGACTTTGTGAAAAAGAAGTTACAGTCACTGTCTATAAAATAGGCCTGGTTTTTCCCAGCACAGCTCAAGGTACACCATGAGGGAGTCACCCACCTGTTCTACATGCCGAAAGAAGCATGGGATTGGCTTGAAACTCAGGTCCTTAATAGTCCCACTTCATCACAACCATCGGAAGGGTAACCGAGACGGAAAACAGGAAGCGACCAATCCCGATCCTGTTTGAATATCAAGATGCAGATCAGCCCACAACTGCAAAGACCGGGAAGGACAGGGGAAAAAATGGATAACCAACAATGGTCACTCATGAGTCCCGAACAGATGGGAGTCGCACGGGGAACTGAACACTGGCAGCTGCTGACTATTTATGTGCGACTCCTATCTACAGAAATGGCGGATACCCTGCAGATGCGTTACCTAGTTGTTTGACAGTTCAGGTTACAGGTGCTTCAGTTTGGAGGGCAGGGGGGGGGAAGTACAGGGAGGCATGTGGCCAATACTGTTTTAAGCAATGGATCATATGTTTTGTAAATGTTGGGGAGGTGAGAAGGGGTGTTTGGTGGCAACCTCGCTTGGTACTTAAAGGCACAACAGAAGTAGCCAGGAATATGTGGTGGTCGAGAAATGGGACTGTTACTGGGGCCAGATACTGCTTGTTAGTATCATATATCAGCAGGGTTTAGGGCAAAAGAAGAGGCAATCTCTTTGCTCACATGGAACATTAATGGGCTTGGCTCTGGCATCAAGAGGCGGTTGCAGTGGTCCAAGTGTATGAAAAGAAGTAGTGGAACTATGTTCCCTACTGGCCTGCCCCGCTCCCCACAGACCCCATCGCTGCGCTCCCTCTCATGCCCAATAAAAAAAACCAAACACGTGCCTGCCCCTTAAGGAAACGTCCTGTGCAGTGCATTGAAAGTGCAAGTTTCAACTTCTTCCTACACTTTTATTTTAAAACGAAACAGTTCCGGCACGGTTTTTAAAATAAAAGTATAGGAACAGTAAAACTTAATTAAAAGACGTAGAGGAGCACCGCTCCTGACCGCTCCCGCCCACTTCGACCACTGGGTGGTTGGTGCTCCAATTCCTACACCCCAAATATTGCATTGTTGACTGAAACACATCTTGTCGGTACAGATTGCCTCCTCTTTAAAAAAAAGAGGAACTATGCAACCGCATTCCACGCACGCAGGATTCTCTAGGGGGGGGGCACGTGGGGTGCTGATACCCATACACAAAAGGACCCCCTTCCAAGTCAAAAAGGTGAAACCGGACCCCTGGGATAGATTTGCCCTGGTGGTGGCAGAGATGTTGGAGGCTATTTGGGGCATCATGGCAGTTTATGCTCCTCAGCCCCACACACTATCTATTAAATGACATTCAAGCCCTGATGATGCAAACTCAGGTGGACATGTGGGTGCTGGGTGGCGACTTCAATGAAGTCATGGATCTGGGGGTAGACCGCACACACATAGGCAGCAGGAACCTGACCCACATAACCAAGCTGCGCTCCTTCACCACGGCAATGGGACTGGTCGACCCCTGGCGTATGCTCCATGGAACTGCAGCGGGATACTCCTTTTTTTCCAATGCACATGGCTGCATGTCTCGTATCGACTACTTTCTTATCCCCCTGATCATCTCACGTAGGCTCTTAGCTGCGCGCTTTTTAGCCAGGGGGATATGAGATTACTACCAGCTTCCCCTAGAGCTAAAGAGTGGGCTGGCAAAACCCACAGCTACGTGGCGGCTCAACATGTATTACCTTGGGGTCCCCAACGTGATGGAAGAGTTAGCCCAGAAAATAGCTGAATACTTTGATACCAACGAGGGGTCGGTAGACAGTCTGGTCACACGCTGGGAGGTTTATAAGGCAGTGCTGAGAGGGGAAGCGATATCACTAACAGCGGCCGCAAAGGCTAAGCACACTAGGGAGGTAGAAAATGCGGAAGCATTGGCCATCGAAGCAGAAGGGGGTTTCCTTGCGCACAGCATACACTGGTCAAGGCACAAGAAGTGCTGCGCAATGTGGCCTTAGATAATGCTAGGTCGGTGCACTGGGCGGTCAAAGGCCAGATCTATGAAACCGGAGATAAAGCGAGGAGGGCACTTGCATGGCTGGAAAGACGAGATCAAGAAAAAGGTATGTGAGGGCTATAAGAGATGCACAAGGGGAAATGGTTGTGGAAGCCGCCAACATAGCGGAAGTGTTTGCCGCCTTCTACGAAACATTATATACCGCTGCACAAGAAAACGAGAAACTGAGGGCATTTGAGTTTTTAGATCCGATTGCAACACATCACCTCGTGACACAGCAGGCACTTCAGCTAGAAGCCGATATTACTGAAGAAGAAACAGCGACCGCGATGCAAGAACTACAGTCCAGGAAAACACCCAGACCCAATGGCTTCCCGGTTCAGGCCTGGAAAAGGGTTAAAGAGCCAACTGTCAGACTGATGCACCGCCTTTTCTTACATTGCAAAAAGGAGGGCACCCCCACCGGACTTAAGGTGGGCACATATCGTGGTTCTACCAAAACCTAGGAAGCCATCAGAAGAATGTGCTTCCTACAGGCCCATATCGCTCAACAATGGGGAAGCCTAGATCCTAGCACGAGTTCTGGTGTTTACTTGGGGTTATAGATTCACTCATTCATCCAGACCAGTGCCCTTCTATGCCCTCCAAATCCACCCAAATGAACCTACGACAGGCCCAGTTCGCCATTGAACACTCCTCTGTGCTTGCTGCTCCTGCGGCTCTCCTAGCGATTAACTTCGAAATAGCATTCGATTCGGTCAACTGGGCAGCCCCGTGGGAGATTCTGAGATGAATGGGATTTGGCAGGAACTTTCTGGAATGGGAGCACCTGCTTTACACCTCTCCCGAGGCGATGGTGCGGGTCAACGGGGTATCTTCTAGGAGCTTTGCTCCAAGGCGTGGAACGCGACCAGGGCATCCCCTTTCCCCTCTATTATTCACTCTTGCCATCGAGCCTCTGGCAATTAACTTGTGGGCCGCTCTGGAATGGGGGGGGGGTTTAAATGGCCTTGGGGAGGGGAAGACAAGGTCTCACTTTATGCTGATGACGTCCTGCTGTACATATGTGACCCTGCGACTCAGTCCAAATAATAACAGAGATTTTGCTGGAATACCAGAGATTTTGCAGGTTGAAAGTTAATTGGCTTAAATCAACACTCATCCCACTACAGGGAGGGGTTTGGCCCATTCTCCAAGACTGTCCATATATGTCACGATCTCTGGGTTTAAATACTTCCGCATCCACATGAGCCCCCGCATGGAGGATTTCATCCGCCTTAACCTCAACCCAGTGATAGACAGATTTGCGTCGGACACTGTGCACTGGCAAGCACTCCCGTTGACGTTAATGGGCAGGGCCGCACTTTTTAAAATGCTCACACTCCCGTGATTCCTATATGTGATGCAAAATACCCCATGTCCAATCCCTGCATCGCTCTTTGACAAGATAGAGGGCTCGATTGGGGGGGTGGGTAGGGGGGACGATAGACCGGGACAACTGCCTGCGATGTGGGATGGAAGGAGTCACCTTTTTTCACACATGGTGGGAATGCTCGTGGATACAGGTATTCTGGGGCAAATGTTTTGATCAATTGTCTTGGATCCTAGGCTCCCAAATCCCGAACAAACCTAAACTGGCATTATGGAGTATATGGGGGAGGGGAGGGGGAGACGGGGTTCACTAAATATGAAAAAATAGTAATATCAACCACACTGGGGCTAGCTAAAAGGCTTATTGCCACACTATGGAGTTCGCCGGTCTGGCCACGTCTTGGCCCATCGTCTGCTGAAATGACGAGATCTATGGCTCTGGAGAGGCGGATATACAACTCTAGAGGCTGTCCTCAGAAGTTCCAGAAAGTGTGGGGCAAATGGAAAGAAGTGGGTTAACCATGAAATAGGACTAACCTGGGTTGCCCTCCCCCAGCCGATGGGCCCGTTTAAACACGGCCGGAGGAAATATTCTTAATCAACCGCCTGACTTTGTGTTTGAACCCGCAATGACACTAGGGGAACCGGGCATATGCTAAGCCTATGGCTAACCCGTGAGTTCAGGGGTGCAAAAAGTACCTTGGTAAGGCCTGCCCCTATTTGGACTGACTTATCTACGCTCAGCTATGACTTTAACTGATGTGCCATATATGTTGTGAACTGTATTGTATTAAAAACCAAGCAATGGTATATGTTTGCCGATTATGTTGATCAAAATCAATAAAAATTGTTATACTAAAACATTTAAAAAAGCCAGGCCTGAGCCTTTGAAAGAAACCACAGAATTCTGCTCCTGGAGCCTTATCCAAGTCAAACTCAATCACGGAAGACAGCAACCCTCCAGGGAAGCACCATCCGCTCCAGGAACTCCTTTTACAGTTCTGAACAACAAAGCACCTTCACCCAGGGGGCTGCTGGGGAACGGGTCAACCCCCACTGGAGTACCGCCGCTGCAGGCGAGGCACCCTCCACCATGAAGACCCCTCTGCTTACAAGCAGGAGGACACCACACAGGGGCCATGTCTCACCAACAGCAACAACCGATCACCTCCCCACTCCGCTCCAGGCCCTCACTCTGCAGGTGCGGGGAAATCTCCCAAAACAGGATGGCTACGGTTAGTCACACCCCTGCCCTGAGGGTTAGGGTGAATGGATGGCACCCGTGCACTGCCCCTCCAACACCTCTGCTGGGGAACTGGCATCTACGGTGTTGATTCTCCACCTCCAGGCACCCTCCCTAGTGTACAGCTGGGACCCTCTGCTGTCTCTGCGCACCAGCCCTCACAAGACCTCCACCTACCAATGGAGCCCATGAGCCACCCAATGCTTTGATGTAGTCTGGTTTTGGGACCAGATAAATGCTCTTTTAAACGCTCTCCTTTGTATCAGGGTTCAGGAGGAGAAATTACCACTCTGTGCATTCTCACGGAGGGCGAGGTCTTGGTGGAAAGACATTTCCTCATAATAGTTCCTCAGTGAGTCTGGCTCAGTTGACTGGATTGTGATAATTTCATGGTGGACCTGGCCAGGGATAAGCCGTGTTCTGGAGCATTCATAGTGGGAAAGGTGCAAGTTCACTCATCTCCGATTTGGATGCGGTGTCCAGCCCTACTCTTTCTTCCATGCCGGAGTTCCTCTCCTGGAGGGGCTGTTGTGGGGTGTGGTGCACCACTGTCCTCTTTATTAGAATCCCGATAAGCAGGTCAAAGTCCTGCATTTCCCAATGACGCCTAAACAGATCTGCTCTCCTCACTGTCCCCGTACTAAGTCAAATGTCCAAAAAAGGCATTGCTTCTCTGTGGATACCCTGCTCGTGGTGTCCCTTACCAGCAAGTGGTGTGCACTCACTTAGGCCCCAGAGCTCTGCACACACAATGCCTGCAAGGACCTCTGCACATGGGATGCCTCCTCCTCAAAGGCCCGGTGTCTCCAGGCACACTGCGAGTCACTGCCCCACAGTCAGCAGAGCGATCTGCACCTCTGTTGAGGCCCACGGTTCCCTCCTCACCGTGGACCCACTCCCCTCCAGTCAAGCTGATGGCAGGGGATGCAGGGGATGCAGGGTCGGCAGGTGCCCTCGACAGCTGCCTCTGCTGTTTCTCTGGGGCACCCACACCCCTCCTCCTCACCGCAGGTCACACTCTCGGTCCAAGAAGCAAAATCCTGGGGCATAAGCCCAAATCAGTCACACAGATCACCTGGTCCACCTGTCTCCTGCGGCCCAGGGCCAGAGCGCAAGTCCCCGCTCTCAAGCCAAGGTCCAGCCCACCTGGCCTCCGCTGAACCGCACTTCCCTGGGCCTCTCGTGATGCCAATGTGGAGTCGTCACATGGGACGGAGTGCAGGCTTCCTTCATTCACCAGTGACACAACTGTAAATAAGTGATTCCTGGGGCTGAGATCCCACAACTTCGGCCACCAACACCTTGGGGAGTCTGGAACAAGCTGCACGAGAAAGATCACTGACTCGGGGGCTTAATGGGGGGCCTTGGATCCCTTCAATGCCCGGTAGAGACTGAGCAGGACAGGCCAGCTAGTGCATCCCTCTGCCCTCTGGTGGCCAACCGAGACAGATATTTCAAACAAATGGTGTCCAGTGCAGGTAGCACATAACACTGAGAAGAGTATCCATAAGGGTAAGATAATGAGTTGCTCATCTCGAATAGCCTTGTCAGGCTGTTAGCCACAGATTTCAATCTCAGAAAGGCCACCTCAGCTCTTCATTCTTCCAAGTATGATAATGGCATACAACTAATTTGGGTAAAATGTAAAGGTTACTCACCGTAGTAAATACTTGACTAATACTTCATACTAATGTTTTAAAGGTCCAAATCCAAAACGGCTGGGGGTGCATGTACAAGTTCTGCAAGTAATGTGGTGACATAAAGAGTGTTGTGGGGGGTGACATCAGGTGTGGCGACGTCGCTGGCATAAAGTGACACCAAAGCAGACGCAGCGCGAGAAGTCCCATGGTGGAACTCAATGAGGGGCGGGTGCTGCAAGATGCTGCAGGCGGTATATGATAGGGGGGCTTTTTGGGCAATATGTGAACAATAAAGAAGCCATTTTGTTTGTAGGCCCACGTTAGGGAAGCATTTCTCACAGAAAGCTCATAAGAAAAGAGCTGCAGGCCTATGTGTGACAAACAGTATGTATTTCTTGACCATTTAGCAGAAACGGGGTGCTGAAATGTTGCACAGCTGAAGTTTCCCAGGAGAACGCATCCACAGTGAAGTCACTGTAAAAGATATTTTCCAGGAAAATGAGCTAGGGACCTGGGTGCACAAGGTGAATTGGCAGAGAAACAAAAAATAAATACGGTTAACTAAACTCCAGGCACAGCGTGGTATAGTTTTTTCAGACTACACTTGGCAGCAAGGCATGAGAAGGGAGCGGGGTGGGGGGGGACTAGAGCATTGGGTAGGGGTTATAGGGCGCGGGACAAGGAACTAATCAGTGAGGAGAGGTTTCGGTGTCCATAGGGTGCAACACTGTACAGTGTCCTTGCTGATGTCCGAGGGGCAAATCATTCGTCCGACTTTGTGAATGGCTCACCCCTTGCGATCTCAAGCCATTTTGTATATCAGACATTGCCAACCAATGGCAAAAAGTGTTTTTGTCTGATCAGCACAATCACGTAATTGAGAGGCAGTGTGGAAAGGTTTGTGTCGTCACAAGGGGTGTTAATGTAAGTGTGGCCAAAAGTTTTAGCATCCAATTAGGATCACTCAACATATATTTGGATATGGGGGCTGATGTAGTCCCACCAATCAGCTCCTGTGACCAGACTTAATAATGTAACTAAAATGTATGGTAATCTGGTGAATTATGTATAAAATGATCAGCCGCAGTGGGCAGCACTGACAGCTCACTTCATTCAATTCGGTTTGGGTCCAATACGTTTGTGTTACTTCCTGCTTGGTATACGCTGCTTTTTTGGATTTCTTTTTGGTCCATGGAGTTACTTTTCGTGGAGGTCTCATGGTACACTACCCTTTCCTTCATACTCATCAGATGTTCCTGCATGTTGATGCCACTGCATCCTTTGTGCTCACGGAAAAAAACCTTTTGGGTGAAGCTGGAGCACATGCGTTTGGCACAGCTCCACTCCGCATGCCAGACCCTCTGGCTTCACCCGCCGGTCGTTGCGACCATCAAGACCGGGACAACGAACTGGTCAGTGGAGAAGTAGAGAGGGCATATAGAGGAAAGGGGACTACAGACTAGGAGTATAGTAGTCTCTACCGGGAGTAACTTTTAAATATTCAAAAGACATATCCCTTTAATCCATACTCAGGGGAGATTAATACAGTATTAGGGATAAAAAGAGAATCCAGATAGAATTCTTTTACTGGCATGGATTCTATAACACAGTTTGTCCAAACTTTGCATCAGCTCTTGAGCTATGAGCCGTACAGTAATGTCTACAGAAAGTAGTTGAGGCTCATGTGGCCACCCAACAAACAACATTAATGGGAAAAAGTCTCTGAAAACCACAAAAGCAGCTTTAGCTCTCACTGAATGGGCATGATGACCATGTGGAGGGGGGGGCTTGCCCTGCCACCTGTAAGATTCAATGATGCAAAATACCAACCATCTTACATTAGTGGCCTTCGAAGCTTGTTTAGTCTGAGTTGCCGAACCACATGTGACAAATAACCTATCCATGTCCTTAAATGTTTTGTCTTGTCTACGTCGAACATGAGTGCTCTTAACGTCTAGGCAGTGGAGAAACCTTTCCGGATCAGATAATGGACCTGTGAAGAAAGTTGGTAAATCACTCTCTTGATTGATCTGACAGACACCCCTTTGGGCAAGAAGAAGTGTTGCGCCATCAAGACCAGTGTGCAGTTTGTGAAAAACTGAGTAGCCCCTTGGTAGAGAGCTTGCAGTTAACTCCTGGCTGATGTCACCGCTACCAAAAACACTGCCTTCCACAACAGGTCTTGCAATTCTACTGAACACACAGGTTTGAAAGGCTTATGAGCTAAAGCCTTCAATACCACGTTTAATTTCCACAATGGGTGAGGGAACCTAAATGAAGAGCATGAGTCAGTCCAATGAAAAGCTTTTTGATAACTGAATTGATAAATGAAAGGGACAATTCTTTCAAGTCATAATAGGCTCCAAGGCACATTTTCCAAGAATCACTCTTGACACTAGTCTGCGCAGTATTTACCAGATAAGAGAACAGATGCAAAAATGCCTTTAGTGGATTTACTTGCTGGTCTATATGACAATGTCACAACCTGATGCATTTACTGTGATCCTGGGCTCCAGTCAACAGTTTGATGGTTACCTTTGGCACAGCCTCATCACCCTCAGTAAGTCCCACATGAAGCATGGCCAGCTCTTCAGGATCCACACTGTCAAGTTCAAATATTGAGATGAAGTGTGGAGCACACGACCCTCCGCCTCACCCCATTGACTGAGCAGGCTGGGTACTCATGGAAAGAAAACTAGAGTGACCTTCACTAATGCCGGGAAAAGAATTGGGTCACACACAGTTGGAGGCTATGAGAATGACAGAGAAATTAGCGGAGGCTCTGAAGTTCCTCAAGAACATGTGTGTATTGTGAAGGTTCCATGTGTTAATTTCCCCGCAAAAATATCACCATACAAAAATATTGCCATAATTTTGGGGCGATAATAAGCCACCCCCACAACCACCAGTCCCAATAACCCCATAAATTATCCCCACTAAGAATATCGGATATGGCCTTACCCCACGACCATATATATGGCGATATTATTGGTGGGGCTAATATTACCTGATACCATTGTGAAGGCATCATCAAGTGAATTAAGCCACATAGAACAGGTTCAAGATTGGTTCTCAAAGAGATTTATTAACTTAAATGTCAGGATGGAGTAAGGCCTAACTTCCCCTATGCTAAGTGAGGACAATCTAAGGATAGTTTGTGTCAGGGAATCCAAATCAAAAGTCTGTGTATCCAAAACCTATACTTGCCCCCACAACTAACTGTATACAATGTGTAGGGATGTCAGCACCAAAATGAATAGTGTTCCAAAGAAAGTTCAGCGCTTCTTTCAGCTCTTGGTTTATGATCAGCTTCCCCTTCCCCAAGTTAGAAACAGTTCACAATGTATCGGGGTTCCCTTCCCCAAGATTCCAAATCTTGCAGCTTTTCAACACCAAATTCCTTGGGACACTTACTAGCTCTTTTGTTACCAGTACGTTTCACTGGTTCACATAGGTTGTCCTGTTTCTTGTCTTCAAAATCACATAAGCGGCGGTTTCAAAACACAAGCTTTTTAATGGATACTTTCATTTGGCTTTTTCCATAAAGGGGTGCACTCGGTCTGGGTGCAGTTGTCGGACCAAACGGTCGACCTATTACAGGTCCCACAATCGATATCCCTTCTTGACTGCTTTCCATCAACAATTGGCCACTGCCTTCCTTTGACAGTGAAGCTGGTTTCTTTCATCAGTGTCACACTCTTATAACACTTTACTGTGGCTTGTTTGGCAACCATGCACTTTGTTACATTTTCTGTACTCTTCTGGCTCTTGCCAATACAGGTTTCCTCTTAACCAGCAGTTCCTTGTACTACTTACTTTGGCTTTGGGGCAATACTTGTACTTGCCCCACCTTGCTTTCTCACAAGTGCTCATAACTTGCTTTTGCTCTGTGCGGCATTCAAACGTGCTTACAATGTCTTTCAATTTCTTTCGTATTCAAAAGTACTTGCTTTGGCATTCAAAAGGTGATTATAACAACTTTCAGTTATTTCAGTATTTAAAAGTGCTTGATTCAAGTTCCCAGAGCGCTACAGTATGAGTGTTTCCTTGTTTCCACTCACTGGTTGCACACAGCAGCTCCCTTCTTTCTCTTCCCACTCCTCACACTGTTTTCCGCCTTCCAATAGCTCACAGAGAGCACCATTCGCTCTCCTTGAGTCTCACAGCGTCTGGTGTGCTTCGGCGCTCCACAGCTCCTGCTGCGTGCATCAGACAAGGAGGGCTGCAGGACATCCAGACCCTCTCGCAGCCTGCCTCGGCGTCCCTCTCTCCTGCTCGACAGCTCCCAGCTTCTGTCTCTCCAGCTCCTCTAACGCCACCTTGCACCTCTCGAGCTCCAGCCAGCTTCTCGCTCTCCTTGTGCTGTGTGGCAAAGATTTTTTATATCCAATTGGCATGTTAAGTGACCTCAGGAGTGGGTCATTAAGGCTAATTGCCTGACCATGGCGGAATCCATTAGGTGGGTGTGCCTGGTTGGACCACCTGTATGTCTCCATAGCCCTCTTCTTGGCCTCAGTAACAAAGTGGTGTTTGGGGCTGTCAAAGGAAGTGTGTATAACTTTGTGGTGTCTCCTCCTCGTCTTGGTACCTGGCTGATGTGTGTCTGCATTAACAATAAATTATAAATTACTCACCATAGTGACTAACATACTCCTAGTCCCCTTTCCTCCATAATGTATTGGTGTCTCTCGCTAGAGACGGAACCTTTTTCACCAGAAAAATCAACTTCCCCTTTAAATTTGGATGCGCGTGGGGGCGCAGGCCTGGGAGCATGCACTCCCCTGACTCCGCCCACCATCGCCACTCCTCAGTCCCCTTTGACGCATTGACAATATTACCATTGCCACTAGTTTAATAAGGGGGGGAGGATGGCGGGACGTATGGAGGAAAGGGGGCTATGGACTAGGAGTACGTTAGTCACTATGGTGAGTAACATTACTCCTACGTCCCGTCCCCTTTCCTCCATACAGTATTGGCTATTACAACTGAATGTAGCCCCCGGGTGGAGAGTTGCCCCTCCTAGGAAAACAAGTTCCTTAACACCGCCTGACCAAAGGCAGCGTCCGACCTGGAGCCGGAATCCAAGCTGTAGTGCTAGCAGAAGGCAGACGGCTTAGCCCATGTAGCCGCCTTGCTGATAACCTGCCATGGAAGGTGCCTTTGGAAAGCAACCGCTGTGGCCCTAGCTCTGATAGTGTGGGCATGCACATTTGCTGGGAGCGGCTTGCGCTGCTCCTCGTAGGCCTCCTTGATGGCCATAACCTTCCACCTTGCTATGGAGGCTTTGGAAGCCTGATAGCCGGGCTTTGACCCACTGAATGTGACAAAGAGCATCTGAATTGCGGAAGGTCTTGCTCTGTCCAGATAGAATTTTAGAGCACGCCCGACAGACAGTGCAGCACCTTATGAGCGTCACCCATAGGGTCAGCAAAAAAGGTAGGTAACACTATCTCCTTATTCAGGTGGAAAGAGGAGGACACCTTAGGTAAGAATGTGGGGTGAGTTCTACGCACCACCTTGTCCTTGTGAAAATTAGTATAAGGCTCTGAAGCCACCAGTGCCTGTATTTCACTGACCCTGCGTGCAGATGTAAGGCCCACCAGTACAGCCGTCTTAATGGTGACTAGCCTGATGTCCGCGGACACCATAGGTTCAAATGGTTTATGCGTGAAAACGCCCAAGACCATGTTGAGGTTCCACACCCGGTGTGGTTTCTTGATAGGCGGGTAGAGCCTGGTGAGGCCCGCCAGGTGTCTTTTAACCACTGGATTAGAGGAGAAAAATACCTCCTCATCCGAGTTACGGTAGGCTACGATTGCCGCCAGATAGGTGCGATGCATGTCCACCTGCACCCCCGAGTATGCGCGGTGTGCAGAGAAGGATAGGCCATTGTCCAAAGTGCAGATCAATGGATCGACTCTCTTTGCTTCAGCCCAGTGGCAAAACCTAGTCCACTTGCTTTTGTACTGGCTCCTGGTAGCATCGCTCCTAGCACCCTGTATAATGTCTAGGTTAGCTTGTGACAGACGTAGATGCCTTAGTGTGACCTGTTCAGGAGCCACGCTGCGAGGGCTAACCTCTGGGGCATGGGGTGAGTGACCGTGCCTCCCTGCTGTGAGAGTAGGTGCGCTACCCAGGGAGCCAGGGAGCCGAATTGAGGCCAAAGGGTAGAACCTTGTATAGGAATTGGAAACCCATGATCCTGAAACTCAGGAATGACCGGTGTTTTGCCAGATGGGGACGTTTACGTATGCATTCTTCAGATCCAGGGAGCACATCCAGTCTCCCATGCACAATGTCTCTGCAATAAGCGCTGGAGTAACCATCTTGAACTTTTGAAGAGGGTAGAAAGGTCCAACACAACTCTCAGGCCTGCCTGGTTCTTCATGTGTATGGCGAAAATCCATGAATAGAAGCCCAGACCCCGCTAGGAGGCTGGGGCTTCCTCCTACTGCCTGGCTCTCTACAAGCGAGTGAATTTACGCCAGCAGAGTTGTTGACCAACTCTTTGGGAGTGGAGGGGAGGAGAGATGAGAAGGAGGTAGAGGTAGGCAGAAGCCAGTGGATACTACTGATAGGATACAGGGTTCCACGAACCTTGCACGCCAGCATTGCGAGTGAAGGGCAAGCCTGCCCCCCCCACTGGAGACTCGTGGATCCGGATGATAATGTCATACTTTTTTCCATCTGAGGCTGGGGCTGAGGAGGGGGGACTGAAAGAATCCCTTATGCGCCATCTTGTGCTGCTTGCGGCGGTGCTGGCTCGGAGACCAGCCCGGCTGTCTGGACCATCTTTCCTGGAATCCCCAGATCCCTCCAAAGGATTGACCTTTGTCGGAATGCTGGTGCCTTTGGCTGTAGGCCTTAGAGGTGGTCTTTGTGAGGATGGATAAGGATTTGGCAGTCTGGGAACTGTCTTATCAAGTTCCTCGTCCATAGTGGAATGGAACACCATGGACTCCATTATGTCCTGCGCTACAGTCTTGGCTTCCACCAGCCCCGCCTTGAAGCGCACCGGACTGTACCGTAAGTTTGGAAAGGAAGTCAGCTATTTCCCGCCAAAGCCTTTGGTTGACAGCAGCAAGCATAGCGTCTGCATTTGACGCACTAAGATGGAGCGAAGCGTTGGAATAAATCTTCTTTCCGTATGCTTCCAGGATCTTCTCCTCAGTTCCCAGGAGTGCTGAGGCTGAGGTAGCCGAGGATGACTGTAGCTTGGAGTAGATTGAGGCCGCTGCGATGACCGAGGAGTGTGGCTGAGGATGTGCCGACAGCAAGAGTGGATCCCCCCTCTAACTGCCTGTACTTGGCGTCAAGGCACCTGTTAGGCTGCGCCGAATGAGGTTTAAGCCATCTTTTTTGGCCAGTGCCACCACGTCCTTTTGCATTGGAATCCCTGTTCTAGCCGTGGGGCATAGAGTGAGGACCTCCGCCAAGACCCGCACCTCTGGTTGTTCAACCTCGGGCTGTGGAAGCCCCACGTATTCGGCTAGGCCTGCGAGCCATTCATGAAATGCCTTGGCCGATGAAGGTGTGTTGGGGTCCTCCTCCTCCTCAGTGTCCACCAATGTGTCCTGTTGGTCAGGTGCAGCTGGAGGAGTGCTGGGTGCCGGGGGGTGCAGTGTATTGACAGGAGCTGGCGGCTGCTGTGGGTGCCGATAGGGAGCTGCCGGGACTACTGGAGGCGTGGGAGCCGGTGTAGTGGGAACTGGCGTGGGCAGCTGGGGTTGCAGAGGAGCCAGAAGCACTGAAACCATGGGTGGAGTGCCCGTGGGTGCTAGCGGCTAGACCAGAGGGAGCATGTGCCTGATCACATCCTTGAGGATGACGCCCATCTGTGAAGACCTCATAAGCATCAGGAATCGTCTGAAAAACTTGTCTTTCAACCGCTCCACCGGCCTGTGAGGCGCGGGCATGGACGGAGGGCCTGGGGGATGCTGAGACCTGGGCACACTCTGCCTTGTTGTATGTGTGGTGTATCTGCCCTGTGACACTGAAGGGTATGCCGTAGGCTACGTGCCGGGTGAAGACCAGTCACACCAGGAAACTAGTTCCCCTACCAGGGATGGTATCGGGCGAGCTACCATTTTGTCTGACCCGGAGGCCATTTTGTCAGGCTGCATGCCATGTACCCGAGATGTGGTGCTTGCCGCGCTGGGCCCTGCCTCTTCCTGGACTCTTGGCGGTGGAGGTCGAGGCCTACCCTGTACCTCAGGACGGGGCCTGGTAGGCAGAGTGCCCTTGGCTGAGTCGCCGGTAGTGCTGCGCACAGGCACACCATCAGACATTTGTCCGGTAGTACGGCATAGCCCCCCAGGCAGAAACCCAGTAATAAAACCTAGTGGTCCCTCAGCGACATCACCAGTAGGATCTCGCGACCCCTCGGGGGAAGGGCGTGTGGAATTACTAGGTCGGAGGCCTAAACCAGGAGCGCTGGTGAAAGCGGTCCATTCCAGTCAATGTGGAAAAGAGGACTGGGGAGTGGCGCCGGTGGGCGGACTCACGAGAGGGCATGCTCCCAGGGCCGCGCCCCAACGTGCATCAAAATTTAAAGGGGAAGTTGCTTTTTCTGGTGAAAAATGTTCCGTCTCTCGTCTCTAGCGAGGGTCACCCATACAGTATGGAGGAAAGGGGACGGGACGTAGGAGTAAAGGCTGTTATGCATTTATCTCACCCAAATGAGGATGTGTTCTCCTAGTTGGTCTCTTCCTCATCCCAGTGTTGAGGTAGTGTTTCTGGGGAACATTTGGGAGGGACGAGGAGGGAAAGGGCTGAAGTAGCCTACAAAGGCTTGAGGGATAGAGGGTTCATTCTGACATGGGGATGGGGGATACCATGTCTCACATAAGGACATTCCCTCTACCCATGTGATCCTCCCTCGCATATCCGCCCCCAGGTTCAGGATCCAAAAGCAATGGCCTTTCTCTGGCTACCTGAGAGGAGGATCCAGGGGGAAAAGAAGTGAGGGCACCATCAGGTTCCTCACAGTATGTAGGGGTGACTTGGACCGTATCCCTCCCTGAGACAGTGAATACATGTGTTTTGGTATGGAATGGGAAGTAGATGCTGGTCATATACCTCTGATCCCAGTTATATTGCAAGGGACAGCCACAGGGGAGCATTAAGCAGAACCACCACCAAAGGGAAGAGCCTGAAGGCCCCTGCCTGACCAAAAATCCCTGACAAAGAAAGAAAACAAACATTGACTCATTGTCTTGAAACTCTTCCCGCAAGATACTATTAAAACTCATACGGCCACTAGTGCAAAACATCCAATGGTAGAAAGAAATAATTTCAAAGCCTCAAAGATTGTCTGAGCCCTAAATTCCCATGCATGATACAATGTTGCCAACTTGAAATTTTCGGGAATAACTTTACCTCCAAATGATACAAACTTATTAATCCATTATCAGCCAACACAGTGTTTCCTCGCAGAGAAAAAGCTGCAAACTTACAAAGAGGCAGCATTCCCAATCCTTCCACAAAATCAGATCCAGAAACTCTAGTCAACTTATTCAACACAAATCTATTGCTAGCACTAGACCAAATAGCCCCCCTCAAATCCAGGAAAGCCAAACAACCCAGCCACATCAATAAATGGTTCACTCCAGAATTAAAAGCCCTGAGGAAATCCAAAAGATCTTTAGAAACCAAATGGATAAAGGACCCCACTCCCCAAAATATGGCCCTTTTCAAAACAGCTGCAGCCAACTACAAAACAGCCATTATCAAAACCAAAAGTGATACATTTAACAATAGAATTCAAAATGCCGGCTACAACGTGAAAGAATTCTTCACAATCCTCAGGGAAATGGAATCGCCCATACCTCCCCAGTCCACTTGTGACAAAGACGCCACCTGGTGTGCCAACATCCAGAAGGCAGTACTAGACAAAATAGCGTTACTCCAGACTAAAATTGAAACTAAAAGAACCCTCCTCGCTTCTAAAATCAACAGCACGGCCATCCACAGTCAGCACCAGAACAATAACCTCTTCGATTTCTCACCTGTCACCACTACAGAGGTAGAATTCATAATCGCTAGCCTAAAATCCTCTAAATGTGAAGGAGACATCTGCCCAGCCTCCATCATTAAAGAAAGAGCCAACGACTTTGCCCCCTTCATCACCACAGTGATCAACACCTCCTTTGCCTCATGTTCAGTTCCTAAGAATCTCAAAGATGCCTGGGTCAAACCACTGATTAAGAAACCCACCCTAGACCCTAACATTCATACTAATAACTGCCCCATTACTACTGTCCCATTCCTGAAAAAAATCCTGGATAAAGCAGCCTACATCCACATCCAGAACCACCTTGAAACTCACAACCTTCTAGGCCTCCGCCAATCCGGCTTCAGACCTAGACATGGCACTGAGACAGCCCTTCTAGATCTGAAGATCCAAATGGACGAGGCAAAAGACAATGGCCACCCCTTCCTCCCGCCCTCCCTCCCTCCTACTCTTGGACCTCTCAGCGGCCTTAGATTGAGTCGACCACAGCATCCTAACTTCTCACCTAACCACATCAGCCTCCTTCTCACCCAACGCAGCCAAATGGATCCAATCCTTCCCATCGAAAGATCTAGGAGGGTCTTCTCAGACACTGCATCAGCAGACCCATCACCCATTTCCTGTGCAGTTCCCCAAGGCGCCTGCGTCTACCCCACACATTAATAACATCTTTACTAAGATGTTATTTGACCTCCTAGATGACATGAATGTCCCATATACCAATTATGCTGATGATACTCAGATCCTCATCACACTCTCCGGCACCTAGGAGACTGACTCTTCCCGCCGCAATGAAATCTACAGCAAAATCCAAGACTGGATGGCCAAGCACGGTCTGTGTCTTAACAACGACAAAACCGAGCTTCTACTCATTGGCTCAAGACAACACCTAAACAAACTCAACCCACAGTATAACTCCTTCAACATAGATGGAAATGTCATCAATGTCTCCAAAGACGCTAAAACCTTAGGGGTCTACCTTGACTCCACCCTGTCACTTTCAAGACAAGTAAACGCCACAGCCTCCACATCAGCGTACACCACTAAACTAATAACTGCCTGCAGACCATTTCTATCCACACAAAGCTGTATCACACTGACCAGAGCACTGATACTATAAAAAAAAATCGACTACTGCAACTCCCTCTATCTAGGCACCAGTAAACAAAACATCCACACGCTCTTGCTTAGACATGAACATTCCTTCCTAGCATTCCAATTCAAAGTTAATTCCTGGCTCCTCTCCCCGACCACCTTCTCTTGAGTTACACTCTCGCAACTACACACCACTTATATATTAATGTAAAAATTATGTAAAAATTGTATAATATGTAACACAGGGTCTCTCGCTGCATGCTACATGTAATTACTAGCACTCAACTATTTCCTATTATTTATTGTATTTCCCTCATACTGTAATCTACTATATCTGTATATGCACATGTACCCTACTGTAATTCATTAAGTATAACTTGTATATAACTCTTCCTTTAAGACAAGCACCTAGCTACCTCAGTGTCCAGCGCAAAATAAGCAAATAAAAGCAAACCAAACCACAAGGGTTGGAAAGACTGACAAGGGATTGATCAGCCACGGGTTCACACAGTGGGGAAGCAATGAATCCCTTTAATTCGCAGGCAGTACTATGCCGTAAAAGGAAGAGGGATGAGGGGGAGATTCTAATACAATACCTATCTGCTGCTATCATAGTTTGTCTGAAGGAACTGGCAGGTACAAAATGTCACTTCTGCAGTTCCACAGGCTGTGCTGTCTCTTCTCACAAATTGTCTAAGCTTCCTAAATCACATCATCATGAATGTGAACACCCAACCTGGAGGTTAGTTATTCAGCTATGACTGAAGCCAGCATGCCATCTTTTGAGTTTGGTGTTTTAGGAGCCAATGTCCGTAATATCCATAAGCCCATTTTATGAAAAGCTCAGGGAGAGTATGATTCTCGGTTTGCCTCATCTAACATATCTGTCTGATCTTTAGCAAACTGCCGTGAAGGGGCTGCCGTGCCGGCACGGGCTGAAGCAGTGGAGGAGCTCTCTGGATTAGCATCAACATACCCGGTACAAGTTTGTTGTTGGATGCCTGCGACATATCCCTTATCGGTGCTACCTGTGGGTCTGGAGGTGGTCCTTTAGGAAGGGCAACGGGTTTGGAAGAATCACAGGTGGAAGGCACTACCAGTTACGGTATAGGAGCAAAGGCAGGAGGCTGCATGGATATCTACAATTCTAATTAGGCATATAAAGTATCTCTACATCGACCAAGAAATCAACCGTTTTTGAAGTTTGCTACTCAGCATGAAATGAAGCTCAAAACAGAAATGGGAATGTGAGTTTAAAGGCTTCAAATTTGAAATATCGTACAGACAATGGGGAAAGCAGTCCCAAAAGGGTCATGTCTGGCTGTAGAAAAAGGTGACCATTTAATCCTAGTGGTCAGAGGGGCACCATCTCCAGAGCCTTTATACGCTGGGAGCGAGAACCCAGTACCACCCCGGTTTTTGATGTTTCTGCCAGCTACAGATGTCAAAGAAGGATCCAACTACTTACATGCAACATCTGAAACACTCCTCACCATGAACCACTGATTACAGGGAATCCAACAGATTCCTTGAATTATAATGATTAGCCTAATTGTAAATGTATGACTTGCAACTTCTTAGACCTTCAGGAAATGAGTTTTGCCCTTTGGATCAACCCATCTAGAGTAAGGTGGGGTCTCACCCTTTCAAAATGACTGCCTGATTTTCTAGAATAAAGTACAAACAACCCACAAAACTGAATTTTCGGAATGTATCTAAAGGGCATATGAAGCATAGCTTAACTTTAACACAGTTTAAAGAAATCACCCACCTCTTGTCTTTGACAATACTCCTCACACAGTGGTCCTTATGATAATTCACAAACTGGTTACATGTCATGCGGATTTCCTCAGGGACCGCAACATCTCCGCTATCTGCTGGTACTTCTCTACCACCCCAAAGAAATTCAAGGCTGGAAAACACCACAAATTCACCAACAACAAAGAAAGAATGATAACTGTGAGGAAAATGCAAGGGGTTTGCTCTTGATAGCCATTGACCATTACATGTTGCATGATGAATACATTAAACACATCATCAGAACTTCAAGTGACACCTGCTTACTAGACCATTTGTTTTCACTACAGGCTCAGTTTAGATTACCCACTAAGTAGCAGAGAGGGGAATGCTTGAACATGGTATGTTAATATACATTTATACTGCTTCAAATCACTACTGTAGTAGATTCAGAGCACCTAGACGTGTCTACGGAGTGGCTTACAGTGCCCCCACCAGGGGTACGCAGACCCAAAGCTGGAGGAAAGAACATGAGTATAGAGAAGGATAAGAGGAGGGAAACCAATACATGGATGCTATCAACAAAGGAAGGGAGTGATGTCCTCGGGCACACATGTTTTGAGATAGCAGAGGTGCAAGTCAGTCCTGTTAGGTGGACCAAAGTTCTGCACAAGAGAAGAGGATGTGACCTAATGTCAGAGAAAGAAGAGTAAACAAGAAACAGGAATGAAAGGAGTCCTGCAGAGATGAAAGGATAGGGTATACATAAACAACAAAAGGCAGTGAAGTGGGAAGGGCTGGGACTAAAACTGAGAATCAGATGTGGTTCCCACTTGGGGTGTACACAGAATAGTCACAGGTTTTCCTAAAGTGTCAGGGGAAACGGTAGCCTTCTAAGCAGCTCATTAGTCTTTCACTTTGAATGGTCATGGACCAGAGCAGCAGGGCTGGGCTGTGCTCCTGCTGGGTCTTGAGTATTGACACAGAAACAGAATAGTCACTGCCACCTGAAACAGGAACCATTGCACTGTTAACAAATATGGCAAAATGGACAATACTGAGAGGCGACAAAGGAAAGGGACAGATTGCCTGCTGGAAAGTCCAGCAGCCAAACTCTGTACAAAGAAATTAAACTAGCACAAATTAGGGCATGGGCAATTACACAAGCCTTCCCAGAAATATCCAGGGAAGAACAGGAAATCAAAGTTAGCAAGGTTCAAGAATGGGAACAGGAAGCCACAGCATATTAACTATGACTGGAAAATAAGCACTGTAGTGCACAGGACTGGTAAAAACAGACTGGAAACTGAATGAGAATTAAGAAACTGAGGACCAAACTACTGATGAGGAATACGGACATTCTGAATAGAAGCTTTGGACTAAGAACTAGGACTGAACTGCAGACTGGAAACAAGGAACCTACAGACTAACTCTGGAAAGGAATCAAGGAAATTATGGACAGATATCAGGGTGTTAGGCAGAAACCTGTGCAGTTCCCTTAGGGACCATTGCAAAAGGCTTAGGACTACAGGTGATGGCAGTAAACCCAATTGGTAGCAGTCTGTACCACCCAGATGACCTGGTAGCTGCGGCTGAGCAGTCAGACTTCTTCTCTCAAGAAGAGTTAGACAGTATATAGACTATACAAAATAGGTACAAAGATACAGTAGCACAAGCAAACACTGACCAGAGCTTTCGTATAAAAGTATATAATTATTGATTTAAAAACGCACTTGTAAAATACACTAACACTAATATGGGAAGCAAGTACAACCACAGTCACTATCAATATATATATACATCCCTGATTACTTATTGAAGACGTCTTAGTTAAAACACCACTTATTTGCAGACAGAGGTGAGCGCTTAACTTAAGATGGCACTCCAATAAGTTAATTAAAAAGGGAGGGAAAAGGCAGAATTAGGAAAGTACACAATACCAACACTTTTTTTAAAGAACCACAGCAAGTCAGGATAGGCAGAGTCTACTGTAGAGCAAGAAAGTTCATAGGCCCGGCCCACTCTTGGAGAGAGCAAGGCGGAATGTGTCCAAGATCACACAGTTGAATTATACTTTAACAGTCTTTGCAGATAGTTCAAAAACAGTTGGATCAGTTCAGAGAAAGTTAGTTAACAGGTCCCAGGTCACCCCAGGATAGAGAGTCAAGGATTTACGGGACACTTTGAACAGTCCGTTGCAAGGGAGACCAGGCGGGACACAGTACCTGAAATGGTGAGAAAGCTCCAGCGGGGGCAGTTGTTGCTGGCAGCGGGTGCAAGTCTATGCTTCGTCCAGGGTAAGAGAAGAACTTGATGTGGAGGAAAGCTGGAGGTCGTTGCACTGCCAGGGAAGAAACCAGCCGCGGAGTATTCCGGTTAAAAGTTACTACCCTTTTATTTGCGGTAGTGTTGAAGCGTGGCTATCCAGCCGCCGGGGTGCTCGGCACGGGCGATTTGACCACGAGACGATCCAGGAAGGCGAAAAGAGGGCGCACTGGTTATCCCCACCAGTTCAAAGGAAGAAGACTCTCCGGGATGAAGATCTTCTCTGTCGTCGTGAAGTGGTGAGGCGGTTCAGCAGGGCTCCACCAGTGGTGTCGTCGTTGCAGGTCGGCTCAGCTTCTCCCTCTTTGGATTCTTTGGTCCTGTGGCGACTTCTGAAGTTCCAGTCCCCAAAGCCCTGCTTTTATGCAGAAAACCGCCATTCATCAGTCCTAGCTGTCACTCAAACATGCTAACTGGTGAGCCGGGCGGCTCACCACTGGGCCAATCACACAAGAATGCGACTTGAGTTGCCGAGGCAACTCAGTCCAGGGTGCCTAAACCCCCCTCCCACACATCCCTTAGACCCAGAGTGGCACCACTTTTGGTGGCTTCTGTGCAGAAGCCTGCCAAAAGTGGAACAAAGGGCTCGACTTGGGTTAGAGTTACAGAGGCGAACACAAACACCATTTTAAAACAGAGTCCTGGCAAAAAGACCCAACCGGGGAATAAATATTAAATAAATAACCCGGCGGTATCTTTAACATTGCACCAAAAAGTGGTGCGTTTAAAATGAATGGGAAAATCCCATAGGAAATATTCCGGTGGAATATTTCGCGTGGTAACCACTGCCACCAGCCAGAAACTCGACGAGGGGGGACTGCACAGTGCCCCCTCGAAAAACAGACCCAGGGGCAATCTAATTACCCCTACCAGTACTTCCACAATATGATGGTTTGTACTGGTTCTGTTCACAATTTAAGACTAGTAAAGTCAATGGTGACTTTACATGCCCTGGGAGACGGTAGTCAGTCCCAGGGTATGGAGTCTATGGGCCTCATTACGAATCAGGCGTTAAGGGGTTAACGGCGCCGTAAAGGGCGCCGACCCTTAATGCCTGATTACAAGGTCCGTTAGCGCCATGGTGATATTAACGCCTGCTTTTTGCAGGCGTTAAAATCCATGGCGCTAAGGGACCATGGTGCTAATTACGCCACCGTAATTTACGGTGGCGTAATTAGCGCCTTCCCCACTCCCATTATGCCCTATGGGGCAAAAATGGGAATGGGGAAGGGTAAAATGGGAAATGGGGATTTACCGCCCCACTCACCTTGGAATGGGGCGGTAAATCCGCCATTCACCATGGTGTAAACATTGTTTACACCATGGTGGTAAGGGTACGACCCAGGCGGTAACTTACCGCCTGGGTCGTAATGAGGCCCTGTGTTTGGGGGTCACTATGACACCCTTGTGTTACTGCACTGAGGGTGCTGTGTAACACACTTTACCAAAAACACATGAAACCCTATGGATTAAAGACTCCATAGCCCATAAAACACATTTCAAAGTCAAAGGATATCTCAAATCATGTCTAAGAGTGGGAGAAAAAGAGTCTCACTCTTAGCAGGAGAAAAAATAAACCCCAAAAATCCAGCAAAGCTGCTGGGGGATGCACTAGGTTTGGGAAATTAGCCTTTACAGAGAATTCTCCCTAACACAGGGAGCAACAAAAAACTGCATGAAGGGAAGAAGGGAACTGTGGGCATAAAGCAAGGGGCTAAATGCTCACAAGTAGGGAGATTGCATACAGAAGAGCAGGTGAAACTGTAGGGATGAGATCAGTGGCCTGTAGGACAGAGAGCAAAGGGCACTGGACCAGGAGCAGGTTTTTTCGAAACAGCAGGCACAGCAACAGAGCTCAGTAGGCAATCATAGTTCAAATAAGAAGGGTCTGGAAACACGCTGAATTCAAGAACAATGTGCTCCTGCAGACAGCTGCATAAATACCGAACAAAGACAGAGGGTGTTTATGTCACAAGATATAATAGCTTGTGGGTCAGGCATGTTGCGGGCAAGGATTGCGGCACGCCCTGGACACGTCCGATGCTCACACGGAAGAAACAGAGAATGCTGGGGCTCAGCTGCTGCATTGGGACATTGTATCACGGAGCACGAGCACACGCGCACACTATGTGAACCTCATCCTGACTCCATCTGGTGTTTGTGTACGATTGCGAAGTGCGTGCCCCGGACTTGAATCTAGCAGGAGATTACCGGTGCTGCGGGCTGGAGCAGAGTTGTGCATTTCGCCCATTGGACAGGAACTGCCCTCCTGCCTCTGCCTCAGCTGAGATTAAGCAGCACTTCAGATAAACGTAACGAAAGCACCCCACAAAGGCTGCGAGGGAGCTACTTAATGTAATCCTGACACTGGCAACAAGCGTTGGCTGGAGTGCACCGCATTTCAGCACCAGACAACAGAATCACATTGAGGATAAGACCGAGGGTGTTTATGTCACAAGAGATAACAGCTTGTGGGCCAGGCACGTTGCGGGCGGGGATTGAGGCACGCCCCGGACTCGTCGGATGCTACCTGCTACTCGAGGACTCACCGGTGAGGTGGAGGCACGTGGTTGCGGGTGAGTGAAGCACTGTCGCGGCATAGTGCTGTATGTGCCGTGGTGCTGCGCATGACCCTGTGCAGTCCGGACCCAGGCGAGCAGGGCCTGGGGACGGGACGTGGGAACACCATACGAATGCCACAGCAAAACATGCTATTGGGACACTGACTACAGTAGTCAGAGGAGAGACGTGGGAGGACACAACCCACTTGAAGAGCAACTTTGCGTGCCACCACATAACGCAGCCCATTGTGGAGGGCAGTCCAGCACCCGACAGAACTGGTGAAGACATGACATAACACTGAAGGGCCGGAATCAGACAAGTGGGAAGGATTGCATGATGTCAGTGAAAGGGGCGAGGGCCAAGAGCAAGCAACCTACAATGGAGACCTTTGCAAAGGCACAACGGACCCCCTCGACCCTGGCACAAGGTGTGGTGGTGGCTTCCGGGGATGGTACCTCAGAAGGAGTAAACCATCAGGTCCTAGCAGCTATAACAGAACTAAGCGCTAAGTGGGGTACAGCAATGGCAGATCTACTGAAGGCCCTGGAGAACAAAATAGATGCCGTAGGAATCGAGGTCACCCTGCTGCGACAAGATGTCAGGGTGCTGGCAGAAAGGACAAGTGGCCTGGAGAAAGCAGTGAAGACTGTAAGCACAAATAATGCGAAAGAGGTCCACGTACTAAAACAACAGGTCGCTAATCTTGAAAATTAAGTGGAACAAGCGGAGGGAAGAGCGAGACGGAACAACATCCATGTGGTCGACCTGCCGGAGGGAAAAGAGGGCCAAGACCCCACGGACTATGTGGAGAACATGATCCTACAAGAGATAGGAGCAGACAAGCTCTCACAAGGGTTCGCGGTTGAACGTGCATATCGGGCCCTGATGAGGAAACCACGGCCTGGGGCCCTGCCGCGGCTGATAATTATGAAAATCCTGAACTATAAAGACAGAGAGAAGATCCTGGAGTATTTTCATAAGGACGGTACGATAGAAAGAGCGTCCACCAACATCACGGCATACTCTGACTATACTATGCTGGTGCAGAGACAGCGGTATAGCTATGTGGTGGTCAAGAGAAGATTGCGTACAGCAGGTATCAAGTACATGCTTTTGTACCACGCGAAGCTGAAAGTTTTACACAAAAGCAGAGCACTCTTTGACACCCCAGAGGAAGCGGCGTCATGGCTGGACTTGCAGGGCTGCCCGGAGCAAGATGAGGAGCAAGATCGCCAGAAGCACAATAAATGAAGAGAAGGTGTCTAGAACACTATGGGGATAAACGGGAGGGAGAGTCTTAGTATGACGCTTTGGAATATTTGATTGGTATTGGGTGCACTTGGACTCTATGACAGTGTTGGACTGGAATATAGTGAGTAAACTGCACAAGTGAACTAGGTAGTGCTATGAACAGGAGCAACAGTATGGGAGCAACCTACCCCCCAAGAGTTAGTAGTAAGGCTGCCACTAGGGTGACTTTACCCTGCTGAGCCGCGAGTACAGGCTTTTTGCCAGAAAGGGCTAGATGCGGGGGTGCCTGAGATCCAGGGATGGAGCAGGGCAACAGTTGGGGAGGGTGTTGTTGGGGAAAGGTGGGGTGTGGGGAGGGAGGGGAAGCTTGTTGTGTTTATAGTTAAGGGGGGTTTTAGTTGGGGTACGAGCCTACATAGACTAGTTAAGCAAGTGGTGGTGGACTTCACAGGTGGGGGGGGACTTTGTAATGCCATGGGGGATCTTAAAATAGTTACCTGGAACGTCAGGGGGCTAAATAGTTACCTGAAGAGAAACAAGGTTATGCTATAGCTACGGAGACAGAAGATAGATATTGCCTTATTGCAAGAGACGCACCTGACGCAAGATAAGATGGAGATGATTGGGAGGAAATGGAAGGGAACCGTGGTGGGCTCGCCATATTCGGCTTATGCCAAAGGGGTGATTATCTGGGTGGCCCACACGTCCCGTTTCAGCTATTACAGACGCTGGTGGAGGCAGACGGGAGGATGGTCGTGGTGAGGGGACTTGTTGAAAATAGGGAAATAAGTATTGTGAATACGTATGCCCCAAACCAAAATACTGCGGCGTATTTCAGAACGCCGTGTGACAATCTTAGTATCTGTGTGGGGAGTGCAGTGATTTTGGGGGGGGGGGGACTTCAATTGCATATTAAACCCTAGGGTGGACAGATCAGATGGGACAATAGATAGACCTACCCCGTCGGCCAAAGCGTTACAGACGCTGCTGAATGATTTTGGGTTGGAAGATGTATGCAGGGCGCGCCATCCTCATGATAGGCAATACTCGCATTATTCTGCCCCACAGCAACTACACACAAGGCTGGACTATGTTTTTGTCACTCCAGAGATTCTGACAGAGATCACGCAAGTCAAATATAAAGCGAGAGTCCTCTCGGACCACTCGCCCTTACTCCTTAGATGGCAATGTTGTCCCCCGAGAGCAAGAATCCCGACGTGGCGACTCAGGGCAGAGGTGCTCAGAGACCCCTTTTTAGGGAGGACATGAGGAAAGAGATCGTTAGTTACTTTGAGACGAACACGGGCAGTGTGGACTCGGCGGGCACATTATGGGAGGCCTTCAAAGTTGTGATGAGGGGAGTGACTATTGCAAAATCTAAGAGATTGCAGGGAGGGATCCTGGCTGAACTGCAGGAAACCGAGGGAGAACTGGAAAAGGTACTTAAGGGAGAAAATGGTACCAACCAAGACGCTGATTTGATATCAAGACTGCAGCAAAAGTGCGTGGGGCACTGGGAAAGATTGTGTAACCTTAATTATAAAAAGTATATAGAGAGGCAGCATGCGGGAGGAGATAAGCCAGGAAGGATCTTGGCATGGCTATATAAGAGCGAAACCCCTAGACCCCCGATTAGATCTATAATAAGGGAAGACAGAAGGGTGGTGGATACCCAAGAGGGAGTCAATCAGGAGTTTGCAAACTATTTTGGGCTGCTATATGGGGATAAGGAGGAAAACCGCATGAGGATAATGGAAACACTGGAGGACATAGAATTGCCGCAGATAAGTGCAGAAGAAAGGGAGGAGCTGGACGCACAGATAACTCTAGATGAGCTAGAAGAGGTGGTGAGACAGTTGACAACTAGTAAGACCCCGGGGGCTGATGGACTCCCGAGCAAATTTTATAAAATATTCAAGGATGAGGTGCTCCCCCCGCTGCTAGATATGTTGAACGAGGCGTACGAGCTAGGCAGACTGCCAGAATCACTCAGAGAAGCGATTATATTACCACTTCCCAAACCTAATAAGCCAGGGCATAGCTGCAGTTGCTATAGACTCCTGTCAATATTAAATCAAGACAGTAAAATTCTGACTGCCGTTTTGGCAAACAGGTTAAGGAAAGTTAGAAGTAAATTGATACACCCGGACCAGACGGACTATGTCCCTAATAGGAGCATATCTAATAATCTTAGAAGGCTCCACAGAATAATTGAATATGGAAACGGAATTGAGGACGAAATGGCAATCGTGTCGTTGGACGCAATAAAGGCCTTCGACTCGGTGAAATGGCCATGGTTGTTGGCGTCCCTGGCTGGCTATGGGATGAGCCCAGGATATCTGCAGTGGGCTAAAATGTTATACAGTGAACAGCTGCCCAGGGTTAAAACAGGGTCATTGATATCGGAAAGGTAGAAACTCTGTAGGGGAACAAGACAGGGTTGTCCATGGTCCCCTATGCTTTACATATTGGCCCTGGAACCCCTAACGATTTACTTAAGGCAACAATATGACACGATAGGCATCCAAGTGGGTGGTGAACGGCACCTGATATCATTATATGCAGATGATATACTATTGTACTTGCGATACCCAGAGGAAAACCTCCAATATGTTTTGGAGGTGATGGATAGATATGCAGAGCTGTCTGGTATAGCGGTGACCCCCCAGAAGTCTAGCATATTCCCATTGGGTGGTTACAAAGGGATCCCCCCCGAAACATTTACCGGTGTTTCAAGTACCATGGACAGCTGATAAATTATGCTATCTGGGAATAGATATATACCACACAGTGTAGGAAGAGCATAAGTACAATACAGAAGTAGCCATTAACAAAATTGAGAATTGCATGCGGGTTTGGGAGACACTGCCCTTAGCTATGATGGGACGTAGCGCAATGTTAAAGATGGTGGTCTTGCCTAGGCTCCTGCACTACTTCGGGAATATCCAGTATATGATAACAAAGAAGTTCTTTAGTAGACTAGCTAGCATGTGTAGGGATTTCCTATGGCAGGGCACACGAAACAGAGTGGCACACTGGAAGCTACAGAATTTTTACGAGAAAGGGGGCATAAAACTGCCTAATTATGAAGTTTATTATGTTGCAAGTCAGCTGCAATATGTAGCCAAATGGCTCTCAGACGATGTGACCTCTGAAGCCAGACTGTTCAGACGGGACTGCGCCCCATTTTATCTGAAGGAGATTATTTGGTTGCCCCAAGTAGTGATTGATGGGTGCCCAAAGATGATGGTGATAGGATGGAAGATGTGGCAAAGAGCCTGCCAACTGATGGGGAACCCATGCCCGTGCTCCCTTCAGGTACCACTGGTTACACTAGCGGCTGGAGAAGAGCAGTTAAGGATGATAATCAGAAACCACTGGGAGCCGGCTGGCATAGCGACAATGGGAGATATTTGGCAGGAGGGAACCATAACAGATTTCGGGGAGCTGGGGACGGAAACCGGGTTGCACACTGGCCAGTATATTACGTACCATAGATTGGGGCGGAAGATTAAGAGAATTTGGCCCGAACCGGTGCTTGAGGAAGAACCAGATGCTCCAATAGACATAATATATGACATAGCAGAGGGGGGACATGAGATATCTAGAATATACGGGATGATGATGTCCAAAGTGGGGAAGAAGGTGGTGCAATTGAGACTAGAATGGGAGGAGGAAGTGGGGACCCCGATGGAGGATGGGATGTGGGAGCGAGTCCAAGGGTATCATAAGAAGGTGTCGAGGAATGCGAGACTTAAACAGATGCAGCTGTATATTACACATAGGGCGTATCTGACACCCCAGAGAATAGCCAAGTTCAAAAATGCAGGACGGCAAGCATGCCCCAAATGTGATGAGAACGCGGGCATGGTGCATATGTTCTGGTCCTGCCAGGTTATTGAGTGCTTCTGGGGTGAGATTGCATGAAAAATGGCAGGAAAGGGTATTACGATTGTGGTGGACACTGTGTGGGCCTGCCTGTTAGCGGGGTTCCCTATGCCACGGAAACTTAGGCATGTGAGCAAAGCAAACTGAAGGATCTGGCATATGCGCTTGCGAAGAGGAGAATTCTTATGGGGTGGAAACATGCCACAAGCCACGATTGGAGGTATGGTGGAAAGATCTGCAGAAATGGGCGGAGGCGGAAACTATGGTATGGCAAGAAGCTAGCAGCCCTGGGGGGAAGGAAGAGACAGACCCTGATGGCCTTGAAGTTACTGATAGCACTATTTGGGTCAATAGAAGACCCATCGGATCCTACAGAAGAGAATACCCCATCACTGGATGCAGGAATAGAACATTAGTAGAAGTAGGCATGCAATGGGGGGTGGGACAGGGGAAGCAGTGAACACAATTGAAGGGGGTATAATTGAAATGTTATTGTATACACTGCAAGTCTGGTTTGTATTGTTTGAATAATTAATAAAAATATTTTCAATAAATAAATAAATAAATAGATATCGAACACTCTGGGCTGAGGCAGAATCATTAGCTGCACTAGGAATACCACACCTGAAGGAAATCTGCCTCCTCTATGCCTCAGCTGGGGGAAAGTGAAAGTAGAACTGAACTATAAATAATTTGAGGGATTGTGGCACTCAGACTACTGCACAGAAATAACCAGGCTTTGGGAACTGCCAAAAGGTGCATTATGGTATATGTAGTTTGCCTAAGTATTAGTGAATAATTTCTAAAGGGTAGGTAAAGTCAGAAATATGCATGAGTATAGTTCAGGAGAAATTCTAACAATGAATTGTGACCCCCAGCTGGTCCATTGAGGACTCAGAGTTCAGGCGGCAGAACACTGATACCTTAAGTATTGTGATGAGTGGATTATGTTTCCAATGCAGATTCGTAAAAGCTTAAATTGGTAAACAATGTAATCTTTGATGCAGGAGCGGTTTGTGGGCATGCTCAGACGATCCTGACATAGGGTAGCTTATTTGCCTATGCTTCTGTATACATTGTACTCCAAATCAAAAGCCAGAATGTTAATTCTGTGACTGCCAAGCCTGGGCCAAGAGTGGCCTTGTCAAGAACAGACGGTTTAAAAAAAGAATGTTGTTGGTAACAGAAGGCACGGGAATAGGGTGGCCTAACTAATACTGTAAAATTGTAGAATATCAACTTGATGTTGAGCATTTGTTCTGTGCAATGTCATGCTAGACTTTATTTTAGTTCATGGGGAGATACCGATACCTTATCTGTGAATGAGAAAATAAAGTATAGTACTACTACTAAGTATAGTACTACTAAGTATAGTAATACGCATAATGCAGCCAACCTCATCCTGCTCCAACACACATCTCTCCCTCTATTGGGCCAACACAAACGGACCAAGAAACCCCATTGCTCTTTGAAGAACTTCCCCATGGATGTACTGAAAGAAAACCTCCACAGAAAATATTATTTCTGGAGAAAATCGTAACTATAAAACATCAAAGCAAACTGCTACACAACAACCATCATGGAATCGTAAAACAAGAGCATAGCTATCTTCTAAGCAGAGAAGACTTCAACCCACTGCTAGACACAGCAATACCACAAACCACTTACAAATGCAACACCATCAACAGCTTCTGCACAGGTTTGACAAGAAATAGCAACAAATTGACAGCTCCACACACCCCAGAGACATTCCACCCATACTAGTACCACAGCATATCAAGATAGTCCGAATTTGCATCATTACTCCAGAAGACCTGACCAAAACTCTTGCAGCTTTCAATCCCACCAACTACACAGACAACACTCCCGCTCTATTGTGGACATTGGGAGGGTGTTGCACCCTCACCACTTCTCAACATAATCAACTCATCATTCACACAATGCACTGAAAATGGGAAAGATCATCCCACTGCTAAGTAAATGCACACTCGACCCGGATGAACTGGCCAACTATTGCACCATCTAGCAGGTATTCTTCCTCAGCCAAGTGATTGCGAATACCCTCACCATTCAGTTGCATGAAAGGATCACTCCGCACGATCTCCTCCATGACTACCACTCCGGTTTCTGACGATGATGCAGAGAAGATTCCACCACTAACCTAGTTAGCAACGATGCTCCACATATCCTGGACAAAGGGGACCCCTGCTAAATCAACCTCCTTGACCTTTTTGCTGCCTTCAATACTGTTAACCATTAAGTCCACCTCAACATTCTTGCAAAGCAAGCAAACAACAGCAACCAACGTCTGCGTGCGCTCCCCAAAAGAAATAGTAAAGATAATCAAAGCAAGTGTCAATGTTCAGAATGGTAAAACTGAGCAGTTTATTATTAATTTCTTGATTTTACAATTTAGCTTCAGCCAACATGCGTTTCCACCAATTGAGATCTTTTTCAAGGCTATTGTGCGGTTTAAAAACACTTTTTTTATGATATCATCCAAATTCCAGATCGGCCAGTTGAAATACAAAGCCTACTTGTAAATCGAATTTGAGGTTGAGTGAAGTTAAAAGACTGTTGGTGCCCTAATTTTTTAATTAAAATAAATGTTTATTGGTTAATTATTACTTATATGTACACAGTTTAAAGAAAAGAATAAGTACCTATTTACATTATCACAATTCCTTTACACTTCCACCTTACAAACAAGAAATCACAAAACACAAACATATAACCTCAGCTTCCATCCACCTGCAGCGAAAGCAAAAAGAGACAAAAAGAGAACCCTGTACAAATTGTTGTTGCTGTCCTAATGTCTTAGTTTCTAACCAAGTAACAAGTATGTGCTGAGTGGCTAGACTTGGCACAGACAGTCCTGCAGGTAAGTCCTCCAGGTAAGGGTACATGGGGAAGTTTTAATTGCAGCACTACCGCTAGTATTTTTGTGAACACACAAGGTGGCAATGCAATCCCAAAAGGAAGCACCTTGAACTGAAAATTACATGTGTCCACCTTTATTCTTAGATATTTGTGCTAGTGTGGGAACACTGAAATATGAAAGTATGCATCTATCATGTCCTGTGTTGGAGGACGCAATGGGAGGACGTGTGGGGATCGTGCTCCCATCCTGATCCTTAACTGATCCTTGTAACCAACGGCGAAATTGCAATAAATGAAGAAATAAACTAACGTTCCTGCGGGGGAACCGATCCTGCGAGCCGACGCCAAGAACGAGCGAAAACACTGCCTCCAGACCCCCTTGGCAAGCTATCGAAGTTGCGCCTCTCGGACCTCCAAAATGGCAGACAGCGCTGAAGATCCAAGAACCTCGATGCATGTAGCTTGAAAGTGTCATCCGGAAGCCGAACGGAGCAGCAACCACAAACACAGGCCCAGCGAGGTTGCAGCAGAAGAACGTAAGACTGCCACCAGGGAAGTCGAAGCGGGCGACACCGAACCGCGCGAGGCGAGTAAAGGCGGAGGAGAGATGATGCGGAGGAGACGAGTGGCTGCACCCGTCCGAGGCGCCTCTGCAGAAACACCTCGGTGCAGCCGGTAATTAGCAGCAGAGCACCAGACAGACCAGAGGGGGACTGCGCCTGAACCAGGAGCAGGCAGTCGGGCCCTGTCGCGCACAATCATCGGTGCACGGTGAGCCCAGGAAAAGAGCAGCACGACTTCCTGGTGGCGAGCCGGAGCACTCTGGGCTGGGAAGAAGTGCGACCAGCCCGACCCCACATTAAACGTGTCGTTCCCCCCCCCCACCCGAATAATACCTTGGAAAAGGAAGGGCACTCAGCAAGGGCACAGCCCCCTGACGAGATCCTTGCCGGGGACAAAAGACGCCTCCTGCAACACGCGTGGAGACATTCCGTTGTTCGTACATCAACGCAACACAACGCCTGGGATGTGATACAGGCCCTACAGAATAACTACAGTGTGGGGACCAACGGGCAGAGCGCAACCTCTACAACGGGACTGTGGAGCCAAACTACTGTGAAGCCTGTACTCCTACCTACCGCCCCGGAGGGGTTTGCTAAGTCTGCCTATTCCATGCATATGCAGTCTTTTTGATAACCTAAGAACTGCTCCATATATGTTGATTCCATCCGGAGATCTGAATCACAGAGAGCCCCCGTTGCGCTCAGACTGCTTCCACCTTTCCATCAGGCTAAAGAGTTGCTCTCAACGTTGGCTCTTCAAAAAGCTCCCCAATCATCCCTATAAAACACTGTTTGGACTCAACACAGGCTATGTGAACACCGGATGTAGTGGACCATGCAACCTTAGATAACAGTAAGTCGACACTCGATGCCCACCTGGCAGACCCAATCGAATAAAGGCACAAAGAAAAACATACGGTGGATACGTCCATACAGGAACATAACACCACAAACCTCGAATGCTGCTTGCTACCAGATAATAGTAACGCCCGGCTTGGCTAAAACATCTCCTGGAGAACACCGCTTGATTGAGAAATCCATTGCAACTGAGAAAACAAGAAGGCCTCAAATCAAATACATCCTGGGTGACAATCACAGAAGCACACATACATACAGGACTGATCCACGCGAGAGCTGGTGCGACCTGATAACCCCCACGCAGCCCCGGTTCCTGGAACAAGCGATGTCCCCTCCCAAGGGAAAGTGCAGAACCAACATCATGGAATCCTTCGCGGCAGCCCGCCCAAAGGAACAAAGACAAGAGGCCGGGCCGGCTGAACCAACCCAGGGTGCCCCGGAGGGACACAGCAAGGAAGAACAGATACTAGAGGCAATATGAGGACTCCGTACATTTATTGACACCAAAATAGAAGAAGTGAAATTGGACGTACAACTAATATATTAAGATATGCGCAACCTCGCAGAACGAGCGACGACTGCGGAGTCGGAACAGCAAGAGATGTCGGCAGTACTGAGGGAGGTCAGCACCAAGGTGGAGGAGCTGGAAAAATGCAACCAAATACTAGAAGAGAGAGCAGAGGATGCCGAGGGGAGATCCAAGCGTAACAACGTATGCCTACTTGGTGTTCCGGAAGGACTGGAGGGATACTACCCCACGAACTTCGTGGAAACCTTGATACAACAGGAGGTAGGCGCTGGCAAACTCTCTCAGGGGTTCGCCATCAAGAGGGCACATAGAGCACTACAGAAGAAACCTCCACCTGGTTCATACCCTCGCCCGATCATAGCTCGAATCCTAAACCTCCAAGATAGGGAGGTAATATTGAGGCACTCGCGTGAAGAGGGGACAATCTGCAGAGACAATGGAAAAATCACAATATATCCAGATTACACCCCGACTGTCTAAAAGGCGAGAAACTCATTCGTCCCGTTTAAAGCCAGATTGTGACAGCTGAATCTGAAATACATGCTACTCTACCCCTCTAGGCTTAAGGTCATATACAAAGGGCGAGCCATCTTTCTAGAAACTCCAGCAGCAGCAAGTATGTGGCTCGAACACAATAACATGGGGGACGACGAGGAGTCGGCGACAAGACAACAACATTGAAATAGTGAAGCCCCACAGAAGTGACACACCTATGGCAAAAGACCATCTTCGCCGAGACCTTCGCCATTAAGGACGGGAAACACACTACACCGTCAGACCTGTGCAAGATGACATGGCCTCACAAAAAGACTGATGCAGGCCTGTTGCCGTCGCATCGCAACCCGCCAAGGATGGCTTGGAAAGGCCAAGAGATGGCGGGGGCACCCGAGCACCGCCCGCGAGGCGCGACTGCTGGGTGCAGTTGCTTGAGTTTATCAAGTTATTGTTTTAAAAGTTCATTAGTCTTCGCCACAACACACAAGCGGAAACAAAGGACGCCTGAGCAGCTGGTCGAGAAAGAACAACATGATGATGGCGACTGATGTCAGGGTAATGACATGGAACGTCAAAGGGATGGGCACCTATGCGTGAAGGAATAGGATCAAATCATACTTGAATAGGAAACACGTCTCTGTTGCCCTGCTGCAGGAAACGCACCTAACAGCTGAAGACACTGACAAAGTGACGAATTGGTGGGGAGGACAAGAATTTGGCGCACCCTACTCCAAATATGCATGGAGAGTTTACACCTGGATCAGCAACACAGTGCCCTTCAGGCTGTAATCGAAGGTGGACAAGGAAGGCAGATACCCGATACTCAAAGGTAGCATTGAACAAGAGGTATGCATTGTCAACACCTACCTCCCCAACAGCGGCATCCCGGCATACCTGTCCAAAATAAGTACCAAATTGGTTTCATACCGCGGGGGCCTCTTCCTATGGGGGGGGGGGACTTCAACAGCACACGTGATTGCACACTAGACTGATCTAAATCTTTAACACTGCCAACTGCCCTGGCCCAGTCCCCACTTAAAACCTACACTTGGCCGATGTATGGAGAGAACGTCACCCGAGCGAAAAGGCATACTCATATTTTTCATCACCCCACATGCTTTACACCAGGATTGACTATCTACTCGTAGACAGATAACACTTACCCCAAATGGAATCAAACTACCTAGGAAGACCCATATCAGATCACTCCCCACTCCTCATTGAATGGAGGGCCCGGGGTCCAGACCGCCCATACAAATGTGGTGTATGCCGACAGAAGCCCTCACAGACGGGGCCTTTAAGGAAGACCTCCGAGATAAATTACAAGAATACTTAGACCACAATATAGGCTCAGTCAAAGGATGGGTACAACATGGGAAGCACTGAAAGTGGTGAAAAGAGGGGAGATCATTGCCAGTGCGGGGGGAATCAGGAAAACCCTGCGCAAAGAACTGGAAACCTGCGAAGCAAGAATCACTCCGCTTGAATCTACTGAGTAGAAAGTGAGGGCGACGGAAGACGATCTGGTTATAGTCAGGAATAACTGTCAAAAGGCATGGGCAAGACTAGCCAAGTTCGACTACGTAGCTAGAACCACCAGAGCACATGCAGAAGGCGATACACCAGGCAAACTTCTCTCGTGGTTATGCAAAAAAGAACACCCAAAACACCCGATCACTGAAATTAGAGCCCACAACGGTGAAATTTATAAATCACAGCTACAAATTAATGAGACATTTAGTAAATTCTACTCCCAGCTTTATAGCCACACAGCAGTTATACCACAAGAAGACATCCTGGACACTTTAGAAGAAATAGGCCTCTCGACACTAGATGAAGCACAAAGAGCCACCTTAAATGAAGACCTGTCAATAGAAGACATAAATGAGGCAATCAAATCACTCTCCACGAATAAGACCCCGGGTAGTGATGGCCTGCCCTCCGAATTTTACAAACATACGACATGACAATGGCCCCCCATCCTCCTAGAAGTCTTCAGGGAATCCTATGAAAAAGGGACACTGCCTAAAAGTATGAGGGAGACACTAATAGTGCCGATCCCCAAACCTGGGAAACCAAAAGATGACTGCGGGTCGTACAGACCACTTGCTATGCTTAACTGTGACATAAAAATATTAACCACTATCCTAGCCCAAAGGCTCTAGAAGGTGATATCCACACTGATACATGAGGATCAGAATGGGTTCATACCAGGTCGGAACACGGCAATAAACCTACGGCGCTTACAACACATAGTGGCACAAACTAAAGACCTGCACGAATCGTATACAGTGGTCTCCCTAGACGCCACAAAAGCTTTTGATTCCATATATTGGGAGTGGTTGCTGGAGGTCTTGAAACAATTTGGGTTGGGGGCATCCTTCATAAAATGGATAAGAAGCCTGTACCAAGCACCAGTAGCTAGAGTAAAGACAGGAAAAGTGGTGTCTGGACTATGGGATATCCAGAGGGGCATCAGGCAGGGCTGCCCACTGTCACCTATGTTATACATATTGGGACTGGAGCCACTAGCTATATTCATGAGGAAGTAATTCTTTGATGCAGGCATCAGAATAGGGGGCGAATACCATATCATTTCATTGTATGCAGACAATGTCTTATTATACCTGAGAGACCCCCTCCTTAACTTACCAACAATCCTAGAGGTCCTTGACTGCACTAACCGACATCGAACTTCCACTGATAGGAATCCAATGGAAACCCCATACTTTCAGATACCTGGGAATCAACATATGGCATGCGCCCGAACAAACACACGGGGGCAACACCCAGGTTGCAACACGGGCTCAGAAGGTCAATGAAATTTTGGTCAAGACTACCACTATCAATGATGGACAAAGCAGCAATCACGAAAATGATAGTCCTTCCAAGATTACTCTACTTTTTCCACAATGAACATTACCTCATCCCCGTCTTCTTTTTCCGGGTGCTAGAAAAATTACTGCGGGAGCTACTGTGGAACACCACCAGGCATTAAATATCCCTAGATATATTGACACTACCATACTCAGCAGGCGGAATCCAGCTTCCAAACCTAAGCAAATATTATCTAGCCGCACAGTTAAGCCATGTGGCCAAATGGATGGCCGATGAACACATCTTGGAAACCAGACTGCTTAGGCAACATGCAACCCCGGCCAACTTGAAGGAAGTATTATGGGTACCAACGGAATGCCTGGGGGAAACCCTGATGCTAGTGGAACTAGCAAAGAAAATAGGGGCTAGAGCCCAGAAGCACACAAAAGGGATACACCCCTACTCCACAGACATACCAATAGCAGCATGGGTATGCAAAGGAAAGGCGAACCTAACCCGAAAGAGACAATGAGAGAGACACAGTATTTATACCTGGGGTGACATATGCTGATGGATCTTTTAGAGAATTTGAGACAATGATGGCCAACGAAGGCCTGCCCAGTGGTCAATTTCTGTGGTACAGATGAATCGGGGCAGGTGCCAAGAAGCAGTGGAACTAAGGGCCAGGCGAGCCGGAACCAGACCTACTAACCATGCTACTATATAACCTGGCGGATGGCTCGAAATCAACATCCAGGCTCTACGCCCAACTATCGGACAGACCTAACCCCAAGAGTGAGACCCTGAAATCCAGATGGGAAGGGGACCTGGGTGAAGAAATCACAGAAAAAGAATGGGAAAGAATCTTGGCACACCCCACAGAGGTGTCGAGAAATGCACGGTTCAAGCTAATCCAAATACAGATCCTTTACAGAACGTATATGATGCCAGAAAGGATAGCCAAGATCAATAGGACCAACGCCCCCTTATGCCCCCGATGTAATTCAGAAACAGCGGGAATGGTGCATATGTTTTGGGGATGCCCGAAGATTCAAAACATTTGGTCCAGGATGGAGCAGGCCTGCAGGAGGGCTGGAGTGGAAAGATACAAATGGTCTCCGAAGGAATGCTTACTCGGCGCATACCCAAGAATAGGCAAAATACACCATGTAGTGAAACTCATGGACATGACATGTGTACTGGCCAAAGGAGCTATAGCCATGACATGGAAGTCTCCCAGGGGCCCTCACTTTGAGAAATGGTACAGAGAATTAGAACACTGGACAGCGGCCGAGACGAGGGAATGGACAGAGCGAGAGGTGATGCCAGCCCAACCTACGAAGCCTGGAAGGCACTGATACAAGATATGTTCTGCCCGTCGGACGACAAACCCCCTTGAATTATCCCCTGACCAGCAAGATGACACTAAACTGTACCTATAACCAAATGCCCAATGACAATACCCCTTGCACCAACGAACCTGGTACTCCTCCGTTCGCCTGACACCAGGAGAACTCTTGAGATGTGGCAAGAAGACTAGTTGTTTAAGTTAACATGTTATTTGAGTTTGTATTTTTCCCCTTCCCCTTCCCTATATCGGCGAAAAACTCGCTAACTGATTGTTGCGTATATGTAAATAAAGAAAATGCCAAAAAAATACTTTAAAAATAAATCATGTCCTGTGTTGCCATGTAGTCCTCCTTTGTTAAGAGTGGAAAAACCACCTGTAAAGTGACAGTTCTGGATTTTTTCAAACTTGTATGCAGGGAGCAGATCAACATTGGCCTTTTTGTTTTGTCATTTTTGGGGACAAGGAGATAAAGAGAATAGATCTGTTTTTTCTGTCCTTTTTTGACTGGTTTAATGGCTGCCTTCTGCAGGGATATGAACTTCGTCCTGTAGTAGACGTTCTTTGGGTTTCTATTTTTTGTGTGGTTGGAGGGTGCGTGGCATTCCCAAAAATACTATGCAGTACACTCATACGTCTTGTCTCCTCCATCCTTGTGGGCAGCCCCAACATGGGGACAGTAATGGCACCTTTGGCAGGGAAAAATTGAGCTTCCCCTTTAAATTTAGTATAACGTGTAGGGACGCGGTCCAGGGTGTGGGAACACATGCCCGAGGCCCCGTCCTATGGCACCTCACCTCAGTCCGTTTTTCCGCATGGATGTGTCGGACTTGGCAGCTGGGCATAGAGACCAACTTTCTGCGTGCTTCCTGTTTTCAATCTTATCTACCTCCCTTCGGTGCCTCGCCTCCACCGGCGCTTGTTGGCTGCAGGAGGATTCACGAGATGTGCGTCCTGTGATCGCTCATTCCTGGCCTCGGACCCCCATGCACTTTGTCTTGAGTGCCTGGGGCCTGACCACCAATGGAACACGTGCACGGCTTGTAGCACTCTCGGTCACTGGGCATTGAAGAATCGGTTGTCACGTAGGAGGGAGAACTTCCACACTTCTCCTCTAGGTCACCTTGAAGACCTTGTCTCCAGGACCTCACGGCGAAATAATGTAGGCCCTTTGTTTAGTACGGCTCCTCAGCGTGTTGACTCCTTCCCAGGGGTTCCCATGGGAAAGGGTTCCTTGGATTCAAGTTCTGGCAGGCCCCGGGCCTCTAAGGCTACTGGCTCCCAACCCAAGCTGAGGGGCCCATGGGCTCTACCGAGCGATCCGTGGGCAGACCTGAGGCCATCAAGGCAACTGGCTCCCAAGCAGAGGGGCTCAGGTGCCCTACTGGGCTGTCCACGGAGAGGCGATCAAGTTTTTTCTCCTATTATTGACCCCAAGGGGCAAGGGATTGTTGTGTTCGACCTCGAAGAGGCGTCCTTAGCATGATCCAACACGACGACCAGTGCAGGCGCCGAGGGCGCTCAGCCTACCAGAGCTTCCTCAGAGGTCGTGAATGAGGGCGATTCAACTACCAGCCGCCAGGCCGAGGGCTCAGCACCTACCAGAGTGCTCTCTGAGGTCGATGCTTCTGTTTCGGGTTCAAAGACCAAGTTATGTCCTCCCTAGTCTGAGCCTTTGCACCCTCCTGCCCAGGTTGTGGCGCAAGGCCCCAAGATGGTGGATAAGCATGTGGCGGAGCCTGCTAGGACGGCGGCCATCTTGGATTCAGGCCTAGCCTCCTCCTATGCTCTCGCCCATTGAATAGGCTTTGCAAAAAGGTTCCAGCCCCCTTCCCACTGGAAGCAGCGGAAGACTATATGGTACAGGTAGCAGCTCTGCTCGGGGATGCATCTATCCATCCCAGCCTTATGGTTACACACCTCACACGTCTCAGCGCTCCGAACAGGAACGGAGATCCAGTGCTTCGGAGTGCCGGGCACCTCAGAACCCGGCAACTTGCATGGACTGCTTCTTCGAGTTCTTCCTCCCCCCATGCGTTCCCTGCACATGAAGGAACTCCTCAAGGGCATAGTGAAAGAAGTGATCCCGCAGGTTGTGCCCCCTTGGCCTCTGCCGCTGGGCCAACCGTCCGTTTCTCCAGCACAGCCGGTGCCAGTGCCTGTCCCCGTCCCTCACCCGGTCCAGGCCTTGCCAGTTATCCAGACCCCTCTGCCTCCTCAGACCACCAACGCCTCCCCCTCAACAGCCGTTGGACTGTCTTCAGGTCTGGACAACAGGAGGACTTCGCTGCACCTGTGTCCCAGGGCCCGGACTTCCCTCAGTCTGTAAAAAAAGTGGGGTAGGGGAGAGAGGACGATGACAACGCCCAGGACAATGAACCCTCAGCATCTGTTAAGGCCTTTTATGACCTCCTTCAGGAACTTGCAGAGTTCTCTGGGGCCCCTCTGCCTGAGGAAGTCTCCCAGGAGTCGGGCGAGCTAGCAGAGGTTTTGGGCAAACACACCACGAGCCGTTCGGGCATTCCACTCCAGAAGGATGTCCTACAGGTGGCGCAAAAGTACTGGTAGAAGCCCAGGGCCAATGCCCAGATGAACAAGAAGTTGTACAGCAGGCTCAGGCTGACTGATGGGGAGCTGGTCCTCCTGGCCTCCCACCCTCACTTTTCAATGGTTGCTGCAGCATCTCTGTCTTCGCAGTCTTCCTCCTCGGGAGCCTCCTCTAGGTGCCTGTCCAAGGAGGACATGGTCCTTGAGTCTTTGGGCAAACAGTGCTACGCCATATCAGGGCTGCATTTGAAGCAGGCCAATGACAATGTCTTTATGCCGCAGCTAGCCAGAATCTGTGGCGGAAGCTGGGAGTTTCTTCTGGACCTCTCCCTGGAGAGGCAAGCCTCCTCCAAGGTCTGTCTGACCGATGCCCAGGCCGTTGTGCGAGTTACCTCATGGAGTCTTTGGTCTCCCACATCGACACAGCCAGCAGAGGGCTGTGCCTGGGGGTCAAAATGAGAAGAATGGCGTGGATGCACGCCACTAGGTTTTCATCTGATGTGCAAGAGCAGATCATAGATCTTCCCTTTGAGGGTATGGACCTCTTACATTCACCCACCGATGGCGAGTTAACAAAGAAGAAGGCCTCCACACAACCCACCAAGTGCTTGGCCATTCTGACCAGAGCAGAAGTCCTTCCCTCAGTCTCAGGGCAGGACCAACTTCAAACCCTGCACTTAGACCGGCTTCAAGGGGACTTGGGATGATTTTTTCCGCTCCCCCTCCTCTGCCCCCACCTCAGACACCAAGAAACAGTGACGTCATGGGCGGGGAACAAAACTTGCAAGTAGGGGTCCGGCTGGCTCTTTTTCAGGACAGCTGGAAGTGTTTTCTCAAGAGTCCCTGGATCCTTTCTATAGTCTCCATGGGCTTCAGTCTTCCTCTTCGTCTATGTCAGAGAGAGTCCTCGGCCCTTTTACAGGAATTCTTTTCTCTTCTGGAGGTGCAGGCGGTTGAACTGGTTCCTCAGGCAGACAGGAGCTCTGGTTTCTACTCCAGGATTTTTGCAGTACCAAAGAACAACCAGGCTGGCCTGAGGGTGGTCCATCCTGAACACGTCTTCGCTCAACCTGCCTTTACCGCTTGAACGCTTCAAGATGATTACTCCCACGCACATAGCGGACTCTATGTGTGCAGGCGACTGGATGTGTTCCCTAGACCTCAAGGATGCATACCTTCATGTCCCCATTTACCAACTGCATCAGAGGTTTCACCGGTCCATGATTATGTCATACCATTTCCAGTAAAGGGTTCTGCCCTTTGACCTCAATTCAGCCCCTTAGGTGTTCACGAAACTACTGAATGTGGTAGCTGGTCTCCTCCGCCTGGGAGGCCACCACTTGTACCCTTATCTTGAAGACTGGCTGATCAGGGCCAGTTCGCCCGTGAGTGTGGTGTACTCCTGCCAGCGGTTGGTAGACGTTCTTCAGCAGCTGGGCTTTTCCCTCAACCGGCAGAAGTCACAGCTGACTCCTGCTCAGGATCGGGTGTTCCTTGGAGTGCACTGGGACACGGCTGTGCAGCAGGTGTTCCCCACGCCCGAGAGACTCCTCTCCCTCCGCAAGGCGATAGGGCACTTTCTGGCCAACTCGAGCACCTCAGCATGGCGGTTCGAGCACCTATGACTGATGGCGTCTTGTGTGCTCGCGGTCTAGCATGCCCGCCACAAGATGAGGCACCTCCAGCTCCACAACTGGCAGCCAATTGGGACCAGTAAACCAGGTCTCAGTCGAACAGGATCCCAATTTCCCTCTGTTCCTCATCCCGGATCTTCACGGGTGGCTGATGGACTGCAATGTTGCAGTGAGAACCCCTTTGTCCTGACCAGAGCCCACCCTGGTGGTGATGACGGATTCCTCGCTGTCAGGCTGGGGGGCTACTCTGGAGGGCTAGTCCCTTCATGGCACATGGTCCAGGGCGGAGGCCCTCCTGCATATCAATCTGCTCGAGCTCAGGGCAGTGGGCCTGGCTCTCAAGGCTTTTCTGCCGCTAATCAGGGGCTGTGCGGTTCTGGTCAGGACTGACAACTCCACAACTACATTTTACCTGAACAAATAGGGTGGCACCCGTCCCCATCCCCTCCTGTGCACGAAGGCGGTGGCAATATGGGAATGGGCCCTTACGGAAGGGATTCAGATTTCAGCAGTCCACCTCCTGGGACAGCAACATGGAAGCGGACAAGCTGAGAAGCTTGGGGTTCAACTCCTACTAGTGGGAAATTACACACCAATTCCTTGCTGCCCCTGTTCCTGAGATGGGGCTTTCTGGATCTGGACTTGTTTGCAACTCCTCAGAATTCCAAGTGCCCCCGCTTTGCCTCCTGGGCGGGCTGGGGTCAGGGATCTCTATGGTAGCGTTCCAGCTCTGCTGACATGGCCGCAGGTGTTATGCATTTCCTCCTCCACCGTTGCTACAGGGGACTCTCAGCAAATTCCAGACTACGGTGGGCTGCAGCCTCATCCTGCGATTTTGCCACTGGGCTCGCAAGAAGGGGCTGGACCCCCTCACCAGCTCCCTCAATAACGTTCAGGCTTTTTCCACTCAACTGGCTCGTTTTTGACATTCAGGTGGATACATGCCACTCCTATTTGGCGGCCATTGGGGCTTACAAGAATTCCCCTGAGAATGTTTTTTCAGTGGCCAACCCGGTGGGCAAGGCTCACCTTAAGGGGTTGTCCAGACTCTTTCCTCCGGTGTGTGGGCCACATTCTGTCTGGGACCTCAATGTGGTTCTCACGGCCTTGCAGCACAAGCGCTTTCAGTGGCCTCGGTTGACATCAGGCTGGTGACAATGAAGACAGTGCTATTGGTGGCGCTTACCTCTGTGCGCAGAGTCAGCGAGCTGCAGGCGCTCCCATCATGCAAGCCCTTCACCACATTTCATAATGACAAGGTCCTAATGACATGAGCCATAGGAAGCAAACAGTACCACATCTCTGAGACCTCTGCAGCCAGGTATAGGTAACCTTATGGGGGTCTGCCATTAACTCTCATGCTGTTTTTTTTTTTACTATTCTAACTCCAAACACATTTGGGTATTAGGAAAATGACCAGACTTTATGGGCTCCTTTGGAAGTTTGAATTGCAATTAAAAAATCAACTTTTTCTACAAGACAACTTTAAACATTTGGTGTTACGTATTGGCAAAACTGCAGGACACTTAAAATTAAGGTTGAAGCATTTCATATCCAAACCTAGTGGTTGCTAATGATAAAAGCCTACAGGATCCTGAAATTAATCTATAAGATAACACACTACCCTTCTGAGAATGATCAAAACTAGTTGTCAGGGTGGGTCAGTTAAAAAAGTTTCATAATTCTTTTTCTAGTGGAAATACACATCTCCTTAGGTTCTCTAAACTAAACAAAGCCACCGTGATAAAGCACCCAGACACTTGATTTACCTAATTTGCAGCAACAAGGAAAAAACGCCCAGCTTCTATTTGTAATCCAGCTAGGGAACCTGGCTAACTTCTTCTTGATATGGGGTTATTTTTTGTATTATTAAATTCGTAGAACAATCTTCATAAAACCAACAAGACCTTTCATAGGCATCACCATACAGAAACAGGTTTCATTCATTTTCATTTTACAAATCTAATATATATAAAATTAAAAATAATAGCACAATTACATGTCAATGGTGTTGTGTATGTCAAATGTGTTCCATTATTCATAAGTCGCACATTTAAGGTCTTCTATTAAAAAAAAAATGTCACCAGTCGGAAACCCCAAAAGATCGATTTAGAAAGACCGAAAGAAATTGATAATTCGGTCTTTTGAAATCAATCCAAACCCTCTCTCAGCCACTTAAAACTCTCTGCTCCACTCACCCCTCCACGCCACCTCCTACCCGCACTTACATTGGTTCATCGATTCTTTCCTCTCGGCGCCCGGTCATTTTGGGAATGACAGCTGCTCCCTGCGACGCACACAAGTGCGCTCAGGCGAGGGACGTTGTGGAAGCAAGGTAAGCGTTGGGTGTGTGTGTACATGTGTGAGAGGGCCAGGTGTGTGAATGCATGTATTGGAAATGGGAGGGTGCGCGAGTTCAAAATGTAAAAAAAAGTAATGAATGCAGTGAGTGTGACGGGAAAATGTGGTGCGGGACATGAGGGGGTGTAAAAGGGGGCTGGGGGGGGGGGTGAAACCCCCGAACACCCCCCAAACAAGAGGGCACTGCGAGGGTCGGTGCCCAACGTGTTATTATGGCATTTTGAAAGCGACACCAAAACAGCTGAAAAAACAAAAATCTATCGTTTTGGTGTTCCACTTTCAAAATGCAGTAATATCACATAGAACCACATGTAAGACTTGCTTCTCAAGCCACTCTGTCAGCATGGGCATATGGTAAATAAACAATACATCTTCACCGTTCATGTACCTATTCCAAATATTCATTGGATTCATTTCCTAAGCACCTACCCCGGCATAATAGGTATGTCATTCTTATCTCGTGCAATGTTTGACACGCTCATCAGGTGCTTGGCGCTTTCCACAGTCTCAATTCTTGCATAAGCGTCAAGTTTTTCTACTTATTTCAATGTTATGCAAGGCTCCTGTTATTTCCCTGGTATTGGCCAAGTTAAATTGTACTCTTAAGTAGTCCATTCCGAATCGAGCGTCCGGGAACTCAGATACATAAAGAGGTAGTTGACCAAATATATGGATACAATTACAGTATTCACTAGCTAGCTTTTTCATTGCTAACTCCACGTTACTTTGCTCATAGTCATAGGTCTTAATAGTTATTTTAATCATAGTTTTACATTCATTCATATTTGTATTAATGCTACAGGATTTGAAATACTGCTTCCATCGGGTTGCCTCTGAATATAGCTCTCAAGTGCATTGCAAGTACTGCCATCCCATGTGACTGAAGCAAGCTAGGGAGTACCTCTCAGCCATTTCAGATGTATTTAAATGTCTAAAAGCATTTCATGTTTGCTCGATCTATGCAGACCATGCTAAGTGGAAGACAAACATTCCCCTCCCCCAAATATTTGTATTGTTCTACCAACTCCACTTGATTCTTATCAAGGATCCATTTAAACTTGATCCTTTTTTCATTTAGGGTCAAAAAGCACATCGCCTTAGTTTTAGTCACATTGATAATGAGATGATTTTCATTGGCGCAGGAAGCCACTGACTCCAACTGCCTTTGTAGGCCCCCATGGGATGGTATGTAATAGGACTTAATCATTGATGTACTGCATCCACCTGGTCCTCGCCGTTCCCATGCTTGGCAGATAGGTCCCAGGGCAATTTAGCACAGTTGACAAATCCGTCTAGTATAAGTGCATTGATGCACCACCTGTTTCACTCCAGTGTACGGTGGTATCTCCTTACTTATTAAGTCGTTGTGTGTGTAGCTTACACTCACTTGTGTATTTTCTTGTATGGAGCCATCACCAACTTCAATAACTCAGGCAGGATACCTCATTTATGAAGCGTAAGCCACAACCCTTGTCGATTGACCGTATCGTTAAGTGCAGCGAAAGATTCCATATGCAGTGTATGTGGTCTGTTTGTATCTGGCTCTTCCCAGTTCCACTATGGTGACTAGTGCCACCAGGTTGGTCAGGGTGCACTGGCCACTCCTAAACCCTGTCTGAATATAAATGATTATTGTTGTCTATAAACCCATTGTATATGTTCTATGAGAAGGATTACCCAAAAATCATAGCAGATGCATCCAACATTGCCAGGCTTCCAATTTTAAATCTTCAGGCTGGTTAGGTGAGTGCTTGTCCAGGGGCCACATCGGATTTGTAGGTTTCATTGTGTTGCATTAACGTTATATTTCGCTGTTAATCCGTGCTTCCCCGCTGGCTCTGTCTTGGATCCTGGTCTTTCCATCCCCATCCTGACCCAGATCACTGATGGGGCCTTAGCCCCTTTTAAGGTAACCTTTCAGGGCAACCGTCCACTACCCAGGCAGCCCTCGGCTAAGAGCCCGATGCAAGGGCAGCTCCGAAAGTAGCAGCTCCAGTCCGTGTTTCATGTGTTCACCTGTGAAACCTGCTGCTGTCAACCAGCGGCGACTGATAAGTAAGTGTGGTTTGGGTCGCAAGTACAGCAATGACTGTTTTACAGTAAAGCCCTACCCCTCCTATTATCCTACTTTACTAGCGGACTAGCAAGGGTGTGCTATGTTATTAGTTTCCGATCATGCAACGCAAATGAAGGTGTTTCAGCCTTGTACTGTTGACTCCAAAATGTAGGTTTGTCTCCCATTGCTCAGGTATCCCAAAGTTGGGCGTTTATGCATGTATTGTTACTCAATTTATGTGTTCCACCATGTACTGTGGAGTCTCAAATGTAGGCCTTTTCTCCCACTGCTTAGGTATCTCCAATGTAAGCGTCTCTGCATGTACTGTTGAATCTCAAATGTAGGCATCCCTGCATGTACTGTTAAATCTCTCATTTAGGCTTTTTCTCCCACTGCCTAGGTATCTCAATTTCAGGCGCCACTGCATGTACTTTTGAATCTCAAATGTAGGTGTTTTATGCCACTGCTTAGGTAAACCCCTGAAGCCAAACTTTCCCATGTGCAGAATGGCTGTTTCTCAGTAGCTGCCCCCAGGCTCTGCAATGCCCTCCCACCGGTTCTGAGACAGTGTGGGGCAATCTCAATTTTCAGGCGTAGGCTTAAGACTCTATTTGAATAAATGCTTCTCTCTTGTGTATTGCCTCCCTCCTGGATTCCTCTGTGTGACTAAATTGTCCTCTATATCTGTCCGATTTCTATGTTGTCCGTCTTGTCCACGCGCTTCTACGCTTTCGGGCGTTGTCCCAGCATGTTACAAATAAAATAAATAAATAAATAATTCAAATTCCGGTGTTTCTACGTCTACTGTTGAATCTCAAATTTCTGCCTTTTCTCCCACTGCTGAGGTGTCCCAGGCTTGGGGCGTTTGTGCGTGCACTGTTGGGTCTCAGGTTTGGACATTTCACCCACTGCTCAGTTGTCCAAATCTTGGGTGTTTCGGCATGTACTGTTGATCTTGAAATGTGGACGTTTCTCCCACTCAAAGTTATCAAACTTGGGTGGTCGCCATTCACTGCTGTACCTCATGTTTTAGGCTTCTTTCCATCCAATGGTGTGTCTCAAACTTGGGCATTTCTCCCACTGCTGTATTGTCTCAGGTCTGGGTGGTTCTCCATTTTCTGCTGTGCCTCATACTTGGGTGTTCTTCCACTTGCTGTTGTCCCTCAAACTTGGGCGCCTCTCCCACTGCTCAGGTTATCAAATCTGGGGAGTTCTCGATTTGCGAGACAAGCAGATCACTTTGGACCTATGAAAGCAACATTGAAGATGAACTCCATCCAAGTTTAAGGTATGTACAAATCGCACCATGTATGTGGACACATAGCACAGGCACGGCTCCCATCCATGCACTGTAGAATGTAGCTAAGGCAAATCTGGTCTAGCCGCACGTACAACCTTCTGCACTGAAACCCCCGATGTGCCTCAGCACCTCTGCTATTAGTATAGAGCAAACAATCTACGAAAATGTTCGGTCTAGCTGGGCACACATCAAGTCTCCTGCACTAGCACTGTACCTCAACCATAGACAGCACCCACCCACGTGCCTGACCTTTGGGTTGCTTACTGGAGGCTAACCAGCCCTCCTAAATCCTAATCCTGGCAGAATGCACACATGCATCTTAAACTAAACTCTTAGAACTTCCTATACCAGGACTTCTGTCCCTAGGGCGTTCCAACCACATATCGTATTGAGGCCATACAAATGGGGAAAGGGCGCATATAAATGACAATACAGTACATAGCAAATACCTTTCAGATGACCATCGTATACATAGAAAGCAATCCAGATTCATACCTTATCAATGCAAATGGGACACATATAGGGAGACATGGCGTCTTCCACCAGATCATCCCCTCCAATTTAACAAAATCAAAATCTTTACAGAGAGAGCTAAACTCTAGAAGGACTAGGGTAAACGTGCAGTACTTTCGAGTAAGGAGTTGCATTTGAACACTGAGTTGAGCACCTTTCTCATAAATCTTAGCATTTAAAGTCGCATGCTGGGACACATTTGCCAAAATAAAACCCAAATATCTCACAGTCTGAACAACCTCCAGTGTAGCATCCGCTACCTTTCAACATAAGATAGCCGGCTTACTCCCGAGACCCATAAAGCACAGGACATTGGTCTTAGTTGAGTTACTCTTTAGGGCATTCATAGATGTATAGTTCCTAAAAGCAGGTAATGAGCCTCTGCAGCCCTATGTGGGTCCAATCTAGAAACAGTATGCCATCTAAATAGCTTATCCATGCTATCTGTTCCCCAGCAATTTTAGGAGGGACAAAGGCAACAGGGTCCAGGTATTGCCCCAGGTCAGAGAGGTATACATTAAAGAAGCAAGGGGCCAGCACTCAACCTTGCCTAAGCCCCCTGCTGGTTGCCATCTCCTCTTGACTTTGTACCGCTCATATCCAACCTCACCCTCTGAGATGTATTAGCATGGAAGTGCATCAAGATAGCCAGTACCAGCTCCAGGAAGCCCCATTTTTTCAATTTGCCCCACAGACGAGATCTATCACCATATTGAAGGCCTGTGTTAAGTGTATGCAAGTAAAATAAAGAGACTGGGCACCCTTCTTACAAGTGCTTTCAATGAGCGCATTAGTAATAAGACCATTCACCCCAACCCCCCACCGCACCTATGCTTCTCCTGAAACCAGTCTGGTACTTTGAGAGACAATTCATTTTCAATAGCCACACTTCTGTTTCCTTAGGTATAAGTATAAGGTCAGTAAAGATTGTACTGTCCGCATCCAGGAGGGCAATGGGATGGTAACTTGCTGGACTAGTCCAGCCTCCCTTTTTGAAAATGGGGACGATGGTAGAGGTTTTCCATGTCACTTGAGTTTCCCCTTGTTAATCAGGGCCAGCCTTCATCAACCTGTTGCTCAGCCCGTGAATCAATGATGGTCTTTACTACTTCCAGGATCCAATCTGCAGAGATGGCCACTGCCCAGTATCCCTCTTCTGGACCCTCAGGGGAAATCTGCTGATTTCCTTTATACAATGGTGTGAAGAACGTTATCCACTGCTCCTCTGCAACTGGGTTGGTTTGTGAATCAGCTTGGAAACAAATCTTATTCTGGAAAAGTGTCCCAAAATTCTTCCCATTGTTGTTCAAAATGGACTCTTACATACACATCTTTCTGCATCAGCACATATCTATGGGCCTTGATGTAGTTTTTATAGCCTTGTTTCATTTTCTAAATCATAGCCCCCTTCAGCCCAGAGCCTAAGTAACTGCTGTTAGTTAATTTGATCTCCTGCCTCAGTTGTTTTTTCCGAATCTGTAGAGCAATAGCAATAAACTGATCCAGAAGTAGGATATGATTATGTGTCGTGCATTAATTTGTCCTACTTACCAACTTATATGTGTCGTGCATTCATTTGTCCTACTTACCAACTTATAAATTAAAAACAAATATAATACTTAATTACAGGTAAAGTACTCGATTCTAGTAAATCTATTTCAGGTATTTCAAACACTATAATAAGTATTTGAAGTAGTACAAAAATAAATAAGAATAGAAGTAGAAACATGGTTAATAGCAAGTGTTATGAAAATAGTCGATCTTCACAAACATTTAAATGTACAATTTTCCTCACTGTAATGACATTACATGAACAAATTATTTTCTAAATGGCAAGTTATAAAAAATAATCACATACAAAGTACAAGCGTGTGTACATTGTTATTATATATATAATCTAAGAATTCTAAGTTAATAGCAAAAAAGTCAGATACTAATGCGTTTACCATGTGCTACATTTAAAGAAACATGGGCAGAATACATTATATACTGTGTAAGTATGAAATGTGTACACATGTTTTGGTAAAAAACAGTTGTCATATTTCAAAATGTAATTAATCAACCAGTGAAGTCATACAAGATGTAACTAGTGATGCCATCAGTGATGTGGTCATACACTGTGGAACAAGGGGGCATAGTTAAGGTGGACTCGAAATGCAACTGTTGAATTTCAGGGTTTTTGTTGATTTAAATCTTATCACCTTAAGTCTCTCTTAAACAAGGTATGTTTTGTTGCTATGTATTTTTCACATAAAATCTCATCACCTTAACTCTCTCCTAACTAAAGTTTTTTCACAGAATTTTAAGGGTTTTGTTATTTATTTATTTTTAAAAATGTATTGGCATTTGTAGTTAAACATACAGTATTAAATACAAGTTATTGCAATCTTGACATCGGGCAGTTTTCATTTTTTCCTTAACTAATAAATATAAACATTAAACAACAATTAACCGTGACTGTTGTCCGGCCTTATTGTAATTATGTTTATTGTCTCTTAGGTGGTGAGATGTAGTAAGGTTTAAATATGTTGTTCTGGGGGAGTCTTGTTGGGGGGGTTGTGGTTAGTGTCTTTCCGGTGATGTTTCAGGTTTGTGCTAGGTGACACATGCGGGTTCAGGGTGGTCTGTAATCTTTCGAGAAGATCATGTCTCTTAAGGCTTTCCACGATTCAAGCGTAGCATTTGTGTCACCCTCTTCCCGAGTGATCCCTGCGTTCCATGCGTTGGTTTCCGCGGTTGTCCATCTTTGATCCATATTTCGTATCTGGGGCCTCCAGGTGATTTCCATGCCATTGCTATCACTCTATTTGTAAGGATACACACCATGTCCATTAGCCGCTCAATATGCTTGATTTTGCTCAATCTGGGGTATGGGCCAAGTAGACACTCTTTCGGGGTTCATTCATACCTGTTCAATCCCACTTTTCTGCAGGTTTGTTCGATTTTGGCCCAAAATCCTAGTGCTTTGCGACAAGTCCAGAACATATGGATTATGTTAGCGTCTTCGCTACCACACCAGGGGCATTGCGGTCGGGCTTGCTTGTTAAAGCTGGCTACCCTTTGTGGGGTCATATGAGTTCTGTAATAGGACGTTCAACTGGATTAGTCTGACCCTGGCGTTTCTAGACACCTCTTTCAGATATAGTAGTACCCTTCCCCATTCGTTCTCGGTCATGGTGGTTTTCAAGTCTTTCTCCCATTTTTCTTTCAGAGATATGCTGCAGGGATTGGGTCTGTCCATTATTTGGCTGTATAATCTGGCTACGGGTCTCCAGTCGTCACTTAGGTTGTACATTTCTTGTATCAAGGGGTTTAGTTTCAGTTCCTCAGGCCATGTGCTCCATTTCTTCTTTGCTGTGTGCTTGACCCGTTGGTACCATAAGAACTGGCCTTTTGCCAATCCGTCTTGTGCGTGCAGTGAGTCAAAGTCCATAAAAACACCTTGTTCGAACATGTCTCCCCAAGTGTATAATCCCACCTTTTCCCAGCTCCTCATCGCGGGTAGGTCAGTCGATGTTTTGCAGACATCTGCCAGTACAGGGATTTCAGGTGCATATGGGTGGTGTAATCCAAGCAACGAGCTGGTTTTGTCCCACACTTGTCTACCTAGCTGTTCTATCATGGGTACATTCGGGGGTCCAATCTGCGGGTTCCATAGTATCTCTTTGGGGTATGTTGAGGTTGTCGACTTTTGCAGTAGATCTGTTTCAGCCGTCAGCTCATCCGACAGCCATCTTGTCACGTGGCTAAGTTGTGCCGCTAAGTAGTACTTCTGGAGGTCGGGGTGTTGTATCCCTCCTTCCTTGTGTGGGAGTGAAAGTATGCTTAGAGATAGTTTGTGCTGGGTCGCGCCCCATAGGAATTTTCTGAGCAGTGTTTCTAGTCTTCTGAAGAAGGGTGGTCTAATGTAGTAACATATGTTTATGAAGTAGTACAGGAATCTCGGGAGAATGATCATTTTGTGATTGCTGCTCTGCCCATCATTGAGAGTGGTCGCTTGGAACAGAATGTTATGGAGTTGTGTAGTCCTCTCATTACAGCCTCTGTGTTGCATTCGTGTGTGACCTCTGGTGTGTGTTTTATGTTGACTTCCAGATATCGGAACACTTCTGGCTGCCACTTGATCCCCACCATGGGTAGGTCTTCTACCTGTAAACCTCTGAGTCCGGCCAGTGGAAATGCGCATGATTTTTGCTTGCTGAATTGTATCCCGCAGTAGCGTGCATAATTGTCCAGTATGTCTAGGGCTATCAGCGCATTTATTTGTGGGTCTCTCAAGTATAAAAGGACGTTGTCAGCATACAGTGAGATTATGTTATATTTCCCTTCCACACTGATCCCTGCGTCAAAGAACTGCTTCCTGAAGTAGATGGCTATCGGCTCCAGCCCCAGAATGCATAACATTGGTGATAGCAGGCAGCCTTGTCTGGTGCCTCTCTGTATTGCCCTGGCCTTTGATACCATGTTCCCAGTCTTCACTCTTGCCATGGGGGCATTGTATAATACCTTAACCCATCTCATGAAACTCTTGCTGAACCCACTCCAAAAATATAGAATCGAACGCCTTGATGGCATCCAGTGACAGCACTGCCATGTCTTCCCCGCTCTCTGTGGTTTGCGCCATTATATGTTGGAGTCTACGTAAATTAGCTGTGGTGTTGCGGCCTGGTACAAATCTATTTTGGTCGTCGTGTATTAGGGATCCCACCACTCTTGCTAGTCTTTTATCGAATATGGTAGTTAAGATCTTGTTGTCGTAATTTAGCATCGACCAGCGGGCGGTAGGAGTCACAGTTGTTTGTGGGTTTGTTTGGTTTAAGCATCGGAATTATGAGCATTTCTCTCTGGTAGCTGATAAGGTCCCTACCTCGTACGCATCCAGGTATACCTCGTGTAATACAGGGGTCAAGGTTGCTTCATCGGCCTTGTAGAATTCTGGTGAGAGGCCATCGCTCCCTGGGGTCTTGCATGTGGCTAGTGACCTGATTGCCTCTGCGATATCTTCCTTGCTGATCGCCTCTTCCAACACCTCTCTTTGCTCGCTGGTTAATTTGGGGAGACCTATCTCTTCTAGGGTGGGTTTGATCTCCTCTTTCGGAACTTGTGTGTCATGGGCATATAGTTTGGAGTAAAACTCTGAGAAAGTGTTGTTTATCGCCAGTTGCGTCTTATGTGTTACTCTGTGTTCGTCTTTGATTTAATTCGGCAGGTATCTCGGGTGTTCTTTTTTGCACAGCCAGGCCAGTAATCTGCCTGGTTTGTCGGCTTCCTTGTGCGTCCTGGCGGTGCGTGTTGTAAAGTCAAATTTGGATAGTCTCTCCCAGGCTAGCTGGCAGTTATTTCTGATCTCTTAGATTTTTCTCATCTGCTTCGGTATTTTGGGTGTTGGCCTCTAGTTGTTTTATCTCCTCTTCCTTATCCTCTAGTTCTCTTCTCAGTTGTTTCCGGACACCCCCCGCACCCGCCATCATTTCTCCATGTGTCACCACTTTCATGGCTTCCCATAGTGTGTTCCATCTGTCCACAGTTCCTGTGTTGATGCTTACAAACTCCTCTAGTTTATCCCCTAGGTTTTCCTTGAACTCTTGGTCGGTCAGGGCTTCAGTGGGCATCCTCCACATCGGGATGGGGTGTCTGGGGCCCCTGAGTTTCCATTGCATGAGTAAGGGAGAGTGATCTGAGATCGATCTGCCCAGGTAGGTCACGGATTCTGCTTGCGTCAATTGTTCTCCATCGATGAACAGATAGTCTATTCTGGTGTGTAGTTTGTGAGGAGATGAGTAGTAAGAATAGCATCTGTCTGTGGGGTGCAGTTCTCTCCAAATAACGACTAGGTCTAGGTGCTCCACCATGTTGTTGTGCGCCTGTGAGGTCACGTTTAATATTTGTGGTGGGTCGGATCTGTGCATAGCTTCATCTTTCACACAGTTGAAGTCCCCACCGCCCCATATGAAGGTTCCATCCCTGTGGTGTGACATTCTGGCACACAATTGCTTGAGGTGCGTGGGTATGCCATGTTGGAGGAAGTAGGAGTTCACTATGCATATTTAGGGTTTTGTTATACCAATACATTTCTTTGGGGCCCAATAGCCATGTCCCTCAGCCATTTCCATTGTCATTGTCCACGGACTTCAGCCGTGGCTGCTGTACATGTTGCACCAGTAGGGTTATTTGGGGCCCAACAGCCATGGCCTTTAGCACAGTCACCCATTGTCCCTTACCTAGGAAATGGGATCACTGCAGGTGTAAAATTACTTTTTTATTGTACCCTCTCCCCATTCCCATGGGTTTCCACTGATATTCCCTCGCTAATGGCAATAAACTACATATACAGCAGCATTGGACTACCCATGCCTGCAGGATTCCCCCAGTATTCCCCTGAAAGGCTTTTGAATCCTAAACTCTTCCATGTCCCTCGGACTCACCACATGCTGTAAGGAACTCATGGTGGCAACAGTAAAGACAGACACAAGTGATCACAGTTCAAGGGTGTTTATTAAACTTTTTAATGGGTGAGATAAACTCCTAGTCTAAACCGAAATCTAAGATGGGAGAAATCTACAACCATCAAATAATAATAAGGCAGTCCTAGTGGCGTCTTGTCAAATAAAAGAGCCTATACTAAAAAAAAACTATTTCCAATCCTTACAACTAAATACAAAAAAAGTGTGGGATAATGTTCACCAGAAAGGAAAGAAGTGTTTACAAAATGGTAAGTCAGGATGGTATGGCTGGGTCTCTCTTCCACGCATTTTAAGCACGGGACAAGGCAGGACGTCTGAGCACAGCACACTCCTGGCTCTCGTCCGCACAACGTTCACAGTTTCAGTTCAACGATAGCAAAACCTTCAAAGGCGGAGGTTTTTCCTGCCAAAAGTCTCTTGCCCTGTAAGGCCTGCTGGTTCCAAACAACAAGCAAACAGAAGCTCCTTTCTGTATGTACGTTGGATGATGTCCTTTCATCCTTGGATACCCCTTTTTTAGGGCTCAGATCCACAAAATGCTCTTGGCTATATCAGGACCCTCCGTGGGGAAATCTCTTGCTTCTGAGGGCCTGATATGCTCAAAATAACAAACTAAAGTTAATTTCTTTTTGTACTTTAGGATGATTCTTCACCCCTGGGGGCCCCCTCTCCCGGGCTCAGACCCCTCTCAAATACCAGCCTCCCTCAGTCGGGTTCACTATGGCTTATATTCACAAGATTATCTGTTGCATTCACGTGTTGGTGGGTGATGGCATTTCACCCCTGGATACCCCTCTTCCGGGCCCAGACCCTTCTCGAATGTTTGTCTCCCTCCGTTGGGTTCACTACAGCTTTTCCTTAACACAGTTCATGTATTTCTTACACAGTTCATGCATTTCTAACACAGTTCATGTATTGCTCATTTTCATCAGTAAGCAGGGTTTTTCCTTCTAGCTTTCTCTCGGCATCCCTCTGTCGGGTTCATACTTGACTTTCTCCAGAGTTCACGATCTTGTTGGAAAACGAGGTTCCCTTCCCCTAGCTCCCCCTTGCCAATAGGTCAGAGACTTTCGTTTGTACAAAGGATTTGACGTAACCCTTGTAGGACCACTCTGAAGTTTCACGCCGCCTTTTTCTGGGGCCTTCTGGTCTTTGCAGTTTCAACACAAAACCAAAGGGGCCAGCGAGAGTCCTTCGAATGAGCACTCCTATGGCGCCAGACCACTCTGCAGTAGGGCCTTGTCTGGGCTTGCTCAATAGTTCAAAACACACGTTTTTCTTCTTGCTTTCAAAAATGTTGCTACCAGTTTCCTACGACTCACCGGCTGTGCTGAACCCGTTGGCTTTTCTATTCTCTGGAGTCATGGGTAGTGTCTTGGTAGCCAGCTTGCCTCCCCGCCTGAGTTATCAATGCAGGAGACCCCATGCACCGCTGACATCTGCTGTTCCGCACGCCAGCTGTAACTCACGGTCTTGTGATTTCGCTTTCGGAGAATTCGCGGATCTGAGTTGAAAAGGCAATTCCCCCTTCGACGTCCTTCCAGGTCTCGTCGCCTTTCTCCTCCGCTGGAGCTGGCGGTTTACTGTAGCTGTCTCTTCGTGTGTTCGGCATTGCTCGAAGTGTGCTTTCATGCTCCGTCTTTAATCCCTGTTGGGAAGGTAAAGGGCTGTCAGGTGTGCCTGGTTATTATCAATTGCCTGACCTGTGTGTTGGGACAGGTCAGGTTAACGGCTCTCGTGTTAGTCCATTGTCTGTTACGGTGTAAGAGTGTTCACGTTGGAAGTGGGGGGGTCAGCTTCTAAATATCCTACAGGTTAGGAAGGAGGAAAGGTGTCATAAGGAAGGAGATACTGCATCTCAACGATCGGGTCGCACTTCCACTACCCGAAGTCCCCCGCCCAGGTGATCCTCCCCCACTGGTCCACCTGCAGGAACTGGATCCAATAGCGATGGCCGTGTCCTGGCCACCTGAACAACAGATCTCTGGGGACTAGCGGGTGAGACACCTTTGGGTTTCTCAAAGTGCCCCCACCTCTTTCCATGGTCCCGCCACTCCCCTCAATTGCTTTTTTCCTCCCTAGCCCTCTCCCATTACCCCCATCACTCATTGCTTCGTAAGACACACATTCTTTTCTCACCACCTCTTGCGGCGTTGCCGCTGTAACCTTGTGAGATTCACACAGTCTTCCCCCGATAAACTGACATTTTCTACCAGTAACTGGCTCCCTAACCCACTCCCAAATCTCCAACTTCACATGGTGTCTTCTTTCCCACTCCCGACCTCTAGCCTGATGTGATTGCTTTTGGTATTTATAGAACGCCTATGGCCAAGCCATCTAAGCGTTGTCATTCAAAACAATCAGTGTTCCCCTAGGAGCGACTACATAAACAGAAGAGTTTTGACTTGCTTTCTGATGTCAAGAATGTTATTGGACTCTAAGGTTGTGGGGCAGTTCATCCCAAAGCTTGGTCGAAATCTGCCCCGCCGGCTTTCGTGCTACAGTTGTTCAGAAACTGCACTTTTTATCTATGCGAAAACAAATGGAAGTGGGCTGAAAACTGCATTTATATTTTCTTAATACAGTGTTTCGTTTATTGATTAATTGTTCCCGCAATTTCTGGTTTTGGTTTAAAAAAGTCAGCCAAATCCATTCAGCAAATCAAAAGTTATTAGCCTCCCTGCTTCAAACAGGACCGATATAAAGGTTTTAAGGTGCAGGGGGCCCCCCGGTCTTTGTCGAATATATATATATATATATTTTGTAACTTTCTTTATTAAAGCACTTGGTATCAACATCTTATACACAGCAGACTCGGAACATGGGAAGACCTAAATCCATACAAGGATCCTTGTGAACATCTAACACTGGCAAACGAGTGGGGTTGGTACAATGAGGCAACAGACAGTAAACAGACTATACTGGGGAGCATCATCCTGCATGCATTGCAGATACATTTTGAAGGGTTGCCATATGTCAATCGGGCGGTTTATTGCTGGGTACATAGAAGTCCATTATACTTCAGTGTCATTAGCCCAGGTGACTGCATGCAGCCACTGTGTAACCTTTGGCGCTGTGGGTTTAAGCCACTGTAGTAGTAGCATGCATCGCACTGCCAGTAGTAAACAGACCTGCATTTTTTGCCTGTGCCCAATTAGGTCCTCAAATATATGAAAAAAGCATTGCAAAGGGGGTGGCAACCAGCTGACAGTCAACACATCAGTAAGGGTAGCACAAACATTATTCCAGTATCCATCAAGTTTTGGGCAATTCCACACCATATGAAAGTAACCTGCATCATCTGTCCCACACCTGAGGCAAGAGCCCGTATGAGCTTGAGAGAAGAGCTTCAACCTGGCCAGGGTGAAGTGATGTCTATGATACACTTTAAGCTGTATTAGGCAAAACCTAGAGTTACCTTTTGGGTTCGTGTGCACGTCTCCCCCAGATCTCGTCCGTGATTTCCAGGTCCATGTCAGGCACCCATTTGTATAGGGTCTTGTGAGGGGTCATTTGAGCACGGTCCTGCACCATACTATATAACGTAGCAATCATATCTCGGGCGACGTATGCATCTAAAATAAATTCCAGCATAGTCATTGGAGGGTATCACTGGAAACTCCACCCACACCTGCTTGAACGCCCTATGTAACCCAGTGTAGCGAAGCCACTATGACGTTTTATGGTGCGTGAGTCTGGGTACATCCTCTGTGTTAAGCAGAAACCTGTGCAGTTCCCTCTGGGACCACTGCAAAAGATTTAAGATTACAGGTATTGGCAGTAAACCCACTTGGTAGCAGTCTGTACCACACAGATTCACTGTGGTAGCTGTGGCTGAGCAGTCAGACTTCCCTCAAGAAGAGTTAGGCAGTATATAGAGGATACAGGATAGGTACAGAGGCACAGTAGTACAAGCAAACACTGACCAGAGCTAGGTGTAAAAGTATATACTTATTTATTTTAAAGGCACACTCATAAATTACACTAGCATAGAAAAAGGTAAGTAAGTCAAAACACAGTCACTATTACTTATATGTACATCCCTAGTCATTTGTTGGACAAGTCTAAGTTAACACCACTTATTTCCAAACAGAGGTGAGCGCTTAACATCAGATGGCACTCCAACAAGTTATTAGAAAAGGGAGGGAAAAAGCAGAAGTAATGAAAGCAGCAATGTAAAACACTTTTCACATAAGGTTAGAAAAGGCAGTCAATTGTGGAACAAGGAGAATTGGTTCGTGGCCCGCTTTAGAGAGAGCCAGGGGAAAATATGCCCAAGATCACACAATGTCACAAGTCTTTGCAGGTGAGTAGAAAAGGTTTTACTGAATTTAGAAAAAGTTTAGTTAGGGTGTCCCAGGCTTACCCAGGTTCGAGAGCCGAGGGCTAAATCTACCCCGTACAATCGGTGGCAAGGGAAGCCGGGCGGAACACAGTACCTTTAAAAGTGGAAAGGATCCTCCAGCGGTGGTAGTTGTTCCTGGTAGTGGGTGCAAGTCGCGGCGTCGTCCAGAGGAAGAGGTGATCTCGACGTGGAGGAAAGCTGAAGGTCGTTGCACTACCAGGGATGAGACCAGCCGTGGAGTTTTCCGGTCACAAAGGATTTTACCCCTCTTTCACGGTTGAGGTAAAAAGTGGTATCCCGGTTGCTGGAGTGCTTGGCACAGGCAAGGCGGCCACGAGATGCTTCGGGACGGCGAAAAGAAGGCAGCAACTGGTTGTCCCCACCAGTTAAGGGAAGGAGACTCTCCGGCGGGAGATCTCCTCTGTCGTCGGAAAAAGTGGTGAGACGGTTCCGCAGGGCTCCACCGGTGGTGTCGTCTTGGCAGGTCGGCTCGGCTTCTCCTTCTTCAGCTTCTTAGGTCCTGTGGCGACTTCTGAAGAACCAGTCCCAAAAACCCCGCTTTTATGCAGCAAACCCCCATTCATACAGCCTAGCTGTCACTCAAACATGCTAAGTGGTGAGCGGGGTGGCTCAGCACTTGGGCCAATCACACCAGAGTGCGTCATGAGTTGGCAAGGCAACTCAGTCCAGGGTGCCTAAACCCCCTCCCACACCCCCTGTGGTACCCAGACAGAATGGCACCACTGTGGAGGGCTTCTGTGCAGAAGCCCGCCAAAAGTGGAACAAAGGCTCGACTCGGGTTCAGGGTTACTGAAGAGAACCTAGATGGCATTTTGGCGGCGAGTTCTGGCAAAAAATCCCAACCGGTGAATTTATATTAAATAAATAAACCGGCGGTATCTTTAACATTGCACCAAAAAGTGGTGCATTAAAAACAATGGGAAATCCCATTGGGAAATATTCCGGTGGAATATTTCCGTGGTATCCACTGCCACCAGCCAGAACTCAGCGAGGGGGGACGGGACAGTACCCCCTCGACAACAGACCCAGGGGCAATCTAATTGCCCCTACCAGTACTTCCACAGTAAGATGGTTTGTACTGGTTAAGTTCCTAAATTAAGACTAGTAAAGTCAATGGTGACTTTACAGGTGTGGAGTCTATGTTTGGGGGTCTCTATGACACCCCTGTGTTACTGCACTGAGGCTGCTGTGTAACACACATTCAAAAACCAATGATAGCCTATGGGGAAAAAATACCCCCTAGCCCATAAGCACATAGCAAGTCACAGAAACACTCTCAAGTCATGTCCAAGAGTGAGGGTAAAAGAGTCTCACTCTTGGCAGGAGAAAAAATAAACCCCAAAAATCCAGCAAAGCTGCTGGGGGACTCACTAGGTTAGGAAATTCAGCCTGAACAGAGAATTCTCCCTAACACTCTGCCATAATAAAGTTCCAATCCCGACACATGTCCTAGCAAGCCAAACTCATTGCTTACCCACTGTCGCTTTTTAGCACTGTCTATCCTGGGGAGGGCCGGAATACAGTTCCATAAGGGGAAGCCCCCGTGAAAATGGTGGGCCACACCCAGAAGTTTCCACATCTTATACCAGGCTCAGTCACACTTGCGGGCTCAAAGGGGCTGAGTCAGCAAACAACGGTGGCAGTACCAGTGATCCAATATCCCATTCCCTGACAAATATTTTTCAAGTTTCACGTGTTGAATGGGGACATTAATTGCGAACCAAAAAGCTACATACTGTGCTTAGGCTGCAATCAAGAATATCTAAAATTAGGAGCCGCTAGCTCACCCTGTGCATTGGACATAGACAGGCGCACCGCCCTAAGTGCCACATATAGGTATTAGTGCTGGGGGGCATGGCTAAAGCGCCATGTAGGAGGACATGTTCTCCCTGGAGCTCCTGTGATCCGTACATCATCCTGTAAGAAAACTGTGCAAATACTTATGGAAATGTCTCATTGCTGAAGGATCGTGTCTATGATGCTCTGCTGCACGTGACGATATCATATTGAACGAATCTCTGCGGCACCCATGGAGCTAGTGACTGAAGAAGAGCTCGGGGTCTGACCGCTGCGGCGAGGAAGATGGACGCCGCTACATGAACAAAAACTACGGGCCGGGACGAAATGAGGGATATCCATGCAATTATCGGCAGGCGTGAGGTGGGGGTGCCTGCAGCGGGGACAGCGTCGGCCGTGTGCATTGAGGGCGCAATTCACATTGCGCGCCTGGATCGGAGGCCGGAGAGCACATAGGCGGTGCTGTGGCACTTCGGGGGCTGCAGCTCAAGCGCCCACATTGATACGAAACAGCCGGCGCTGTGCAAGCGATGCGCGCATGGGTGTGATTGGGCCGTGAAGAGGATACAGAGTGTCCGCGGCCCTGTGTTCGATGCGGGCAGGCTGCCACATTGTACATCGGGCCCGGAGTGAAGCCGGAACCTCAGCGTGTTCAGTTCTTAAAAGGTACCAGGCGCGATTCACTCCGCGCGCACAATGATTATGGATTGGCCTGGGAGCTCAGCGCAACTAACTTACGAGCCCTGCAAGCTTATGAGAAGCGGCTGACCACAGCTTTTGCTTGCATACTCCACAGGTCACGTGGCCTGTGAATACGGCTACATATCAACATGTTATGGAGTTGAAGCAGCCGTGCATAGCGCACAGGAGATCCAGATGTACGTGAAAGCACGCTGAATGACAGACTATCACAACCTTACAATCAGGGTCAGTGTTGCTGTTTCCCCCCCAACCCAACAGCTAAGAACCCACGGTGCCTAGAGGTAATCTGCAGAGGGATTGGGGGCCTAGGTACCCCACGTTTCCATAGTACCGAGGCCAAACCATACTGGAACATTCCTGAACTCACCCCAGCCCCCTAGGAAAGGTGGAGGCTGCTGGGGGCTGCTAGGGGATCTGGAGGAGCCTAATCTCATTGACTAAGCAAGAGTGCAGTCCATTGCGGCTAATAAAGGCCAGCTTGGAACAGTTTGAGGGGGCCCTCCTGAGTGTGAATAACCATACGCACTGGAAAGCGGTAACCTGGATGCTGTGCATGGAACCCTGATGACATTCTGCATTGCAGTGGAGCACCTCCGAGCGCAATCACTAGCGCGTTAAATAATACAAAGGTGTTGATCAGTACGTGTGTCCCGGCACCGCCCAAATAACAGAGAAGGAGGGCGTAAGTGGACTTGTTGATTACTGCAGACTGACTGGGGCATGCCAAGGAGGAGGCTGGTTGAGCTTTTGAGGTATTGATGCCCCCATGCTTGGGTAAGGCTTTGGATATTGGGACTGGGTACTCACCCCCCCCTGCTTGTGGAGCATAAGAGGTGGGCAGACCCACAACATACGGCTGCTGCGTCATGTCTAATAAGCCCCTAAGAGAAAAAGTGAAGCAACCTACGCTGGACGAATTCGCCAGGACACCGCCGGGCCCAGAAAGTGCCAGGAGCAAAGACAAGCCCCCCGCAGGCGGCATGGCCGCCGCGGGTACGAATCGAAGGTCCTGGCTGCGATTGCAGACTCGAAAGCAGACTTGAAAGTGGCCTGGGAAGCCAAGCTCGAAATAGTTGTGTCTGAACTGAAAACAGCGTTGGACCTTAAGGTCGGTGAAGTGCAGGAGGAGGTGAATCTACTCCGACAGGACGTAAGGTCCCTGTCGTAGCGCACAGAGAACCTTGAGAAGGAGGGAAGTTCGAACGCAGCGGACTGCGCCTCACACAAGTCGGAACTGCATGCCCTGGTACAAAGAGTCGGCAACCTGGAGAATAGGGCGGAGGAAGCGGAATGACGCGCCCGACGGAACAACATCTGCATTGTGGGCTTTCCGGAGGGAACAGAGGGCCACAATCCCAGGGAGTTTGTCGAAAAATGTTGCTGCAGGAGATACCTGGAGGAATTCTGTCTCAAGGATTTGCTGTGGAAAGAGCGCATAGGGCTCTAACGAGGAGGCCGCCGCCAGGCAACCCACCTAGGCCAGTTATCGCTAAGATCCTTAACTATCGGGACAGAGAAAGGATACTGGAACACTTCCGCAAAGGTGGAACAATCAAGCGAGGAGAGGCAAACGTGACAGCCTACCCGGATTATACCCTGATGGTGCAGCGGAGCCGAATGAACTTCGGGGCTATTAAGAGGAGACTGAGGGAAGCGGGCCATAAGTACATGCTACTTTATCCGGCGAAATTGAAAGTTTTTCATAAGAACAGGATCTTGTTTTTTGACACTCCGGAGGATGCCATGGGTTGGCTTGATACGCAGGGTTGCCCCCAGGAGTCAGACATCCAGACGAGAGAAGGAGACGGACGAGATAAGTAATGTGTGATGGGAGCACTGGAAGATTGTGCGGCTTAAAACTATGGGACTTGACCATAGTCATTGACGTGGCCTGTTAGTAGATGGGACCAGATTAGAATAGATAATGTATTGTGTGCACTGTGACTGTTGCTTTATTAAGGAGCCTTGCAGGGCTAGTCCTCACACCCCCATTTAGTATTAATAGTTAAGTGGCCATTAGGGCGACTTCACCCTACTGAGCTCTGAGCGTATTAGACAGGGCTAGATGTGGGGGTGCCTGAGATCCAAGGATGGAGCTGGGCAACAGTTGGGGAGGGAGTTGTTGGGGAAGGGACGGGTGGAGGGAGGGAGGTGGGGAGTTTGATGTGTATAAAGTTTTGGGGAGTTTGAGTTTAAACACAAGCCTACATAGAATAGTCCTAGAATTGTATCTGTATTGCACAGGCGGATGGGAGTGGCTGGGAGGAAGGGAGATGGGTATTGACGAGCTATGGGGGATCTTAGAATAGTGACGTGGAATGTCAGGGGACTTAACAGCTATCTAAAAAGGAACAAGATCATGCTGTATTTGAAAAGACAAAAGATAGATATTGCATTGTTACAAGAGACGCATCTGACACGGGAAAAGTTGGAGCTGGTGGAGAGAAAATGGAAAGGTACTGTAGTGGGGTCTTCGTATTCGGCCTATGCTAGGGGAGTACTGGTCTGGGTGGCGCCACATGTCCCGTTCCAGCTAATAAAGGAAATAATGGAAACTGAGGGGCGTTTGGTCATAGTGAGAGGGTTGGTGGAAAATAAAGAGGTATGCATTGTAAATACATACGCCCCCAATCAGAACACAGCGGCGTACTTCCGGACTATGTGCACCAACCTAGGTTTGTGCGTGGGTAGCACGGTGATCTGGGGAGGAGATTTTAATTGTGTGCTGAACCCCGAGGTAGACAGATCAGATAACAAGATGGTCAGGCCCGCCCCAGCAGCTAGGGCATTGCAGACGTTGCTAGCCGACTTCGAATTGCTAGATGTGTGGAGAACAAAGCATCCCAACGAGAGGCAATACTCACATTACTCAGCCCCGCAGCAGCTGTATACTAAACTTGACTATGTTTTTGCCACACCAGAAGTAATGATAGAGATCGTTCACATAGAATAGAAAGCGAGTGTCCTGTCGGATCACTCGCCCCTGGTTCTGGGATGGCAATATTGCCGCCCTACGACGCGGATTCCGACATGGCGTCTCCGTGCGGAGGCACTCAAAGACCCAGTTTTTAGAGAGGATATGAGAGATGAGATCATTCATTACTTTGAGGTGAACAGAGGCAGTGTTGACTCGGCGGGGATACTGTGGGAGGCCTTCAAGGTGGTGATGCGGGGTGTGGCCATTGCTAAATCGAAAGGTCTGCAGGGCGGGGCCTTGGCTGATTTACAAAGAGCGGAAGAGGAATTAGAAAGAGAACTAAAAAGTGGAAGTGTAGACACCGAGCTGGTGCTTAAACTACAGCAGCAGTGTGCGGAACACTGGGAAAGGCTCTGCAATCTTAATTACAAAAAGTACGTTGAGAGACAACATGCGGGTGGAGATAAGACGGGCCGTCTCTTGGCGTGGCTGTATAAGAGTGAAACCCCTAGGCCCCCGATTAGGACAATAACCAGAGAAGATGGTGTGGTAGCGGACACCCAAGAGGGAGTCAATAGGGAATTTGCGGATTATTATATGGAACTATACAGGGACAGAGGAGGAGGCAGCCGGGATGAGATACTGGAAACTCTGCAGGACATAGGATTGCCCAAGATCAGCGCAGAAGAAAGAGAAGAACTAGACACACCAATTACTTTAGAGGAGTTGGAGGAGGTTATTAGGCAGCTGCCTACTAGTAAGACCCCGGGAGCAGATGGATTCCCTAGTGAATTTTATAAAGCATATAGGACAGAGTTACTACCCCCAATGTTGGAAATGTTCAAGGAGGCATTTGAAGCGGGACAGTTGCCGGAGTCGCTCAGAGAAGTGATCATAATACTGCTCCCTAAACCTAATAAACCTGGACATAGCTGTGGATCATACAGGCCGTTGTCGATGCTGAACCAGGATGGCAAGATATTGACGGCTGTCCTGGCGAATAGACTGCGGAAAGTAATTAGCAAATTAATACATTCAGAACAAACGGGCTATGTCCAGGACAGGAATATAACTCACAATCACAGGCGACTCCATCGGGTGATCGAATGGGGCTGTGACAATGAAGGAGAAATGGCAATCGTGTCTTTAGACGCAGTAAAAGCTTTCGACTCGGTTAGATGGCTGTGGCTGCTGGCGGCTTTGGGAGAGTATGGAATGGGGCCGGGGTACATCAGGTGGGCGGAGATGCTGTATAGTGCGCCGCTAGCCAGGGTTCGAACAGGAACAGTGATATCTGAGAGATGGCAACTTAGCAGAGGCACTAGACAGGGGTGCCCCTGGTCCCCGATGTTGTACATTCTGGCCCTGGAGCCCCTGGCACTATACCTAAGGCAGCAATACGACACAATAGGTATTGAGGTAGGAGGGGAACGGCACCTGATATCCCTATATGCGGATGATTTGTTATTATACTTGAGATACCCGGAAGAAAATATTCAGTATATTCTAGAGGTGATGGGAAGGTATGCGAGGCTGTCCGGTATAGCAGTGAATCCCCAAAAATCTAGCATTTTCCCGTTGGGCAGTTACAAGGGAACCTCTGTAGAAAGATTGCCGGTGTTACCGGTGCCATGGACTGTGGACTCCTTCCGCTACCTTGGAATAGATGTGTACCATACGGCGGAAGAGGAACATAGACGTAATACCGAGATGGCCATTGGAAAAATCTGCAAATGTATGAGGTTTTGGGAGAAGTTGCCCTTCGCGATGATGGGACGGGGAGCGATGCTTAAGATGGTGGTTCTGCCTAGGCTTCTACATTACTTTAGTAATATTCCACATGATTCCCAAGAGGTTCTTTGTTCAACTGAATAGTATGTGTAGGGAATTCCTGTGGCATGGTACCCGGAATAGAGCAGCGCTATGGAAGTTGCAGAATTTTCACGAGAAAGGGGGTATTAAACTACCTAATTTTGAGGTCTATTATATAGCGAGTCAATTACAATAAGTTGCCAAATGGCTTTCTGATGAAGCGACCCCTGAACTTAGATTGTTTGGGCAGGACTGTACCCCGTTTTACCTGAAGGAAATCATTTGGTTGCCTGAGTCAGAAATGAAAGAGCGCTCGGGGATGATGAGGCTGGGGTGGAAAATGTGGCGTCGAGTATGTATGATGATGGGGGACCCGCTCCTGTGTTCCCCGCAGGTACCGCTGGTTGCTTTGACAAAAGGAGATAAGCAACTGAGGGTGATTATCAGAACCTACTGGGAGTCAGTTGGGCTGGTAACGTTGGGAGATATATGGCAGGAGGGGACCATCAGGGATTTTGAAGGACTTGGGGAGGAGGCGGGATTACACGGGGGCCAATATGTTACGTATCACAGGTTGGTGCGTAAGATTCGGATAACATGGCCTGAGAGAGTATTGGCGGAGGAACCAGACGCCATTATGGGGATGATATATGACACAGCTGAAGGGAGGCATAAAATCTCTAGATTGTATGAGATGGTAATGACTAAGGTTGGAAAGGAATTGACACATTTGAGATTGGATTAGGAAGCAGAGGTGGGAGCCCAAATGGAGGATGGGATGTGGGAGCGGGCCCTGGGATACCACAAGAAGGTATCTAGGAATGCCAGACTGCAGCAAATACAGCTGTATGTAACGCATAGAGCGTATATGACCCCGCTGAGGATATCTAAGTTCAGAGGCGCTGGGAGACAGGCGTGCCCTAAGTGCGATGAGGAGAACGCTGATATGACACACATGTTTTGGTCATGCCCAGTAATCGAGTGTTTCTGGAGAAAAGTGGCACAAAAGCTAGCAGAGAAAGGGGTCACGCTTGCCATAGACACGGCCTGGGCCTGCCTGTTGGGAGGGTTCCCTAGGCCACGAAAACTGAAGCATGTTGGGAAAGTGAAAGACTTGGCGTACGTGCTTGCAAAGCGAAGGATAGCTATGGGATGGAAAAAGTGTCATAAGCCACGGGTGGAGGTGTGGTGGAAGGAATTACAGAAATGGGCGGAGGCTGAAACGGTGGTATGGCAGGAGGCAAGTAGCATGTCTTGGGAGGAAGAAATGGGTACCCTGATGGCATGGAAAGCATTGATATCTGGACTATTTGGAACAATATTAGATCCAGAGGAATCCGATGAAAATGACGCCCTGCCGCGTGTAGCAGATACTGAGTGCGAAGGACAAACAAGCTTGTGAAGGGGGGTGGGATTAGGGGGGCAGTGAGCAAAGACTAATTGATGTTAATGTAATGGTTGTGGATTGCACTGCGTGTTTGGTTTATATTGTTGGTTGTGTTGAAAAATTAATAAAATTTAAATAAAAAAAAAACATTACATTTGCATTAAAAAGGTATCTTTTGCCGGTCAAATAAATAAATAAATAAATAAATAAAAAGTATTAGTGCTGGCATCAAGTTTCTTAAAGAATCCCTCCCCAGGCCATAGTGGGATATTTTTCCCGCAATGGTCAATGGTAATCGTGTCCGTGCCTTGAGTTTACCGATGAGGTGAGACGTGTATACAGCATAGTGGCGACCATGTGAAGCCGAGTAGGTCTTGCAGCTCTGATGCTGCGTCTGTCAGGGGGGGGGAGATATCAGACTTGGCACAGTTGACCCGTAGGCCAGATAGCTCCTGAAGGCAAGAACATCCTGCATAATCGGGGCTATGTGTACTTGAGGCTCCTGCACATAAAGTATTGCGTCGTCTGCATAGAGAGATATAATCTTGGACACCTTAGCCTGTGTTTCTGTCTAATCGGGTCTGCTAGCAGTTCTATAATTATGGCGAACAGTATGGGCGATAAAGGACAGCCCTGGCTTCTACCCATGTCTATGTTAAAAGAGGCTAAGAGCACCCCTTTTGAACAGACCCTGGCAGATGGAAAGGCATATAGCAGCCGCATCCATGATATGAAACCGGGGATGAAGTTGCATTTGCACAACACAGCGTACATAAATTGCCATGAGACTGAATCAAATGCCTTTTGTATGTCTAGTGTAGATGTCACTGCCTGGTCTGTCAGTTCCACCTGAGCAAGAATATTAAAGAGTTGGCATAAATTGAGAGCTGTGGATCGCCCGGGTATGAAGCCTGATTGGTCAGGGTAAATTATGTGAGGCATGCACAGTGACAAAAGCGTGGACAGGACCGTAGCGAAGATTATGACATCTGAATTAATCAATGAGAGGGGGCAGTAAAAGCCACAGTGTTCAGGTGGCTTGCCAGGCTTTAGCAGTGTCATAATAATCGTTTCTCTGATAGTGGCAGGGAGTATTGCCAGCCGCGAGGACTTCAACCCACACTTCATGAAGGTAGGAAACCAGGAGGCACTAAAAGTGTTTGTAGAACTCGGCGGTTAGGCCATCCGGGCCAGGAGCCCTACCGGTGGGTAGGGCATCGATATCACAGGTGATGTCCTTGAGAGACAGGAAGGTCTAACTGTTCCCTGGCCTCCACAGACTGTTGTGCGAGGGGGGAAACTCTCCAAAAGTTGTTGATGTCAGCATGTGAGCAAGTGTCTGTTGGAATATAAGTGTGAATAAAAGGTTTCGGACACTTGGTTGACCTCAGTCAGCGTGTGCATTAGGGTGCCAGAGCCATCCTGAATGAGCGGGATACAGCCACTACCAGTCACTTGGCGAATCGTACAAGCGAGTAATCTGCGCAGCCACTCAGCCTCCCCATAACGCCTCGCAGCCATCAGGCCATCCAGGAATTGTAGTTCCCTCAGTATTCTTTCTGAAGTCGTCCAACACCTCCTTATCCAACGCAAAGGGGCCAGTCCGACTGCTGTTGCTCCAGATGGCAGAGATTATCTTTGCTTTTCACAATATCGTGCCTAATGGCTTTGAGGACCCCATGTTCAGTGGCCATTGCACTGCCTCGGATATAATCCTTGAAGGCCTCCCAGAGTGTACTGTGACGAATCAGAGGTGATTATCCCAGAAGCTCTGGCCTGGGACTCTTCTCATGTGGCCAGGGAAAGGCAGACACTTCCTGATCCTGACCATGGTGTTGGTGTTGTGCTGGAAGATCACATGAGTGGAGAATTAGGTCATGAAAACTCGAAGAACACCATTACTAACTTCCCTAGATACTCTACAATCTTAATGGCCTATTGCAGAACTGAAACCTTTGAAGAAAAAGCTAATCAGAACATTGGGGACTTTAAGTCCCACAATGCCCTAAGTACTGGGATGAGGAAGAGGGACTCAGAGGCACTAAACTGCAGTATGCAGTCTAGTGGTTCTAATGACCCTAACCTGAGTGGGACTTTTGAATATATAAGGCCCCCTCAGGTGCAGGCCATTAGAACCAGAAGGTGGAGTTAGAGACCACCTGTTGCAGTTGCAGCAGAAGGATAAAGGAAACAGACGCCGGAGCCAGCGCTATATTTGACGGATGTCTGTCCTGACAGGGTCTCCAAGGTTGAAGACCTTAATTGCAGAGGTTGCACAGCAGGAAGCAATGTTGTACCAGGCTTTCCCCCTGGAGGGAGTGTGTGTGTGTGTGTGTGTCTGGTGTGTGTGTGTGTGTGTGTGTCAGGTGTGTGTGTGAGTGAAGTGTGTGTCTGTGTCTGTGTTAGGGAGAATTCTTTGTAAAGGCTAATTTCCCAAACCTAGTGAGTCCCCCAGCAGCTTTGCTGGATTTTTGGGGTTTATTTTTTTCTCCTGCTAAGAGTGAGACTCTTTTACTCCCACTCTTAGACATGATTTGAGGTGTTCCTTTGTCTTTCCATGTGTTTATGGGCTATGGGGTCTTTTACTCCTTAGGGTCTCATGTGTTTTTGATGTGGGTTACACAGCATCCTCCGTGCCGTAACCCAGGGGTGTCGTAGCGACCCCCAAACATAGACTCCATACCCTAGGACTGACTACTGTCTCCCAGGGCATGTAAAGTCACCATTGGCTTTACTAGTCCCAAATTATGAACAGAAACCAGTACAAACCATCATATTGTGGATGTACTGGTCGGGGCAATTCGATTGTCCCGGGGTCTGTTGTTCGAGGGGGCACGTCTCCGTCCCCCCTGATCGAGTTTTGGCTGGTGGCAGTGGATACTACTTTTTATATTCGACCGC